>NW_004955424.1:7890701-7907899 GCF_000276665.1 Chinchilla lanigera | reverse complement strand
TACTACTTTCTATTAGTTTATTGAAAAGAAAGATTTTTACATATATCACTTCATCAATTTTTTCAATTTTGGGGTATTAATTTTTCATGCCTATGTCCTGTAATCTTAGCAAGTACTTTGAAGATAGTAATAAGCTATGTACTAACCACTGTTACTCTCCTACTGCCTTACTTTGAAATTTTATAACATTGCTTTTATTGTTTTTTTCTTTTAAATTAAAAAAAATAAATATTTACCCATTATGAATTATGCTGGTGCAAACATGAGTATTTATATATCACTGTAATATAATGTCTAACTTTCAGGAAGGTATTTAGAGACAAATAGGAGTTTTAGTTTTACTTTTAGTTTCATGAACAATTTCTTCAGACAGAGGCAAATGCGATGGGATAAGTGAGTTCAAAATGAGGTGAAGCATTCTGAGATCAATAGCAAAGTGTCTTTTACAGTAATTTGTAAATTTAAACATTCACTATGTACTCTGTAAAGTATATCTATGGTATATTTTACAAATGATTTTTTTCTCCAAATTTTAACAGAAATAAAGTCCAGCATATTATTTTTAATTGTTGGTGGAGTTGACTAGAAACAGATTTGCTTTATTTAAAAATTAAGTGTGAATCTTTTAACTTCTGGAATCCATGCAAATATACAAATATAAGGTACACTGAGGACTACTGAAAATTTTGGCAGATTCGGTGGTGTTTGTTTCTTAAGTCTGTGTTTTCATCTAAAGATTCCTTACAGAGCAGTAAAGAACTTAATTTGCATACTTAAAACTATAAGTAGAAGAGTAGGGAAAGTATCATATAGTATTCAATTGATGTGAGGTTCTACATCTTCAGTAGCAGGCCACTGACTGCTAATCCAGAGTATTCTAAAAAAATTTCCCTCAGCTAGACTCTCACATATCTCAGGATAATGGATTAACTCCTTAATTATAATAATATTGATATTACCAAGTAGGCCAAAAGTCTGTCTTAAAATTTTAGTTTTACAGTTCTGGAATTTCTTTTTCCCACAGGGAACACAATGTAAAACCTTTCCATTATTCATATTAAAATATTTAAATAAATTCTAATAATATGATGCCCTTATTTTCCTAGTATCCTAGAGTACAAGTAAAGAATAACCTCAGACTTCAATGAATCATTAAGCCAGAATTACTATCATTGGAGTTGTCAGGAAAACTTTTCTGTTCAATAAACAGTCTCAGTGTTGGGATATATATTCCATTGTGGTTTTCAAGAAATATATTTTCAAATGTATCCAATTAATCTATGATGAGGAAGGAACTCTTCAAATTGATTTTAAGAGAACACACTACATTGGAACTACATCCAAAATGGATATATAAAAAAGAAAATAATAAGTTAATATATTTGATGAACATAGATGCAAAAAAATTTGAGTAAATGCATGACACATTAAAAGAATCATAAACCATGATGAAGTTGAATTTATCCCTGAGATATAAAGATGTTTCAATAAATGTGATGTATCCCATTAACTAACTACAGGATAAAAGCAACATGAGTATAAATATAGATGTACTAAATGCATTTTAAAAATTCAATATCACTTCATGATAAAAACTCTCAACAAATTGGATATAGCAGGGATGTAACTCAACAGAACAGATACTACATATGGCAGATCCTCAGCCAATGCCATAATAATTAGGAAAAAAGTTATCAGCTTTCCTCCAAGTTCAGGAACACAATAAGGATACCTCCTCTCACCACATATATCCACCATAGTACAAAAAGTCCTAAAAGCAAACCAGGCAAGAAAAAGAAAAAAACAATCCAAATACAAAAGAAAGAAATGTTTTTCTCTATTTACAAATGACATCATTTTCCTAGAAATATTAAGAGTCTAACAAAAATCTTTTAGCATTACAAATTCTATACATTTTCAGAATAAAAACAATCAACATACAAAAATCAACACTATTTCTATTTACAAATAATGACCTATCCGAAAAAGAAATTAAGAGGTAGAAGTATAGCACAATGGTAGACAGGAGGGTTAGCATGTGCAATGCCCTGTGTTCAAACCCCATCACTAAAATAAAACAGGAATTAAGAAAACAACCAAATTTACAATATCATAAAGATCCATGAAATACTTAAGAATTAACAAATAGATAAAAGACTTGTATACTGAAAGTTATAAAACATTGAACAAAATCAAAAAACTCTCAAAAATTAGAAAGACCTATGCTTGTCTCTCTACATCAGAAAAATTAATATTGTCAAAATACCATATTGTCCAAAGTGATGTACAGATCCAACACAACTTGCATTAAAACTCCAATGTCATTTTCACAGAAATCAACAAAACAATTTTAATATTTTATAAAACAAGGAAAGTACGGTAGTACCTCAGTTCACCAACTTAATTTGTTTTACGATTTGGGGACAGATGGCTGTTTTGGTGTCTGTGTGGGGAATATGTGGTTGTGCTTGGCACCCAAAAGGGAGCAAATTTTTAATGAGTGCTTTTGTTTGTGAACTGAATTCTTTGCAGACAGAAGCATCTGTAAACCACTGTACTTATGTAATTTCAGTGATGAGAAGAATAAGCATGGAGGTATCATGCTTTCTGATTTCAAGTTATATTATAAAACCATAGTAATCAGTGTGTGCCACCATTACAATGGACACAGCCAGAAGACCAGACAAGTAAGTTCAAAAATCAGTCCACATGTAAAATTGGTTAATATTCCACGAATGTGCCAATGTACAGGGGAGATAGGTTGGTCTTTTCAGTAATTGGTGTTAGAAAAACTATGTATCCTCATGAAGGAATGAGAGTCTTCATCTCTATTTTATACAGAAGTGAAAACTGACTCAAGGTAGATGTAAGACATAAGACTTGCAACTCTATATTCCCAAGAAGGAAACACGGGGCAACACCTCCAAGACATTAGGTTAGCAACGGTTTTTGCATGACACCAGAAGGACAGACAAGAAAAGCAAAGATGAACATTTAGGACTACTTCAGACTAAAAGGCTTCCGCACACAGCCAGAGACAATAAAATGAAATGGCAAGCTACTAAATTTGAGAAAATATATGAAAACTATGTGTCTGAAAGTTATAAAACATTGAACAAAATCAAAAAACTCTAAGAGTTACTGTCCAATCTATATAAGGAATGGGAGTAAGGAGCAAAAAATATTTCTTTACCATCTGACTAAAAATAATGGATCAAAGACAGCACATATTCAAGTAAGGCATATAGATGGCTAACAGGGGTACAGAAAAGTGCTTCATGGCATTCATCATCACCGAAATGCAACTCAAAACTACAGTGAGATGCCACCATATATCTGTTAGAATGGTTATTATAAAGCAATTTAAGTATAAGAAGTATTGGTGAAAATGTGGAGGCAATGTAACCCTTATACATTGTTAGTGAGACTGTAAATTAGCAGTGTGAAGGTTCCTCCAGAAATTAAATATAGAGCTACTATATGATTCAGCACATTGTCTCAATGAGATATGTACATTTCTATGTTCATTATAGAATTGTTCAGGATAGCCAATACTGAAAGAAAGTATTAGTTGAAGCATGAATGGAAATAGCCATGGAAAAAACAGAGGATAAACATGCCATTTGTAACAGCATGATTATGCTCAAGGAGATAAGCCATGTATAGAATGGTCAAAAGTAAAAGAGTTTTACTTTTACTTTACAAAAGTAAAGACTTTTACATTTATGTCAAAAGTAAAAGACTCATAGCAACAGTTGAATAGGATTTTAAGGGCTGGAAAGTTGGATAACTGGGGAGTTGTTAGTCAAGTATTACAAACTTCCAGTTAGTTATGAGAAGATTAAATTAGCATGTATCTGAGGTGTGAAATTTACTGTAAGTGTTATATTCTTAAACGTTCACTTGAGGAAACTATGTGAGATGATAGATATATTAATTATCTTGATTGTAGCAATAATTTCTAAATATATAACAAAATACCACATTGTATAGCATACAAACAATTTTTATTGTGAATTATACTTCAAGGAACCTGGATACAGAAATTTATTCAATTAATATAGTTATCAGACTTTGCATTGAAAATATTCAAGAGCACATCAAAATTCTTACAGTTTACAGGTAAAATAACAGTTTTTGACAAAAATATGGTTCAGAATTTAGTACATGTCACCATAGTATGTGTAACCTGTCTGCCAATCACATTCCTTAAACATTGATTTTAAAAATAGCATATGCAGGATAGAGGGGGAGAAAGAACAGAGAATAAGAGAGCGAGGGAAGGGAGAAAATACACATTTAGTTTCTTGTGGGTGTGCAGTTGGAACACACATCTTTGGAACCCAAATAATACTCAAAATTTGCTTTTATCATCAAGTACCCCCAAAATTTTACACTATGTTTCCATATCAAGGGGAGAAATACACTTTTTAAAAAATAGTTTATATTTTATCTTGATGCAATAAAATCTTTGTGTTTCGCCTTTCTATTTTCTGTGTGGGGTTTTGTGGCATAGAACATAGTCTTTCCAATAAGAAGCAGATTTGCTGCCTGGCAACAGATAGGATGGGTTGAAGTTATGAGCTCAATGGTCACTTAGGGTTTAATGCTACATATTGTGGGAGCATTGTAATATGCGGTTCTATGCGGTATTTTCTGCCTAATATACTGATAACCCTGTAAGCACCTTCATGCCATTAGGAGTTCTTTTCATCCCTATCATTTTGTTCTACAACCCTGCATCATTCTTAATGTTTTTGCTTTCTTCTATTTTTGCCTATATTGGTGGCATTTTATGATTGTTCTTTTTAAAAATTCTCTTTAAAATAAAAAAATGACAAATATACTTTGAAATAGCTTGTCTTCATTTTGTTATCGCAATGATGAGGTCAGTTTGGAACATTTATGAAAATACCCTCGTTTCTTTTTTCATACCTGTTTTTATATTTATTACTTCTCAGGCTGGACAAATACGTTTTCTGCCAGATATTTTCTCTCCCTGCATCCTGCTCCTTAGAACCTAGTGACACATTCTTTTACCATGCCATGCCCCAAAATCGAAAGTCTCCCACTTCCTCTAATATTCAATCTGCAGACAACTTTGTCATTTTAATATTTAGCAGAGACCATAGTGTTTTGTTCACTCACTTCTGCTTTTGCACTGTAGTCTTTGGCTCTAAATTCCTTTAGCCCTCAACTTCCACATATCTGAAGAATTATAACACTTCACCAAGTTTTCCTAGCTAAGGTTTACTACAGTAAATCAGTGAAGGATATAATTGTTGCATATCATAAAGTTGTAAGGGTCAGTGTGTCTAGCCTTGCTCTATTACCCCACTGTGTAACTGAGTATCAAAGACCATGATACAGCTTTCTTTTACTGAATGTAGCAGTGACACTCATGTGCATATTCTTCCCATACAGTAATACCATCTTTCTGTTACTTGCAATTTCTGCATGATATATACTAACTTTTTGTGAAAGTTTATCTGTATTTGAAACAATTTACCTCTTTCTTAACTCAGGCCCTTTCTTGTTCTACCACATGTGGGTTAAAAGAATTTGCTGAAGACTCTTTTCTCTTTCTATTGTAGAAATTTTGTCTTGACCACAAGATCAAAATTTGTTTTTAAGTTGATCCTATACCTTCCTGAGTTTCTGATGTCCCTATTTCAAAGTCTGAGCTTTTCTTTTTGTTCACATACTAAATTCTGAAGACTTTTTTTCTTTATCTTGCTAGCTGCGGTTTTCCTCTTGCCTCATTACAAATCTAATTCTTTGAGAGAAAGTGTTCCAAAACAGGTCTTCAAATTTCTCCCTTCGTGCTTAGCTTTGTGGCAAATATAGTCTTGTAAATCAATTCAATGGAAAAAAATTAGTGTGGTAGTTTTCAAACTAGTTTTATCTGTTTATTAAATACTTGCATGTTCTCTGCAATACATTGTATTTGGAATCATTTTGGGATTATGAATGTATATGGACATATTAAGACATGATGACACTCTGGCCTCAGTAATAATTGTGTAAAATTGTAAAAATAGACTATATATTAAAAACAATGTATCAATTCAAACAGTTTTCTGTGCACTCTATGTATCCATTACTTAGCCTGCCTTTTTCCCTGAAAGTGATTCAGCTGTTTGCCAGATTCCTGAATAGAAAAATGTACTAAATTTGTGGATTTGCCTTCATTGTGAGATTCCTGCTGGTAGCTAATTCCAATCACATTATCATGTCCTCTTTTAGAAATTTTACTCTTTATGTGTGATTTTGTTAAAACTTTACCTCTACTTTGAGTGTCTTTCTCTTATGTGGTGGTCAGTGCATACACAGGAGTCAAATTGAAGATTGACAGAAAATATTAACTATAATTATAATGGAAAGAAATAGTCAGGAAGTTGGATGATTCCAGACTAATCATATAAAGGCACAGCGATTCTTAGTTTATTGCTTTGTGTGTATTGCCATATAATCCCTTTCCTAAGGTATCAACGGCACCTTGCATTCATTCTAATCAGTTGAACCTGGCAAAAATGATTCATCTCATGATTAGGTTATAAAATATAACTAATATAAATAAATATCACTTAATTATTATATTATTATATCATGTTCTATTATATTAATCATCCATCTAAACACACTGAAGAGAGAGATTACCCTTCTGATTTGATGAAGAAAGTACTGTACCACATTGATGAAGCCCTCAAGGAAAAAACAACCTGCTATAAACCTCTAGGAACAAGAGTAGCCTGTAGTAGTCAGTGAGCAAAATAGCTGGAGTCCTTAGTCATACCACTATCATTCACATAAAAATCTTGGAGTAGAATCTTCCCTCAGCAAGCTTTGACACGAGAAAGCAGATCAGAAAACAGGTGAACTACATCCTTCTAAAACTGTAAACAGAGAACACACGTGATCTGTGCTACACTGATTATTCATGGAAATTACGAGGTGATAAATGCATAGTATTTTAAGTTGCTAACTTCAGACTAATGTGTTACACAGGGATAGAAAGCTGGCTTTACTGTAGCTTTCTAAGAACCATATGTTGATTAGAGACCATTAATGACTGCCATTATTTGTCCTTAACCTCTGAATGGCCTCCTCAAGAAATTGTTCTGGATTTTGTGTGATCCAGAGTTTACCTTTCATTAGAAACAGAGGCCTCTAAAAGTTAGGACAAAGTTTTTCTGATTATTCTAGTCACACAGGAAATTATTAACAATGAATTAAAGCCTTTGTAGGTCAAAAGAGAAACAAAAACTTAAATTTTTTCTGTGCAGGCAAGAATGCTTAACTTTCTCATTTCTTCCACTAGTGTCTACATCTGCTTGCATTGTGATTACATTTTCCACTCTTGGCTCAATTTAGATTGTGCATATGTGTGTGCCCGTGTGTGTGTTCACAGGTGGGTGGGGGTGTGATTGTGTGTGTGTAACTGAGTTTGCTGGAATGTGTGCACAAAGACATTTATTAACTTCTTTCTGATTACTACACTTTGGTTGATGAGTATACAGTAAACATTTTTAGCAAAATTTATTTCTCAAATTTGCTAATGGGAACGTATAATCACACAAATATATGTAAATACTACTCTCATTCATCTAAATATTTCAATAGAGACATGTTACTTCAAGTAAATAAGACAACTGTAACTTTTGTCTTCTAGAGGATGACACATGTCTTAGTTTTTGATGTTGCTGAACCTACTCTTTTAGAAACATTAAAAATAAAAACAAGTGAGTCTTACTGTTCTTGTTGTTTGTTTGTTTGTTTGTTTGTTTTAAAGTCACTGAAAACTTTCTGGTGTCAGAGATCTGGAAAAATGGAGCAGCAAGTAGCAGGTTTCTGATCTAGTACGGAAGTGGCAGAAGTCTAAAAGCTGTCTACTGGGCACAGCATATGTGCTCAGAGGATGCTGCGAAGCCTATTACAAGTTTTATGGTTTGTTTATAAGCATAAGAATGAAGATACCAGGAATCGATTCAGGTCCCTGAGGGAGTGCCAGCACCATGCTGGACACCTTTCCATTTGTCTATGGAAAGGCAGAACAATGTGGCCATCTTTTCACCTGCGGTAAAAGAATAGGAGCCCAGAAACTGTAAGGGTAAGAACAGATTCATCACTGAAGAAAATCCAATAGTAGAAATTTAAGAACTTCATGAATTAGAGTCACTTCATTCTGGTGAATACTGCATAAAATTCTGTGGAGAAGACCTTGAATTAAGACTTTACTATGACCAGACACATGAATGTAGTTTTAAATAGTTTTTATTTTCCTAGAGAACATTCAATTTAATTAGGCCTTAATGTAAGAAACATTATTTCTCTGAGACTTAAACACTGCTATTTTACATACTATAATGAATTAAAAATTAAGTGTGATCCTAATTTCTTTACAATTATATGTACTTAAATGCATCTTTTTTGTTCAACTTAAAGCCCATTAGACATTTAAGAAACACATTCACAAAAGAATAAAAATTAGCACAAATTAATAGGGTGCCATATGGTATTTCAGTATGTTTATATATTATATAACGTGTAAGTCAGTTTGAACATATCTATCTCCTAAAATATCATTTTTTACAGTGTAAACACTTAAAAGACTTTCTTCTTTTCTTTGGCGAGACAAAAAATTTTTCTTTTTATTTGTCTTTTTGAGACAGGGTCTCACTCTGCAGTTCAGACTGTCCATAAGCTCACTATGTAGCCCAGGCTGGTCTGGAACTCACAACAATCCTCCTGCCTCAGCCTCCCGGGTGCTGGGATTACAGCTACCACACCTGGCTAAAAATTGTTTTTAAACTGTTTTCTTTAAATACATAGCCTTCTCTCACCTTCACCCACTCTAGGGAGGAAGGAAATACGCCATTCCTAAGAATCTCACATGGTGAGGACAAATTATAAAATCTCAGATGGTGAGGGCGAATTATAAAATATTTACAAAGGGGAAGCAGATATCTGCCAATGCTGTAAGCTCCAACACCACTGTCCCCAGGCCCCTCTCATTCTTTTAGAAAAAGCCCCTGAGAGAAATTGAATATATAACAGGGCCTTCTTTTAGAGGGGCTCTCCAACATCAACATGGAACAGGAAGCTCTGAGATTTACCAAGTAAGAGGGCGAGGATAGGCAGTAGCACCTCAGATCCACAGGATAAGAGATCAGGTGCTTATCACTCTGCATTCATTCTGCCTTTGCCAATATGTTTCTCTAGGTCCCATTCAAACATCGACTGTTTCCTTGTAGAAGTCCTCGTTCTCCACTCCCAGTGGAGGAGTCTGGTTCCTTGGTCTTTCCTTCCCTCCCTCTATCCTTCCTGTAAAATATGGGAGGTGGCTAGAGGTTGTTGATGGGCAGGGCCAGCTTCCCCCTTCCAGCTGGGGGCAGGTTGTCCTCCTAGAAGAAACGCTGAGGGAGGGAGACTCGATGTCCATGGCTAAGTAGCATGGATTCCTTCCTGAGCAGGGACAAGGCAGGAAGAAGTCCAGTACATCTGGCTGGATAAGGCTGTCGGTACAGATTCACAGGGAAAGCTTCAGGAGGCAGAAAGTTGGGGCAAGTCTGGCACTGGTCTGACCCTTAGGGTAGGACACTAGCCCTGGGCCACCCTCCCTTTCACCTGACTGTGACTGTCACCACTCATCAGTCTTGTTCATCGTGGCTGTGATAGGAGCCAGGCACCCACAGAGCAGAGGTTGTCTTCATGTCTCAGCACAGCAGTGATGCTCACACCAGCTCATCTAGTAAGATTCCAATGCTCTGAGTAGCTTCTGTGAGGTCAGCAATGGGCTTGTTGCCTGTAGGGCAGATACAGAGGACCTACAGCCATTTCCCTAGACACTTGTAGTAGAAGGTATGTGGCATGGGTGCACGTCTAGCTTGTCCTTCCCCTTTAAGTCCTCCAGACAGACAGCACAGTTCTGCCCACAGAGCTGCAACACCTTTGCATCATTTCTAAGCACCACTTCCTTAAGGTCGTATCATTCACTCTGTGCTGGGTTCCCGCATTCCACATGCTGTCTGTTTATGGCAGGGTTGGGTTAACAGCATAACTAGGGCTCTCACTTTCCCATCTGTAACTTGGCAGAGAAAGTTTCCTTTGTTCACAAAAGGCTGGTGATGCAACACATGTGTCTGTTCCCCAAACCTGATAAAACAGCAGCAGAAGATGAAGCTGAGCATGAAGACAAAGATGCCTGTGCCAATGACAACCATATAGATGTTGAGTGGGAGGCCCTGGAAATGGATGGGTGACATTGACCAGGATGTGTTGGTGCTAACCAGATCCAGGACACAGAAACACCCATTATACCACTTTTGAAAATACACAGTGAATGGTTTTGACAGTTATCCGGAGCAGCAATACTACAACAGAACTTCTTACTTCTGTCTAACTGTAGTGAAATACCCATTGGGATTGTTGACTTGACGGGATTAGGAAATGCCTAGCAAATTATTGAAGCACACTTCTGGGAGGTCTACGGAGTGTTTGCAGAAATGAGACACATATAGTCAGTCTGGGAAAGGGCTTCTCTGATTGTAGAGAGCATTCTCCAACAGGCTTGCAGCCAAGATATAATACAACAGTAAGAAGACAGAAATCAGCCTGCATTTGAACAGTTCTGCATCAGTCAGAGTTTTACTAGAGAAGCAGATATTACATACTATATACAAATATATAAGAAATTACAAGATTGGCTTACAATGGTCAGCCACAGAGTTGGATGAGGTAGCGTGCAGAGGGTATCTGTCTGCTGGAGACTGAAAAGTTTTAGTCCAAGTTCTGGAGCTCATTGCAGTGTTCTATGCAAATCTGTATCAAGAGGCCTGAAGAGTCTATCAGGGAAGGCTGAAGGATCCAAAACTGAAGCTGTAGAGTCTGTGCTGGGAGCCAGAAGAGGACCCCCAAGCTGAAGGTGAAGATTGGAACTCCTGTGAAAGAACAAAAGCAGACCTGTAACCCTTCCTTTATGCAGTCAAGGTGACGAGCAGCCTTATGATGGCTCCTTTGGACCCTATGGTGTAGAATTTCTGAACCAACTTAGTTAAGCCTCTAAATTTCTCTAAATGACACAACCAGTCAACTATTACAAGCTCCATTCTGCTTCACCAGATGCATCTTTTGCTTGTACCATTTCCTGTGGGGATCAGACTTCACTTCCTTCAGCCTTTCAACATGTGTTCATTCCAGCAACTCTCTACAGAGTTCCTAGGTCTTCGGTGTTGAACTGTGCTGTAGCCTTGAGCCCTGTTATTCTGCGGCTTTCAGCTTCTTGGGCTGAGCAGGTACTGGATCCTCTGGCTCTCCAGTGCATAGGTGGCCAGCATGGACTATCCTGTCTTGGATCCTGTAACCCTGCCACACAAATCACTTACTGATCAATTCTTCCCCATCTCTCCGTTCTGTTTTCTCCCAGACTCTGGCAACGGCCATTTCACTCCACTTCTGAGATGAATGTCTTTATACTTTTCATAGCAGGAGACTATACAGTATTTTTGGTTTTTCTCCGGTACCGGGAACAGAACTCACGACCTTGCGCTTGCCAGGCAGGCTCTTTGCCGCTGAGCTAAATCCCCAGCCCCCTATACAGTATTTTTAATTGTGTGTTTGGTTTATTTATTCAGTTCCATCCATGATGTAGTAGATAACAAGATCTTACATTTTACAGATAAGTAACATTTCATTATGTATATGCACTAAATTTCTGTATCTTTCATCCATTGATTGGAACTTAATTTGTTTCCATTTTTTGGTTATTGTGCACCATGCAACAATAAATTTCAGAGTACAGGTTTCTCTTTGACGTACCATCTTCATTTCCTTGGGATAAAATCAAGTAGTGGGATTGGTGGATCATATACCTATTCTATATTTAATTTTTAGTACTGATCACACTGTTTTCCATAATGACTATATTAATTTACACTACTATCAAGAGGGTATGAGCTTCCTTTTGTTCACATCTTTGCCAGCAATTGTTTAACACCTTGATAATCTTCATTTTGGACTCATATATTACCTCATGGATTTGATTTTCATTTCCCTGATTATTATTCATGTTGAGCATACTTTCATGTACCTATTAGACATTTGTGTATCTCCTTTTGTGAAATGGCTATTTAAAATGAATATGTTTTTAATCATGTTATTTTTATTATTGTTTTGTTTAGTTGCTATTGCATTTTTACTTTCATATATATATTAAACCAATTTTCAGATGTATAATTTGCAAATATTGTATTTTCTAAAAGTGTTTTGGCTCTGATGATTCTTCCCTTGCTGAGCAGATTTTAGTTTGATATAACCATGTAAACTTTTCTTTCCAGAGCTCAGTAAATATTGTCCAAAGAATACTTGTCCATTACAACTTCCTGAAGCATTTTGCCCAATATTTTCTTGTATTAGTTTCACAGTTTCAGATCTTACATTTAAACCTTTAATCCATTTTGAATTTATTTTTGTACCTGGTGAGAGATAGTGGTCTACATTATTTTTTCTACATATGGGCATCCAATTTTCCCACTCTTTTTGAAAAGACTGTCTTTTTTCCAGTGCATACAGTATTCTTAGTACCTTTGTCCTTAAATAATGTTTTAATGTTTTGAATTTTTTCATAATCATTTGCAATGTTCTCTATATTTGAATTTTTTCAAATACTGAAACTTCCTTGGCACAGGTACCTTGCAATAGGAAGAGTATGTGATTTAATACAAGGACTTACAGTTTAGGATGAGCAGTAATACGGTATGGACATATTACTATACGCAATATATTTCTCAGGCTTGCAGACAAGCAGTGGAAACCAATTATACACAAAAATAATAACGTAGCAGGAGATAGACCACATGAATTAATGGTAATACTTCCAAAAATAAGTAACATAATACCACAGTGATACCCAGGTGAGTGCCATTATTTTCCTCCTAATTCAAATTTGGATCCAGACAGTTTTGGTTGTGCTTAGGTAACATGGCTTTTTTTAAAATTAAGATATAGAGTGGTCAAACTCCTGACATAGGTCATAATAGTATTTTAATACAATTTCTGAAGTTCTTCCAATTTTTCAGCTTGGTTCTATTTAAACTATCTCCTATGTAAGAAATGCAAAGGGCAAAGGAGGAACAAAACAGAGGATAGATACTGGGAAAAGGGAAGAATATGTGTAAATGGTACAGGGAACGGAGGACTGGGAAGGAGGGAAGGGGAGGAAAGGGCTAGGGATTTTAAAACAAGAGAATGGAAGGAAAAAGTGGAAACAAAGCTTTTGTAGATGGAGAAGTGGAGAAAGGTTGAAGGGAGGGAAGGAGAATGAGGAAAAAAGAATTCAGAAATGTAATGTACAGGTGAAAATTCCCCATATGGTGATCATTATGTACAGCAAGCTGTATTGATAAAAGCAAGTACGATAGGAAATGAATGATAATCCCAAATTCAAAGATAATGAGATAGAATGGAAATAGGACTGGAAAGTTTCAGTGGTCTTGAGGTAGAGGTTCAAAGCAGATGAGAGAGAGATGCTCATGACCAAATGTGCAAAGCAGGTAGAAGCCTGATATCGGATTATTTAAGCAGGAAGAAACTTAAATCCAAGATGAAATGAAGTAACTGGGCATTATGGTTCGGGTCTGGAGGCGCTCGCAAGTGCTCTGTGCTCAGAGGTGGGGACTAATGAGTAGGGTTGCACCGCGTGGGCACCGTGCTCATCGGTGGATTCCTCCACTGGCTAGTTCAGTGGCAGAGGGTGATGCTGGATGGGGTCTTGATCCAAACCGCTGGATCACGGGGACGTGACCTGGAAGGTTATCTCTCCCTCTCTATCTCCTCCTTTTTCTTTCTTCTTCCCAGATTTCTTCCATGACCTGAGCAGCTTTCCTCCAGAAGATGCATCCATTCCTGCCTTGCAGCCTGCCAACTAAGGACTGAAAGCATGAGCCTAAATAAACTCTTTTCCTTTAAATTGTGGGGGTCAGACATTGTGTCTCACCAGCGAGAAAGTGACTGAGATGCTAATGAAAGAACATTCTAACATGGATGTGGCATATATGAACCTGGAGAGGAAGACTCTAAAATTCCATCAATTGACATTCTGAATTTTACTCTGTCATTTATCACATATGCAAATACTAAAGGGCTCTTCTTTGAAGACAAACAACTACCTTCAGCGTATAAGACAGTTGTTAGGGTATTGACACCTCTTGAGAAATTATCTCTTCATTCTAACATGTGAAAAGATTGAATATAAAGATCAAATTGTTTAATGAAAGGTCATGAGCCATCACACAGCTTATCCATTGGTCAAGGTTAAGTTAAATGTTGTAGTACACAATGTCACTTCAATTTATGCAAAGGATTAGGGCTGTACGTGATGTTCTTGCATCATTTTCATTAAAACAAGTTAGGACTAAGGTATTTCTGAAAAGGCACAGTGGGACCACCATCAAAAGTAGAAGTGAAAAATTTTCATTTTGTGGCTATGCCCTTTGGGTTTCTTCTCCAGGCATTATTTGGTACTTCCATGTTCTGTTCCACATAGAAATGCAATTGCTTTGCCAGTCGGAGATCAGAGACAGGAATAGTGAAACATTGCCATCACCGTAGTGGACATAACACCATTAGAGATTCAACCCAAGCATAGCAAGACTGACAGCTCCTGTACAACCTAGCACTGAAGGAGAACTTGAGAAAGTATTTTGCCTCTGGGTTTTTAAGTTTAAACTCATGATAATTTCAAATTTCTGTTTGAGCTGGATGAGGACAGACAGTTTTTACTTTTTAAAATGATATTTTCCACTCTTCCTTCTATATTCAACCCTGAAATGAGTATCTCTCTCATTTATGCCAAGGAGCAGAACTCAGGTAAATTATAAAATGTAAATGATTTAAGTTTTTAGTATACATAAGTCTAAATTTGTTCTGAGTGACTTAACTAAATTTTAATCACATTTGGTTGATACATTTAGCATGTGATATATATAATTTTTCATCCTTTAACAGAATTATTTAGGGGAAATTTTATATTTGTAATATTTGGAATCTGGCCAGAAAACTATCTCTGTAAACAGCACAATTTCCTTAAACTCTTTAAAAAGTTATGCATCTAGTATGAATACTAGTACCATGCACTTAACAAATAGCTTCGGTAAGTAGCTTAGCAGAATTCCCACCAGTAAATATTTAATTAATAACAGTAACTTTACTATTCTAAAAGAAATAATTTGGGTAATAAATATGAAAATAAAGAATAATCATTGAATTATTGAATCTGATTTATTTGCAAAGTAATGATATAATTATTTATTCAAGCACTGGATTACTCAGTTCATCTGCTTTTGATGAATATAATAGATAAACACTCATTTGAAAATAATATCTCATCAAAGCAGATATTTATAACTTTTAATTGCTCAGTTGTCAAAACAAATTAAGAGAAATGGTAGAAGTGGTAGATACTACAACATTTATTTTCATTTAATAAAAAATTGTCTGGTTTTAAACTGAGGAGGATTTTAAAATTTGTATTGATAGAATGTGTAATTCTATTCCTCTTTAAAACTTTTGTATTTTATACTAATTAATGTTAATTTAGTAACACGTTTTTTTTGTTTGTTTGTTTGTTTTTTTTTTTTCCGGTACTGGGAATTGAACTCACGACCTCACGCTTGCCAGGCAGGCGCTGTGCCACTGAGCTAAATCCCCAGCCCCCAACACGTTTTCATTTCTATCAAAACCATTTATTTTCCTTTAACCATTTTAAGTAACAAAAACTTTTCAATTCATAATATTTTTAAATTGAAATAGTGCCCTTAGTTATTTAATGTCTGCGTTTCTGAAATATCCTATGGGTTTACATGTTTTTTTTTTTATATAGCAGAATGAAGTAGTCAAATAATGATACCGAACTGTATTCTAAAGATATTATGAAATGGACCACAAAAAAAGCTGAAGTCTTATCTTCCATTCTCCACCTGTCAGATTCATTAATCTTCCTAATTTCTTTCTCAGTGAGTTTATTATTGGTGTACAGGAGAACTATTGATTATTTTGTGAGTTTTTTATCCTACTACCCTGATGAATTTGGTTCTTAATTCTAAGAGTCATTTGGTGGAATTTTGGAATTCACCAGCAAATAATGATAATTTCACTTCTTCCTCCTAAACATATCCTTTTTTGTCTCTCTCTCTTGACTGATTGCTCTTGCTAATATTTTGAGTACAGTAAGTCCCCAACTTATGAATGACTTCTGTTTCAGGAGACGTGTTCGTATGTCAGATTTATTTGAGAACCACCAGAGTGAGTCTTATAAAGCACACCTGTAAAAGTTCACAACTCAAAAGTTTATAAGTCAGGGACTTCCTGTATTATACTGAAAAGAAATGGTGATTGTCGTCATCTTTATCTTGTTCCTGATGTTGGAACAGAGCTTTGAGATTTACCCCATTTAATATTATATTTCCCATATGTTTATCATAAATGGCTCTCAAGCAGCTATTTCCCTTCTAAGTATCTTCCAGAAAAAGTTAAATAGATCATATTACAGTGACAGACAGGTACCCATGTTTATAGCAATACAATTCATAATAAATATTGGAAATTACATATATACCCATTGACAGATGAATGAATAATGAAAATGTGGTATTTATAAACAGTAGAGCATGATTTCACCACAAAGAAGGAAAAATTGAGTCATTTATAGGAAAACAGATGAACATTAGGACCATGATGTTAAATGAAATACATCATATACACAAAATTACATATCACAGAGTTGGTCTTATATGAGAAACACAAAATATAAATAAATTAAACAGCAAAATAAAAAGAAAAACTGGAAAAGATCCTTATCAAAAGGGAAGGGAAGTCTGGGTTTGGTGGAGCACACCTGTAATCCTAGCATTTGGGAGGCTGAGGCAGGAGGATTGCCATGAGTTTGAGGGCATCCTTACTTACAAAGTGAGTTCAAGGCCATCTTGAACTGCATAGAAAAACCCTTTCTCAATAGCTTTAGTGTTTCTAGTTTAATATTGAGATCTGTGAACCATTTTGACTTGAGTTTGGTGCATGGTGATAGCCTTGGATCTATTTTCAGTCTTTGGCAGGTAGCAAGCCAATTTTTCCAGCACCATTTGTTAAAGAGGCTATCGTTTTCCCATTGAGTTTGATTGGCCCCTTTATCAAAGATTAGGTGG
>NW_004955424.1:7871189-7889513 GCF_000276665.1 Chinchilla lanigera | reverse complement strand
ATATGTTATGTAAATGTAACAACTCCCCAAGGTAAATATAATCATTATGTACTGCAAGCATGTAGGGCTTGAAATAAAAATAATAATAATTCTGAATTAAATATGGCAAAAACTGCATCTATTTCATTGTATTTGTACAGTTGAAAATTAAACATACATATTATCTAAAGAATATTTCATGCTCAGTACATGGAAGAAAAATATGAAGAAGGAATATAGAGTGCGAATGAAAGTTTGGCTTCTGGGAAAAAAGCCAAGAATAAATTAGTGCATGTTGAAAGTCCATGATGAGAGTATATGCATCTCAGGGTTCTCTGAAAATGGTGCGCATGACCTCTTCTGGAGCAAATCCTACAAATCCTAGCTTATTCTCAAACTGTAGCATGCAGAGGAAGATTGCCAGTCCATTTCTAAAGGAAACAAACACTCACATACTGTATAAAGTGCCTGAGTCACTGCGGCTTTGGTGTATGCCATGCTGATTGTCAACTAGCCCAATATACACTGAAAAACACATTCACAGAGCATAAGGACATGTTTAAGCTTAATAAGCTCATGACCTTGTACAGATACTTCTGTGAATAGCTGAAGAATAAACTAGTCCCACTCAAATTTAGCAATAATTATCATGAGATCTGATAAGGTATTTCAGAAACAAAATGAAGAATGGACATGTCGAACACAATTTGGTAAAACAATATACTCAAGAAATGTTCCACAAAAAATTTGATGAAAATTTTTGCCAAACATCAAAAAATTAAACTATGAGCTCTTTAGAATAAAAGCGTAACAGAGATACTGATTAGTTTGTGTGGTTTTGTTGTTGTTATATTGTTTAGTGTCATCTCCCTGCGTGTGACACTGTTTTGGGAGATATCTCATTGTAGTAAGCAAGGTCGTGAAACTACAAAGATGGCCATAAATAAATGCCCAGTACCTGTGAATATAATACATTACACTCTATCTAAAGGGGGACTTAATACAGCAGATAAGGTTGAGATTGCAATCAGTTGACTCAGGAGACTGACTTAGACTATGAGGCAGACATAGGGCAATCACAGGTTCTAAATGTGAAGCAGGAGAAGGGAAGCAAAAACAGTCAGATCGAAGTGACAGAATGTGACGAAGAATCCCCTGACTGTGACTGTCCTTGAAGAGGCATGCGGCAGACTCTTAGAACAGACATTGTTCCCCTTGAGCACCTCTACTGATATGTTCATTTCAGCCCAGTGAGATCCATTTTCAACTACTGACTTCAAGAACTATAATTCTGTGTTTTTTGTTTCTTTCAGCCACTAAACATTGCAGTAGTATCTACAACTGCAATAGAAAATTGAACCAATCAGATAACATAATTATCATTATAAAAAGTTATAAAGACTATTACAGGAAGAAGATAAAAAAAGACTGTTTAATTTCAAAAACAGGACAGTATTACTACTGAAAGTAACTATTACATAGCAAAAATAATACATTTTACACTTTTAAAATGGTCATAATTGGTAATGAGTTTCAAGAAAAATCTGACATTAAATCATATGATCACATAAACAATAAAATCTCTTATCTGATATACCAAGACCCATAAGTGGTATACATTTATCCATTTAAAAGTTTTCGTTTGTTGCATTAAAATATAAATATTAAATATAATTGAGTTTAAAGGACCATTTAAAACAAATTATGCAAAAATAAAGAGGACAGTCCACAAGAAACACCAAAAATGCCATAAAACAACAAACTGCACAAAGCAAAAATGGTAGGAAATAAAAGATGTTTCAAAGCAAAATCATCCAAAGATATTCTTTCATTTTCTCATTCAGTGGCTGATGAAGCAGACAAACTGACAGGTAATATGGAGTCATGCATTAATTTAATCAGCAGAATACTGATAAATTACATGCAAAATATCTTTACTTTGGAATTTGTGCTCAATGAACTTTCCAAAATAAAATACTACAGGTCATATAATCTCTTGTTATACAAATAAAACTAGAAATGTAAAGCAAACATACATGAAAAGAAATTATGTGTAATAATGTAAATTACCTAAAAATATCATCATAGAGGCCATTCTATATTATTAGAATATAGGAATATATTAAATATATTCAGCAGTAATTGCATTGCATAGTGTGATGGTTACGCTTGAGTGTGGCAACCTGATCAAGTTGGAGTGGCCCAAGGGATTGGTGGATCACACTTCTGGGAGTGTCCAGGTAGGTAATGCAGGCATGAGCTTGAGTGCTACATCCAGTCGTTCCCTGTACCCTTTGCCACTGTTCCCGTGGTCTGCTTCCCTGCAAGCCAGTGGTCATGATTTTGTGTCTCAGAACCAACTATCCCAGAGGAAATCTTCTAAAACAAGAAACCAAAAGGAACTCCTCCTCCTTAAGTGGTGGGTGTCAGGTATTGTGTTCCAGCAAGGGGCAAGCTAACTAATATATAGTATTGAAAATACTAAAAAAGAATAAAGCTAATTAAAAATATTTAAAAGGAATTGTGATATAACAGGAAAATTTAATAGAGCAAAGTAGACAAAGAGTTTTTATAAGTGTAAAGACCATAAACATATAAATAGAATATGAATCCACATCAGAAATTAATAAATTCCAGAGTTGCCTCTTTGGAATAACAGAACTCACAAAGCAGAAAGGATGGGTGTTAGATGGTAGGAAAATCATGGAGTAATGCAATAACAATTGTTCACTATATATTTTTCTAAAATAAAGTTTACATTGTCAGAATACATTACTCATCTTATACAGAGAAATTAAAGTTACTAATGCCTTCATTAGAATTCTATATATTTTCCTTGCTTAAAATGTATAATTTTCATCATTTAATAACTGAATTATCATATTTTAGAATTTAGCTCTCAAAAGCATAGAACTATTTTAAGTTAATTAGCAAAAATAAGTCAAATAATTTTTCCATTGCCTGAAAAGTTTTAATAATCAAAACATATAGATGCTAATTCCTTGTTTGGCCTTTAACTCTCCATCAGATGCATTTAATTTATATATTTCTATCTTTAATATGTTAAAATATAGCTTTTAATATTATGAATAACATTTAAATTTTTTTCAAGACTTGCTTCCACAATTTTTGCCAAGGCATTAATTCTGTACAATAAACTAAACACTGTGGTTATTTATTGGCTATAGTTTGCAGTGTTAAGTAGTACTGCAACGTTTTATTTAACTTTTAGCTTTCAAACTCTAAAAGAAAAATATTAATTCTTTGTGACAGGAGCAAATGATTGTCTCTCAAAATCTTATTGGATATGTGTACTACATCCCCGTATTCAAAAATCTTTTGTAAAAAAGAAAATTTCCTCTCTTCCCTGATATATATCTGTGCTGATATCATAGAAATGTGTGTTTATGTTTGGGTACATGTGTGCAATATATATATGAAAAGTGCTCAAAATCCTTAGTCATCAAAGAAATGTAAATAAACATTACAAGGAGAATAAAACTGGGACCATACAATATATATAATTTTATAAAAGATGAATTATAGACATACTGTGTAAGTGACACAATATATACACATGTTCACAGCAACAAGTTGGTATATCTGATAATATTAAGATGAAGAATTTTTGTCATCAAACACCCCATCAACAAGGAGAGTTCAAAAGCCATACCCTGGTATTCACTACCCATGGAAATGACAAAGGACCTTATACACAGAAAGTCTTAAAAGCTAGAACTCCATAAATGAACATGGAGATATTAATGAAAGATGTGAGAAATTCTTCATAAGTTGAAAACCACAAATAACCACCAAAAATATTACACAGTTCTCAACTATGTCACCTACTGAAATGTAAAACACACTCTGGGTCCCTGGATTCTGTGTATGTACATTTAACTAACCAGGAATGGAAAGTATTTGAAAAGAAAATTGCATCTCTGCTGGTTATTTGCAGTCTTTTCAATTTCTCCTTATTCCCTAAACAATACAGTATAAATTATTTCTTAGGATTTAGATTATATTTTTATTAAGCTACCCAGATTTTTTTTAAGTCATATAAGAGGACAGGGATATATTATACGTGAATACTTAATGGACTTGATCACCCTCAGATTTCTGGAACATATGCCCCATGGATACCAGGAGATAAGAATGTCATATCTTGTGTCCAAAAAACTCCGGTTGCTACCTATCCTACAGAAACAGTTGTTTGTGCACACCAAAAGAAATGGTAGAATATATGTTGTTCACAATATCTAGAGAAATGAAACCCAAGTATCTACAGACAAGTAAATGGATAAATTGTGGCATATTACTCAATTTTTGTACAGAAACCATAGTGAAACAACATATGTATGTACTATAAGCATAGTATAATGATTTCATTACCTCACTTTTCAAGTGATAAAATAGAAAAATGTATTTTTAAATGCAAATAAGTGGTACAACAACTTGTGTTAAAAATCTTAAAAAAGAAAGAACTGTTAGAGAAAACATAATACTATTACCTCTCAGAAAAACAGAGAGAACTTCAATGAAGTTGGTACTGGAAGAAATTTCTTTTATATACTAGTCATATTCCATTTAGATACTAGTCACATTCCATTTGCCTTTATGATAAATCACTGACAATTTATCAAGTATATCATAAGTGTGCTATAAGGCAAAATCATATTTTTTAAAAAGAAAATTTATATTACAGGAGCAATATACACATATAGGGACTTTGGAGAACAAAATTATTTCATAATGATACATACTGAATCATTATCCTTAACTAGTATTCTGGACAAGTCTATACCACAGATTATTTGAACTGCAAGGGTAGAGAGAAAGGGATATGATAATTTGGTGTATTTAATACCTGTCTTACATTATGCAGAAAAACATTTAATATTTTATCAGTATGTGGCTACTCATGGAAGTTTCTTCCCAAGATACATGTGTACAAAATTAGTTCTTCCTTTTCTCTTTTATTAGCTCAAAATCAGTTTCTTTTAAAGTTTTGACTTCTACTTATTCATTTGATTGGTCCTCTCATGCCTTGGTTTGTTGTATAGTTAAGAAATTTAACTTGTATAGTTTCTTATATAGTTTAAAATATTAAACTTATATAGTTAAATAAGTTTAAAACCTTAAACTTATATAGTTTCTTATATAGTTTATATATTTTTAACTTATATAAAGTTAAGAAACTTAACTTATATAGTTTCTTATATAGTTTAAAATTCTGTATGTTAATATTAGCACCTGTAGGTATAATATTATCTCATTCTCTAATGAGAACTCAGTATTTGACAGTTCTCAGATTTATATTTGATGTCTGTTCTTTTTGATTTCTGGGGAGAAATTCTGACACATCTTCCAATTCTATGAGTTAACTCTGTAGTTTATATTCTGATAAGCACTTTTGCTTCACCATAATAAATTTAAACTAGTGTCTTATAACATAAATGTTTTTGTGTTTCCAATTGAAAACAAAAGTATTTTCAGAAGATTTACTTTATAACTTGCCTAATGTTTATGAAGCTATATTTGTTTTAAATTTTTATTTTCCTCCTTAATTGCTTGTCATAATCATATTTCTAATGCTTTTCAAAATAATTTATTCTAAGGACATGAATATAACTGCCAACATTATAAATTCGTAAGGGTCTATCAGTTTTTTCACTTCCCTATTCAGTATTTTTAGTTTAGGTGAGAGAAATATGAACTTTTATATCTGGAGTTATTTTAGTTTAACAAGTAACAGATTGTGATGAAAACCATCTCTACATAATAAATAGACCTTATAGTTAAAAGATATCCAACTTTAAAGAAGTTACTTGAAAGCTGCACTGATAACATATTTGAGAGGTCAACTACATATTTGAGAAGAGTTCAAATATATATGTGAAAACAAAGAAAGTTATAGCATTTCTTCTTAAGAACAAAGAGGCTACGGCATTGAAGATCTATAAAGAAGTCATGATGTGTGATCAAGGGAATCAAACATCAGAGACATCTTGCTTATTTGATAACAATGTTTAACACAGTTCTATGGGCTCCATGTGGAGCAGAGGGACGTCTCAATCCTTCCCTGAAGGTCAGCAGGCATTTGTGGAAATCCCTAACATTTGTTAAGAAAAATCTTCAGAAGGCTCTTAGGCATTCTCTAATATAAATTAAAACCAACACTTTTTTTAAACCAAAGAACCGTGGTGTGTTGAGCCCAAGTTCCTCGCAGATGACTATTTCTATCTTAATCCCCCAAAATGAAATTCTTTCATGTTGCAAGGTCTTTTTATTTTTAAACTCTTGCTCCCTATAATAATTATATAGTTTCTTCTGCAGTATAAGAGCTTTGGGCTCTGCCTTTCCCAATTTTTCAAGTATGACAGTAAAACATTAATATTATCAGTGCAGAGCTCTCTTCCCTGTGGTACCACTGCAGCTGTGAGAATTCAGCCAACACGCCAAGGAACACCACTATGTGAATGTCCTTTCTTTAAAAATTAAGCCCTTTTGTGGCTCATATGTGTTTTTGTAGAATATTTGTAAATTCACAACCTGAGACTACAACCTTTAGATTTTCACTGTGTTTTCTTCCTCATGGTCTCATATATAATCTACTCTTAGCCTTACAGTATTCCTGCTACAAACAAATAAATGTGTCAGGTGGTGTTTTTAACTTCTCAGTCAATAGAATCCGTTTTAGACAACTGTTGATGTTTACCAATTTCAATTTTTCTTAGCTAGTTTAGACTGTTTATGCAATTTTTTTTTCAGTTTCAAAACTAAGGGGGAATTGTGAAAGAAAAAAAAGTACAGATTTGCAATTATGAGGAGTCACATTATTATGAAGCTTAATTGCTTTTTCTGCCTTCAATGATTTAAATAAATATAGTTTATAGCATTACTTTATTACAAAATACAATGCACCAGTCTCATTTTATATATCAAAACACAAAACACAATAAAATATCTCATTGAGATCCAAAAATGTCCACATTTGCAATCCCATAGAAAAGTTATTGGAGTTCTAATAATTCCAATGTACCATATCCAGTGCAATGCATGGTGAGAATAAAGACACTACGGCATATTGGTAGTTATGGGGAGTTGAAGAGGTCCTCAAACCAGTTGGAATAATGGCGAGCCAGAACAAAGGCCTCCACCTAGGACCGAACCTGGGTTTCATTAACTCATGAACAGAGGAACAGCTGAGAAACAAGTGACTAACAGAAAGATGGAAAGTATGTGAGTGTTGTGAGCTGGGCTGGGTAGGAGAACTGAACTCACCTCTGCAATGTGCAGAGAGAGACAGACAGACACAGATAGAAAGAGTAATCTACGTAGGACAGGCTAAGGCAGTATCTAGTGTTCTGGGTTCGGTGCTTCCATTTTGGTGTGTAATTCATCTACCCTAAGACATCATGGCCTCATTTCTCGAGATTCAATCTCAGCTGACACCATGACATCTCTCAGCCTAGGTCACACATACTACTTGGGAGCTACAGGCAGGGCATCACTGATTGCTTTAAAGACTGCACATCAGCACCTTGGCTAGACCTGTTTGCATTGCTTAAAGCCAATTGGAATAAGGAAATGTCCTAGCCAGCTCTGTACATATCAGTACACAGAATTAGGGCCAAGTGCTCTTCTGTCAAGGAGAGCCATCCACATGATCCTCCACATTGTTCCTTGTATATCATGAATATATCAAGTAAAAACAATATTCCAAGGAAACTGCAGTGCTTGACCTTATTAGTCCAGAAAAGAATTACAAATATATATTTTGTAAGAAATGAAAAGTTTGTGGATATCATGATTTTCTGTGGGGTAAAAAGGATTTATTACCTTATGATGAGAGTTTTGTTTTACTTAGAGTGAGATAATATTTATTTTTTTAAAATATAATAATTATGTGAATGTCATCACCATATTTTGTAAGGGACGTCTTTGAATATCACTTTCAATCATTTGCCATGAACCCATCCCCAAATCAAAAACTTGGAAAAGTTTATAAAGTTACCTTCCAATTACACTATTTTCTTTCTATATAGGGCAACTTCTCCTAACTTTTAAATAATTCTAGCAAGAGTAACACCAACTATAAAAACTGCACAGTGCAATTCCATAGAGAGATCTGAAATGTTGACTTGCAGAGTAACACTGCAGAGGTTCTAAGAGGAATGGGCAAAATATCCTTAGCATTTTCTGCATTTCAGACAGATATAAAACTTTTTCAAGACCTTCTATCTCCTGGGTAATGTATGAGAACATGATTTTCTTACATTTCCTATTCATTTTATGCCTCTATTTCTACTTTAAATTAATTCTTTTTGGAGCCAAATTTTTGGACTGTTCTTGACTCAATTAAAATTCTTCTAAACAGAACTGTTTTCATCCACAATTAACCATTGCAGTGCAAATAGATATTTGCTGGGCTTTCTAATCCAAAAAAAACCTCAACAGCAAGTCATCAAGAGATCTAGAAGCTCAATGATATGATGCCTCCAAGATCTCCTATGGGTAATTTCCTGACAGGATTGCTTTGTAAGTTCATCGTTGTCTCTTAAAGTTCTTCTATAGTATGCCTGCTCCAAGGTCAGGTCCATTGGCTTTTAAAATAATACACAGTAAAAAATACGATTCTCTACTCTCTGTTTATGGAGGACATCAGTTAAGTGATATAGAAGTGCCTTTCATGGAGTCAAACCTCAGAGTTTGGCACACTTCCTTGTCAATGTTCAGCCATTTTATTCAGCAAAGGACTTGTAATGTGTAAGAACAGTTTTTGATCTTACAATATTAGTTCAAGATTTTGCTTCTGTTCTCAGATTTTGATTCTTTTCTCCTATTAATAGGTATCTGGATTTTTAAACCAATGTGAGTATCACTTTCCATATCCATTAGCCTAGTCAACTTTTGAGATTATGTAGAAGATTCCACAGCTGCTCTTACCAGGTACATAGATAAGTTATTTCATCCTCATGAAAAGTCACTCTTTAACCATATGTTCACAATAAAATTAACCCATTTGTTATGTATGAAGCTGGGAGACTTAAGGAACTGGGGAACACCAGAATGAATGAAGACAACATCGAGAAGCATGAAAAATCCTTACCACTCAGTTCTTTAAAAAGAATACTCCCAGTGATACCATGTATAAATTCTGGCTAAAAGCTGCAGAATATGCACACATGTATCCCCTCTCTGGGCTGTTGTATTGTGAGGAGAAAGCACATCAACTAGAGGACACATAGAAGTTGCTATTTTGCTTTGCAATTGAAGCTGTTTTCCTGCAGTTAGTTTTCCTGTCTTCATCAAGATGCTTTTAAAATCACATTTCCTTAGGGATAACTGGATCTACCATCCTTGGTTATCAACTTGTCATCCCATCTGTTACAGTTCCTATTATAGTGGCAATAAAGTAACACATACAGTCTGGCCTGAAATGCATTGAACTGAAAACATTTGGCTTTGTGACCAAGCATTTAAAGCTTGATTCCAAGTGCAAAAAGCTTGATCAGATTTCCTGTAGTACCCTGTCTTGGTTGTGATTTAAGGTGTTTAAAATTTAGATAAAGTGAAATAAATTTGGACTAGGGCATGAGAAAGCACCAATTTCAACTTCACTTGCCCTTTCTGAAAAACACTTTGGGCAAGCCTTTATCCTTTTGAGCATGAGCTATAACATTAGAAACATCAATGTGCAATAAAACCAGTACTAACTTTGGGATGATAGAGGATGGGAGAGGAACTATTGCTCTTTAATGTCACATATTTTCATTATACTTCCTTAGGTAAATTAATTAAATTGGGTCATTTAATTAAATACCCAAAATGATACTTTTTCAAAAAAATTGCATGAATATATCAAACAACTTCCAAAGAAGTTGAAAAAATAATAGTATGTGTCATGCAGCATATCCAAGACCTTTGCTTAGCAGGATATTTACTCAACATTAATAAAAGAGCATGTTGGAGAAGGCCTACAAAATCAGAACCCTTTGGCTCTAAACTTCTGTGTGGTTTCTAGCACTTTTCTGTATGCACTTCACAGAGCAAAGATCACAAACTTTTCTTCCTCTTTCATACCTAAAGATTCATTTAGCAATACAATTTTCTATTTACTTTGTAGAGAACACATACACACACACACACAAACACACACACACACACACATCTTTCATACCTAAAGATTCATTTAGCAATACAATTTTCTATTTACTTTGTAGAGAACACATACACACACACACACATACACACACACACACACACACACACACGGACATTTTCACACTGGAAAGAAATAAATTTATAGAAATTCCACCAAATGGAGGGTATGGTAGAACATGAACTTAAGAACCTTTGTATTCAAAAGGATCTGAACAAACTTTACAGAACCCTTGGGTAGTGAACTTTATTTATTTATTTATTTATTTTTGGTTTTTTTCTCTGGTACCGGGAACCAAACTCACGACCTTGCGCTTGCCAGGGAGGCGCTTTGCCGGTGAGCTAAATCCCCAGCCCCCTGAACTTTAGTTATAAAGTGATATTTAACACCACTAGAAATTTGAACTTTTGAATTTTATGCTTTCATTTTGAAGGCTTATATTTACATTTTATGTCTTTATTACACACAAATTAGAGTATTTGATACAAATTTTGTAAGAAAATTCTATGTTCATTAAAACTCAGACTAAGATAATTTTTGCTTAAAAATTAGCACTTCCTTGTCATTTCAGGCATGGCTACATTCAAAGGAGGTATGCTGCAAAATACGGGGAGGTACACTATGGAACAATAAGGAGAAAATCTGTCCTACCGATTTTTTCTGAATAAGACATATTACATTCATCATTTGAATAAAACTAAGATACAAGAATGAGCATCATTTTAGACTTGTCAGTCAGATATTTGTATATTTTACTTTTAAAACATGGGTATAGAAGAAAATAGTAAGCACTCATAGCTCACTACCCAACGTAGAAAATAATAGATGACATTTGCCTCAATTTTTAAATGATATACTATTATATTACAATGCACAAATTGTCATTTAACCAAAACAGTCTCATGACATAAGCACAGGTGGCAAAATGTAAAGGACATATACTATGATAAGCAAATATTATTTTAAAAAGTCAGCAAAATATTGCTGACATTCTGTGAATTTCTAAATTGTGTGAGGATTTCAGAAAGTGAATGGTTTCTATAGTGATTACAAAATTACATAGCATAGTAGACTTTTAGTGTCACAACATGTTGAAGAACATGATTATACCATAAGTGGATCTTTGGAAAATTTGAATGTATAGATCAAAAATAAATTTTTACTTCTCCTTTCTTAGGACCACATCTCAGCTGTATACACTTACATGTGAGAGAATCATGGGTCTATATTATACCAAATATTGACTGCCAAGGTGCAGTTTTGGTTTAGTGATAATATAATTGTGTATGGCTGTTTGAGTGTTAACTGCCTAGCCATTCACATTAGGTAATAAAGGTTTGCTCGTGTTTTCTACACAAAGTGTTATGGATTGACCCTTGATACATTTTAGGCACCTGTTAAAATTCTAAAACTTTGGGAAACCATGACGCATAAGTGAAATTGCTTGGAGTAATGAATCTAATAAAGAAGTTTCATCAATTTCCATTGAAGAAAGTGGGAATAACCTCTTCCTGGAAATAAAATGTGAGAGGGACAGAGAAAGGATAGAAAAACAAGGCATCTGGAGGATTTTGTTCTGTTTTTTAAAATAGGATGCAACAATTTCTCTTTAAGAAAATTAATGACAGATTTACTTTGGGGAAAGATATTTTCTTTGGAATTAAGGGATTTAGTTTACAGTGAATGTCAGCATATTTGGTCAAATTTTGTCACTGATATTCTATCATGTGCACATATAGCAAACAATGTTAGTGTGCATTTTAAATAAGCACAGTAGAAAGCTGAACAGTGAATAAAGTGAATGAGTGAAAATAAGTTGAATGTTGATATACTTAAAGTTTTCTGGGGTTTGGGGATATAGCTCAGTGGCACAGAGCCTGCCCATCAAGTATGAAGTCCTGAGTTTAATTCCCCATACTAAAAAATAAAGTTTTCTGAACAAAACAAAATCAGATTTTGAACAGCTGAAATGACTGAATTTCTAGTATCATTAAAGGCAGATGGACAAATGGAAAACTGTCAAATAAAGTTATTGGCATACCAAGAAATTACAGTACTATCTCTGGTAGACCCTTGACCTGAAAAACAAACACTATCTTAGAAGAAACCCATCTGTCTTTTTTAAGACCACCTCACAAAAGGACTGAAATATATGATTCCTCCTCAGTGACATTATATAGCAATGATTACAGAGGGGATAGATTTCAGATTTTCAACTCCAAGTTTCAAGATCTTTCTTGGACAAAGGTATAACCTAGAGGGAATTTATTTATCTAGTGTTAACATTATCAATTGGAAATTCTAAAATCATGAAGAACGAACCAAAGAACTTCTCTCCTTCATAAAACTGAATGTGGCTATATCATTAAGGGTTTAAAAGAATCTGTTCTTTTCAGCCAGCTCCAGGGGCTGAAGGGAGATTTTTGAGAGTGAAGTCCCAAGTTTAAAAAATGCATGTGTGCAAGTTATTAGCAACGACAGCAGCCAACACGGAGCAGAACAAAGTGCAAAGTGCAAGAGCACAAGAGTATAAGGGCAGCCTGTGTGTTTATTATATAATTCTTATACAGGTTGGTATCTCATATTTACATTCTTACATAGTGCCTTAGCTAGCCCATGTACATTTAACTGTGTACCTCATGGTTGTATAACTGTATCCCTCTATGTGCTTGCCTTATACAAGTGGGGTCATGTCCACAGGTGCTTTTAGATGCCCCTTAGCTTTAAAGCAGTCTGAGTGGTTCCCTAAAGCTCTTCTAAAACTGCTTCTCGTATATCTGCACATTTTTCTCCTTTCTTGGTGTTATTATTGAAGTTCTGCTAAGGCCTCATCCCCTCACATTACACATGGTTTTATGTATTTTAGGAAGTGTTCTCTTGTCTTATCTCAACTAGTCCATGTTTTCATGAAGTTATTTCAAAGTTTGAGAATACAAATGTCACCTTTCACTAGGAGCCAATGTTATTTTTGATAGTGAGCACTTCAATGTTTTGTTTCATTTGTTGTCACACTTTAAATAAACCAATTTTAAGTAAGCTCACTAGTGACCAATACTGGAATATTTTAAAGCACTGTGAAATTAACTTCTAAAGTTGAAGTGTACATAGGGGAAAATCACTGACTGCAATAAAAATGTGAACTTCTTACTCTACCAGATTAAAAAAAGATTGCAAATTTAGAGATTTATGGGGGCTTTCATTTCCTCATCTGTAAAACAAATGTGCTCAGCAAGATAGGTTGGAAGGATGCTTACAACTCTAATAAACCCTGTATTGAAATTTCCCCTAATTCTTCAATGTAGTTTTCAATCAAAATTAGTTCATTATCAAAGAGAAAAGTATAGAATTATTCGGCTTTTCTTAGAAATTTAAAATACACCTTAGAGTATTATAGCCTTTAAGAATTTGAACAGGAAGCAACATATCCTTATTAATTTTTCATTTCCCAATGCTATTTTCAGTTTTAGCAATGCCCATTAATGGCAACAAAATACACCGTAGAAACCACAAATACACATATCAAATGTGACAAATCTTTCCCAGGTATCTCTCATTTCTTGATTCTGTATAAAAAGGAAAATCTGTAGTTTTCTCCGGTACCGGGAACCGAACTCACGACCTTGCGCTTGCCAGGCAGGCGCTTTTGCCGCTGAGCTAAATCCCCAGCCCCTGAAAATCTGTAGTTTTATTTAAAATACATAGTCATTTCATTGAAGTACTTAGAATCTTCAATTATCATAATTAGGAAGAGCATGTCATGGGTGAAATTGAGAATAATGTTAATCTATTTTTCCATAGAAACAATTATTTATTATTTATTAGAGACTTAAAAATAAAGATAATGGATGAAAGCCAGCAAGGATTTTCTCTGAAAGAAACAATTTAAATGATAACTGGGTGAAATCCTTGTTCATTTACACTGATACTACATCTATAATTATTTACTAATTAGAGAAATATAGGATCCAATTTCTGTTTAGTTCTTCCTAAAAACAAAGTAGTATCATAATTCTTCTAACCTTTTATGAACAGAATCTGACTTGAATAACTACATAGAAAAAGCTGTAGATTGCAACACACTATTAAACCAACCCTTTCAGTGGTACATCTAACTCATCACATTACAGGTTAAGGTACAATCTTTGTCATATTGAAATTAGAATTTGCGATTGATTGCAAAATCAGACGAGATTCAGGAATACTGAGCACAATGAAAGACATGAAACCAAAATAACCTCTAAAATTTGTATGTCTCCATTACTTAATCAATAATCAGAAACATTTTTAAAATTATAATATACAGTGTAATTTACCCTCCATATCCATGGTTTTTATATGAATGAATTTAACCCAACATATGTCAGTAATGTAGTTAGGTTTACAATGGTCACATTTTTAATAAATATGTGCAGATCTTTGATCTTGCTATTGCTCCCTAGATTATAAATTATTTGCGCACCTTTTAAATTGTGTTAAGTGCTAAAAATAATCTAGAGATAATTTCATGTATGCAGAAAGATGTTCACGGATTTTTTTTTTTTTTTTTTTTTTTGTATGGGAATCGAACTCATGACCTCAGGTTTGCCAGGCAAGTGTTTATGCTGCTGAGCTATATCCCCGGCCTATGCATGGATTATATGCACATATTATTTTATTTAATATGAGAGATTTGAACATGCAAAATTTTTCATGTCCAGGGAAGGCTCTGGAAATTATCTTCTGTGAATACTGAGGGACAATTGCAATTTGCACATTCCTCAGGTACTTATTTTGAAAATTAGCCTACTATTTTTAAATTACCCTCTCAAAATATAATAAAGAAAGACAATTCTCTGAACAATGAATCAAGCAAAGTGGTAGAGAAATTTCTCCAAAAATAAGAATTTTAATCACCTTTTATTTTTCAAAGTAAGCCGTATGCCAGTTCAACCATATACAATTTGGTTAGCCAAAGGGAATTAAAAAATAATGTCTAGGTTTGCACTGTATATAAGAGAAACATTAACAGAAGCTCCATTTAAAGGATGAAATAAATTGTTAAAGGGCAAAATTTTAAGAAGACAGTGTTCACAGGACCTTTGTGTATTTTCTTTTTTTTTTTTTTTTTTTTTTTTTTTTCCAATACCAGGAATTGAACTCACAACCTCACGCTTGCCAGGCAGGTGCTGTGCCTCTGACCTAAATACCCCGCCCCAACCTTTGTGTATTTTCATAATGACTACTTGAGAGCCTCCCTGCTATAACCAACCCACCCTTATCCCCCCAAACATTGTATTTTAGTACTCTCTGAAGAGTGTGCTTACTAATGCAAGGGAAATAATCATGACTGTGGTGGAGTTCATCACCTAAAACTTATCAAGAGTTGGTGATTTACAATAAATATTGAATTTATTTATAGAAAATAAAGGAATGTAACATTTTTATTCAACTGTTGTAAACATAAATATTTATCTATCATACATTTTCCTCCAAACTTTACCACATATTTCCTTTATATCTAATATATAGATTTCTTCAAATGTTCTTTCATGTTGGTCACACTGATTGCTTCTGTGCATCTTTTTGTCTATAGGGCCAAAGCAATAACTAATAAAAATGAACTTTCACCACACAGACTTTGAAACACAGTCAAGTGATTCTAAAAAATATGTTAATCACTTCCTTTGACATGTGTTGTGCACCTACATTTGTCACATAAACTCACTAACTCACACTATCATGATTTTAAAAAACTTTTAATTGTACAGAGATGCTTAATGCCAGAAAAGACGGTTAGTGCCACCTGACCAGTGGGAAAATTTGAGTCCACCTCTTAATGATAACTTTGAAGACAGTCAAAGGAAAGCAGAGCCAATAAAATGTGTATTGTGATTTTTCCCCAGAAGACGGGGAATGCTTATGTTTCATCATTTTAAAAATCCTTTCCTTTTTAAATTTGACAGACAAAAGTCTAGTGATGTCTATATTTTTGAGAAGAGTCTTTATGGAAACTAATTTTATTTATTATTTGAAGAAAGCACGATACAGAGATAAAAAGTGATAAATTTGATAAAAAGTGACAAAAGTAGATAAATTGGATGTCCCAGTGTTGCTGTAGCTTATAATTGTATTTCTTTGGACTTCAAAGTGCTTTAACACTCTATGTAATCTTTGCTCCCTTTATTTTAGTTGAAAATTGATCAGTTTTTAACCACTGGAAGTCTGAAACACATATTAATAATGTGTTTATTTGGGCTGGGGTTGATGGTCCATGCCTGTAATCCTAGCACTTAGGAGGCTAAAACAGGAGTTCAAAGCCAGTCTGGGCTATATAGTAAGTTGAAGGTCAGTTTGAACTTCACGTAGTGAGACACTATCTCCAAAAAACAAAAGGGAAAAAAATGTATTTGTAATGCTTTAGTATTTTCTACTTATCCCAGCATAAAAATTATCTTCCAGTCCAGGTTTGCCAGGCCATTTCCTATTTACCAGTAATATAAAATTATTCAAATGAAATTAACATATGATTACACATTAAAAATGACTCATGATTAACAACTTTGTTGGTCTCAGAATATTGAGCTCAAATTTTACTGCATTTTGCAATCATATTATCAATGGTAATTAACTAACAAATTATTTTTTATGATACCTATTTACTCACTTTCCTATAAAAATGACGGTTATATGCATAGTCCTGGTGTCACAACTCTATTAATATTTGAGAAAATATTTCCAAAACTGCACAGTATCACACATACAACAAATTATTTGTTATTTTTAAAAATTATTTTAAAGATGATCATTGACATTGACAAATTTTCTTATTTAACTGGTATTTTTCTTAAAGTTTTCTTCTGCTGGCAATTAATTTCAGTAAACACATTGTCCAGACACTTTATTGCTGTCAGAACAATAAATTAAGTGGAGGTCTCTCTCATCATGCCATGCAATAGAATGGTGGCTTAATTACCTGGTAGTTTGGGCTGATATTCAAAATGAATTTATAATACCCTCTGGGTACATTGATTTATATTTTGAATTATGATTTCAAATATCATCCAAGTGTGAAAATCCTTTGACTCTCATATTCTTTGACTAAAGTGGGAAGTGTTCTAATTGTAATGCATATCATGCTTGTTTATGTGTATATGTGTATTGGCCTAGGAAGAATTATGATTTAATTTGCTTTTAATGAGAAAAGTAATTTGAGCATAAAGCTTCAGAAAGTAGTGGAAAATAGAAATAAAACATCTTGGTCCTATAGGATGCCTTAAGGAAAAAGCAGACATATTTTATCTTTTTTTGTTTATTTCAAAGCATGAACAATATTTTCCCACACACAGTACAATATGAAAAATGTTGTAGATATATAGTATATTTTCTCATATTTTTCCAGATAAACAAGTATTTATATGCTATCCAGAACAGAAATTGATATGGCAAATGTGTATATATGTATTTAACTTTTTTTTTTTTTTCCGGTACTGGGAATCGAACTCACTACCTTGTGCTTGCCAGGCAGGCTCTGTGCCGCTGAGCTAAATCCCCAGCCCTGTATTTAACTTCTTGAGGCTTGTTACAAATCATAAAATATGCTAAACAATGTTCTACAAAATGCTAGTTATGAAGAATGTTAATGGTTGATCTTCCCAGTCTTCATAGAACTTTAATACATGCTTAAACTCTTTATAATGTTAATTTTTAGATACCTCTCAAGTTAAAAAAAATGCCCCCAAATAATTTACAAGCAGCAAAAATAAAATCTAACTTATTTTTGGAATCATAAGCTTCGTTCTTCTCACAGACCATTTGTTTTTGTACTTCACACAAGAAAACAATATCTCCTTTGATTTCTGTTTAGATGGAAAGCGTCTGAAGTACACAGAGGCTCCATTCTGACTCTCAGATTTGATTTTGGTGGATGGTCCTCGCAGCACACAAGCAAGGCTATGCAATGTGATGGGGAAACATGGGAGGTCTGAGAAGATGGTTGTTATCTGTATGATGCACCCTTTGGAGACAAAGATGGAATTCATCTGGACCAAAATGCCCCAGCCCCCATTTGTTCTAGAACCTTTTATTCCTGCATTCAGTTTCGGTTTTTCTGGTTTTTCTCCGGTACCGGGAACCGAACTCACGACCTTGCGCTTGCCAGGCAGGCGCTTTTGCCGCTGAGCTAAATCCCCAGCCCCCTCCTG
>NW_004955424.1:7863598-7871089 GCF_000276665.1 Chinchilla lanigera | reverse complement strand
AAAAAATATATATATATATATATATATATATATATATATCCACAAGGAAAACAGAAAAGCACAAAAAGAGAATGAGGAAACCAATTTCCACAAGGAAAAGTAAAGTTTACTCATATTCAAGGATCTAGAAGAAATATATAAATAAATAAAACTTCAAATAAAGTCCTGAATAACTGCAGGAGCTCCAGAGGAATGTTCACAAACCTTTCAAACCTTATGAATAGGAAAAAAGGAAAGGGAAAAAAGACCTTGCATATAAGTAACGAGGAGCAAGGACTGACTTTACACACTGATGTTTCCTTTTTGGTACCTGTGTGACAGAGGTCGAGAGGAGTACGCATGGCCAGAGCTCTTGCATTTTTGCAAAAAGCTTGCAAAAAGCTTGCAAAAAGCTTCAGACATTTCCTGAGTACATGCTGAAAACCTGAACATTAAACTGAATGTAAAACCTGCATTGCACTTCCTGTAATTCATTCTGTTTGTGTATTTCCAAAGGCCTAGAGAGGACAAAAGGTTAACTTATGAAAACCTAGTCTATATGCCATCTTCAGAATCAGCCGGTGTACCTTCATTTGTAAATATTTTATTTAAGTCTTTTCTTCATTCATTATCAGTGCATTAAAAATCATTTATATATTTCAAAAGCGTCGTTAAATTTTAAGATTATTTTCAAATATTTTGACTTCTAAGCCACAAGAAGAAGTGATAGATTCACAATAATTATCACTTGACGTGATAGCTTGCAGTCAAGAGACAAGATAAACTCAAGACGGATACTGCTACTGCCTGGGTAAGAGGGCATACTATTTTACAGTAAGCTCAAAAAATAAGCAGTAGGAGTGCACTTTAATGATAAGTGTAATATAGCAAATATATAAACCAGTATCATATTTATTACCAAGTATTATGTACTGTATGCAATTATATGGGATATACATATGTATATATTTTATTGTTGTTGTTGTTGTTTACTCAAACTTGTACCCAGGGCCTTTGCAACTGAACTACATCCCCAGAACTTTTTCATTTTTCTTTAATTTCATGACAGCGTTTTGCTAAATTGCACAGACTTGGGTCAAACTTTTGATTCATCTGCCTCAACCTCTCAGATTGTTGGGAATACAAGGTGTGTTACCATAACCAGCAATATGCTATACTTCTACAGTACTGGTAGGGCAGGAGATTGCTTTATACCAACATGACTAGAAAACCATGAGTAATACATTGTGCACTGCATTGTGACAGCTACTATGTCAGTAAGCCAAGAATTTATCATCTCTAGCACAATATTTTTGGATCACTATTGTATATGTTGCCCCTTATTGGCTGAATTGTGTCTATGTGGTACATGACAGCATGAATAGTTTCAAATTAAGTACACAGATGAAATAAATTTATGAACACTATCATTTTTGTATGTAGAAAGATTATCTCAGATTTCATTCATGTTTAATTAAAATATAAACTTTAAAATGTTTTTAGATACGTTTCTTAATTATATTGTTTAATTATATCTTAATCTTAATTATATTGTTTAACCTCAAAAGGTTTTCACACATACACACAGAAAGGCTGGGATATAGCTCAGTGGCATGAGCACCTGCCTGGCAAGTGCAAGGTCCTCAGTTTGATTTCCAGCACTAAAAAAGGATAGTATTCACTTACATATACTTAGAAATAAAATATTGTCTATATATATGCAGCATTCTACATACTTCTTTGGCATTGCATTTGTCTCCCATGCAGGCAAAAGTAGATGCTCTTGAATTTGGAATTTATTTACACTCTCAGACATTTTTCACACTGTTATGAATATATGAAACTTGGAGAACTACCATGAAAATATGTTCTAAATAAGTGTAGTAATGTGATGCTTCTGAGACCATTAAACTTGAAGTACAAATATAAGGTAAACGTCCTTAAAATTCTCTCTTGTGTCTTCCTAATAGTCATTAAAATGCAAGACCCTTATTTATGAAGTGAAATTTTATAGTCTACTATTTTTCCAGATTATGGTTTCTTTTGTATTTCTTTAGCATGCTTTCATTTTTCTTGTCTTCCTGAACTACAGTCTATTACTTAATAGAGTGGAAAATGGCTAGTTATTTCTAACATCTAGCTTAGGACATTTGCTTTCATTCCTTGATAGCTTTATTCACTGCAATCTGTCTTTCAGGTACAAATGCCAACCCTTCCATCCCCACCTCTCCTTCCAGCCACTCCAAACCCTGTCAGAGTAAGAAAAGACTAGTTAGTACCAGAGCTATAAGGAAAAGATGTGGCAAAAATTCAATGAATGGTATCTATGCTGACAAATACGGCTCTATTTTAGATATAGAACTGCAAAAACTAGGGCTTAGCAGCAATGTGGGCTTTCAGTTAGCATGGACGTGCCATTTTTCATCTTTCTTCCACCTGCTTTCTATCTCTTTGCCTTGCTATTTCTCTGTCTCTGTCTCTGTCTCTGTCTCTGTCTCTGTCTGTCTCTCTCTTCTCTGCCCCCTCTTGATATTAAGGGTTGACTCCAAGGCTTTTGGTGCCCAGTTTTCATGGTTTACCTCCCCAGCTCCCTTCCTTAAAACTTTTTTGAGAGAGGGTCTCATTAAATCACTAAATTTTTGAGGCAGGATTCCAACTTGCAATCATCTTGCCTCAGCCTCCCAGAGTGTTGTATTTACAGGCATATGTTTCTACTACCAGCTAACATGCGCTTTTTTAAATGGAACAGTTTCATCAGTGAGGGACAAGTGACACTATAGCTGGAGATGGAAAGCTATGTTTCCCTCCTTTGTGTTTGATTCCTGTCAGTAGAAAAATTACACAGTCTCAAGAATATCAGTTTCTTGTTTATTCTAATCACATGTACAGTGGAGAGAGTAAATTAAATTTAGATGGGAAAAAGTAGACATAATGTAAGTCCTGCTGTGTTTTAAGCATTTTAATTTAATACTGTGAGTTAATTTTCAGGGTAAGTCAAATTATCAATGTTTCAAAATTGATAAAATTTGTAGTCATGTTTAGAAATCTGTATCAAACTAGATGTACTTGGATTGCTTTGTCAAAAAAATAAGGTTAAGAGAAAAAGAGATTGTCATCAGAATTTAGTTTTCTAGCATCATTTTTAAGTATAAGATTTTTGTTATGACACGTGTATCCTTGTTATGATTTTGATCTAAAATATTTCCCAAAAGTCACTTTTTTGAGACAGGGTCTCACTTCACTGCAAGTTGGTCTTGAACTCAGAAGAATCCTCCTACCTCAGCCTCCCAAATGCAGGAATTACAGGTGTTCCCCACCATGGGCAGATCTCATTTACTCAGGAGTGACTGATTCATGGATATCCTATCCTCACAAGTGGGCTCATTCATTGATGAGATTAGTAGCTCAATGTGCTGTCTGCTGTCTCAGTGTAGTGTCTCATAGGAAGTGGGTCATCAAATATGTGACCTGAAAGGGTGACTTTTCTTTTCTAGCTCCTGCTTGTCTTTTCTGGCTGCCACAGAGAAGCAGCTTCCTCCACTGTGCCCTTTTAAGCATACCTCTCTGCCTTAGAGCCAGCTAAGTTTGAAGTGAACTAAATGGAAAATGTGAGGCAAATAAACCTCTGTTCACTTAGGTTGTGAATGTTGGGGATAGAAAAGCAGCTAATAAAATCACAGAGTAGAAACTTGAGTCTACATATGTATACAATAATAAAATATTCACCAAAGATAACTGCTTCTAAGTTGCATATGCATTAATGTACACATTATATATTTTAATAACATACATATACATGTAAGAAATATATATGTAGACAGTCTTCTTAATAAAAAAATACTTATTGATCTGATTTTACATTTTGAAGCATTGTGCATATCAAGAGAATATACAACTTTCTTTGTAAAATAGCTTTGCAGTGTCATGAGTGAAAGTGAAACATACCTCACCTAACAGCCAGGTCATGACAAGAAGATACAAAAGCAAAACTAAAGCTACACATTATATTCTCCACAAAGAAGAGAAATAGAAATTGACCATCAAGAATCTGAGGTAAGAAAAGAAAGTCAGGATCAGTGAGACTGAAGTGATCTAGAGTCTAAGAATGACATAGTAAAAAAAAAATATCTGTGGCAGAGAATTACTGATGAATTTTACAGTAATGCTTTCTAATACTCAAGTTCAAGTTATCTGGTGGAATATGTTCATGCCCGGCTATCTCTTTATTGATCACCTTTGATATAAGTAGTTACTGTGTTCGCTATAAAGTTGTGAAAAAATGCAGATGAGAAACCTATCATTATGCCACTTGCATTTTAGCTGACAGACATTAATACAATCCTTATGCAAGCAAATATAATATAACTGTCAACAGTATTGGAAAGGGGTATTATAATATGCCCTGAGATGTGATATATAGTAGGTATAGGATTTGTAGGAAGAGGAAGAAGTCTTGTTTTCTAGCCATAGGTGATGTAAAGCAGGAAAAGGGCAAGATTTGGGGCCACACAATGAGGACAGGAAGCCATTGCGCAGAATTGTCAAGGTCAGTGGATGCTATGGCTTCTGTCTAGCTGTCCCCTGCAAAAAGTCTCTTGTGGTCACATATGAGGCTTTTCAGAGGTGGCCGCAACTATGGTGTCTGATGCTGGGATTAAGTATGAGTGATTTCTAAATTAGTTCACTGATTGGTTTGGCACAGTTCTGGATGTGAATAATGGGATGGCCCACGCTGAGTGTGGGTGACACCTCCCAAAAAGTGGGTAGCCTGGAAGGGATCAAAGGGAAATGCAGCCAGCTGCTGCTGCCGTCTGCTCACGCCTTATTGCTGCTGCTGCTGCTGCTGGCTTCTTCTCTGGCTGCTGCCTGCTTGCCATGGACTATTTCTCTTCTCTGATTCCCTGTGCCACGGCACTCTGCCTTGGAGCCAGCTGACTATAGACTGCAACCTCTACAAATTGTGAGCTGAAATACATCTTTCCCCCTTTAACTTTAGTTGTTGGGTATTTTATCTCAGCCATGAGAAAAGTAATTAGTACAGTGGGGTAGCTCTGAGTGTGTTAAGATCTGCTGCTCCTCCACTGAACACAGTACTCAGTATATTCTCACTTGTGGCTCCTGCACCTTAAAATGCAGGTAGATAGTAGGACTCTCAGGGAATTTGGAAACTTTTGCCACACTGTCATTTGATAAACAGAGAAATGTATTTGTTTTGTGCTCTGCTTTTCTTCGTGTGCCCTAAACTGTTTTTGTAGAAATTACTCTTTTAAATTTCAGGCAGTTGGGAGGAAATTTCAGTAATGAGGCAGACTCTTTTTATGTCAGTTGAGTTATTTCAAGACAAAATGTAGATATCCAAAAAAGTCAAGTGTTGAGTCCCAATAGCACAACTGTACATTTGATTGCTTAAAGCATTTTAAATGGAAATATTTATAAAGAATCCTTGAGCTCATGGGAATGGAAGCAGTAATAGAAGGGGAGAGAAGGGAAATAAATCAATTTGGAGAATCATTTCAAATTTAAAGAAGATTGTCCTTTCTTTAAATTTGGAGGACATTCTAAATGGGAAATTCAATGAGAGATAGAGAGCGAGCATGAGAGAGAGAGAAGGAGAGAGAGAAATGTCACTACAAGTAATTGGTTGATTATTTTCCTGTTGGGGGAAAAATGATACTGTCAAAGGACTGGAAGCTATTAAACTCCCATAACTAGTTTGAGAAGAGAAGATAATAGCCCATTAGTGTCTTTGATCGTGATATTGTTAAAATTTTAAAAAGAGAGACTTGGTATGAGGGAACTTAATTACCTCTGTAGAATTGAAGACTTCAATTATAAGTCTTCGAGAGACACAAAAAGTTCCCAAGGTACCAACGACAACCTGAGAAAAATACTTACTAATATAGCCATCTATACTTCATTAAAAAGTAGTTTCAGTTAATCTGTCATGTTTTGCTCAAATATCATACAATAATCTGAGAACATATTACCTTTTTAGATAAGTTGAAATACAATTAAAATGTGTAGACTAATTTTTAAAATAAAATTTATTATTTTCAGACTTTAAAATTCCCAAGTAATATATTATGCATAAAATACTTTTGCAGAAAATGTTTTAATTGCTTTGTGTGAAAGTATTTCGTTTAAAAGTTCTGTCACAATGCTTAATCCCATTGAATTGATCTTCACTTAGGCCAGACTTACTCTATATGTCCTTGTATAATCTTTCTTCAAATGTACTTATAAAATATGTTCAAGCTTTTAATATAATAGTGTCCATGGAAAATTACCTCAAGGCACTTTATTAATAAAACACACTAACTGCTAAGCCCAGATGTAGGGCTCGCTGCATTTTTTTCAGATCATTCCATCTGTTCTGCTGCTAAAGTGATACCACAACTTTTCAGCAAAAAAGAAAATAACCATCCTAATAAATATTGGAAAATTCAAAATTGACAAAAAATTAATTAATGGTTCTCTTATTACTCCAATAAAATTTCAATTCTACATTTATTGTTCCCATTTTTAAGTCTATGTAAGTTTTATTCTAAATTCAATCAAGATATAGTACTGCAATGGTTTTGGAACTTATAAGAAAGACAACATGGTCACCACTATGTTCCTATAATCTAACTTTTCTAGTCATTCTGTATGAAAATTTTTAATAAATTGCTTTTAATTTTAAATGACATTGTCAGGGAGATATAAAATAATTGAGAAATAGTTACTCCTACTCAATTATGATTTGCTATTGTACCCTGGTCATCAATTTCACTTCAAATGCATACCTACCATTTTTCTCCAAATTTCACTTCAAATGTATAGCTACCATTTTTTTCTCTAAATTTCATTTCAAATATATAGCTACCATTTTTTCTCCAAATTTCACTTAAAATGTATAGCTACCATTTTTTCTCCAAATTTCTGTGTAGTCTTTCAGTACACTAAAAATGTATTAATTACAAATATGCAAGTTTTGCACCATCAAAAAATATTAGGACAAGTTTTGAAAACTTACTTGGGTTGATCATAGTGTAATTCACTACGAGTCTCTTCATTGTATCTCTACTTTACTAAGGAGATATCTTTAGTTTTAGTTATTTCTCTTCTCTATGAACAGATATACACAAAAATGTTTTTTGATAAAATATCTGTGGGTAGCCCTAACATTTCTAATGCCTAATTAGCAAGAATTTAGGCAAATGGCTTTAAATGATAGCAGAAAAACAATACCAAAGGGTAAGGAATCCAGATTAACCTGGCAGAAAATATAATAGAACCCTTCAATACAGGGTGTTACAGTAAGGCCTTAAAACATTATAGCATGTTTAATTTGGCAGATAGTGTTTAAAATTATATTTCTAATGTAGAAAGTCTTAGTTTTTGTTACTTTTAATAAGTATCACTAAGAGTAACTTTATTAATTTTTATCATACACACACATATATATATGATTATAGACTATAATTTACAATAAATTGCCCACCAACCCAAATTAAAATTTTTATTTTGTCA
>NW_004955424.1:7854674-7862396 GCF_000276665.1 Chinchilla lanigera | reverse complement strand
GCTCCCCAAGTCAGATACTTTTAATTTAAAGAGATAAAAATTGATAAATTAGTAAATTCACATTTTCCCTTGGACCTTAAATTTGGCCTCAAATCTCTTTAAAGATGAGAATTGTAACTATCAGAAGACAAATTACAATAAGGTTAGTATAAAACCTTAATTGGATTTTACTCACCAATCTGGAATCCAGCATGTCAGATGTGGTACAGATCCAAGGAACTTAGGGGCTGCCACACACTGAAGAAACTTTTATGGACAGAAGACAGATAGACACTGCTAAATTTGTTACAGGTTTGCTTTATTTGTATCATGTTGCCATCTACAATGGCCTGAAGTTTAGCTGCTGTAATTGATAAGAACTTAGTCACTCGTTACAAGAGTATCCTAAATAAGGCTGTCAGGTGGTGTGTGTATCATCCTGGGCTGCAATTTGCCTACAACAATTCAAGTACAAAGCCACCCTCAGGATTACACTTAACACCAGCTCATAGGACATCTACCTCCTTTTGAAACAGTTTCATTTGCAACCTTCCTCCAAAGCACACACACACACACACACACACACACACACACACACACACAAACACTTCTTGGATGATTTGGAAATTAAAGCTCTGAGTGGCATAATTCTTGTGATCATTGTAAAATTTTCAAAATGCTGACATAACATTTGAGAAAGTTACTGAGTTTCTCCACTCAAAGCCAGTTTAATCAGTGTGCAACCTTTGGGGTTGCAGAGGCTTCCATGCTCCAAGTGATTTTATGCTTTATTTAATGGTTTTACCTTCTTTCGATTGTTAGTATTTGTACCTTAGAACTCTTGCTCTCTAAGTGAAGTCCAACTGGACAATGGAGCAAGCAAGTGAGTACAGGATGGTTCTCAGGTGGGGCCATTCTAATCGTGAGAGCCTTTTAACAGCAGTATTTTCTTTAAGTGGAGCCAGCAGTATATAACAGAGATTGAAATCAGCAGGAACTGAAGTATTGCCGCCATCTTTTAAAATTGGGAAACTGAGAACAGAGTGGCTTTGGGTGACTACTGTCAGGGAAGGGGGCACTCACATATCCAACCTCAGTGACTAAATTCTGACAACATTTTAATGGCAGTAAAAGTTAATTATTTTAACCAAACTATTGCTCTTCTGGATATTTTTCCAGAAAAAGTGAAAAATCATATTACAGCGATATGTATGCACCCATGTTTACAGCAGTGCAACTTGTCATAGCTAAATCTGGGAAACAACACAAATGCCTGTCAACTGAGGAATGGATAAAAAAAATGTGGTATTTTTATACAATGGAGTAGTAATCAAATATAAAGAAAGATAAACTCCAGGCTTTTATAGGTAAATGGTCACTACAGGAGACCATACTCACAAGTGAAATAAATCAGACATGCATGTGTAAATATCATGCTGTCATCCTAGTGTAAGAATCTGAAAGAGTAACTAAAAAAGGAAGAGATAGATAGATGGATGGATGGATAGATAGATAGATAAATGGGATAATTGTAATGGTGATGTTTACTGGATTATTACAAGGAACAGTCAATGGTTAAGTTTTTTGACCAGTTTTGCATGCTTATGTCTGGTAATCTGAACAACTAATTTAAATACAATATGCAATTTAACAATCACTGTTAAATTAATACCATCCTGTTTAGTGAAGCTCTGTATCATTTCTAACCATTTTTTACCATTTTTTATTCTCTTTAATGGTTTGCTCAGTCTTGCATTCTTACATTTGGTATTCTAGGCAACTTTGCTGAAGATTACAATATGTAATGCAACAACCATTGTTAATTTCATGTCATATTGATTTGAAATTCTGTACTTTTTATTGTTTCCGTACTGTTTCTTTTCTGTCTTTGTTGTTATTTTGTTACTATTTTTTCTCTTAAAAATACGTTATATACGTGTAACAACTCTCCACAATAAATGTAATCATTATGTAGTGCAAAAATGCATTAATGCATAAATAAAATTAAAGAGTAAATGTTTCTTCAAGATCAAGAGTTTTAGAATATTTTCCACAGGATCCTGTGACTTCTGCAAAATGATTTTCATTTTTGTGCTTTAAATCCTACTTTGATATGAATATTTTTCTCAATTCTGAGCTTTATTTTGGTATAGACACATTATGTTCACTTTTTATAACACTTCTCTTATTGATACAGAAAGAGATTTTTGCTTGCTTGTGACAAATTATTTTCTTAGATATATGCTTTTTTGTATGTAAGGTGTCTGTGTGTGTGTGTGTGTGTGTGTGTGTGTGTATATGTAACAGAGATATCTTTTAATATGTATTTAGAAAGGCTATATTTTGAAAATGTAGTCTTGATATTTTTTAGAAAAGATATATTTGTGTTGATTAGTAATATTTTAAGAGATGTTTATCAAGATGCAATATTAAATATCCATATATGTATATCATATCTAGATATTGCATTTTAAATTTATCCTGCCCTCACCATATAAATTGCAGATACTTTTCAAGAATACATTTAAGTACTTTATTGGATGATTAATAAAATACAAATATCAAAACAATAATCACTTAATGTGTTTAAAAATGTTGTTCTGAATTGAAGTATAGATTAAAACTAAACTTGCCTGAAGCCTGTATCTTATTGATATTTTAAAATGTCATTTAAATTTAATGAAACAGTCACAAAATAGAATGAGTAGCAAAATTTTTATTCAGCAAAAAGTTAACATAAATGAACCTGGCTTTTGAAACATCACAGCAGATATTAATATTAGATTGGGACTGTAAAGAATGTGGGAATTACTTACAACTTTTGAGCATCTATCCTGAGTTTCCTCAGAGAAATTATATATAATTATTTCTTGTATATCTAGTATAAATGTTTCAATTACCAAATTCCAACATGTCTCTTTCCAACATTTTTGTTTTGATTCAAATATAATTTCAATGTTTCATTTTCTAATTTCAGAATCAGATGATATTGTTACCTTGCTTGTAACCTATGCAAGACTACAAACATGCAAATTTGCTTTTGATAGTGCATTTTTCTTATCTTTTAGCACTACATGAGGAAGGAAAAAGTATGTAGCAATGAGATAGGTAAACAAAATTCAAACAATTTCAGACAGGAGTGATAGTTCAGTTAATCTATGACTATGAAGCTATCACAAAACTTGTTATTGAAAAAATGACTCTAAATAATTATAAACATAATCTCCTCTTTGCATTAAGATTAAAAGAGAGAAAATCACCTATTTTTGTTAGAGAAGAAAGTAGAAATATCAAATTAGGAAAATTAAAACTTGAAAGCAGTTATTTTATAATATTGGTCATTTATCACCACTGTTGTCATCTGTAATTGTAGATCCAAATTATCCATCTGGTTTTTTTGGAGGATTGAAAATATAACCTAATATTATCTTTAAGAAGCTTATTATCAGTTAGTCTGTGAAGTGAAAGTGGAATTGCTAAGAATATAGAGACAGTTCCAGAGATATGTCAGAAAAATGAGTATAGCCCAAAATTTTGGACTCTATTGACCCTCTCTTTCCAACCGAGAGTAATTATGCTTCAACATGAGGAGAATTTCAGCATAAGCATAATGAAATTATGGCGCAGATGTAGAGAAAGGAACAAACAAATACTAGAATTAAGGTCTGAAAATTTCCCCTGATATTAAACATAAAATCATCAATCTATATGGACAAGAAGTTTAATAAATTCCAATTAAGAAAAAATCAAAAATGTCTACACCCCATCAAAGTACATCATACTAAAAAAGTCAAAGGCAAGGACTAAGGAAAAGCTTGAAAAACACAAGTGATAAACAACTGTTACACACTAGTAATCACAAAATCACAAATGACTTCTAATCAGAAATAGTAGAGGCCTTAGGTAAAATTGTCTTTTACAGATGAAGGAAAAGTAATGCATTCTTAGATAAAGAAATATTGAGAATATCTGTTGTTAGCAGACAAACCTCAGAAGAAATATTAAAGCAAATTTTTCATGCTGCAAGTATGTAAACCTAGAATGAAATTCAAACTACATTTAAAAACAAAGAACATCGAGAAAGGTAAATAAAATCTCCAATAATAGAGAAATTTTTGAAAATCACATATCTGATAAGTTGCCAAATTTTTAAGCCATGTATCTAAAACATATAAGGAACTGCAACAATTCAATAATTTAAAAAGACTTGGTTAAATAGTGGTCAAAGAGTCAGTATATATAGTTCTAGAAAGTTACTCAGATTGTTAATAGTCACTTGGAAAGACATCGATCATCATGAGCTTTTGTACTTCAAAAGAAATCACCAATAGACTGAAAAGACAACACAGAGTAGGAAAACGTTTTAGCTAACTGTCCCTCAGACAAAGCACTTATACCAAGTATATATAATGAATTGAAAAAACGCAGACCCTCCTCCCAAATTCAAAGACCCAATCCAAAAATGGGTGTCTGAGGTGAATACACACTTCTTAGACAATGAAATACAAATGGCAAATAAACTCATGAAAAAATGTTCAACACCGTTGGTAATTCAAAAGATGCAAATTAAAACAACACTGAGATTTCATCTCACCCCACTAAAAATGGCTACCATCAAAAACTCAACAAATAACAAATGCTGGAGGGACTGTGGGGAAAAAGGAACCTTTCTCCACTGTTGGTGGCAATGTAGACTTGTGCAACCACTTTGGAAATCAGTCTGGAGATTCCTCAAGAACTTAGAACTAGAGGTCCATTTAACCCAGCCATTCCCCTTTTGGGTATTTCCCAGAAGAAATAAAAACATATCACAGCAATACATGTGCACCCATGATTACAGAAGCACAATTTGTCTCAGCAAAAACTTGGAAACAACCCAAATGCCTATCAACTGAGTACTGGATAGGAAAAAATGTTGTATTTATATATAATGGAGTATTAATCAGCTACAAAAAGCCATAAACTTGAGGCTTTTGTAGGTAAATGAATGCAACTAGAAACCATACTCATAAGTGAAATAAATCAGGCCCATATGTGTAAACACTGTATTGTCTCCCTAGTGTAAGAAGCTAAAAGTCTAAATAAAACTGAAAGATGAAATCAAAATTGTGATAGGGAAAGAAACTGCTCAGTAGGAAATGACAACTGTGATGAGGAAAAGGAGAAAAGAAACAAAGAAAGGATATAAGAGAACTAAGAAAATTTAAAATAATTGTACTAATTTCTATTGCTTTATTGACAGGAACAGATGATATTTAATTGTGTGATCAATCCTGCATAAGTATATAAGTATATCAACTACTTTGAAAATAACAATAAGCAATACAACAACCATTGTTGATTTCCTATCATCTTGTTTTGATATTCTGCATCTTTTTACAGTTTCTATGTTGTTTTATTTTTGTTTTTGTTGTTTTGTTTTTGTTTTTTTCTCTTTAAAACAAAAGACAATGAAATATATTCATCAGCAAAATGGCTGTAAGTAGAACAGATAGCAACAGTTGTTAACAAAGATATCAAAAAATGAAAACTTCACACATTACTAGTAGGAAAATAAAATGGTACCACTGATTTTAAACAGTTCATAGTTTCTCCAAAAGTTCAACATTGAATTACTATGTCTCACATCTAGGATATGTCCAAAGGTAAACATATACCCATGAAAACAGTTCACACCCAACTATTCATAACACTTTTTTCTGTTTTAGAAAAAAGTCGGAAGCAAGCCAAACATCCACCAACTGATGAACACGTAAATAAATTCAATCTATCCAGACAGTGAGATACTATTCAACAGTAAATATGGGGACCAGTATATTCACTAATATTGATTCACTAATTTTGATTCACTCAAAATGCAAAGAGAATCTAGTTATACAGAGCCATATATCACATATCATTTATGTGAAATACCTAGTGAGGCAGAACTATTTAACTGGGTGCTTATGACCCAGGGAGAGGAGAATTGATGGGAACAGCTATGGCATGTAGGGTTTCTTGATGCTCCATAACAGTTTTTGAAAATTATCATGGTTTTGAATATGCAACTTTGTGGAAAATCCATTTAATTGATTGCAGTGTACAAATTCTATGGAAAGTGTAGCATATTTCTATGAAGGTTTTTTATATGGTTAGAATTTGAGGGAGTAACTAACTGGGTGTAGTGATGCACACCTATAATCTAAGAACTTGGAGTCTGAAGTTGCATTGCCACAAGTTCAAGGCCAGTTTGAGCCATATAAAGTGTTGAAGGCCAGCCTGAAATATATAGGGAGATGTTGTGTAAGAAAAACAAAGAACAACAAGACACTTCATTTAGAAAAGGACACACAGTATTTGAGTTAGCAGTTAATATTCTCTTGAGCTTTACAGTGGAGCTAGTACCACTTCAAGGGTTTAAAATAAATTAGAAACTCATGTAATGTAATATGCAATTTTTCACAACTACTTATCTCCGTTTTACAAAAAAAAAAAGAAATGAGACGCAAAACTTTCAAGTTACTCATTTAGCCTTTATTAGCTAACAAATAGAAGAGCAAGATTTCAAAATCACAGTCAGACTCTAGAGACTGAATCATAGTTCTTTCTTCTCTCACCTTACTGCCTGAAGGGTTGCTTAAAGTACTGGATCTTAAATCTGAGCATGCACCAGGACCGCCCAAAGGACGTGCCATGCCATAGATTGCACACTTCCTACCCGTATCTCAGGTTTTACATAACTGGAATGAAGCCCAGTAATTTATATATCCAAGTTCTCAGTGTACCACTTACCACGGAACAACAATAAACCATTAAAACTAACTCATAAAATGTTAACTCATAAAATTGCTAAATTTTAATAAACATTTTTCAAATGATAAGTAATATGAAGGAAAGGGAAAATATGCAATGGCAATACTTAAGTATTAAGCTATGTATCTTTGTAAAGAAAATAATAAAATGCATGAAAAAAATTTGAATATCTTGAACATCATATCACACATATAATAATAGCTAATTATCGGACTGTTAAATCATAGACGCTCTATAAATCACTTACTTCATTTAATCATTACAGGAACTATTTAGAGTGTGTCGTATCATTATCCTCATTTTAGAGACATCACTAGAGAACATAGGTCACCTAGCAGCCAACAATTAAGCTGGAATTTGACTTGTGTATCTGGCATCAGAGTGTGAACTGTTACCACCCTCTCCCTTACCAGAAGACTCTTGGATGTCATTGATAGTTACAGAGAACTATTGTTGCAAATATGTTTATAAGTATGATGATATTCATAATCATCAGAAGATCAATGTTAAAATGAACATGTGTTAACAAAGGCACTTGTATGCACTAATAATGTAGTAGAACACTGGTGAAACCATTTTGGAGAAGAATTGAGCAATGTGTATAAGGACTAATATGCTCATACTTTATGATATATAATATAAATTATAGACATTTCTGGTAGGGAAATATTTAGATTAGTTCACAAAAATATGCAATCACAAAAAATTTATTGGAAAACTGCAGTTAAAAATAAAGTACAGGAAAGAGGGAGTCACAAGATTTCCTAAGAGGGAATTGAGATGATTATGTGAATGTTGCTCTAAATTTATCAATATAGATGGAGCCTTCTAATTTTCTTAAATCAAAAAATTCACAGAGAACTATGCACAGTCTGAAGTAACAAGACATAAATATGGTAGATAAGGGGCTGGGGATTTAGCTCAGCGGCAAAAGCGCCTGCCTGGCAAGCT
>NW_004955424.1:7820954-7854574 GCF_000276665.1 Chinchilla lanigera | reverse complement strand
AATTTAAATTATTGTAATTCCCCTCAAGTGCAAGAATCATAGACAGAGCATAATCTGAAAAAAGCACAGTTAGACATTTTAAATTATTTATATTTAAGTGAAAATGCACAACATACAGTGATTTGAAAACTATTTGTATGATAAGGTAAATATATGGATTTGACTTTTAAAAATCCCACGTATTTATAGTTTTCTTGAAACTCATGTAAAATCAAATAAAGAAAAAAGACAAATAGAGACATGGAGGGAAACATAAAATAAAGATGACATGGACAAAAGACAAAGTACAATTTTAGAAAAATAACACAAGATGACAGAGACTCAATTCCACTTAACGATTAAGATTCACTAATCATCATTTGGCAGTTTGCAACATTAATATAAGCTGTAGCCAAACTTATTAGATTAACAATAGAAATTTGGAGTCTTTCAATAATTTAAGTGCTTATTCTCAACCTTCTCTTTGAGTCCTGCAATTTTCTAATGCCCTACAACATCTTTGTTATTAATCAAGCCAACCCAATGTGTAAATAATCAAAATGCTATTTATAATTTCAGAAATATTAGACTACTCTAAGTGGATCCTGGAGAGAAAAGGCAATTATACCATGTACAGAGAATGCGGATGTCTTACACACAGAGCAAAACATCAGAACTGGCAAAGTTACTGGAGTCATTTTCTTCTACAAATTGGTAAAATTATCTAATTAGAAGATAAATTACTCCACTTCAGTCTTTCAAAATTCAAAATATACACACACACTCACATACACCCACACTTACACACCACAGTCTTCCTATCCCTGAAGCATTTTTCAAACATGAAAAAAAGTCAAGTTGCTATGGTAATATGCTTATCTCCATGGCAATTGATCATTTCATTTATGTGCATATCCATTGTCTCTTAATAGACAAATTATGGGCTGTGAACTCAAAGATTTTAATCTTCAAAGAACATTCAAAGCACTCACAAAAATGGATTTCTACCCAAGAATGATTTTAAGTATTCCTAATAACACATCAAGAATAAGCAAACCAATCGTTTAGAAAATAATAGCTAAACTGGAACTATAAAAACATACATGCTTTTAGAAGATGAAACCTTCCAAATAGCTGTAAATGTTGAAAATGACAGGTACTTCATGATACACATGTTGCCATTCAGCTTGTTAATGGTACAAAGTGGTACTAGCTCCATCTATGTGTACATGAAATGATCCCCAAATGAAAATTAGGTACAGGGGGGCTGGGGATTTAGCTCAGCAGCAAAAGCGCCTGCCTGGCAAGCGCAAGGTCGTGAGTTCGGTTCCTGGTACCGGAGAAAAACCAAAACCAAAAAAAAAAAAAAAAAAAAAAAAAGAAAATTAGGTACAGGATTCTCTTTCCCAGAAATTTATCAGGCTAAATTTTGTTTGGCTGCTGAAGGGAAACTAATTCAAGTCATAAACAGAAAGTTACATCAACTAGAAATATGTGTAAACTGGAAATTCCTGATATATAAAATGAGATAAAAGTTAACGACTGCACTTTCCAAAATAAATGGAAACTTAACACCTGCTAGATGTTGAGATGCAGTTTTGTAAAACTAGCACAGGAGAACACGAGGTAGGAGAAACTCAAGAGCAATGCCAGCCTGTACTACATAGCTAAATCCTATCTCAAAAATAAATTGTTTTTGAAAAATTCCCATGCACAGCTGAGAAGAATATGTATTCTGATGCTGTGGGGTGGAGCATCCTGTAGACAGCTGCTAAGTCCATTTGTTCACAAGTTTTCTTAGTTCTGAAATTTATTCGTTGACGTTGGGTCTAGATGATCTATTTGTGACAGCAGAGAACTGAGGGTCCTTCATTACAATTATGTTAATATTTATTTGATTTTTCATGTCCGTTAATATTTGTTGTATATAGTTTTAAGCACAGTATTTGACTAATATATATTTATGATTTTTATCTCTTCCTCTTGGCCAGGTAGTAGCTCACTGCACATGCTAAAGTAAGTGCAAAGGAATTAAAATTATCCCATGCATATTACCACATCATAGGGAAATAGAACTGAAAATCATTGACGAAAGAAACCTCAAAAACTACATAAACACATGGAAATTAAATAACACCCTCTTAAACAACCAGTGGGTCATGGATGAAATTAAAGAAGAAAGTAGACTTTTTACTCAAGAACTTTCACATTAGGAAAACAGAGGGTGCTCAAATAAACAATCTAATGTTGAACCTCAAACTTCTAGAAAAAGAACAAGAGAAGATCAAAAGTAAAGAGGAAAAAAATTATAAACATTGAAGCAGAAATTTATGCAACTGAGACTAAGAAAACAATATAAAGAATCAATGAATCAAAGATTTGATTATTTGAAAGATTAAATAAAATTGATAAACCCTTAGCTAACCTTCTCAAAAAATGAAAAAACAGACTTACATATATACAATTAAAATAAAAAGGGTGAAATCACAACAGATCCTGCAGAAAACAGAAGAGCTTCAAAACTTACTTCAGATTCTAAGAAATTACATTTCAGACTTTAGAATCTGTAATCCCTACTTAATATTTTCAGATTATATTAAATAAAATGAATAGGTGTTTGCTAAAAAAATACCTTACTTCAATAACTTGTACTCAAATAAGATAGAAAACATAGAAGAAATTAGGAAAGTCCTAAATATGTATGAATTGCCAAACCTGAATCAAGAAGATATGAAAAGTCTAAATAATATGATAACAGTCAATGAAATTGAAGACATAATTAAAAACCTAGCAAAAAAGAAAAGCTCAGGTCTTGTTGGATTCACTAATGAATTCCATAACAAATTTAGTGAAAATCTATTGCCACCACTCCTCAAATACTTTGATAAAAGTAAAAAAGAGAAGCAATATTCCAAAAGTTATTCCTGGAAGCACGCATGTCCCTGATACCAAAAGTAGAGAAGGATCCAACCAGAAAAGGATCCTTTGCGAACTAGAGAAGGATCTCTCTCAAAAAAGAAAATTACTGGCTAATCTCCCTAACGAATATAGGTGCAAAAATCTTGGTAAGATATGGGCAAACAGAATGCAGTAAATCATCAAGAACCTTCTACACCATGACAAAGTAAGATTTTTCCAGGGAAGCAGTGATGGTTCAATATACACAAATCAAAAAGTTTAATACAGTCCATTAACAGAGCTGAGGACAGAAATCACATGATCATCTCAAAAGATGCAGAAAAAGCATTAGACAAACTTTAACACACACTCATGATTAAAACCCTCCAGAAAATTGGAAGAGATGGTCTTTACTTCAATCTGATAAAAACCATCTATGAAAAAACAACAGCCAATATCATACTACATAGTCCAAAAGTGAAAGCTTTTTCTTTTAAAACAGGAAAAAGTCAAGGGTAGCCACTGTGACCACTCCTATTCAATATAATTCTAAAAACATTAACCAGAGCAATTAGGCAAAAGAAAGAAATATAAGGGATAAAGATAGGAAAGGAAGAAATTAAATTATTATTTTCACATGACATGATGCTCTATGTAGAAGTCACCAAAAACTCCACCAAAACACAAAGTCTTCTAGATTTAATGACAAAATTTATTGACATAGCTGAATACAAATTTAACACTCAAAAATCATAGCATTCCTGTACACAAATAAGGAATTCACTGAGAGAGAAATTAGGACAACCACATGTTAAACAATAGCATCAAGAAAAAATACAATCAATAGGAATCAATCTAACAAAGGAAGTAAAAGATCTTCACGTTGAGAACTACAATACATTGAAAAAGAAGATTAAAGAGCATATCAGAAAATGGAAATATATCCCTTTCTCTTGGATAGAAAGAACCAATACAATGAAAATCACCATACTCCCAAAATTACTATGCAGATTTAATGCAATCCTATTCAAAATTCCAACAGGACACCTCATAGAATTAGAGAAAACAATCCTAAAATTCACTTGGAATCATAAGACATCTGTAATATCAAACCAGTTCTGGGCAGCAAAGGCAAGTTAGGAGGCATCCCAAACCCTGACTTGAAATTATACTATAAAGCTACTGTGAGAAAAACAGCAAAGTACTGGGAAAAAAACAAACAGACATGCAGACCAATGGAATAGATGAGAAGATGCACAAACAACTCCAATACTCTCAACAACATTATCTTTGACAAAGGGGCCAAGCGCTTTTACTGGAAAAAAGTCCTTTAATAAATGGTACTGGAAAAACTGCCTTTCCACATGGTGAAGATTAAAACCATTCCCATGTCTCTCACAAATAACTAAACTAAAATCAAAATGGATCAAAGATACAAGTACTAAAAAAGAAATGCTAAATCTTCTCACAGAGAGATAGGTAGAATTTTTGGAGCCATAGGTTTCGGCAAAGACTTTATGAACAAAAATATTACAAAGAAATGTTATAAAGAATCAACAGCTCAGAGCTTATCTTATAAAACTTTTGCACAGAAAAAGAAATCAACAGCAGAGTGAAGAGGCAAATCAAAGAATGGCAAAATTATTCTGCCAACGCTTCTTCAGATAAAGGACTAATATCTAGAATATATAAACAACTCAAAAAATCAGGCCTCCCGAAATTTAAAGACTCCATCAAAAAACTGCCATCTGAGATGGACAGACAATTCTCAGGTGAAATACAGATTGCAAATAAATGAATGAAAAATGTTCAGCATCATTGGCCATTGGAGAAGTGCAAATTAAAAAAAATGCTGTGATTCCATTTCACTCCAGAAAGAATGGTTATTATCAAGAAATCAACCAATAACAAATGCTAAAGGGGCTGTCAGGACAAAGGAACACTTCTCCACTGCTGATGGAAGTGTAGACTGCCGCAAGCACTGTGATAACCATTGTGCAGATTCCTCAAAAAACTAGGACTATTGGTCCTATTTGAACCAGCTATTCACCTTCTGGATATTTTCCAAGAAGAACTGAAAACATCACACCAGAGTAATATATGTGCTCGCATGTTCCTAGCAGCCCAATTTGCAATAGCTAAGTCTTGGAAATAACCCAAATATCCATCAACTGAGGAATGGATAAAAATGTGTTGTATTTTTATACAATAGACTACAAGTCACCTATAAAGAAAGATAAACTCAAGGTTTTTGCAGGTAAATGGATGGAAATAGAGACCATATTCATAAGTGAAATAAATAAGACTCATATGTGTCAAAATCATATTATCTCCCTAGTGTAAGACATTGAAAGAGTAAATAAGATCCAAAAGGTACAAAAGATACTGTGAAAGGGAAATAAAATGTTCAAAAGGGGTGAAATATATATATATATAGTGTATATATATGTATATACACATGCAAGATAGCTAAGATAATTGTACTACTAATTTCTATTAGTTCATTTAAATGAACTGTTAGTATTATATTGTTTAATCAATTACCTCTATCTGGCAATCAGAGCAACTAGTTTGAAGATAATAATATGCAATATAATAACTATTGATAATTTCCCATTATCTTACTTTGAAATTCTGCATTGTTTTTATTGTTTTTAATTCACTTTAAAATAAAAAATATAACTACTGAAAAATGCCAAGACCTTCATTTTTATTCTATTTCCACCTAAACTGGTGAAACACCAAATGTGACTACTGAAATACAATTCTTATGCTAACTACCCAGATTTAATGTTTATCTGGTTGGCTATCGATGTGCATATTTTAAGGCCCTCTATATTCAATAATTTGCTGGACAGCTCACAGAATTCATTGAAGGTGCTCTAGTTAGTATTACAGTTTTAATATACAAAGTGAGATCTGGAATTTCCCAAACAAAGAGCTTTTGTGTCATCTCCCTGCAAAGTGAGGTATGCTATCGGCTCAACACATTGGTATTTCCCCTCCAGAAGAATATGTTACTAACCAGGAAGCACTACTGAACTTTACTGTTCAAAGTTTTTAGCAAAGTCTCATATTGTGTAGACAATATTAACTAAAATATTGACCACTGAATGCCATCTATAGTACTCTCATTTTCTGGGATGACTGTAAATGAAAATTCCAACTACCAACTCGAATGTTTTGTTCTTTCTACCTGAAACCTTCTTGGAGACTGCTATATATTACACATCAGCATAATAAAGATGACGTTTTTCAATCATAATTTCCAGGGGATTTTGAAACTTTCTGAGAGAAACCAATGACCCAAAACAGATATATATTTTGATCCTATAACACATCTTTTCCATTTCCTCAACCTATCAGGACGAAGATGTTCAATTACCCCATATTTGTCTCAAGTGCATATAAGACAATGTCAAAGAATACAAATTAGGAGTTGGTTGACTTGTGATGAATTGAATATTCATTTCTTGAAACTGTCACCCAACACCAACTTCATTAGCTGGGTTCATTTTGTTTAATAACATGACATCTAAACAGACTAGGACCAAATACAACATACAAACTACTCAAGTCATAGCGACAGCTACCTATAATGTCACAAATATCAAGTTTACATGATTTTTTTCAGTTAAATTATGCTCTAGTGCATTTTGATCAATTTTTGCCATATTGCAGCAAATTGGATCCATGATCAACTCCCAGCAGTGATACTTATGAACCCTAGAGTGATGAATATGCAAAAAGATGTGAGGGTAACTAAACCTCAGATTTTATTATTCCATTTGTCATACAACAACCATGACATGGAAGGCAGGTATATATTGCCTGACTTTGTTTAGAAAACATAGATGGGAAATTTGGTCCATTTCTCTGTTTAGAATCTGACTTCAAGGTCACCATGATATCTCATAAAAAGACAGCAGGAAAGGCCTTTGATGTTATCTTTCAGTAGGTTTTTCACATTTTTTAACATTCCAAGTAAATCACATATACATTTTTAAATTTCTAAAATAACTGCATTATACATAATTAAAAGAGAAACTACCATTTCTTTTTCTAATATGTAACCTTGGGCAGCGGGTAACTATGATTAACTATGAGCAAAATGTTCTTGCAGAATTGAAATATAATACCTTTCAATTAGTAGTTAAGATTGAAAAGAATTACATAAAATCCACTTTATAAATATATGGCCTTTGAAGAAATATTCTACTTAAAGAAATAATATCAAATAAAAGCAGTGGAGAAAAAGGGATAAGATATTTAAATTTTCACTGGGTTATGGAATACATTCTAAATCTACTGAATATTAAGCCTCCTTTTTAATTAGTGGTAGCCAAATCCAGGATCAAACATCTGAACTCTTGTTTTATTAATATTCTTATATCCATTGATTGATAAAAATTCTCACCTAAGTACCTTTAACACTTTAATTAACAGGGAAGGACAGAGAATATAAACCTCTGAGACATCTTAGTATGAGTATCAGTTCAAAGGGAAGGGAAAATCCCTGTAGTTTTTAATATTTGCTTAAATTCCAAAGCTCTGTTTTTATTTAAGCCAAAGATAAATGGTTTGTTTCACTCTTTTTAAAGAAGAGTTTTAAATGGCTTACCGCAGAATAAATTGATGCTCCAGAACAATGTATTTTTTCCCTGTATTTTCACTTACCTTATCTGTACACTGTCACAGACACACAGTAGCACCAAAAATTCTATTTTAGAATCAAATTAAGGGTCCAGATTCTATAGAAAAGCAAAAGCTTTCATTATAACTCATGTTTATTTCATTAATAAGGAATATCTCAACTCATAATAAGCAACAATTTCATGATGATTATTCCCTTTTATTTTAGACATACCTGAACAGTGATAAGTCAGCTAATTTGACATCAAAAAGTCATTTTTATTGCCTGGATCTTTTCAAGTAAGTTTTAATTCTCATTTACCATATGTTAGGTCCTCACTGAACACTGATTTTTGAAAAGGAACAGAATTAAATTGTAAAAAATGTAAAAGACTAAGGGATGACTGTAGCATTGGCTTTAGAATACAAAACTATCTCCTAGTTTTTTGCCATATCTAAAAAGAATAATTTCAATGGCAAAGACAAAAAAAATATAAAATGTTATCATATAGAAAATGTGGTATACAATCATATCGCAAACAGCAGCCACAAAAAAAAAAGATGGAAGGAGTGTTAGGCATTTTAAGGTGAAAGAAAAGTAATTTAGCTTGAAAGGTGACAGAAAGCATGGTAAGAACACAACGGGAACTGAAGAATTAGATATATTTGATAAGAGAAATGTTTAACTCTTCTCATGAAGTTAGACTTATTCAAATAAGAAGAGAAAATCATCCAAAAAGACAGAGAGGATTAGCTGTTTGTAAATGTGGACATTAGGAGAAACCTTTAAAAAGAGAAAGAGTCTATAGTAGGGGAACACGCTGGGAAAATACACACAAAGAATAATGGGAAAGAGAAGGCACAGGGAGAATGCACAGAGTCACTTTGAAATCCAGGAAGGATTATGCAGAGGGAAAAGAGAGCGAATCTAACAGAGAAGACTGAGATAAGCCTTGCTATGAAGAAGTCCATATCAACATAGTCAAAAACATTTTTGAACAGAGAAATTGATCTTTTCAAGCTGATAAAAAAATTTCTCCCTGCTGACAGAGGAATTACCACAACAATCATAACAGCCAGCATGAAATGAATGATCACCATTTGAGGAACACTCTGCTAAAACCTTGGTCTGCTTTATATCATTTAATCTTCGCAGAAAATCTATCTGGTGTGCAGTCTTTACTGATTTCCTAGAAGAAAAAATACACTGATCAGCCAGGAGTCTTAAAGATGACTTTCATGACCTCTTTAGTAAAGAGACGTCCAGAGAAAAAGCATTTTCTGAAATCCATTATTTTGACCTTTATCATAAAAAGAGGTAGCGCTAGCTAACAGGGATATAGAATGTTAGTTGAGGGAGGGAAGGGTGATCCTAACCAGAAGCAAAGAATCTGGGGAAATCCAAGGTCTGTTTGTCCTATGGATTGTAGGAGGAGACAGACTATCTGCCTACCAGGTCATATTTATCTAAGTTGTACTTCTGACTTGTCCAGAGTGTTGAATTTGTTGGGGCAGGAGTAGAAATATTTCTCTCTATGGGGAACCTCAGAGTGTTGGGAGATACTGGTCCACTTTCATGCCTTTAGGAAAAAGTTCACAGACTTTTACTTCCCTCATTGGTAGGATTAATAGTACCTAAAATAAGCACAAACAGAATAAAACAAAAACACATTGATATTTGAGCCAGGAGACAGTTTCTACAACTACGTACAGGGAGTTGTAAGACAGGGACCTATAAGCATTCATATAACCTGTTAAGGGGTAGATATGAGTAAAAGAGTTGCTGATGTGAGTTGCTGGTTAATTGGTCAGGATCAGTGACTGTTAACTGTGGCTATCACAGCATCATACCCTCAAAAGCCACATACTACTATGTCACCCCAGGTGTCATTGGTCAAAAAGGAGTCTGAACTAAGCAGTTCAAAGAAGGACTCGTAGTCAGCAAGCTTGTAGTCAAGACCATCCTGATACAAAAACCTGAAGTTTTATCTGCTGATTTGAGGTCATATGTCTTCTCTCGCAGCTAGTCAAAACTTTGAAGAGAGCAATTGAAAAGGAAGAAGAGGAAGCAGCATGTAAGCATTGTATAAAAAAGGGAATTTACAGGAAAGGACTGATTGTATTCCATCATGGATTGCATCAGTCAGTCCACACTAGAGAAACAGATTTCATGCAAGATATCCAAAGATATCATTTACAAGATTGGTTTACATTGGCTGCCCACAGAATCAAATGTAGAACAGTACAAAAGGTCTGTCTGAATACTGGACATATGAGGGATCCTGTGGAAGACCCAGCGGTCTCTGTAGTGTCCCATGCAAATCCATGTCAGGAAGCCAAAGGGTCTGTGACAGAAGGCTGAAGGGACTGCACCAAAAGGCTCAAAGATCTGTGCCAGAAGCTAGCAAATGACCTCCAAGGTGAAGGTGAAGGTGAAGACTGGAGCTCCTTGGAAAAAGAAGCAAATCTCCCTTTTTCCTTTCCCTTTTATTCCATTCAGTCAGCAAGTCTATTGGTTCCTGTCACTCCCATTGAGTAAAGCACAGCAAATCTTCCGTAAATCCTTTCAGCCACACCCAGAGATATGCTGATGCAATTTAGCTGGGCATTTCTTACTCAAATAGGCACAATCAGCTACCACATGTATCTAAACTTATCACAATGTAAACAAACCTTAGCTATTTACCACTGTCCTGTGATACTAGAATGCACAGTTCAATTTTATTGCAGGATTTTGTACCTATGATCAGGTGTTAACCTTCAAAAGGAAACACAGATTTGAAACGATCTCTGAAAATTCATAATCTGAACTGAAGACCTATATTGGCTACCTATGGTTATTTTATAATCGCTTGATAATTTAAATAAACCAAAACAAAACTGGTTATTTCCATATAATCAGGTTTAAGTCAATTTTAATATTGTACTGTCCATATAAAAACTGTCATCGAAGTATTGTCTCAGCAATGCTTTCTCTTTCTCATTAATTTTCCTTAGTTGGCTTAGTATGTTATTTGTTTTTTTTTTTTAAATATGAGTTGAACATTTAATTTATTTTACTTATTTTTTCAGTATAACTTTTGTGCTATTCAAATAGGCTTTCTGAACTTAATGCTGTAGTGAGAATGTGTCAGTTGCCTAAGGCATTAATCATCTCCTGCCTACACTTTTGATAACATCCAGAATTTTGCAACTGTGTAGCTTTAAATTGAAGAGCACACAGATCGTGCTGCCCAAGAACCTAAGGGCCTATAGGGGTTGCCAGCCTCTCTCCCAGGTATGAGTTATGAAACTTTTCAGGGAACAGGATGCTATAGACAAAAGCATTATGAAGTGCATTTTTAAAGATTCCACAGTCAGTTACTTTATGTTTCTCTTTCTAAATTGCAGTCATTTCACTAAATCTTCAAATATTCACATAAGCATTCAAAGTAAATTTTTCATACATATTTATGTTCATTTGGATGTTGTGCTGAAAGATTCAGAACATTGGCCCTGTTGCCAAGTAGATTTCTGTCTCTACAGTTTCTGATTTCTTTTATGGATGAAAACTTAAAACTGTAGACTACAGCTGCTGTGGGTACATATTCTACTTTAACCAGTTAGAATTTTGCTGTTGGTTAAATAGGTGAACTGAGAGACTTACAATTTAAAAATATTCTTGTATCCCTAAAATAAGATGTACTTGATTATTTTTTACTATTCTTTCACTAGACTGATAAAAAAAATTGCTCTATTTTATGATTTGTTTTCATAGGTGGTTGGTGGCCAGAAACCTTACTATTCTGCTTACCGTCTACTGTCTATGTTTTTGTAATAATTCAAATTTATTTAGAACTTATGTCTTCTTCACGAGCCACTGTGACTCTCACTGGAAATATGGTATAAAGTGGAAACTTTACTTACAAATTGGTCCTTACCAAATACATGATGGATAGCCACAAAGAGCTTAACACTCTATTTCTCAAAGTTATATCCAATATTGAGATTTGTTCCAACCTGAGAGACACAGAAGACAGCAAATGTATATCCTAGATTCTGTAATAGTAATGACATTTTAAAACTCCTATTTGCATCCATCATTTTAATGTTTATTTTTTAAAAATCAAGAATCAAATCAAACCTTATTTGAACTATACCAGTATAATTGTGACCTCCCTTCCCTGTAAAAAGCTTTCAAATCAGTGTACCTCTCCATCCTTCAAATTTTTTCTAAGCTACTATACCCAAAAGATATTTGAAGTGTCTATTCACTAGATGCTAACTTTTGTTATCCTGAAGTGATGACAGAAATGTTTCCAAAGGTCTGGTATTTTCTTACATTTAAATTAAAATTTAAGGAAGAGAAATAGAAATAAAATGTATCAAATCGTGATGGTAATTTTGTATGCAGCTACCATCTTGCCTGGTGTGTCACCACTTCAATGATATGAGACAATTTAGTACTGTCTAAGGTTATTTTATGTCTATATAGTCTACACAGTGTGAGAAGTGGAGCTAAGATAAACATTTTTCAAGCAGAGTTACCATCTAGCTTTATTGCTCTTCGATTTTCAGTAAAGCCGTTAAGATTTAACTATAAGAAAAGATACATTTGATAATTCTCTCTGTTATAAAAATCATAAACAACACCCAAATGTTCCCATCTTATATCCTTTTCTTCATGATATCCTAGACAATAAAGCAACTGCAAATAGCTAAATACTTGTAAATGTCCTGCTTTATAATAGCTGCAAATCAGTACTTAAAATATTTTTGACCCTAGAAAACTAGTAGGAACTATCTTGACATGTTGACAATATGTAGCAAAGTAATTTCTCTTTTTAAAACAGCAGCATACAAATATCTCCACAGTTAATTGAATCTTGATAATAATTTTCAGAAGCAAGGAAAGTAAGCCTTCTTTTAGCAGTTGCAGGGAAATTATTTTTACTTTCTTCTCCAATTAAAATTAACAATTGTGGAGATCATATTGATATAATCATATGTAAATCCAATATAAAATTTAGGGTTTTCATATAATCTGTCATATTGGTTTTCTAATGCTATATAACAAACTGCCACAAATCTAGGAATATGAAACAATACCCATTCATTATCCCACAGCTTCCTCGAGTCAAGAATCTGGGTACAGATTAGCAGTTTTTCAACTCAGGATCTCACCAGGCTGAAAGGTATATGTCAGTGGGGGCTTCAAGTTCATTTCATGCTTGTAATTCATTATAAGTTCACTTATACAGGACTCTGTCAGGTCCGCTCATCTGTATAACTGGTCGTTCAGCTTCTAGACACTGCCTACTGTTTCTTGACGAGTGATTCTTTCCAAAGCATAGCAGTTTGCTTTTTTTCAGGATAGCAGCATAATGAAATCTGTCTCCTAATATCCCTACCTTTTGCGAAATCATTTTTAGAAACTGCTCTGGTTAGACCATGCCCATTGAGAAAAAACTCCCTGTTGTTCATACCAAAGACAACTGAATAGGAAACCTAATGACATTTGTAAAATCTCTGTGTTCTCATATGATAACAGGATTGTATGTAACTGTTATTTGTTGCAGTTTTGATACTGAACATGTGGGGATTTTTGTATACCAACTGATTCATCAACCATATGTCCTATAATTACAGTTAATTCTGCTATTAGGATCCCAGATTGATCACAGGTTTAACAAATTAAAATTTTACAAGAAATTCAGTTTAATGTAGTATTTTCATATTAATATTTTTATCATCTCAAACTCATCCTGTTTTACAGCTCCTCTTAATATTCTTTTCCTCATCTAATATTAGTCTCCTGTTATACTTTATTATAAATGATATAAATAAATAACAAATGAAGGCACACTTGAGGGTAAGGTCTGAAAGTATCTTGAACACAAAAATTTTGCATCTGTGCAGTTGGATTGTGCTGCCTTGCTGGAATATGAATTTGATTACTGGCCCAAAATCTTGTTGATCTCCTTTGTTTAGGGTTTACATGGATCTTCCATTACTTGGGCATGGTTGACTCAATCATAGGCTACTGGTGATTAGCTGAAATTCCAACTCTTCTCCCCTTCCTGAAGGTCTAATTACATGACTGGTTCCTCTGTTACCCAGCTGCTATACTAGCATAGATTAGATGTTCAAGTATTTCCTCATTAGTACAATATTTCCTACATTTGAAAGAGGTATATTATAATTAACTCAAGATTCTCCTCTCACCTTTGCAACTCAGAAAATCACAAAGGTTTTAGAAACTCTAAAACAAGAACCAGGAAATGAAGGCCCAATATATACTCCTTTTTACATTAGAGTATAAATATATTCACAGAGGTAAAATTGTGCTTGCAAATCCCACTCATTTACATAAGGAAAGAGGATTACACAGATCCATGTAGTGCTGTCAAGAATTTTCAGGATTGTCTTGTAATTCTGCCCACCACAACTGCCTGACAAATCATGGAAACAAAAACTCTGATTATAAGAAAATGCCACACAACTGAACCATAGATAAATGTGATAAAATCATACATGTTTTGTCTCTTTCTCTATTTCAGAAGCTCAAACTTTGTAGTCAGGGACATGCTTTGTAATCAGAATTTCAGGAAACTTTTGTGTAAGTCATTTTTTACTATTTCTAAAGTTCAGAAAATTGAATAGCTGCCTAGAGAACAGACAACCTTTCAGTGGAAAAAGTGAGCTGTCGTCCAGGCTATCACAGGCATTGATGTTCCCTCCATATAAACCAGGTTTTCAACCTACACAAGCCCTTATTTCACATCGATAAAGAAGTAGAGGGGAGGTTCACAACTTCTTAGGATCCCTTAATCTTAGGCAGAGGTGCAGTAAGATAATGAGATTTTAAGAAAGATAGGAATCTTCCCCAAAGCAGTGTTCATGGCTGACCTTAAAGGACAATCTGGGTATACTATCAGAACTGTGAAAAGCGGAGTGACAGTGGTGATGGCCTCTTCATCTCATGGTTTTACAATACTTATATCTCAGCATCTGAGGCAGAGATCATGGTATAGAACTGAGAGCCTGAGTTTGGGGAAGACCCAGCATCACAGTTACATTGGGTCATCTACCACCTGAAATAATAGGCATAAGTTCAAGCATTTGAAGATGTGGAGAGCAGTGATTGTTTTAATGCTATGGCTAACATCAAAACCAGTCAAGACAGATGTCAATTCTATAATGCCTACAACTAAATCATATTTACTTCTATAAATACATAGTTATGACAGAAAATTTAATATGTATGAAAAATGAGTACTCCAGATAAATGAATCACTCCAAAGACACAGAAATTTATGGACGTAAATTAGGGCATGAGTCTGCTTCAGAAATGTTCAATTTTCACACATTGAAAAGTTCAACATGTTGACAATATGTTACAAAGTGATGACTCCTGGCGTATCAAACTTATTGGGCATTTTAATTTTCTTTGTGCCTCCAAATCTGAGCAAATACTGTGAATCATTTGCCAAGTTCAACAATGATAGCTAAAAGAGAGCTAGGCTTTGAGGCCCTATGGGGTCAATACCTGAATTCTTGTGTGTTTTGCTATGAGAAACACTTAAGTATGCTTCCTAAATACCACTTGTTTTTAATGTAGGTAATACAGGCAATGTTGTGAAAATAATTAGTAGTCACAGAAAACACACCTTTTATCAATCAATAAGTGTGATACAGACAAGTGTGATATATAACCTTAAGGCTTTGTAAGAATTGTGTAAACTTTGAGCCCTTGCTTACTACTCTCCTTAATGTTATCTTAATATTTCTGTGAAATATTAACTTCTGACCCCATTCGGAATTTCAGTATGGGGAGAAAGGTTAGGAAGGGTAAGCTTTTCTAAGAATCTTCTTATCCTTCTCAAGGCTGTGTTTATTTGTAGATATCTATAAATCTTTCAGGAATTCAATTATTAGACTTTTTTCTGTGAATAATTAATTTGGAAGTCATTCATAATGGAACAAATAACTAAACTACAGCAAGTGTTTATGTTTTATCCAAATGAAAATATTGTGTAAGGTACGTCTTGCTTTTATGTAAAAATAAACAGGTTTTCTCTTAATGCCCCATACTGTGGGAATGAAGAGACCTTCAATTCACAATATTTGCTTATTTTGGTTCTTCAAAATAAGATGCAACCATATGGTCTCCTTGTTTTATAGATTCTGCTCCCCCTTCTATTTTCCTGCTATAATTACTGAAGACTGTCTACTTTGCTATATGAGTAAGTTATCTGAGTAGCTTTGGTCTCCTCAGACTAGCTTTCTTACTTAACCTGATCCACCACAGGGGTATCCACTTGTCCAATTTAGATGACAGCATTGCTGTCCATGGTCCTGCATGGACAGTCATTCCTCTGGCTTTGTTGGAACTGTGTCTAAATTTGTGCCTTTTAGGTAATAGTCCCCAATTCAATTCATTCATTGTATTCTCTGAGTTCACTTATTAATTTGGAAATGTGAAATAATGGAAACAACAGTCTTAAGATAAATGTATTGGTAAAGAAATGCAAGCATCGCTACCACTGCTAGATTTGAACTTGGAAAGAAAGGACCCTACACCTGCTAGTAGCCACCACTTAGAACTGGAGAACAGAGGCAATAAAGTAAAGGGCAGAGTGAGTCCCATGGAACCTGTCCCTGAAGGAACCATACCTCAACCAGCCCACACACTTGGTCTTTTTATTTTAAGGTCTCTAAACTCTCCTTCTTTCTTAGTGAGTTGGGTTTCCCCACCTATAGTGGTAGCATTCCTAATCACATCACTGCTGTAAAAGAAATGCTCCAGCTGTCATGACAGTATATGACCAAGAAACTTAGCTGGCTTTAATGGGTCAAAAAAGGTTATTTATCTAAAAGTAGTAATATACAAGCCAGCCTATGAAAGACAGGCTAAGAACAAGCTCAATGAAAGGGACAAAACAGGAGCATTTCCAAATGGAATTGAAGAACTGAAGTAAAAGATGCTTGATCATTATGGAAACATTAGGAAGATGAGGTACAGAGAAAGAGTGAGTAAATCCTATGAGGCTGGACAGAAAGAAAGAAGCTTCCTAAGTCATGTATTAATTTAAGTTATTGGTCATTCAAAATGTTTTTTAAAATTAATACATATTCATATTCAAAGTTCAGATGGTGCAGGGGGCTATTGGTTCATTCTTCCAAATGCTGAGATCCAGAATTTCAGTGCCTTTGTTTCTTTGTTTTTCTTCAAAAAATCATACCTAATATTTACAAAAATTTAGTCAGATGTTTAGGATTCTTGTTGAAAATTAGAAGCACTGCACACACTTTCATCTGATAAATGGAGAAAACATCTCTGTTCATTTGCTCAATAGAGTGTTACTCGTCAATGAGAAAAAATGTGAATGAATAGAGCAATTGTCTATGGGAGAAGGAGGTTAGAAATGCAAGTATTTTAAGTTCTCCTAATTTTGAGATTTGTGTTGTTTTTGAACATATACTGTGATTTCAAGCCCATAAAACTATCATAAATTAAACACCATGATTTAAAAGTGATTTTATTATCTGTAACCTATCAAACATCATAGCTTAGCAACATGATGTACTGTAGGGAATCAGTTATTCACACTTGTGATATGCTGGCTGACTGGGAGCTGGGACTCAATGCAACTACCCAAAATCATAACAAAAAGGGACAGTAACTTACTTCATCTGTCCAACCTTAGAAAATAGCAAAATCGGAAATTTGAAGTACATTTCTACCAAAGGCATATCACTTTTGATAAAGTAATTTATTTATGTATTTATTCTCACTGTGTAGTTCTGTTTGGCCTTGAGTTCACTATGTAGCCCAGGATGGCTGGAACTTGTGGTGATCCTCCTGCCTCAGCCTCCCAAGTGCTAGGATTACAGGCACGTGCCAGCATGCCTAGCCAAACATACCACTTTTTGTAATAATGCAAAGTAAAATATAAAAATCCTAAGTCAAATCATCATAAATTTGGAACAGTCTCTATAAGACATCTTACTAAAAGTCCATGAAAACAAATATTCCTTCCTTCATGTAGCACAAAGCTTAGAATTGGACAGCAATATATCAACATATATAAATATCATTAGAAAAAAAAAGAATAGGTGACTGAAAATAATATCATTAGATACAGAGAGGGAAGCAGTATTCAAAGCATATAAGAACATCTGATTATTTTATTATCCATTTACTGTTTGTTCTCAAGGCAAACCATTAAAGAAAATGGATTTAAGAATTTAGAAATCTCATGCTGTGCTTTGAAGAGATTAATTTATCTAAAAATATATTTTCAAATCAAGATTATCCACTTCATTGATTAAAACTATCAATGATAAAAATTGGCCCTACCTTGTAGTACAGAAATATTGATTTAGAGGCCTTGGGTGGGGAGCACCGGTCTTCGGACCAGCAGCTCACTCCCTGCCTCATAGGCCCTGGAAGGAGGGCTTCCGGCGCACAGGGAGCCACGGGCGGGGAGCGCAGGTCTTCTGGCTGGCTAGCTTCCTGCCTCATGGGCTCCCGGAGGGAGGGCCCCCAGTGCATGGGGAGCCATGTGGTGGTGAGCGCTGTTGCGCGCCGGCCTTTAGGCCAGCCGCCGCCTCTCAATTGAGATCTATCATGATACAGAGAAACAGTGACACAATTGGCCCACCATGCAATGACTACAGATGCCCACCCACGGATGTGTGTGAATCAAACTTTGAACAACATGCCATACAACGGGACACTTTTTGAATACATGCCATACAACAGGACACTCTTGCTCCTGCCATTGAGAGCCAGAAAGGTCCAGAGCCAGCAGAGGAGCAGCTGCTGAACAAGGACTCGGAGAACATGAGAATGCAGACTAAGCCCACGGAGTCAGAGGTCCTGTGGACTGGGGTCACGAGAGCTGCTTGGAAGCTGAAAACCAGGAGGACCTTGCAGAATCCCTGCAGAGACTCACTGGAAGCCATTCTTCCCCTGACAGTACAGGCTGTGGTGGAGCTCGGGAGAAGTCTGCAGCAGGATTCCTGCTGCCTGTGCTGACAGTTGGGGAGAGGACACTAACTGGTTGTGGGGTCCCAATGCAATGGGAGGCTGGAGAGAAAATGCTACAAAAAATGGCTTTTGCCCCAGACAGCTCACCTGATTTTTGACAACCCTTAGGCTGTAACTACTTGTTAGATCCTTCTTGTGTATCTCTGTATTCCTGAGAAACCACTTTGAAGATACCACCATGTATTACAGCAATCATTGATATTTTCTTACTAATCTATCCATAACTCTGTAATGTTTGCATTGTTCCTATCCTATTTCATAAATGGATCCATGTTTATTATTATGTGTTTCCTACAACAACCATTGAGAATTATTGAATGATTATTCAGTAGGTCACTCATGTAGAGTTCTATTTATATTCTTTAGAAGCCACTTTGAAGATACCTAAGTATAGTACAACAACTATTGATAATCTCCTACCTCTTTTGTCTGTAACTCACTATCATTTGTGTATTTGTTTTCCTGAGAAACTATCTTGTAGATAACAATATGTAAAACAATAACCATTGATAATTTCCTACCCCTTTGTCTGTAATTTGGTAAGCTCCCCCTATTATGATGTTATCCTTCTTTTACTCTTTAAAAAAAAAAAGAAGAAGAAAGAAAAGAAATATTGATTTAGAAACATATGGAAAAAGAAGCACATTACATACCCATCTCAAATTTTTTAGTCTTAAAATCATTTGAAAGTATTTCATTTCCAAGGAGAGTTCATATAGGTTATTTTATTTTACCTTAGAAAACTGCTGAAAGAAGGTATCATTATCACTCTCATTCTAGAGATGACTGGCTGAGTTTTAGAGAAGTAAAATCTGTTTACTGTGTCTGTCAATAAGCAAGTACTGAAATGAATTCATTCTGTTCGATGCAAAACATATTTAGCACCTACGAGAAGCAAAGTGAATTGAACAATATTGATGTTTTCAGAGAGCTTTAAAAAAATCCATTTGTCCCTATACAGGTCATATAGCCCTCTATAAGTAAGGCCGGGAAGCTCACGGTAACCTAAGCAATTAAATTACATGGCTATGAGTGTTGGCCACTCCCATTGGTATTCAACCAATACATCTTGCCCATGCATTTTTTTGTACCTCTGGAGGCCACATCTAGCCTTGAAAATCATCGCCTGCAATGGAGCCAACAACAACCCCTCCATCTCTCTGTCATCTGCCCCAGGCCTCAATACATAATACTATTTGCAGTAGGGCTGGGTGCAGGCGGTGCACTTTCCAAAGGGTCATCCCTGGTTTTTCTCATTCAGATTTCTGAAATACAGCCCAGCAAGCTATAATTTTAGGCAAATGGAAAAGCAGATGCTCCATGAATTACATTGCCACCGAGCGTGTTTCTTTCTCTCATTCCATCGCTTTGGGGAAAAAAATCTGCTGTATGTGAAATTAGGTGATAGCTAGAATATAAAAATAGACTAATGATCTAAAGGTGATGTCACTGGCTTAACAGATTTAAATAAAATGTGTGTATATTACATGTGTTTTTTTCCCTCAATCACTAATTCCTAAAATCAGTTAACCTCTTGTTTTGCTTTAGCTAACCTCCTGGAAGTACTGTAACCACCGGGTAGCAGTTATTTCAGTAGACTTTTTCTGAGATTTTTCTCACATTCTACCCTTTCAAATCAATCAATCAATGATACTAGCCTGCTCAAATCACAATCTTTAAGTGAAACTCCTGTTATCTCAGCCGTTTTTCCCTGAATTTACCTTCTTAGTTTTAAGTGGGGGAATTTTATTGAAGCTTTTACACTTGATCTTAGCCAAAAGGCCGAAAAGCGATTTTATTAAAGATTTTAAGCAAATATTAACAGTCAGCCCCACAAACACGCAGCAGTGTAATGGTGCATTTCATAATAGTGTTAGTTTTCTAAGATGGCTGATTATGTATTTTAGACTAACAATTTAAACTTAATCAGTAAAGTGCAGTGAATTTCAACTTACTTGTGACAGCATGAAAGGGCAGTGATTTACAAAGATGCTTTCAGTGTAAAATGTATGAGCCAAGATAAAAATTTAAATATTAACTGTTAATTATTTTTGTGTGTGGATGAGCAGCACACATTTTGTTGACACATTTAAATCCAATACTTCAATTTGAATTTAGAGTTAAAAAAAAAGAAAATCCATATCTGGAAAAAAAAAGTAATAAAGCATTCTAAGAAAAGAGACAAGAGCAAAATAGTCCCATTTGATTTCATTATTTTTCTGCTCCTTTTAAAGTTTAAATGGCTTTTGATTGAGTGTCACATATTTACAGAACATGCCAAATATTTATAATACTTTGTCATTCTCTCTATGACAGGAGCACTTAAGCATTTCTCTCTATGTCCCCATTCACTTTTATTTGTTTAGTTTCACTTTGTAAAGCCATTCAGTTGGCATAAGCCACTGAAAATGTCAGAAGATAACAGAACTAAAAATTATAACCTTTTTTTCTCTCCAGCAGTCTTCCTATTTTCACTGCACACCTCAATAGCTCAGACCCTTTACTTCACAGTTAAGTTGAATGCAGTAATCAGCAATATCTCAGTAAAACCATAATTTATATCAAGTGCAAACTAAGACTTAAAATAGGGAAAAATAAGAAAGAAAAGATACAAGAGGTAAATTGCATGCTAATGGGCAGTAAGAGGTTATTGAGCTCTTCCCCCTATCATGATATGTTCCCAGTTTCATTAATCATTGTGTTGTTTGGAACATGCTGCTCCATAAAAGCCAGAGTTCTCCTTGTTTGCCAGTATAAAGGGCATAGCGAGGGGCTGGGGATTTAGCTCAGCGGCAAAAGCGCCTGCCTGGCAAGCGCAAGGTCGTGAGTTCGGTTCCCAGTACTGGAGAAAAAAAACAAAAAATAAATAAATAAATAAATAAAATAAAGGGTATAGTGATTTTCACCATTTTGCAGTATCTGAGAATTCACTTTCCAAGGAAATGTGCTACACTAATGGCATCATTAGTCCATATCAGAAAATGAACTCCACCAAACAAGTAATGAAACCAGCTGACAAAGTAACAGGGACAGCTTTAGGAAAAACTGTTTCCTTTCCAAATAGACATCTTTGAATTAGTGATCTCCGAAGTGATCCTCAGTCACTGATTGGGAAATATTCTCACTGGTTATTTTGTCAACATCCACTTATGCAGATTGGGCTCCTTGTGAAGCAGCTGATGGAGGTTTATTAGAGAGCGATCTTAAGATCAACACCTGTGGAAAACAGGAGTATGGAAGGAAGGAAGGCTATGGGAGAAATTGAACTGTGATGAAAGCCCCCTAACTAGCTCTGCATGAAGCCCTGTAAAGTGAAAAATCTCTTCAAGGTTGTCCTAGATTAGGTTAAAGAAATCGGTATGAACATTCTTACAAGATGCTGGTACCTAGAAATTGGGTGTCATCTTGACCAAGTACTCTCTTTATCTGAGAAATGAGTAAAGCACTGCCTGATACCAACAGTTCAGTTCTCTTTAGATAAGGGTTTAGTGCTTACTGACAGTTCTTCCAAAAGTTGGGAAAATAACTCTTTTCTGGAGGTGAGTTTGAACAGAACATCTACCATCAACAACAGCAACAAATATATTGAGAAAGAGATGGGGACAGGGGGAGACTTTCCTGTACCATTTCTGAGCTATGGTTTTGTCTCAGCTATTCAATTCTAATTCTATACTGTAAAAGCTGTCACAGTTAAACTCTAAATTACTGTGTCAATCTCCGTATAAAACTTTATGGGCAAAAAACCAGTTTTACAACCATAAGCTATAGTTTACTTACTCTTAAAAAAGATATTTCAATTATCTTTCAAATTACTATCACAGTACACTGCTATACAGCTGTATAATTTTTGTATGGAATTAGATAATATATATCATCTTTAAATTATGTACTGGATGCATTATTTCTAGAAATACTAAAAGAAAACATACATTCTCAAAATTTGGAATTCCTTGGTGTTTACCAGTCCTGTTTTTATTTTAAAGAGAAGAATAGACAATAAAAAAGATATACAATTTAAAAACAAGAGAATAGGAAAATAATAATGGTTATTATAATGTATATTGATAGCAGTTGCCCAGATCACAAGATATAGGCATGCCAAATTGATCAAACAACATAAGCACAAACTGCTACTTTCAATGATATAAGATAAATTAGTAATATAATTATATTAACTATCTTGGGTGTATATATATATGCATGTTATATATGTATTATATTTATGTTTTCTTTTCTGTTTCTTCTTTTCCCCTTTTCCCCATCCCAGTTGTTCTTTCTATTGGAGCTGTTTCCCTTTTACAATATCTATTGTACATTTTGGGTCTTATTTGCTCTTTCAATTTCTCACACTAGGGAGACAATATGATGTTTACACATATGAGTCTGATTTATTTCAGTTATGAGTATGGTCTCAAATAGGATCCATTACCTATAAAAGCCTCAAGTTTATTCTTTTTTATAGGTGAGTAGTACTCCATTGTATAAAAATACCACATCTTTTTTAGTCATTCCTAGGTTGATGGGCATTTAGGTTGTTTCCAATATTTAGCTATTACAAATTACACTGCTATAAACGTGGGTGCACATATATCACTGAGACATGATTGTGCTAATTTTTCTGGAAAAATACCCAGAAGCAGAAAAGCTGGGTTAACTGGGACTTCTAATCATAGTTTTTTGAGCAATCTCCACTTTGATGTCCACAGTGGTTGCATTAGTCTCCACAACAATTTTAATAATATAAAGGACAATGGAAGGACATACAGTCTAGAATTTCATATAGTACTGTAATCAAGATAATGTTTTATTGGTGGAAAAAAATCATAAATTAATGGAACAGAGTAAGAAACACTAGACACAAAACTGTACACATATGCTTAGCCAAATTTGGACAAAACTGAAGAAATAATTCATTGCGGTAAGGACAGTCTTTTCAACAAATGGTGTTAGAGAAAACCAAGAAAAGAAAACAAAAGAAAAGAAAAGAAAACTGGAAACTCAACTTGTATTTTACATTCTACACAAAAATTAACTCCAAATGAATCATGCATTTAAAAGTGAAGTGTGCAATTCTTCAAAGACAGGAAATATAGAAGAAAATTCATGGGGCAGAGGATAGCATTTTCTTTAACATGCAGATAAAAGCATTGTTCATACAAGGAAAGTTTAATACTGATCTCTCAAAACTAAAACCTATAAATCTGAAAAAAGATTTTTAAACTCAGATGAAATATTAGTTTCACACTGGGGAAAAGAAAACATTTGTAATCCATGTATATGCAAAACATTTTTATCTCAGATATATTTAAAAGCTTAAAATTTACCACAAAAAACACAAATTAATTTTAAAATGGACCAAAGACACAAAGCAATATAAATATATGGTAAATAAGACATGTAAAGCTAGGGCTGGGGATGTAGATCAGCAGCACAGTGTCTGCCTGGGAAGCAGGAGATCGTGAGTTTGATCCTTGGTACTAACAAAAAAAACAAACCAAAAAAAGAGATGAAAAGATGCTCAATATCATCATTTGGGGACTGCAAATCACAACCAGAGTGAGATATCAGTATACATATTTTGCATATCTAAAATTTGCATGAACAACAACAGAAAAGAGTGCCAAGGGTTGGTGAGACCTGCATTACTCACACATTGCGGGTGGGACTACAAAATCATATTGCTACTTTGGGAGAATACATCAAGTTTTTGTAAAAGTGAGATTGCACTTAACGTACAACCCAAATTTGAGCTCTTGAATTTTCTAAGAGAAATTTACACCAACAAGCCAGTCAACAAAGGGAAAAGTAAGTGTGCATTTGTTTGAGGAATCTAAAGCAGTCGCTCACTGAAGCACAAAGTAGATTTGTGGTTGGTGGGATGAAAAAGATCTAGAGACATGTTATACATTGTATTTACCTGGCAATACTGTGTTTAAACATTCTTTTTTTATTAAGATGAAAATTTTATGCCATGTTTTTACCACAATCAAATGCATGACTGTGAATCAAAGAACATCAAAAATATAGTTTGCAGAATTCTAAAATTGTTCTCGTTAGTGTCCTTGCCTTCATTCCCAGACCCTATGGATATAATCATGATATTCCATAATTACTTTATACAGGACAGTTGACCTTAAAATAGAGATACTACCTGTTTTTTTTTGGGGGGGGGTGTTTCTCTGGTACCGGGAATCAAACTCAAGACCTTGCATTTGCCAGGCAGGCGCTGTGCCACTGAGCTAAATCCCCAGCCCCAGAGATCCTACCTGAATGGGCCACTATAATCACACAGGCTCTTAAATGTGGAAAGCTTTCTCTGACTGGAAGCAGATAAATCATCATGAAAGCATGAAGTGCATTCTACCAGCTGTTAGTGGTTTTTCAGATATTTGTGCACATAAAGAAGAAATGAATGTAAACTGGTATGAGCTGCAAATAGTCCCCGGGTGCCAGCTAACAAGGCTATAGCATCTGAGTCCTACAGGGTCAAGGAGCTAAACACAGAACACTATCTCATGAAGTTGAGGGTAGCTTATTCCAAAAATATTTCCAAGCTAAGAGCCCTGTCCAGCCAATTCCAAGATATTGACTTTAGAGGACCAGCATCAAACCCAATCAGGTTCTCTCATTTGCAGAAAATGTGTAGGTTTAAGCCTATAAATGAAAGAACTATTCACTCAGCAGTAGTTAATACACACAGTGAGAACTGTCAGGAGACACAGGAGTCCACTAAAATATAACTTCATATGGAAAAGGGTTTGTTTTTCATATTTTCACAGATGCAGCTAAAGCACCTGTAACAGTGCCAGCCAGTCAGTAGGTGCTCAACTAATTTTTACTTACTAAATAAAATTACCATGGAAATGTGTTTTTATTGATCCATTTCTATTTTGAGAGGAAAGAATTAGTTGAGACAGTAGAAAAAATGCAAAAAAACTTATAATTTCCAAAATTATGGTGATAGGACAGAATGGCATCCAAGGGAAAGGACAAGAGAGTGATTGACTATTCTACTCTAGAAATATGCTTGGAGAAAGCAGGGAAGGATGTGCATGGATTAAAATTGCATTTATCATATTAAGAACAGGGCACTGAAAATATGTATGTACATATATGAAATATGGAGACATATGTGTACAAATTTAATAATATACTTTCAGTATTTTATGAAATAGTACACTATTTATTTTTGCCAACAATAAAGTTAGAAGAAATGATCAGAAAACTTATTAAGAGCTACATATATAAAAAAGAATATGAACAACATATAAAATACAGTGGTTGAATATTTTAACGTTATTGCAATTTTAGGCAAAGAAATGGTTCATGGAAAAGCTGAGGAAATGAGTGAGTCTTTAGAGTAGGAATATCAAAGAGAATGTGCAGTTCAGTGTCCAGAATAATAGCAAGAGTGGGTATGGAATAAAGACAGGAAAAGGAAAATGATGAGCAGTTGCTCAAAATCTCCAAGAATAAATGACCAGAAATTGTTAGCCAATGAGCCAAAGCAAGACTGCAGACAACTATGTCTGTGTAGCACTGGCTCCATAAACCAAGTTTTACCTTTCTGTTTGTGTGGAAAGAGAAAGACTGCAAGCCTTACTAAGATACAGTTATCAATGCTACCTGTATACACAAGACAACATGAGAAATTCAAAGCCTGTGTTCCTCAAGAGAGAAAGAGGAAACAACTCATTGAGAGAAGTTCTAGAGAGATAAGAGGATCAAATCTATGACAGAGGGCTTCAGTTTCATTTTGGGTTTTTTTTTTTTTTTTTCGTAGAATATCCCCTCTTTTAATAAATATGATTTTAATGATTATACCAAAGACAACTCTTTAAGTCAGTCTTCCCATTGATGGAACAAAATACTAGGCACCTACAAGTTAAAGGAGGAGAGGGTTATGCTAACACAGAGTTTAAAGAGCTTCATATTTTTTTATTTTTTTTTTATTTTAAAGATAAAAGGAGGGAAACATTAACAGACATACAACATTTTACAACATCACAAGCACAGTACAGACAATACAGAGTTACAAACAAAGTGGTAGGGAATTAACAATGGTGGTTGTATTACATGTTGATATCTTCAAAGTGGCTTCTCATGAAAACAGATATAGACATGCAATACTGGTCAACCAAAGACTCATTGACAGTTTCTTTCAGCACAGAAATAGAAGACAGAAGAACAACCATGTTAACTATCATGTATATACATACATACAAAATTTCTCCTTCTTTCCCTTCTCTTTTCCCACATCCCAGTTGCCCTTTACTCTTGAGCGGTGTCCTATCATTTCACAGTGTCTATCATACCTCCGAGTTTAAATTAACTCTTTCAAGGTTTACACTAGTGAAACAATGTGGTGCTTGCACATGTATGTTTGATTTATTTCACTTATGAGTATGGTCTCTAGTTGTGACCATTTAAATATAAAGGCCTCGAGTTTATCTTTCTTTACAGCTGAGTAATATTCCATTATATAAAAGTACCACAATTTTCTTATCCAATCCTCAGTGGATGTACATTTGGGTTGCTTCCACAATTCAGCAATTACAAATTGTGCTGCTATGAACATAGGTGCACATATATCACTGTGATATGATGTTTTTAGATCTTCTGGGAAAATACCCAGCAGGGGGATAGCTGGGTTGAATGGGACCTCTAAACCTAGTTTTCAGAGGAATCTCCAAACTGATTTCCACAGTGGTTTCACCAGTCTGCATTCTAAAGGGCTTCATTTCACCTTTTGTTGGCTGCAAAGCAGATTTATCATGGTGGAAGGGTGTGGTCCAGGAAAGTTGGTCACTTTGTGACAGTAGAGAAGAACACAAGGGGAAAGAAGCAGCAAAAGTCATCCTCCAAAGGAACATCCTCAGTGACCATCTCCTCAAACTGGGCTCCACCTCCTAGCAGTATACTCAGCTACTCAGCAAATCACATCAGTGGATGAGTCCGTTGATGAATCCAATGCCCCACTGTGGGGAGCGGCTGAGCTGGAGATCAGCCACACATTCTGGGCCACAGCAAGGCCAGCACTGAAAACAGAGTGCCAGAAAGGAGCCATGTAAACAAGCTGTTAGGATGAGAGCAAAGACAGTTCATCAGGTGTCGGTCTTTGGTGTTCTTCGCTGTTAACTACAGCACAGATACCTCTGAGAATGTTTTACTTTCAGTGTTCTCAGCAAAAAACTGAGACTTTGCACTTTCAGTCTCATTTCCTGCTTCCCCCATCCCTCTACTGTGTATAAAAATGCAGACCATAGTGAGTTTTCACTCCCTCTCCATCAGAGAGGTCAGGTCCCAACCAGCCCCAGCTTTCCTTTCAGTATGTGTATAGTTTTCTCTTAATCTCCCATCACCCTTTCTCAGCATGGGTCATGGTACCCCGTGATCTAATCACCTCCCCGAAAGTCTTCTAATCTAGCCAGTTCGACAAGTAACCGGCACAGCAATGCTTTACTTCTTAAAGAAAGCATAGAAATGCTAATTAGGCCCTCTCAGAATGTATATGTTTTTGAAATATGTGAAAATTTAATGGCTATTATTGGAAAATATGAAAATTGTAAACTGTATAATCGTGTTAATTCTAGATGTCAAAATATTTTTTTGTTATAGGATGAAGATAGACTGTGAGGTTTGACACTTGGAATAAAGTGTCTAGAAATGAATTTTGTATAATTTACATGGAATAATAAAATGATTTATCATTGAAAATTCTAAAATATAGGAATATTGGTAGACATTCTCATAGGGAAGTTATTTTTCTATGATTATAAATATGAATTTTAAGGTTTGATTAAAAGTCCTCTCTTTTCAATGTAACAAATATATATTCTCCCACATTTAGACTGTATGTAATAAAATCATTAAAAACAAATATTTCTCTTAAGAAACATGGCAGACTGGAATACAAATCAAATTTGGAGCTCTTTAAGAACTGCTATTTTACTAAAAATATACAGATTTTAGCATATGATCAAAATATAAAGATTTTTGAGTTTGTTATGTTATTGGTACAGGTTATACCTAGATGACGCCCAAACGCTTCAAAGAGCCATAGGTGGGGCTTTTCAGAGGTGGCTTGATTTAAAATGTGGGCTGCTGGGATCAAAATGTGATGTAAAGGGCTGGGGATATAGCTCAGTGGCACAGCACCTGCCTGGCAAGTGCAAGGTTGTGAGTTCCATTCCCGGTACCAGAGAAAAACAAAAACAAACAAACAAACAAAAAATGTGATGCAAGGATTAAAAGTGTGAGTGCAACCTACCCTTACGGCAGGTAGCCTGGATAAATTATAAGAGGCAGAAAGAGGAATGCTGTGTTCCTTTCTAGTGGCTTGTCACTTGCTTGCCGCCTTCTGCCTGGTCAGTTTTTCCAGCCTTGAAACCAGCTGATTATGGACTGAAATATCTACAAAATGTTAGCCAAATTAATCTTCCCTTTTTTTATTTTGAGTGTTGGGTATTTTGTTTTAGCGATAAGAAAAATAACTAAGAAAGTTATTATAAGATGTGACTGCCAATTTTTCCATTTTCAATCTTGAGAAACTTCTATTCCTTTCCTTTCATTATGAATACATTGTTATAGAGTACAGCATGTGCAGAAAACTGTTAAAGCAGTTTTTGAAAATATAAGTTCCTTTGTCTTTTCCTAATTAAATTTATTGGTGCACTTTAGTTCTACACAATGATCACATTCATAATAGGGAATTTGTACTTGGACATGATATATCTGGATTCATTATTCCCATTGCTCTACACTCCCTTCAAATCCTCTTCCCCTGCTTATTAACAAAATATTTGTTTGCATTTTTTTCTTTCTTTTCTAATTTTTCATTTTCCCTTCCTTGCTTTGCCTCCACATCTTCCCTAGTTCCTTTTCCAATCTGAACATTCTCTTCCTATGTCACAATAGCTACTGTACATTTTCATTCTTATTTATACATTTGGTTTCTCACACAAGAGAAACTATGTGATATTTACATGTGTGTCTGATTTATTTCACTTGAGTATGGTCTCAAAGTACATCCCTTTACCTAGAAATTTCTCAGATTTATCCTTCTTTATGGCTGATTACCACTCCATTATATGAAAAAATACATATCTTCTTTATCCCTTTATCTGTTGATGGACATTTGGTTGTTTCCAATATTTGGCTAGTACAAAGTGTGTTGCTATGAACATGGATGTGTGAATATCACTGTGGTATGGTGCTTTTAATTCTTTTGTGAAGATATCAAGAAAGAGAATAGCTGGGTCAAGTGGAAATTCTAGTCTTAGTTTATTGAGGAATCTCCACTTTGATTACCATGGTAGGCACAAATGTGTACACGCCCACCAAAAAAAAAGAATGATTCCTTTTCACAAATGCCTGATAGCTTTTTTACTGTAGAGAGATGGAATTGCAGTGCTGTTTTGTGTCTCTCCATTGACCAGTAATATTAAACATTTTTCATATATTCATTTATCCACATCTTCATCTGATACATGACTATTAATTTTAGATGCCCATTTTTTGATTGGGTCTTTAAATTTCAGGGGTCTGAGGGTTTTTTTTTTTTAGTTCTTTCTATATTCTAGACATTAGTCCTTTGTCTAAGGTATACCTGGAAAAAATAGTTTCCCATTCATTATATTGTCTTTTCATTCTGCTGGTGATTTCTTTTGCCATTGAAAAGCTTTTTAATAAGATGAGATCCTAGTTGTTGATCCTTTGAAATATTTCATGTGTAATTGGGGTATCAATCATAAATTATTTGCCTATTCCTATGCCTTCAGGACTTCTCAATTCCAGGAGATTTAGTGTTTAAGTTTCGATATTTAGATATCTGTCCCATTTGAATTAATTTTAGTGCATTGTGAGAACTTGGGCCTAGTTTTAGTTTGGGGCATGTGGAAAGCCAATTTTCCCAGCACTATTTATTAAAGAGGTTACCTTCCTTTCAGTGAATATGCTTGGCCTCTTGGTTGAATATAAGGTGGCTGACTATGGTTGGAGTTCATTCTGCACTTTCCAATCTGTTCCTTTGATCTTGAGGTATTTTCTTCCAGTACCATCTGGTTTTAATTTTCACTGCAGCTTTGTACTATAATTTCAAATAAGGGTCTATGATGCCTCTAGCCTTGCCTTTGTTTCCCAGAATCATTTTTGCTATTCTAGGTTGCTTCTAGCTCCAATAAATATTAGGACTATTTTCTCTAACTCTGAAAAAATAATTTTCTCTGAGAAATATTTTCTATGAGAAAATAATGCTATTTTTCTAATGCCATTGGTATTTCATAAAGAATGCATTAAATGTTTATAGTAACTGTGGAAGTATGATCATTTTTACTATATTGGTTCTTCCTACCTAAGAGAAAATTGTACATACAATTTTCTGAGATCTTCTACCTCATTTTTAAAAGTACTGTAGTTCTCAATGAAAAGCTCTTTTACTTCCCTCATTAGATTGATTTCTAGCGATTTCATTTTTCTTGATGCTATTTTTAAGGAGTTCCTTAATTTCTTTCTCAGTGAGTTTGTTATTTGTGTACAGAAAGCTATTGATTTTTGAGTGTTGAATTGTATCCAGCTATATGATTGAATTTGGCCATTAAATCTAGAAGTCTTTTGGTGGAGTTTTTGGAGCCCTATATGTAGATTATCATATAACCTGCAAATAATGATAATTTAATTTTTTCCTTTCCTATCTTTGTACTTTTATTTCTTTCTTTTGCCTAACCTTTCTGGCTAATGTTTCCAGAACCATATTGCATAGGATTGGTGATAGTAGATATCCTTGTCTTCTTCCTATTAGAGTAAAAGCTTTCACTTTCTGTCTATTTGATATGATGTTGGGGCTGGGGATTTTGCTCAGCGGCAAAGCACTTGCCTGGCAGGCTCAAGGTCATGAGTTTGATTCCTGGTACAGGAAGAAAAACAAAAAAACAAATAATATGATGTTGGCTGATATTTTGTCATAGATAGTTTTAATCAAATTGAAATAAAGACAATATATTCCCAATTTCTGTAGGGTTTTTTATAATGAATGGGTTTTGGAGCGTGTGAAGTGCTTTTCATTGAGATGACCATATGATTTTTGTCCTTGAGTCTGTTGATATGGTCTAGCATTTTATTGATTTGCATAAGTTGTATACTGTATACCTGGGATGAATTCTACTTGGTCATGTTGTATAATCTTCTTCATGATTTGCTGCATTCTGTTTGCCAGTATTTTTGATGATTTTTGCAACAGTGTTTGTACTGGATTGATAACTGATGGTCAACTTATAACCCCCAGCTGAACTGAGTAAGTGTGGTGCTAGGTGTGGGAGGCCCACCTGAAGACTGTTGCCAACAGCATAAAGGAAGACCTGGAGAAGAAGAAGGAGGCTGTTGGGAGCTGAAAAAGGCTGTGGGGAACTAGCTTTCCTGATGAACTTGGCTGTTTTCATCCTCCGAGGAGCTCGGGACCTCGCTGGCACTGAGAATGGCTTTGGTTCACTTTGGGGAGCTCTGGTCCTCACTTTGAGCATAGCTTCCTGGTTCCAGAGGGGAAGATGGTGCACTGCCAGCCTCCAGGAAAAGCTTGCTGCGTTGGCTTCCCTGATGGGAACTCGGCCATCCTGATCATCGGAGGAGCTCGGGACCTCACTGTTGCCAAGGATGGCTGTCGTACCTTTTGGGGGAGCTCTGGTTCTTCTGAGCATCACTTCCTGGCTCCAGTGCAGATCCCTCAGCCTGCTAGCATAGGTCCTTCTTCCTGCTGGCACAGACTTTGTAGATTCCACTACTGACCTTTGGGCCTTCCCAGCAGATCCGTGAAACAGGCCTGCATGAGTCGTTGTCATGGTCTCTGGGCCTCCAGTTGGATTCATGGGAGGCATTGTTATGAGCTCTGGGAATTCAGCTCAACTCATGTAGGACATTGTTGTGGGATCCAGGCCCTCAGCTGGATTCCTTGGTCTTAGTGTGTGGACAGATTCCCTGGACTCTTTTCTATACTGTTCTTTGGGTGACTATTATAAATAATCAAATGAAGTATGTGTCCTATATTATATTGTTCCCCTTGCAAAATAAGCCCCAAACCAACACAGAGTTATTAAGGAAATTGTCTTGTGGTCTTCTTGTTTGGTTGGATCCTTCTCTGGTTTTGGTATCAGGATAATGCTTATTTCCAGGAATGACTTTGTGATATAGCTTACCTTTAAATTTCAGTAAAGAGTTTGATTAGTAGTAACATTAGTAGTAGCATTAAATTTACTTTGATTAGTAGTAGCATTAAATCTTCTGTACATATCTTGTAATGTTCAATAGTGAATCCATCAATTTATATTTAAATTATTTATATTGGTGGTATCTTAATTAAATCTTCAGTTTCACTAAGGGGTATTGCTTTATTTAGACTTTTTATATAACGTTAATTCAGATTTGGTAATTCATATGTATCTGTGAATCTAAATATTTCCTCTGTGTTTTTTATCTTATAAGAATAAATTTTCTCAGAGTAGTTCTTGAGATTATTCTAGATTTCTGCAAGATCCATTATGATTTGATTATTTTCATTTCTAATTGCACCAATATCACTCTTTTCTTTTTGATAAGGTTGGCTAAGTGTTTATCTATTTTATGTTATCTTTCAATGAATCACCTCTTCAATTCATTGATTCATTTTATTGTTGTCAGTCTCAATTGAATTAATTTCTACATTGATCTTTACATTTTCTTCCCTGGTTCAAGCTTTGGCCTTGACTTGTTCTTTTTCTAAATGTTTGAGGTTCAACATTGCAGTGTTTATTTGAGTTCCTTCTGTTTTCCTTATGTGAGTCCATTGCTATAAATTTCCCACTCAGGACTGTTTTTATTACACTTCATAAGTTATGGTATGTTGTTTTGGCACTACCACTTAATTGTAGAAACTATCTAATTTTTTAAAATTTCATCTGTGATCCATTGTTTACTCAGAAGGTGCTATTTAATTTTCATGTGTTTATGTAGTTTTTGTGATTTCTTCAATTCTCAGTTTCATTTTACCATGGTTTGATATGCATGGGATAATTTCAGCTTTTTGCATTTACTTGACCATGTTCTATGA
>NW_004955424.1:7778773-7819339 GCF_000276665.1 Chinchilla lanigera | reverse complement strand
TATATATATATTTGTTTATATATATATATTTTATTTTTGCTTTTTTTTAACTTCTGGTACAACCATTTCAGAAAATTCAGGTGTATGGCTTCTGATTTCCTCTGTCTTGTCCCGTGGACTTGTCCTGATGGACTGGAGGTCTAGGATTGCATTTTCCTTCAGTATCATGCCATTTTCTATTTTTAAATTCAATTTGTTTTCTGTGTTGACACTTGTAAATTGCTTATGATAGATAGCTTTATCAATAGTATCAAGGCTTCCCTAGGAAATGTCATTTCCCCAGAGATGTCTTGTAGGTATAGCTGTCTCTTGGCTTTTGAATCTGTCCCAATCACCTACCATCCCATTTTATTTAAGATGAGAAGTTGCTATCTATTTGACTCAGCAAACAGTCTTTCAGCACTAAATTATGGTGATCGTCACAATTCCAAGTAATCACAATATTCTTATACAAGAGAAAACAACTGATTGCAATAGGTATGACATGCTGGCTAAAGTAGTGCAACTGGCAGTAATACTAACATAAAACACAGCTTATAAACTAAAAAACTATGGTAACTATTAATTAGTACTTTGAACCATAACAGCAAGATCTATAGTTATATAACAAAATCTAACATAAACCAAAAACTTGTATGCTGTGCATTTTCCCTTAGTAGACTTTACACTGAATGTGCAAGGGATGGATACAAGAGGGATAGGGGAAAAATAGAGATAAATGAAGAGAAATATAATGGATGCAAGGCTGAAGGACAAAACACTAAACACCTAAGTTTTGGCAAACTAGAGAAGAGGACAGAAGAGAAAGAATGAAGAAGAAAGCAAAAAGAAAAAAAATCAAAGTGAATCAGAAATACAGAGACAATATTCACTGACATGAAAACATAAAAAAATCAAGAAAGAGACTTGAGGACAAAGAGAAAAGAATTGAACAAAACAAAGCAAACAGTGAGAGTATAAACCTAAACAACCCAAAAAGTAAAAGAAAACAAAACAAAATAAGCAAATAATGAAACATCAAAAAATTATAAAATTCTTTGCTGCCCTCCATTCTGTGGTATTCTTTATGTCAGAGCCCAAATCTGTGCTGTGTAACCACCCTATGTCTGTAGTAGGCTGAATGCTAGGTATGGGGCTGATTATCACATCTGGATGTGAGGTTGGGCCTTGTCTCTTCACCCAGCAGCTTTCCGGATGTCTCCCGACCAGCAGCCCTTGTCTCCTTACCCTGTTTGTTGCTATGGCACACTCAGACAGAGACAGCCAGAGGCTGCTCCCAATCCCTTGTACAGTGGGCACCTCCCACTCTTGTGAAGCCTTCTCTTTCCCACTCCACCATGTCTGTCTCCTATCCTGCTGCTGGGAACTGGGTGGGAGGAGTGCTGTTGGAGGATTCACGACCCCTGCTCTCTCCTCTCTCATGCCATTGAGAGCAGTAGAGGGACATACATGACTTTTCACTTCTCCCTTCATCATAGCTTAAGGCTGCTTAAATCCAGCATCCTTCTGTCTCATCCTGCTAGAGGTAGAGCAGGAGGTGTTGTGCTATTCTATTATCTTCACCGCTCTTGCTGTGGTCCCTAACCTTGTTGTCACTAGATGTTCTAGTTAGCTGCTATGGTTCACCACAAAAAAAAAAAGAAAAAAACTGGTGGCCCATGGGGAGAGAGAAGCTTCCTGTTCACTTGCCCCTGTGTGTGCATTTGGTGTCAGGTTGCAACATCCTCTGTAGGACAGAAAAAGAGATGAGGACTCTTATACCCCGAGTTTATACTCTGTGGCTTGAGTTTGCTGTTCTCTTTCAGTCCATCAGTTTTTTGGGGAAGTCCCCAGGATGGTGAGTCCCATTACACATGCAGGAAGAGTTCCCACAGGCAGCCCTGTGCATTGATTTGCTGTTTTATAAAATCCCAAGTATATGTTTTGTTTGATCTATAGGTCTCTTATTCAGATTGATTTTGGCATCAGGAGGTAGGTTCTTCACACTCTTTTTTTCTTTTTTTTTTTTTTGCCTTTTTGAGACAGGGTCTCGCCATGCAGTTCAGGCTGGCCTTGAACTCACTTTGTAGCCCAAGCTGGCATTGAACTTGCAACAATCCTCCTGCCTCAGCCTCCCAAGTGCTGGGATTACAGGCCTGTGCCACCATGCCCAGCCATTCTTCATTATCACATGTTTTTTTACGTGATTTTCTCGGATAACTCCAACATGGACACTTCTCTATTTGGCAATGTCAAACTTTCAGTGTCTTTTAAAAGAAAGAATGCAATAGAAGACTAAAGATATACTTTCTTTATAAGGTAATACACCAAATACACACGACAAATAATAAGTATGTTTAAACTTGAAAATAAATTTTTAAGTATATTTATAACCTATTTTATGTCTATGTAGGCAAGAATAACTTATGTAATGTACATAATCTTTTATAAGGCCTTCCTACTTTAAATTCTGCCTATTTAGAAATCCAAAATAGCAGCTGCAGATAGTCTGTTCAAAAGATAAGTGAAGAGAATGTCGTTTTTCATTAATAAAATTGTATGGAAAATTTATGAAACGTTAGACACTGCACTATGTTTTGGAAAATTAGTGCTGCACACTATAAGTAAACCTGCTTATAAATGGTGAGCACACTTGGGCTATCAGTTCAGTGTGAAATATGTTGTGACAACATAAATATGCAAAAGTTTTGCAGAGGACCAGATTTGCAGGTTATATGAAGGTGTCAATGAAGAATAAACAATATGTGCATATTATAGAGAAGAAAGAACCTAACAGTGGAGATGAAGGAAATACGGAAAAAAATGGAAAGTATGGAAAAAATGGCTTGTATTTACTACATAACTAGAGAAAGCAAGATGGAAGGGAGAGAGGGAGAGCTAGAGGAGAGAATTAGGGAAAAATGAATGGAAGTATAGGACAGAGGAAAAAAGGATGCTTTTGAGAAGTAAAAATGAATAGATATAGCTGTATCTTAGAAAGTGAATAAGAAAGAGTTGCAAAAATTGTCACTAGAAAAGTCTGCATGAAGTAGAATGAGTTTGCATGATGTGTGAAGAATTTTGAATATTTTGCTAAAATCAATGGAGAGAAATTCTATAATTTTTAGTAGAAAATGAAATAATACTATTTGTGGAAATATAAGTGATGCAGTATAAAAATAACTAGAAGGGAAACACATAAAGGAAATACGTTCAGAGGTCTTCACTACTCCAGTAAGAGTTAGTGACTGTCTGTTATGGCAGAAGTTTAATGGATAGAGAAGACTGGATAAATAAATAAGTATGCATGGTAAAAAGGACAGACTATTTTGAACATTTTCGGATTTCTAGCTCTAAAAACTAAAGTGATGCTAGTATCATTTTCTAAGATATAGAATACAGAGAACAGGTTACTGAGAAGGCTTGTTAAGGGAAGCCCCTCTGGAATATCTACTTCGACATTGAAATATACCAGCAGCACAGATTATAATATATGCCTCTGAAGAGAAATTTAGACTGATGGTATCAACAGAGCCAACTCATGGGGCAATGATCTACCTGTACACAGCCCAGGGCACCCTGCTCCACGAGGTCCCTGTATTAACACTCTATTGCGGCCATCTTGAAATTTTTTTAACTTTTTTAAAAACTTTAGTTTATTTGTTCCTATGTGTGGTACATGATGCTTACATTCCTTGTGTGGAGTTGGTACATGTACATGATACCTCTTTTTTTTTTTTGTACTGGGAATTGAACTCAGAACCTTGTGCTTTCCAGGCAGGCTCTTCTATCGCTGAGCTATATCCCAGGTACATAACACACCTTCATTCCTTTTTTCATCTCTTTTTTCTTTTTGAATAAGAAACACATAAGATTTGAAATTTTACATCACCTAATGTGCTTGTGTTTTTATTAAATGAAGAAATAAACACTACTCATTTCTCCTGCTTTTTCTACTTGATAAACCATATGAAATGAATTTCTGAAAGTCCATCAGCTTCTCTATTGATGAAAAAAGTTCTGAGTATTTGAGTATGTCATTTCCTGCTAGTTTTCTAATCCTATTAGGTAAACTTGAAATTCATAGGAATTAAATAGGTAAGGATCAGTAATAGCTGGGGAAAACAAAATGTACTTGAAGGAAGATTATCATAGCTGCCAGAAAATTGAGAGAAAATATAGATGTACGTTTAACCAGGTTATGTATTGATTGAAGCCAATCTCTGCACTTGATCTTAGCCAAAAGGCTGAGAAGCAATGAAGCCAATATCTGATAATTACATATGTACAATTAATAAAACTAAGGCAAGACTAAGACTATGTTATTCATCAATAACCTCCTCTGCCTGCTGTTAAAACTTACATTGCAAATTTTGTTTCCTTATATTTTCTCACAGGGCAGAAACATATATCTTAACTTAATTTAAGACTAAATTAGAGGCACTAAGAAGACAAAATTGTAAGGAAACATATGTCCATGAATTTCTCAACATAACTGATCTTACATTGAAATCTGCTTTTGGTTATGGTTCTGACAGTTCCCTTAGCAAAATTTTTACATATTTCTTTTGTATTTGCAATATTAGCAAATGAATTTAAGCCTTTACACTGAGCTATAGGTCTAGACCATTTTTCTTTTCTTTTCTTTAATTTTGAGGCAGTCCCCTAAAGTTGCCTAGTCTTGGTTTCAAATTTTAGTCTGGCTTCGTCATCTTCTCAGAGTGCTGTAATTATAGGTGTGGGATACCATGCCTTGTTCAGTATAGATTTAGTCTCTGTTATGTCTCCTAGAAACATCTCCTTTCACCTAATCATGCAGTGAAAAGTTTGTCTTCTTTTATAAGTACAGTCACATTAGGCAGCAGCACCATTGGCAGTAATAGGGAGAAAGAGATATTTTGTTGTTTTCATTTTCTTACAAGCTATAGACCTGTACTACTAAAATCACACATGGTTTTACTTCTCTGGGATTAAGGTCAGGACTGCTTTCCTTATTTTAATGATTAAATCACATTTATACCCACTCAATAATACACTCAGTTTTAAATTACTTGGAGAACTACAAAATCAAAAATTAAAATGCTTTATTCACTTTAGTAAGATATAAGAGCCATAAAAGCAATTTATAGCTATTACTACTATAATATTTTTTCACTAGCTCTGTCTCTACTTCAACAAATCATGATTTCATAAATTAGAAAATAGGTGAACCTCAACTGCTTTACACACTTAGTAACCCACTACATAATTTTTATATCCTATACTTCACCTCCCTTTCAAAGTTTATAAATAATTACTCAAAATATCCAGTATAAAGTCTCTCTTCCTTCAGGAAATGTCCTACAAGAAGGCATTACTTACCCACATCATCAGAGCAATGACAGATGCATGATTTGTTAGCACATCAATGGATGACTTGTTAGTGAGAAATAATTATATTTAAAACACTGCGTTCCTTTACAGGGAATTGGTTAATATATTTAAGAAAATAATGAGAGTGAATATTTTACAAAAAGCTAGAAGAAATCTTACAAAAATAGATCAATTAAAATTCTAGGAACAGTAAATAAATCCTAAATTTAAAAGCCTAGTATATTTTTCTATCAGCCGATTTGACTTACTGACAAGAGTTTTAGTGAAGTGAAACCTAAGCCTAAACAATACATCCAAACAAAAGGATGTGAGAAAATATAGAAGAAATTAAGCAAAATAAATGAGCATAAAATACACAGACTGACATTTAAAATCTCAGAAAGAGAAAGTATGAGAATGGGACAGAGCTATATTTTTAAAACAAAAGAAGCTTTTATAGGTAAATGGTTACAACTAGAGACCATACTCATAAGTGAAATAAATCAGACCTGCATGTGTAAGCATTGTAATGTCTCACTAGTGTAACACCTGCAAGAGTGAATAAAAACTAGGAGGTATGGTACATTGTGAAACGAAAGGAAAATGCTCAAAGGTAAAGGGTAACTGGGGTTTGGGAAAAGAAAAGGGAAAGAAGAGGAAATTATGTAAATATATATATACAGGATAGCTAACATAGTTGTACTACTGTCTTCTATTGCTCTACAGAAAGGAATAGTTAATGATTACTTCTTTGATCAACATTTCAAGTCTCTATTTTTTTTCCTGAGAAACCACTTTGAAGATATCAAGAAGTAATACAGCAACCATTGTTAATTTCCTACAACTTTCTTTGTAACTCTGTTTTGTTTGTATTGTTCTTGTGCTATTTTGTAATGGATGTCTGTTTGTTAATATGTTTTTCTTCTTTTATCTTTTAAAATAAATAAAAAAGTGACTAATACTTTCATGAATTTGATGAAAGGCATCAGGCCTGATAAACTTTAAGATTTTTAAGAAAATCTTAACAACCACTGTGAATTCCTACCATACTTTTTACTGAAGCTCTATATCATTTTTAATGCATTTTGTATTATTTTTATTCTCTTGGATGGTTTGATTAATCTTACACTCTTACAGCTAGCAATCTGAGGAACTTCACTGAAGATAACAATATGTAATATAACAACCACTGTTAATTCCTATCATTTTGTTTTGAAATACTGTATCATTTTTATTGTTCTTGTGTTGCTTGTTTTTGTCTATGATTTTATTTTTATAGTTTTTTTTTATCCTCTTTCAAATAAAAAAAAAATCTTAACAAGACATACCATATGAGAAGCAATAAAAATCCAGACAAGGAAAAACATTAGTAAACCTATAGAAAAAGAAGGAAACAATATTTTACTTTAGCAACAAAAAGAATAGCACTTAAGCTGTCAAATCAAATGAGTAAAAACAATGCAATGAAAATTAAATATAAAAAAATCAAATGTCATTTTATGAAAACTATGTTGGCTTCTAGCGAGATTAATTAAGATAAAAGTGTGGAAACTAATAATGTTAAGAAGGAAATAGGTAAAGCTCTTAGAGACATCATAATTAAACTCACTACCAATGGTACAAAACAAAATAGAAAATCTTAAAATTTTAAATTTAATAAAAATAAATGAATATATAAGTAAGGAAATCTTTACATAAGACATCTGCATGTTAATAAACCTCACTAGTTGAATTTTCTCAAACATTCAAGGAAGAAATCAGGTCAATTTTGCACATATTTTCCAACGAATGGAAAAAGAGGAAACACTTTTCAAATCATTTTATAAAGTTAGCAGAACCTGTAGGGGATGATGACTCTTAGCATATCATTTTAAGATAGAATAATTCTAGTCTTTATGCAAGCCTCAAAATGTGTCTTGAGAAACATCCCAGAGGGTTGTAAAGAGTTAACTTTTCAGTGTTGACTTAGCCCTGGAATGCTTCTCCAAAGACAAAGAACACCAGGGCCCAGATAATCACCTATGGCCCTGCCTGGGTTGTTTCATCCCTTCCCTGGCCTTAGGTAAACATTGTAACCATAAAGGTAATGTATGGTTATCTAAAGGGGGACATATAGAACAGAGTACAGAAAGTATATATCATTGTGTTTGGGCTCATGGCTGGAGCTGACCAGGTTAGATGGCACAAGGAAAACAACATGTGGCCAGGGCTACAACATTCCAATCTGTTACCATGGAAACCAAAAATGTATATAAGCTGGGAGCAAAGGCAGGTCCACACTCACTTCCCTGACTTTCAAGTCCGGATGAGAGGTGACCGGTCTAAATTAAAATTTTGTCTGTTCTCTTTGGTCTCTTGTGGAATACAGCCCTAATTTTTGCCATAACAAACCGTGATAATACGATTTGGAAAGTCATTAAAAAGAGAAAAACATAAATAATCTCTATCATTAACATAAAGCAAAATATTCAAATTAAAGTTAATTAGTAAAATATTTAACTAAACAATAGATATCACAACAAAGATAGATTTAGTGCAGTATATAGGATGAATTATCGTTTAAAAAATAAAATAAATAGCACTAGCCAAGTTAGGCCATCAAACTAGATGTGCACTAATGGATGTACAGTTAGGAAATATGTTATACAAATAAACAAACACATATATATCACTGAATATTTTTAACCATAAAAATCTACGAAGGGCAGGGGCTATAGCTCAGTGGTGCAAGCTCCTGACTGGCAAGCATGAGGTTGTGAATTCCATTCCTGGTACCAAAAAAACAGAAAAAATAATCTCTATTTCATCTTTTGTGGCTGGGGATTTAGCTCAGCGGCACAGCGCCTGCCTGGCAAGTGCAAGGTCCTGAGTTTGATTCCCAGTCCAGAAAAAAAAAAGAAAAGAAGAAAAGGTATGAAATGTTGTCATTTGCCAGAACATGGTTAAATATGGAGGATATTAGGCTAAATGGAATAAATCATGAACAGAATTATAGATTCCAAACGACCTCACTTATAAGTAAAATAAAAAAAATATCTCATAAAAGGAAAGAGTTGAGTAGTGGTTAGCAGAAACTGGAGACAGTAAGGAGGAGAAGGTGGTGGGAAGAAGTCAGTTGACAAATATGTTACAGTGAGAAGAGAGTAAGAAGATCTGGGAAGTTTGTTTAGTGGTAGGATGTTTGCCTGGCACACTCCAGGCTCTGGGTTCAAAACCCAGTACCAAAACAGAGGTGTGTGGGGAGAAATAAATTCTAAATTCTTATTTTCTATGGCACACCAGGGTAAATGGAATTAACAACAACAATATTTTCTAGATCCCATCGTAGATAGAAGAAATGACTTAAGGTATTCACCATAAAGAAATGATAAAATTTAGCAATATAGATTTATGTGAATTGATTATATATTATATATACATTAAAATTTTATTTAAAGTTAGTAGTATAATTTTCAAAATTCACAACAAAAGGAAAAATAAATAGTTTAATGGATGCAGACCAGCAGATTTTGTAATACCTATATAGGAAAAAAGTCTAATTAGTGCTGCAGAAATTACATCCCAAAATACCAAGAATTACTATAAAGTCACATTCTTTAATTCAGGTGCTGGTCAAGGATCAATAACTTGATAAAGCTAGTACAAAGCCAAGCATGGTGGCACATGCCTGTAGTCCTAGCATGCTGGGAGAATGAGGCAGAAAGATCACAAGTTCAACCCTAAACTGAGTAATTTAACAGCTTAGCAAAATAAAAAAAGAAAGAAAAATATAAAGGACTGGATAAAACTCAATGTAAATGCCCTGAGTTGAATTACCAATACAGTAAGTAAGTAAGTAAGTAAATAAATAAATAACCAAAGAAGAGTGTATAGGGTCACAGATTTGCAACTACACTCAAAAACATATTCTAGGGCACAATGACACTACAGCTCAAGGTGAAATGATGAGGTGCATAACGAATGACACTGGATCACTTAGACTTCCACAGGGAATAAAAACTGAGTCATACTCCACACACAGAAATGAATTGCACATTTGGGTTAGAGAACTAAATATGAAAGAACAGACAATCTAGTTTACTAAAAGAAACAAAGGATGTTATAGCCATGAGTATAAACAAGGCAAATAACTTTTAAAATAACGTCTCATAAAGCCTTAAATATAAGGACCTATAAATGTAGAAGAAAGGAAAGAGATGAAAATTCTTTCAAAAGATCCCATTAATAATTTCCAGGGAAAATCCAGTATTAAATACTAGAATGACAGCACGTTTGCATCACCTGATTTTATGCAAAATTTTCACTGAATGAAATTGAAAAAAAAAATGTTAACCTGCAGTGAATAAAAATAGAAATTATGACACTGATAGATCCAGAGTAACGCCACTAATAAGATATATTACCATATAGCTCCTAGTATGAATCACTGAAAAGGAACTATCATTTTGGTTGTAGTCTCTCAAAAATGAATAGCATAATTTCATCGTTTGAAACATCAATTAAATAAATGAAGGAAATGCTACAAAGCAATTTACCATTGTACTTCAAAAGGGCTAAATTTAAAGTGAAAAAAAAAATGAGTCATAAATGGAAAAAGACTAAGGAAACCAGAAAAGTAAATGCAGTGTAAGAGCCCAATTGAATATTAGAAGAGAAAAGGAGTGTTAACATAAAAAAGAAATCCACTCTGTAAAACTGAAAAAAATATATTTTTTTAGTTATTAATTTCACACAGTGTTCATTTCTTTGTGCATAAATGTTTACATGCTAACGTTATGGACAGCTTTTCTGAAGCATTTTGGTGACTTTTGTATTGAGTAGATTCCTTCAAAATAAAAAAATTTAAAAATTGTAATTTAGACTTCATTAATTTGAAGATAATGTTGAGCAAATGAAAGGGAAAGATATACATTGAGAGAATACATATCTACATATAGTATTTATCTCTGACGAGAGAAGTATTTTATATTCAAAACTCCAACAAATAAGGACATTAAAAGACAATTCAGTAGAAAAACATACACAAGGTTTGAGTAGGCATTGCACAGATTTCAAATGGCCAATGTATAGGTTAAAAAACATTTGACAACATTAAATAACAAGTGCATGCAAATTAAAACCACTATTATGTAACAGCATGCACCCAATAGAATGGTTTTGCCTTAGAAAATGAACTGAAAATATGAACTGGAAATAAAGCAACAACACATGCATCGTTGATGACCATGAAAATTGATTGAAGCACTGAAAATTTCTTTGACAAATTCTATTAAAGTCTGATGTGTGAGATTCTAGCTGATATGTAATCAATTCTACTTCTAAGCAACTCACATATCTATTACTGATACACTGAAAATTACATTACTTGAATCAGTAACACTATAAAGCACTACAAGGAGGATATATTGACACTATATATATTAACACTCTAAAACAGAAACAGGAACAAAATTACAGGGGCACTCAACTCAGAGTATGGTAATTCTTACGGAAGCAATATTGAACAGGAAGATCTAGAATTACAAAATATTTGATTTAAGAAACATAAAACTGCTGGGGATTTAGCTCAGCGACAAAAGCGCCTGCCTGGCAAGCGCAAGGTCATGAGTTCGGTTCCCGGTACTAGAGAAAAACCAAAAACCAAAAAAAAAAAAAAAAAAAAGGTCATGAGTTCGGTTCCCGGTACTAGAGAAAAACCAAAAACCAAAAAAAAAAAAAAAAAGAAACATAAAACTAAGTAAAATCACACTTTAGTGGAAAAATGGTAAATAGCACTTTGTGGTAAGTGGGATGTAGTTACTTGAGGAAAAGGGTCATTTTTTTATGTGATATTGGTAGCATTTCACCTTTTCATTAGTGTAATGATGATGGTATGCATAGTTTGTGAAAGTTTGTGAAAAATTCAAAATTGTTCATATGAAGGATATTTGTAGAAATAATATGAGTGTTAAATAATTTTAAATATCATAAATCCCTAATTAAAATATAATTTTATTTTTATATAAGCCTGTATCATGTGACAGAAAATACACATTTGCGAAGTATATATTATCATAAATATTCTATCAGCCATTAGAAAAAATTACAATACATAAAAAATAATCCAGTTATATATTCTATGTGTGAAAAAATGACCAAAAACTACATATCAGGCTCAAATATATTGTATATAATTAATATATGTTATTTTCAAATTAGAAAAATAAATTTAAAATTATTGCATTTATTATATTTAATGACTTTCATGTTTTCAGAAGCTTAATGCTGTCAAAGTCAGTGAAAGTAAAAGTCTTCATTGTTTAGTTTTAAATTGGCTGTCACAAAGGTTTATCATTTTTGTTTTATTTTCAGTTAATGTTATGGTTTATATGTAGATATTTCTCCAAATCTTCATGTGGTAGTAGGTGGAGCTTTTCAAAGGTGGGTGGATCTAGGGTGTGTGCTTCTGGGAACAAGGATGTGATGCTGGGAGTGATTCATATGATACTAGGATTAAGGCTGCTCCATCTAACCCTATTATTACCTTTCTAATCCATATTCACTCACCCTTATCCACATTCACACACTCTAGATCATCCCACTTCTGAAAAGCTCCACCTGTGAGTGCATGAGACTTTGGGGGGACATCTAGATCCAAGCCATGACAGTATTACATCCAATTCTGAAATTAATTGAAACTCCATAGTGCAAAGATTTAACTTGTAAAGGATATTTCAACTTCCTACTTTTATAAAAGTAAAAAAAAAAAATCCATATACATTTCTCTTCAAAGGTTTATTCTCTGATATTTGTTTATTTTCTTGACACAAAGTACTCATGAAAAAAATGACAGATTCCACTTTGTGAAGTCATAAAGCTTTCTGTGAGAGAGATCCGTGAGGGTTATTCTATTAGAACAGTTTCCGAGCACATGTCAGCAAATTATAGAGTTGAATAAAAAGTTGATAAACATTATATCATGAAAAACCACCCCAAAACTTTGTGTTCAAAAAAATGCCTAGTGAAAATAAAAATGCATAATGAATTTGAGATCTGTCTGTAGGAAAATAAATTTCCTATCACAACAAATACATATACTGAAGTTCATACCCTGCTGAGATAGAATTGAGTTGATTTTACTTGAAAATAGAAAAAATGCTAGTAATAATGTTGAGTAGTCAAGGGCCATTAAAGCTTTCAACAACAAAACTGTGTAACTATATAATCATGTAAATTTTTGGTAGCCATGCCCAATCAACCCCTGATTTTGATTTAATTTGATAGGTGTGAAGTCACAGAGGGATATCAATTACTAGCACCAGCTGTCTTATTTACTTTTGGAGGATGGAAATTTTTCTGTATTACATGAACCCAATCATGGAGGAGTTTCCTAATGAACCAAAGGTGAACCAACAAAAACATGACTAAATCAATATATGTATTTATAAAAATAGTTAAAGGCTTCATTTCAATGAAGTAGAAAACTAACACCTTTAGCATTGTCTCAGTATGCTTCTTCTGGTGTTGCTTTCTTTCTTTTTAAATGTAGGTCAGTTCAAGAAAAAGCAATGTGTTAAATTCTTATTAAAATATTTTTTAAAATGGAGAAAAATTAGATAACATTAACTATATTAGTTACTTTTCTCATTGCTAAAACAAAATACCTGACACTCAAACGTTAAAGGAGAAAAGGTTTGTTTGGCTTATAGTTTGTAGAAGGTTTAGTTCATAGTTGGCTGGCTCCAAGGTAGGGTGACACGATAGGACAACACAGAGGCGGAAGGCAGAACACAGCAAGACAACAAGAAATAAGTGACAAGAAGCAAGCAGTGACACTCTTTCTGTCCTTTCATGCCCATCCTCTCTATCCACCCTTAGGGCTGATCCACCCCACTGACTGATTTACCATTTGTCTAGGTGTGGATAATGGGAAGGCCCACCCTGGGTTTAGGTAGTATCACCCAAAAGGCTGGTAGTCTCGGTCGGATAAAAGAGCAAAAGAACGTTTCTGGAGCTGCCTGCTGCTTGCTACCTCCTGCCTGCTCTACCATGGACTGTTTCTCCTCTGCAGCGACACTGCCATGCCCCGTTGCATGGAGACAGGTGACTATGGACTGAAACACACTTTACGGATGGTGAGCTGACAGAAACCTTTCCTCATTTAACTTGTTGGTTTCACATAGTTTGGCTTAGCAATGTGAAAAGTAACAAAGAGAAATCTACTACATAATTACTATAAAAGAAAGATGACTAATCAATTTTATTTATTAGTACATGTTTGTAGTACTTAACATATGCATTCCTTGTAGGGAGTTCATACATGTCACAATATACCTTAATTTTCTTTACATTCCTTTCCCCTCCTTCTTTTCCCACTCCACCCATCTCTTGATCTTCTTCTGTTTTTGTAAGTGTTCTGAAAGTGTTCTATAAATATGAATTGAAATTTTTAAAAGGACCTATTTTTAAAATTTCATTCCTTTGGAGTTTGAAATCACTGAAATAATATGTCTAAATTTGAATTTCTAGAGAAATATACATATTAAGAAAAAAATTAATGTTCAAGCTTAATGGTGGATTTATGAAAACTGAACATAAAAATAGCTTTGGAGAGACTGGGGGTATAGAACAGTGGTAGACCACACACACCTATATGTGAAAGGCCCTGAGCTACATCCTCATCACCGAATAAGTAAATCAATAAACTTCAGAATCCATAAAGACAATTGAGAAATATTGGCCAATGTGGAGTTAAAGGACAAAAAAAAAAAAAAAAAAAAATTCTACAGAAAATAAAAGTGATGGTAGCAACCTGGAAGAACCCAGAATGTGGAGGCTTACCACTTCAAATGGAATGTAGCTACATTCTCAATATGTAGGTCCTTTTAACATGTTACATATTTTTCTTTAAAATTACCTCTATCACATTGAGAGTCAGATCAGAAAATGTTTGGTTATTGTTCATAATGATCAGGCATGATCTGAAAACTCCAGGAGAAAAAATAAACAACTATTTTCTTTACCTGTACTTCTACATTTTCTATTGTTCATTCTTCAACACTCATGTTCAAAGTTCCTTCTCTTATATCCTTCTCTCTGAAGAAGGTGGTTTTAGTTGGACTTACAGAGCAGTTTGCCTCATAATGAATTATATTTTGCATGTGAGCATGTCTTCATCTTGCCTCCATTTCTGAAGAATATTTGTTAAATATAATATTCTGGGCTGACAATTTCTCTTTTTTTTATCACTTGGAAATTTATGCAATATTTTATTTTTGACCCCAGTGTGTCTAATGGGAAAGCAGCTGTCATTTGAATTGCTGTTCAAATGTAGTGATAGGTAATGAATTATTTCTCTCTGGCTGTTTTCAAGATATTTTTGTTAATTTGCAGCAATTTGTGTTGTGTCTGGCCTGGAATTTGTCTGAGATTTTGCATCAAATTGAGAAGTTGTAAGCCATTATTTTTTGAAAAAATATTTTCACCTTTAGCCACTTCTTTAGCTCTTCCTGAAATCCTGGATGACACAAACATCACTTCTTCTGTTATTTTCCATCGATCCCTGAGTTCTATTTTTCTCTTGATCTGTTTTGTCTCTATTGTTCAAATAAGGTAATTCTTATTTTCCTACCTTTGAATTCACTGACTCCTCTGTTATCTCCCATCCTGAAATTTTGTCTGCTTTTTCTTGTTATAAAATTTCTACTTAGTATTATTTAACAAAATTTTAGCTAAGACTTTCTATTCTTTTAAAGTTTCACATTTGGCTTTGGACCATTCTTTTCTGACAACTGATTTTAAAATCTCATTTTATCATTCCAACACATATTGGTATCCACTCAATTGAATGGACACATTCTTTTCTTTGAGCTGACAAATAATGTGGGGCTGTATCCTGCATGTTTTAAGAATTTTGTTTTGAAACTCTGATTTTTATTTAAATATTTTATTTTATAAGAGATAGTCAACTTGCTTATGGTCAACTTGCATTTCTTAGCCAATTTTCTGGGTACTGGTCCCATTGTCAATTTGGTTATGCAAAGCTTTTGGGTATCAGGTTATTCTGATCTCCTTATTATGATACCCAGATGATAGGGCTCTGCCCATGCAGGCAATGAAGCAACATCTGAATGGAGAAAAAGACTCTGCTTTATTTGTGCAGGGTGGAAATGGTTTTTGGAAATTCACCGGGCCATCTCCATAGCCACCGTAAGGTAAGGATTGGGAGCGATATCACCTTATTATTGAAAAGCAAAAATGGAAGACAGGGCTTTACCTGCAAACTCTACCAAGGAGGGGTGTCACTTCTTCATTGCAGGTAGAAAATGAAAGGCAGTATATCAGATTTTGTTCACAGCCTCCATTGCCAATGTTTATGATGGAGAGGGGGAAAGGGAATGATGATGTCAATACTCTTTGAATTATTGACAGTCGCCATTGTGACCTGGTAGTGTCATAAAAAGTATGTAAAATGAGTCATTCAGTGTCAATATATATTTGAATAAAAGTTCAATATGTACCAAATGTGAGTTAAGGAGAATAGAATGTTTTACAAAACATATGCCCCTGGGGCTGGGGATTTAGCTCAGCGGCACAGCGCCTGCCTGGCAAGCGCAAGATCATGAGTTCAATTCCCGGTACTGGAGAAAAACCAAAAACCAAACCAAAACAAAACAAAACAAAACATATGCCCTAACAGTTAGTATTTTATAATGTAAGGTCATAAGAAAACCTCAATACTAAAACATAATTTATTTTCTGTCGAAATTGTAGCATGAAAAAGTGAATAGCAAAGCACAGTTTTTGTATTTCCATATTTTATTTTCCAAAGATTTGGTTGATAACTATTTTTCCATTATCAATTTTATTGTCTTCCCTACTCCTGATATCTATATAAATACCTATACTAACAGCCACACATTTATTCATTCATTTATTCATCCATTTATTCATCAGGCATAGACTGTTCTGAACCATGCTGACATAAAAACAATATTGCCTTCCTCCATTTAAAGTCAGCTCTGTAGTTAATGGGTTTTCATAAGTGGACAACAGAGATTTCAGACTAGAGAGTTTTATGATTTAATCCTGAATGAGAAAAAAATTCATATTTTTTACTTGTCTTAATAAAAAATTTATCCCATGCTCATAAAAATGAGTTTAAAATTTTAAATGAATCCATCAATCAAAGATATTATAAACGATAATAATAAAGCACCCTTGATTTGTTTTCTGTGTCAGAAAAAATAATGATAATAGAATTTGTGGCAGGAAAAAGGATTTTAGAAATATCTTAATATTTTAGAATAAATTTAAGTTATTCTACAACACTGGGAAGAAAAAAGGGAGATAAGCTTAATAACTCCTTCATGATATTTCAACAAGTTCAAAATATATTTTCAACTCTGGAGAAATTGAAAATCTGAATGCCACCTGTTTTTCCTTCAGGTTGTTTAAAATTGTATCACACTGTCTTCACAATGTATAAGAAAGCAAAATTAATGAAGTTGTAATAGTCTGAATATTTTCTTCTTAGGAGGTATGTTTTCCATTCTCTCTGCCAATGAAAAAATATTTAAAATAGAGCATTGGAAATAGCAAAAAGAAATTTTCTGTCACATTTCCTGCTGGTATAAAGCTATTTTAATTATAGTTGGATCATTTTTAGTATTTTCAGCCAAAAAATTCATTCAGGCTCCCTGAAGCACATTTCTCAGGAGGGGGAACAGATTTCTTATTATTGTATAGTAGCATTTAATATATTAAAATGACATTTGAAAATGTCAAAAGAAAGCAACTTTGAATATGTGTTTTTATGTGCATGTGGGTATGCACAAACACACATATATACACATGTCAAAGCTTGAATCTTTGAACACCTCAGAAGTTCCTCAATCTTTTTAAAACATATTATTAGCAAATTTCAGTAATTTTGAAGGAAATTAAATGAAGATGCATACGATCCACTAATAATTTAAAATGATGGCTCATTTGAGTATGATCATAATGAAGTAACACGAGAGCTACACTGCGTGTGCGTAACTCAGTGGTAGCACTTGCCTAGTGTGTGTATGAGGCCCTGGATTCACTTCAGAGAAAGAGAGAGACAGAGACAGAGACAGAGACAGAGACAGAGACAGAAAGAGAGCAAATTTAAACCTAAAAAATACTATGTTTTACTCTCTACCTCTTTCTTGTCTAAATAAATATATACTTATTTAATCCATTTTTCAAGTATTTTAATGAAAAATTATTATATTCCAAACACTATGTCAGCCATAAAGGTAATGCAGAGCAACCCAACATAATTTACAAAGGAACCAGAAACATTGTATTTATTTACTAAAGTTATCAATAGAATGATTCATTCTTTTAGACTTATATCCTCTTTATTCAGTTAACTACTCTGTGTATAGGAATCGTTGATCCTTTTCTAAATAACATACACTAAAAATGTTCATATCTGTAACACTACAAATAAAAAATATTATTTAATCAGTTTATAGGTGATAAGTTATTACTATAATATAGGTCATACATTTATTACAATAAAATGTTTATGAATATTATGTTAGGATTTCAATTTTACTGAGGTTTTTTTTGGTACAAGGAATCGAACTCAAGACCTTGCACTTCCAGGCAGGTGCTTGTGACACTGAGCTATATCCTCGGCCCTTTACTGTTATTTTGGCCAGCATATTCTAGACTATTTTTCTAACCTAAAATACAAACTCTATGTATCTCTTCCAGAGTTATATTTTATTAGCTTATGCAAGCACCTACTGAAATGACAAAACAGAAACCTCAAAGTCATCAGCTCTTTATGTTGCACTTTGAAATTTATTTTTCTCAACAGAGGATAATTAGCTTATTTACATTCTTGCTTGAATTTACATCAGGAGCTAGTAAAACTCCGTGTTTCAGAGCTTGAGGTGGGAGCACCAGACTACCTGATTGCATAGCACAGCTTCTTTGCTCGCGGTTGTTTTACATCCTCATGGACTCTCTGTACTGCACCTGAATCATGTAAATATTAAGCTGAAAATAATTATGTCCATCCTACTGAGACATGATGATGTACATTAGATATTTTCAAATACAGAAGATAAAGGAATATCTAGGAAAACTGTGGCAGTTAATTGATATCCATCACTTTATTGCAACCCTCTGACTTATGAGATAGGTCTCTTTTCCTTTTATCAGGAGCATTTAAGGCTCAGAGTGATTGTGATAAGTAGATGCCAATCAGTCTCCATATAGTCAACTCATGCCTACTGCCCGCAGTGATGATCTTGTCAAAGGGAGCTTTCCGAGGTTTCTAAGACATCTTAAATTAACCTTGTCTCTGATCTGTCAATGGATTATCTTTGACAAGAAAAGGTTCTTGTCTCAGAATATGTCACAATATGGTTTTAACTGTGGAAATAAATGAAAACTGCCCAAGTGAGAGCAAGCAAAAATGTTTCTCCGAGTTTGTTATGTACAGCAATAGAAATAGCTACCATCACTTGCACCCGAGAACAACTCAAGGGAAGAGGGTTAGGTTTGACTGTGGAAGGGGGAGAAAGCTGCAGCTAGTCCCTGCCTGAGAGCTGCTGTCATATGGACAGCTCACATAGTCTCCCTGGAAGGGAGCAGTGTGTATTGTTAGCTGTAAGTGCATTTAGCCTTCTCCAATTTGGTCTAAGGTGGAAACTGTCCAATAATTCAGAAATCTGACTATTATTAAACAACATCTGGTCATTTTGAGACAATTATTGCTGTGGTGATTATCTGTCTTCCTGGACTGGATGCAGTATATAGTAGATTGAAATATATAAGTGAGACAATTCAGAGGCAGATAAAGTGAATAGTACTGAGATGAATAACAGTGATGGGGAAGCATACTTAGTTGCTGGCAGACAGACCTCCAATCAGTGATGAAGAGATAGGGATTGTACCACATTCCAGTATGCAAAGGCAGATGCTGCTAAAATACTTTACACTAAGTGATACTTGCTCTGGAAATTGCAGAGCCAAGCCTATTATCTAAAAATCAGTAGTAGTTGTAGGCTGAATGAGTAAGGTATGGTAATACAATTGTACTTTAAAATAATCTACACTACCCTCAGGAACAACAGCTTCCAATAATTTTAATTCATCCTCTGGATAGAAAGTGTAGCTCTATTTTTTAGATGTAAAGTGGTGACAATTTTCCTAAATGAAATGACAGCATCTCTGGATGGGTCACCAATTAGCTATTTAACTTTGGATAACAGTATTTTTCTATCTTTAGATAAAATAAAAGCTATGCTATACTCTCTCTATGCTTTTGGGAGTCAATGGATTGGCCAGTGTCACTCCTAGGGCCATTATTTATGTGCTTGAATACTATTCCCTGTTACCAGAGCAATACCAAAGGAATAAATATATATTTTATTCAAAAAGCAAAACATGAAACTATGCTTGAACTCGTATGACTTTATGGGGCCAAAGTACTTATCAGTATGAGAAGAAAAGCAGAAAACAATACCATACTGAAGCACAATATTGTTACCAAAGGAAGTTTATGTTAGCAGATCTTATTATAATCCTTTTCTGTCTTGTTTTTTCTAGCTGGAAACCAAAGACTTTAAAGCAGTCATAGAAACATTGCCTGTAATTGAGACTCACTATGCATGGTGCAGGGGGGGCACTTAACAAAATTCTCTTCATGAACTTCTTGTTGGGATATACTTTGAAGACAGAATTCCCATACATTCTGTAACTCTAAGCAAATAATTTGTGCATTGTGTGGAACTGAAACAAAATAAGACAGACATTTTTCCTTAAGTCTAGAAACATTTTCTATGACTGATTTCCAAAAGGGACACTGAAATTAGAATGGTCTTTTTATGGTCTCTTCTTTTTGCATGAAACAACACTACATAAGCATATATCAATCTGAATAAGAACAATAAACAGCAATTGCATTTATTCCTTTCCCCTGAGGCTAACACAGGAAATAGAATAAATTGTCCAACAATGAATAAATCATAAGTGGCTCTTAAAATTTTAGATTGCTTCTGGGAAGTGATGAACTTTTAGTTTCATGACAATATAATTTTCTTAATTAATTAATCAAGTCTTCGAAGATTATGTCATTGTTAATAGCTCTTTAGTAGTAAAACTGCTGCATACCAAAACATTGAATTTGAAATTAATTTAGCTCCAAAACAGAACAACTTATTAATAAAACAGCATTGTTTTTTGTTGTCTTATATGCTTTGAAAAAGTTATGATTACTTTGAGGCACATCAACATTTTTGCTGTTTAAAACCCAAGATTCTGATTTCACATATGTCCACATAAATGCATGTTATAGGAATCCATATATATAAAATATACTTAGATATATAAACATACATATCTCTTTACATGGTGTTAGGAATAATACTTATTTTTCCAATGCTAATTTTATCTAAACCAAAGAATCAAACAATATTTCATTTGTCAACAAAATATAACAAAAAGTTCTATAACATTGTTTCACAATTATACATTAAAATATAAAAGCCCATAATTATTGCAAACATTGAAAGCATTTTAATGTTAGTGTAAGAGGAATTAAAACTATAAAAATCTGTGTCAGAAAAGCTCTACTAGGATTTTTCTACTGAACATAAATTCTTTCCTTGTTCTGAATTCAGAGGCATGACTGTATAGTTGGTCACAGACTTCAGAGGATATTGTGGAAGCAAAAACTGGTATATGTGTTGCTTTAAGTACAAAAAGCAGATTAGCTGATGCTTTAAAGATAATGGATTCCACAAGGGGTCCTGTCTAAAGCAGAGCAGATAAATTCTGGGAACACAAAACTCAGGGAAGATAGAAAAGACAAAACTTGGTGACCTTTGCCGAACTATGCTGTATGTACCTCCATTACACACAGGTGGACAGGTACACAAGGAGAGCATGCAGGAGCTAGGCCGTGATGCCCAGGGCATTCCTGACTGAGAAGGAAATTCCTATCAGGACAGTTTTCTTTCTCAATGCTTCTGGGATTATTGAATGCAGGCAGAAAGCACAGACTGACTGATCCTCAACTACTCTCTCAATCCAGGTTTTTATGATTTGAGACAGATTGTACTGATTCATACATATCAGATTTGATGCATCCAGCACAAGTGTTGTAGAGAAGTTCATGCCTGTTACACTGGACAGATAGACCTTTGACAGAATTTTTTTCTCTATTGATGAAGCTTTAGCATAGTTTTAAAATTTGTGAATAAATCAGACCCAGTGTATTTTGTACCTGCTATGTGTGAGGTGATGGAACCATATCTATAAGCTTCATCTGTCCTAGAAATAGGAAACAACTGTATCTTACTTAGTTTCAGAAAGAGTTCTTTTTATCTGCTACCGCATAAAGAAGCATTTCAAAATTACTGACAAAAAAGTAGTTGCTTTGTTCTCTGTACCTATTCTAAGAACTCAGAAAGAGTTCAGCTAAGTTCATTAAGTTTAGGTATATCATCAGTTGCAACCAAATGTTGGCCATATGAGGTATGATCAAAAAATGCACACATTTTACAAAGTATTACAGTAAAATACACCTTGCCACTTATCCCCCTCAAAATAATCCCTCTCACTTTGAACTCACTTTTTCTTTGTACCATTTTAGTATATGTGCTCCTGAAGGGAACACTAAACTCACTTATACCACTAATTCTCTCCACTTTCTGAAACGGGTCTGGAGGTCCTTTATTGTGAAGGTCTTTAGTTTGGCTTCCTGGCTGCCTTTATCTCCCGAATCAATTCACAATATTTAACCTTCATGGTCATTTTGACTTTGGGGAAGAATCAAAAGTCACACAGTACCAGGTCCAGTGGGTAAAACAGGTGAGGTCATATAGTAAATTGATACCAGCTTGTCTTTCCTTGGATGGTATTCACCAATCTTGCACCACATAACATAAAAATGTTCATAAAAAAGAACAGAACTGCTTCAGAAAGTAGCAAGCACGATGGGATAAGTGTGTTCAAAGCAAGGGGGACTTATTTGAGGGCGTTTAATAGCAACACTTCTTTCACTGAAATAATTCTTTGAAATTTACACGTTCACCATGTTTTTGGTGAGAGCAGCTGAATGTGTGGGCAGAACTCCCTCGTCCTTGAGTCACAGAATCTGTACCTGTGATCTTTTCATGTATCCCATTGGTGTGGATTAATTTAGGTTTCATTCCAACATGTCAACCAAACAGCGCAATTCAACTGCTTCATGGCTGCTAAAACTCTCAAGAGTGAGTTTTCACGTGAACAGTGTAGGAAATACCATGCCATAAATGCTGCTGAAGATGTGAGGACAAAGGCATCTTTATACACCACTGGTGAAATGTTAGCACCTATAGCCACTATAGAGATCCAGATGGTGGATTTGAAATACTAAAAGTGCAACTACTGTATGACCCGCTATGCCACTCATCAATATATATCAGAAGACACTAAAGTCAGGATTCTACAGGGATACCTACATACTCCTGTTTTGGGGGCACAGTTCACATTAAGCAAGATAAGGCCAGGTACACAATTGCTAGGTGGATAGAGAAAATGTGGTGTATACACACATGAGGAGTAGTATTCAGCCACAAAGAAGAAAGAAATTACATCATTTGCTGGAAAATGGAAGGAACTGGAAATCATTACATTGAGCGAAATAAGTCAGACTGAGAAAAATAATTATCTCATGTTTTCATTATCTTTAGAATTTGGAAAAGATGTCATGAAAGTGAAAGGAAGACTACTAGTAGGCAAGAGGAAGGGAACAAAGGAGAAGGGTTTCAGGGAAGGTAGTCAGGGAACAGGCTATCATTCAAATTATATATATATATAAATTCAATATATGTATATATATATATTCAAATGTCACAATGAAACTCATTATTAAAACATTTAAAAACAAGAAAGAGAAAATGGAGAAGGAGAAGGAGCAGAAGTGGGAGAAGGAGGAAAGGAAAAAGGAGAAGGTCAAAGAAGAAAGATGGAAAATGGAGAAAAAGAGGTGGAGAGAAAGGAAAGAGAGGGACGGGAGAGGAGGGGAAGGAGAACAGGGGGAGGAGGAGCAGCAGAAGGAAGAAGGCAAGGCAAAGGCAAAGGCTCGTGGTGCCATGTCATTTCTGCCATTTGTTGTTGCTTAAAAATATCAAAAAACCTTGCCCATTTTCAAGGAAAAGAAACAGATTTCTCCTGTTGATGCTCAGAATGTGAAAGAACCTTTGTATGTATTTTAAAACACCACACAGAACACCTGTAACATGAAAAACACTTGGAAGGCACTGAGTCTGTAAGAATCAAGGTCTCTTCCGAGACAAGCATTTCTCCCCTTCAGTGTGGTAAGAGAGTGAAAAGAAAACGCCAAACAAAAACATCGCACTTTTCTTTAATACCCCCAAGTGGGGCATTTTTCTGGCTTTATTTTCTTTTAATTTACCAACAACACTACCAGCTGAAGAAGTAACAGCACTACTTAATCAAATTTTCCCTTTGTTTCTCAAAATAATATATTACAAATTCAATGCATACGCTGTGAACTGCTGAGTAATTTATTACAACTTCAACATAAAAGTTCTCCAAATATGAGGGTCTTTTCTTCATGCCTTTGTCTAGTTCCCATTCTTTCCATTTGTGCTCTTAGATTTCTGCTTCTTTTCAGTTACATACAGACGAAGCATGGAAATCATCCTTTTGTATTCCCTGCCTTTGTGATTAATGGTAGTTTAAGACGGTACACAGCCACAATAAATAATAGAATTTAATTCCACTATAAATTTTTAAATTGCAAAGGTGAAACAACAGAAGGCCCCTTTTGTGGGAGAGCAATGTCAAGCAAATGGATGATTTCTCCACAGGAAAAAGTAACTCAGCAGCCAGTACTTGTCATATCCTACCAGAGGTGTATAAGACAGGGGTGTAAGGCATTCAGGTGCAATTTACAAACCCACTAGTTCCTGCCCATTGTGCCCTGGTTGTTCCCTCGGTCTCTCACTGCCTGATAGAATAGCACAATACCATCCGCCGGCCTCTGTTATTCTCATTCTTAGCTACCATGCATATAATTATCCACAGTGTAGGCTTCTCTTGAGATTCTGTTAGCTTTTATTACAGAGAAAGCATATGACAGTGATTGTTTCTCTTTGTTTTTCTGCTTATCAACTGTATGGTTCTTTATTTGCCACCTGTTATGCCTCATTATATTTCAACACTTGGTTATTTTTGAGAACTGGGTCACTAGATTCAGACTTGTCATCTATTACATTGGAAAGACAAAAATTTTATTTAGCTGACAAAAACTTAATTGAGATTGCAAAGACTATGGGGGAAATATGGCATCAGTCCATGTGATAAAATATGCAAAACATTTTTTCTCTACTGTGAAGATAATTATGGATATGTATACATACATATATGTGGGGGAGGGCGGGATGAATAGTAAAAACTACATGCAGATTGGAAAACACCTTTCAGAAACACATATCTATTTAAATGATGGACACAAGCAACACTATCATAGTTTACAGGTAAGGAGTTAATTACACAAAGTATAAATGGAATTTTCTGTAATATCACAGCACAAGTCTACAAGTAAAAGCAGCTCACAACAAGCTTTTCATTTTTGCAGTTATTGACTCAGAGACATGGTCCCATTTTAAAGATAGAAGACTAAAGGTCAGAAAACCAATTTATGACCAATGTCAACACTTTTCTTGTGTTGTGTAAGGTCAATGAGGAACACATGTCTGCACTAATCAGTTAATTGTTCCACCCATATAATTTTTATTGATAGAAAAGAAAGGGAGGGGAGGGGGAACAATGGCATGTATCAATAAAAATACAAAATACAAAGTTACACATAAAAAGCCATCTGAGACATACTGTAGAACACATGGAACTGTAAATAACTGCACCACAAGACTTTTACAATAAAAGGCTAAGTGCTGCAAATCCCAACAAATCAGTTTCATGTACTCATCCCAAAATGCCGATCATTGAGGCACACAGTGTTGAAGAGCATGAAAGTAGCTTTAATCTGCTTGGTCATGTCAGGAAATACAGATTAAAAGTTTCAAGATATGTCTTTAAGGGTCTGGTAGAAGCTTTGAGGTTTTACAGAGAGGGAAAGCAAAGACAGAAAGTGGGGATTTCACTGATATTCACAGTACAGTTGTGAGTTCCCGTGGCTAGCAGCGTGAGTAACCCTGGTCCAGCTGTGGTCTGGTTGATTGGTATCTCAGGACTAGCATTGTGAGGTTCTGGGAATCCATCATCACTCAAAAGGGCAAATGTATTCCTATGAGAGTCCATGGCTATCGGAGACCTTCCAATGCCAGTTCCTTGACAAACTCAGGACTGGCAGCGGGTATCTGCAAGGCAGGGATGGCATAGAATGGGTGTGCAGCCTCTCTCTATTCTATTAATCATAGCTTTCCAGATATTCACTGTGCTACTGATAAAGGATTGTTGGGGACCTGAAGGATAAGAACTGAAAGTAGTTAAGGAATCAGAGCCCAGGATGAAAGGCATCCCTTTAGGGTTGAAAGGGGAAGCAAATGCCACCACAGAGACTTGCATCAATGCCCTACCTCCTGTGTCACAATGTTCACCCACAGTTTGCTGCACAAACCTCAGTGCAAGGGAAAACCTTAGGCGAAGGCCCTGTGTGTGCTGGACTGGCTCTAGATGGAGATATTGTAAATGAGGGTCCTGTTGTCCAGTAGACAAGTGAGCAATGCTTTGAAAAATTATACCTAATCAAGAACACCTAGTGATTGATCTTTTTGCTTCCTTTTACGTGCTTTAGAAAAGTCGATTTCCTGCTAGGGTTGTGGCCAGACAGTAGGTCAACAACATCTGAATCTGTAACTAAAACAGAAACCTCATTGTATCTAAGAGTTCCATATGTAATTGCAAACGTATATGACAAAGCAAAAAACATTTCTCTGCGTCAGAGGAGCCTTGCTTCCCTGAACCATCAGAAGGACCTCTGGTGTCTCTGTTGTTTGGCTCTTTGCCCACGTTGTTCCCTCCTGCAGGAATCTCCTGGACCTACGGTGGCCAGAAGGCAGCAGATGTCTTATGGTTAGGGAGACAACCTTAGCTCTTGTGGGAAAATCGTTTCCAACTTTGAGGTGGCGGGATTTCATCATGGGGTGTTCTGCACATGCAAAGCTCTGTTTACTTGGAACCCAAGAGACCTGCAGGCTTAGGACAAAGACTAGAGACTTGTAGGTATTGTTCCAGGTGTCTGAATTCAATGTTGTAAAACCTGACAACTGGGCATCATTACAAATCCTGAAAATTAGTTTTAGTGACAATTATCTTTGTGTCTTCTTTCTTGAAAGTAGATGAGATAGGATCAGTAAATTTATCCCTAATAATCTTGGGCTAGGTAAATTTAGGCCAAATAAATTTTGTACCACAGACACTTCTCAACTGGTTTTCATGTCTTAGTTCAGAACTGAGCAAGAATCTGACCCAAAGTGTTAGGGTAATGAAGACATACAAAATGAAGGCAGAGATGCCAAGGTTTACCCTGCTTAGTTACCCATTCAGCTACCCAGTAAGCATCTGCCAGCTCAGGCTTAAGTCCCGTTACAACTGTACATTTACTTTCAAACAAAAGCAGAACCTTGGAATTAGAACATTAGTGGGAATTATGAGTAAAGGTACTAAAATGCGCTCAGACAAAAATAATTTCAAGAGAAAACATCGGAAAGGCAGAGCACTGTGGCATAAAGATCTTCTAGGAGCACTACCTACCCTGGGATGCTTCAGCATTCTGTTTTATCACATTCACTTCTCCATTAGACCTATTTCAAAAGCACACCCCTGGAAAACAGGAAATGCAAATGCAGTAGATGATCCCTAAAAATAAATGAGTCCTTTGCATACAACCTGAACTGACCACAACCTTATAAAAGGAGGCATGAGCACACTTGTTATCTATGTAACATGACAAATTACACAGAATTAACTGCTTAAAAGAAGAAATGTTAATCTCATTGTTTCTAACTTCAAGAGGGAATAATTTAGGTGGTTCTGGCTCATAAAGTATCATTCAAGTGATTGTCCAGAAAAAGATTGCCTTCTAAAGTTTTGACACAAACAAGTTGCTTCTAGAATATAGCTCCTCGTTCTGTTCCTTGTTAAAGTATTTTTGTGTAGAAAACGTCTTATATTATAACTAGAGTAGCTCCATGTGAATATAGCTAGCAAGTGACTAGAGAAATTTAAGAGTAAATATATGTTCTTTTTCCTAAATTTAGACATTCCACACTCTTATCTTTTGCTACATTATATTCCTCAAGATTAGGTCTGAAAATATATCCTACAGTTAAGGGTGAAGAATTATGCTTTACCTTTTGAGAAGAAAAGCATAAATGAATCTACAGAGTTTTAAAAAATAGATACAGTGGGATCACAGGTCTTACCAATCTGTGTGTCACACTGAATTATATGTGGATGTTTATGTGCACCTGTGTTATCTTGAAGATTTTTTTTAAAGATTACTTGCATTTTTTGAGTAACTGGAAATCTAACTATGATTCTCCACAATAAAAAGAACACTGAGCATACTAAAAAACAAACAAACAAAGAAAAAAAAAAAACATTGACAAAGAGGAGATGATACAAGACAGGCTTGGTGGGAACGGAGAGCAAAAGGAGGAACCTTCAACCCTAGGCATAATTATAAATTCATACACTAGTGACTATCATGTCTACTCCCCTAGGTTCTGGCAACTAGATTTGTTGAGGGTTCTGGCTACCATATTTATGCCATTATCCTATAATTTATCTCCACAATAAAAATTAAAGGAAATATATTTTTCTAAGACTTTTTTTTTTTATTTTAAAATATTTTTTAAAATTGACAAAACAAAAATGAAGACAAAATCAGGACAACGCAAAAGCATTAAAAATGATACAGGACCTCAGTACAAAACCATTTTGTATGGTGAAGCTCTGCATCATTTCCAATTTTTTTAATTATTTTTATTTATTTATTTATTTATTATTTTTACTTGTTACAGTCTTTGCTTATTTGATCAATCTTACATTCTTACCTCTAATGGACTGAGCAAGTTCGTTGATGATAACATCATGTAATATAGCAACAGTTGTGAATTTCTATCATTTTGTCTTGAGATTGTTAATTATCAATTCCATGTCTTAGTGAGATGCTTTGTCCTTGCACCACTGTTTCACAGATTGCCGCGTATGGCTTCTGACCCCTACCATTTGCACTTGCAGGTGAGCTGCAAGTGTGTCAACAACTATTAAAAATACTGGATACCATGTGTGTGTGAAACACAAAAATACACCTAGTTGGTGGGCTAAACTTTTAAGTGTGAAACTGCCCTATGATACTCTCCCCAAAACACAAAAGTAACATTTAGAATGGCAGAAAACACAGTGCTGCCTTTAAAAACTTTATCTTTATGAAATGACTTCAGGAGACTGGACAAGCTGTGTTAGCAAGTTACCTGGTTTTGTGGTCCTGTGTCTCTGTGATAATACAGGCTGGTTATTATCAACTTTGGCAAATATGTAAATTTTCTGTTAGTTGTAAATATCCTCCCAGTGTTCTGTGACTGAAATCAGGATGTGAAATGTCTTCATCATTTCCATTTCACTGCTAAAATTGTGTTACTTACTGTGGGGATCCAGGCTACTGCTGAGTTTTATTCCATAATTAGAGATGTGTGAAGGAGAACAAAAAGCAAAGTCTTTCTCACACTGTAATGAATGTTTCCTGTGGTGAGCAGCTCACTAAATTAAAGGACAGACCCTTCTTCAACCACGAAGAGGGGAAATTGTGTTTAAGATATTTTGTCAAGCAGGATGATTTTGAAGACAACCCTAAAATATTTCAGAATATTCTTCTATCAATTTAGAGGAAATTGGATAGGTCTGAATGAGATATTCTTCTTTCGGCATATTATTTGTTTCATGATTGCTTATGACAGATATGTGCACAAATGCCCTATCTCTGTGTTCTACAATCTTATACATTAGTTTGTGATATGGAGTCAGTCACTGCTTACCTTCTATGATTTATAGGTACAGGGCTATGATTTGCTAACTATGGGCTTGAAATTTGGTCAATAATGTCTTGTTACTAGAAACTTGGGGAATACTAAATCCAATAAATACAATACCCAGAATAAATTCTCAAGCCTGGAAAACAGCTATAATCCAATAAATTTTGTTTGTGGACTGCAGATGTTTTCCTGGTTTAACCAATAGTTGTATAACTTTGAAAAGATAATTAACCTCTCTGTGCCTCAGGTCTTTATCAATAAAATTACTTACTTCATAAGGGCAATGTTAGAATTAAATGCAGTAATGTCTCCAAATAATTTAACTTAGTCCCTAACTTACGGTAAGCCTCAGTAAATAGTGTGAAACAATAATTTTTTTTTATTTTATTTGAAGTTACTTGGGATTAGGGTTCCAGAGAGGAAAGAAATGCTTGAGAAATGACAGTTAATCATATGTACAGCATTATAGCTTTGAGAGATCTTAGATGTAACTTATTATTAATTTTTCCCTTTAGAAAAATCACTCACAAAATTTCTGTAGAAATTCAAATATATATATATGATTTAGGTTCATTATGGCCCACATTTGGCCCAGAGTTAAGTAGTTCTGAAAATACGTTTTATTGGTTCACAGTGAGATGTAAATGACATTGAGAAATATATATATATTCCCAATATACACTATGTAATCACTAATCAAGGGACTTTTATTTAGAATTTTTAAAATATTTATTGAAATAGATTATAAAGAAAAAAGCTAATTCCTTAACAAAGAAATTGGAGATATATTGCTCCAGGCTTGATACAAGGTGTTCTAAAGGCCTTTTTAACAGTGTATGCACATAGCCAGAAATTCATAAATGCAGAAAATACACATGCCTGCTGACAAAACTAAGTAGAATCTCTAATTTTATTTAAATCTGTTTTCCAAAATTATGAAGAAGTTCCATCATGGAGTTAAAATTATAAGGATCTAATTGCCAAAGACTGATTATAGAAATCAGAAAAGCAACCGATAATACAGTGCCTAGATCTTATCACACAATAAATAAGAAATTACCTAAAAATCACAAGGCACCATTTAATGGCATCAATATCCATGCAAAAATCGCCTAAATCAGAGACTATTTGTTCCTTGTCATTTTATATATCTGGTAATAAAGAGTCAAGAATTCTGAATCCACATGTACAGTTGAGGAAAAATACCCAATTAAAAAGAGAGCAGAAAATTAGCAGGGTCCTAGCAAATTCCTAAAAACTTTGTTGCCTCAGGTTGATACATGTGAAAGTGCTAGAATCTGAGTAAAGCACTTGCTACCACTCTGCTGCTAAAGTGATGGCTATTTTCAGCAAAAATGTGCACTTTGCCTTAGCAAGTAAGAAATCAATTTTCTCTAGTATCTCCAAAGCGTGCAATTTTTCAGTTCTTATAGCACTTTTAGATAGACTTCAATGGTCAATGCACATTGTTCTTTCCAAGTACTAAATTAAAACTCATTCTTTTTGTGTTTAAAGGTATGATTGGAATATTTTAGTGAGGAAAGTAGATGTGAAAATTATAAATTAGGCAATATAAATGGATTGAAACTGTAAATCCCAGAGTTCTTATTTAAAGGATCTTGCTAGAGGTCATTCAGTGACTTTTCTGATAGGAAGTCCTCAGGGATCGAAGTCTACAGCCCTGATTTAAGAAATTTCATCCCATTTCTTTCATTGTTTTTCAATTATATTTTGGTTTGGACATCTCCTCATCCTCAAGACCTCAAAGTAATTAAAATTTAATAGTAAACTAAACATTCATGCATCCTCCTTGGCCCTGCTGAATTCTCATTTGTAAAAGTGACTTCATTTTCTTCTTTTTTTTTATTTTAAGAGAGAAGTAAATGAGAAACAAAGAAATAGAACAGTAGCAGCACACCAGTATCACAAACATAAACAAATCAAAGCAAGAAAATTCAAAGTGATACAGAGTTTCAAGACAAAATAATATGAATCAACAGTGGTTGTTACATTACATATTGTTTTCCTCAATTGCATTGTTCAGATTGCCAGATGTAAGAATGAAAGATTGCTCAAACCATTATAGGGAATAAGAAGATAATTCTTCAATAAAACAGTAGGTTCACTCTCTTCTTAAGCATCAAGGCTGGAAGCCTCTAAGCCACCTCTCTGTCTCATTTCTCTTCCCTACCCATTACTCAAGCATGCCTAAGTCTCTCCATTCTTCTTTGGATATTCAACACTTAATCCCACCGGGTACAACAGCCATGTTCAGGTTCTTATCTTTCTAGACTTTTGTCTCTTTCCCATAGTAATAATCTTCCTCTGCCTTCTGTTGCCTCTATAACACTATTTCCCATCTCATGTGCTGTTATGGTTTGTGTCTGTGTGTCCCCCCAAAGCCTCCTGTGGTCATGTGGCAGGCTTTTAGAGTTTGATTGATTATGGGTGTGAGAGCTACACCCGCCTTGGGGTAGATAGTTTGCCTATGTAAGGCAGAGGAAGAGGCTGCTTGGGGCCATTCCTCCTGTATGTGTGCCTGTTGCTTTGGCTGTTTTCTGCCGCCATGAGCTGTAGCCCTATGCCATGTGCCACTCTGTCTTATAACCTGCCAAGTGTGGACTAAAACCTCCACAAACTGTAAGCAAAATAAACCTTTCCTTCCTTAATTTTGGGCGTCAGGTATTTTGTCCCAGCAACACGAGAAAAGTAACCAAGACATGTGCCCAGACAACGAATGAATTTGGGAAATGTTGTATCATCTTAAGGTGATGTTAATCTGTGAGGAATTTATAAGATGGGGCTAATAACTAATATTAAAGGCTGCAGTTTTTCACAGCAGTGAAATTAATTCCAATATAAATGTCTCAGAGAAGAGGGAAATGGAAATTGAAAGAAGGAGTAGTGTGCTTACTGTTTCTCTGGAGGCCTCACTGTCATCCATCATTGGGAGAAGAATCTTTTTCAAACAGAATATTCCCTAAGCAGAATGTTCCCTTATGAATTTATTAAAAGTTATTATGAATTTCTGGTGATGGATAACAGACACCAAAATCTTGGGCATATCCTTTATTGGTAGTTGTAAATAATTTTGAATAGTAAATGTCATAATTATAGGTACATTTATAGTCATAATTACATTCACAGCCAGAATTGCCATATTCATAATTATGATTAAATTTATGATTATAGTTACATTTATGGTTTTTGTTAAACTCCAAACTCCATGCTGTGGATCTGGGACTTTAACCACTTAAGTTCCAGCACTGAGCTCACCACCTGGAACATAGTAAGTTACTCACAAATATGTATTGGATTAAATAATACTTGACTTCATCTAACATGAACATAATTATCCTTAATTACACTGTTCTCTAATGTGGAAAGTCACTTTAACATATCTATAAAATATTTATACATCAATAAAATAAATCCTACTTTAACAGTTAAATTCTCAGGCTCCTCTGTTCTGGAAAATTTAATTTTATCAAAATCTCTAGCTATTAGGATGCTTCAATTTTGTCTTAAAAGTTAATTTGTATGCCACTTCAATGTGTTGGTATTGATAAAAACATTTAAATGAATAAATCAAAACAAAAACAGAAGACAGTGATAAAAATCTAATAAAAACAAAATGATACAAAATATGAACGACCAGTACAACGAGGAAATAGAGTCCATGAAAAAGTTCCAAACAGAAAAATCCTACTAAAAGTATGGGCAACATCAGTGACCAATAAGAGGACAGAGTGTCAAACTAAAAGACAGGCTTGCTGTCAGGGATTGATTATTCAGGATTCCTTAGAAACAACAAAAGAAAATGGAAAATGAATAAGATGTTACTAGACAGTGCAAAGAAGACTAATATAATTTAATAGAAATCAGCAAAAAATTAGAAGAAAAAACAAATGGCAGAGTTAACTCAATATACACAAATCAATAAATGTAACACATGACATAAGAAAAAACAAAGGCAAAAATGAACTGATCATCTCAAAATAGATGCATCAAAAGTCTTGGACAAATTCCAACCTTCATTCGTAATAAAAATGCTGAAGAAAATCGGTATAGAGGGACATTATCTCAATCTGGCAGAAGCCATTTGTGACAAAGCAATGGCCAACATCACAATAAATGGGGAAAACTGAAAGCTTTCCATCTAAAATGAACAACAGAGCAAAGATGTCCATTATCATTATCCTTGTTCAATACAGTTATTGAAAAATTAGCCACAGAGATTAAGAAAGAGAAATAAATCAAAAGGGTGTGTGTAAGAGAGGAAGAAGACAAATGTCATTATCTGCTGATGACATAATCCATGGTACAGAATACCAAGAAAATTCTGCCAAAGGACTCCTAGAGTTGAACAGCAAATTCAGTAGTGCCACATGACACAAAGTCAACACCCAAATATCAACACCATTCCAGTGCACTAATAATGAACACACTGAAAAGAAAATTACAAAATTAATATCATTTAGAATAGCATCAAAAATAGGGAAATACATAGGCACTACCCTAATGAAGGGAGAGCAAAATGTCTACAATTAAAACTACATTACCCTGAAAAAGGAGATAGAAGAGGACTTCAGAAAATGAAAAGATATTCCCTGTTCTTGGATAGGCAGAACCAATGTAGTCAAAATGGCCATACTTCCAAAACTGAAATACAATTTTAATGCAGTTACAATCAAAATACGAATATGATCCCTCACAGAAATTGAGAAAACTATCCTTAAATTCACATAGAATCATAATAGACCTAGAAAAACAAAAGTAATGCTGCACAATGCGAACAAAACAAGAGGCATCACAATTCCATACTTGAAAGTATGCTGCAAAGTTACTGTGATCAAAACAGCATGGTACTGGTAAAATAACAGACATGTGGATCTCTGGAACAGCATACAGGTTGCAGAAACAACTCCAGGCACATTCAGCTAGATGATCTTTTGCAAGGGGCTCAAGACATGCACTGAAGGAAGAATATCCTTGTTAATAAATGAAGCTGGAAAAACTGACAATTCGAACGTAGAAGACTGAATTTAGATCAGTATCTCTCACAATGTACTAAAGTCAAAATTAATCAATAATTGAAATGTCAAAGCAGACATATTTAACTTGCTTGAAGGTAAAATAAATAACAGAGAAACACAAGAACTTTCTGAACAGAGCACAAATGACACGAGAAATACTGCTAAGAATCAACAAATGAGATCACATCAAATGGAAAATCTTTTGCAAAATAAACCAATGAAGTGAAGAGACAACTTACCAAATGGGAAATTTTTCTGCTGATATTCTTTCTATACTACTACCTAGCTAATATAAAGAACTAAAAAATTAGACACTCAAGGAATAAAGAACCAATAAAAAATACAGCAATGAAATGAATATTTATATTTAAAAGTAAAAATAACCAATAAATATATTTAAAATGTTCAAGATATCTGCCCATTAGAGAAATTCACATTAAAAAAACACTCACTTTCCATCTTACTCCATAAAGAATGACTACTATCAAGAAATCAGCAATAAATGCTGCCAGTGGTACAGGGCAGAAAGGTGAGAAGTAAACTAGAACAACTATTTGAGAAATCAGTATGGAGATTCCTCAAAAACTAAAACTAGAAATTCCACTTGTCCTAACTATTTCTCCCTAGGTATCTTCCTGAAAGAGCTAAAGACATCATGTTTCAGTGTTACGTACATACTCATGTTTGTAGCAGTAGAATTAACAATAGCTAAATCTTGAAAGTGGCCTGTGTATGCATCAACAAATGAATGGATAGACAACAATAGTACATACGCCCAATGGAGTACTCCTGTGCCATAAAGAAGCATAAAATTAAGTCATTCGTAGGAAGATGGATGCATCTTGAGACCATAATATTAAGTGAAATAAATCTGAAACTTAAATTTAAATATTGCATGGTTTCTCTTATATAAGAAACCCAAAATATGAATAAAGAACAAAATAAAAGACAGGTAATAGGAAAAATGATTTGAAACTCTTGAAAGTGGCATGTGGACCAAGAAATGGAGTGGGAGAAGGGTATAATAAAATAAGTAAGATCAGTTATGTACATGTACCAATTCCCCATGAGGAACACGATCATTATATACTACAAACATGTGCCAATAAAAATGGAACATTATTTATAGAGTTATTTGATCCAGTATAATTTACAAGGTTGGAAGAAACTGATGTGAATTTAGGACTCCATAAGGGAAAACTATCACAAGGAACAGATACAAACTAAGGTATAAGATAAGAAATTGGAAAGAAAGGATAGGAACAGAAAGAAAATACCCTAAGACAAAAAGTTCCTTGGTATCTTGACTTCTTCAATAGTATCCAAGAAAGAATTTAAGCTGCTCAGCCCTCTAGACTTTCCAAATTTCCCAGAAGTGCATGATATCTCCAAGACATGCCTTCTTAATATCCAGGATCCCTATATGTAATACCTGAGTAAACATATGTAATGCAGTCAGCAGAAATAAATTTAGTTCCATAAATTTGAGTCACAAAGAATTATCACATTACTTTATTTCAATCAAATCAAGTTAGTATGATTTTAATACTATTGGCACAATGGAATATCTAAAATCACTCATGGTTGGGGGTGGGTCAGCCTCTCTGAAGTCATATATATGCACCTGGCCCTTCACAGAGGCTATTAATATCTGGCATGTCTAACTTTGCATTGTCCAAGATTTCTTCCTGTCAACAGGACTGTGCCATTTCTCTGATAAGCACAAAATTGTGACCTTGCCTCATGGTGTACCATGGAAAGATTTTATTGCACTTCCTAGGACATATCTTCTCACCAGGATCTGGAATCTGAAATAGGGGTTTCTTTGCTCACAGAATTTGAAGAACTCACTTCCTGTCATGTCTCTGCTAATACTGCATTTCCCTTTTTGTTTCTTTCCCTTTATAGTCTTAATTCCAGAATTCTGTCAGTCTCTCATACTCCTATTGGCAAGGATGCCCAAAGGGCCTGTCTATCATCTTGATGGAAAAGGGAGAGAACTTTAAGCACAAAACACATATATATTAATATTTCAGTAAATTGTCTTTCCGCATTGAAATCTATCATATGAATAAGCAGAATTGTCACTTCACCTTCCCTAGAAAAGAGGCAGTGTGGTATCCCAAGAAAATACAACATCCTTTTACATGAAGGGAAAAAAATGCAGGTTGCTTTGTCTTTATCTCCAGTGTGAATATTTTAACAAAATAGCTAAGTAGATAAACCAAAGAATTTCGTATTTAGTACATTTTCGTTCTTCACTTACCCTACTTAAGAATACTAGCTAAAAACTATGAAACTAGGGAAAAAGAATCAACCTAAAATTTTCATCCAAGCCTCTGTTTTTTGTTTTCAGAATAATTCTTCACAAAATCAACATTTGGATTTTATATATAAAAGTTATTTTTAAAGTTTGCTTATATTATTCTTTCTAATGTTTTGTTAATGATAGTGATATAGTAAAAAGATGAGTGCTTTCCTTAGAGAATATTGCAAGATATTCAGGGTGATGCAAATTCTATTTTACTGGAACAACTAATAATAACATTTGCTAATTTATGGTTTTAATGTAATTGATGTGCCATTTTAACTAGGGATATAGGTGTAAGTGCCTGTATGCATTTGTAGATATTGAATATTTTCAGTTAACCAAATTATATTTAATTTCATCCTGGGATAGAGCTGTGGTTTGGCAACCTCTGCAGGGACAATGACAAACTGGAGGAACACAGCCAGCTATGAAATTGCCACTTACTAAACTCCTCTTCAATTCGCTTCTACATTCTTTGAAAAGAGTGATTTCATACCCTTTTCTCCTCAGCCCTAATGCCTTTTGTATGATAAATACCCTCCTAAATGGTCACATCGGCTTTCTCTTGGCCCGCAAAAGGCTTAGTCAATGAAATAAGCCGCCATAGTACTTTCTTCACTTGACATTAAATCAAATTTTGTGGCAAAGGAACATTGAAGACCAAATTGTGCGTGCTATTCATACAACTTGTATTACTTCAAAAGTCATTTAATTTTTCCAAGGCCTTTAAAAGCAGTTAATTTCTCATTTATTTACTTATTCATTCATTCATTCTACAAATATTTGTTACATGTTTACCTGTGCCAAACATAATATTCTCCTGTTGTAGATTGAAAGATTAGTAAGTACCAATTTTTGTCTTCAAAGAGATTGTAGTCTATTATAAGAGACAAATATAACCAAAAGACAAGGATAACGAAAAGATAAATAAAACACAAAAATAAAATAGAGTTAAAAGGATGAGGATAGATGTTCATAGCTGGAGATTAGGGAGGGAGACAATAAACAAAACACCTTCATGAAGCTAGCAATAATGAGAATATTTGATATCATTAAAAACAAATAACAAGAGTTTATTATTATCATCATATGAATCAAGTAAATGACTGGCAGAAGTTAGATGCATTATGTCTAGTAATTATAGGACTATTTCTTTGCCTTTTATAAGCATTTCTGCTTTCACATTGGCCTTTGGCTTACAAACATCAAAAGGAACAATTTATTTGTATGTTAGACAAATTTTTATCAAGGCATTCATTTTACTTACACTGTAAACAAGAATGTGATTCAAAGAAAGAGTAATAATTTCTCTTTTATTGTTACTTTACTGTATGCAGTTTTCAATACAATTTATATATGACCATAGGCATTCAGTTCCTGTAATCACAACAAAAAAGAATAAAAGTATATTGCTTGCTTCAAATAATCTCTAAACATCAATGCCTCTAGAAATCGATGGTGACTATGGAAGGCAGATTCCCTGCAAGCAGAAAACATTTAACCTCATAAAATAGCATACTGAAAACTGTATTATGAATTTGTGAGAGGAGAGATATGATTAATAATTAACAGACTGAAATTTTGGTTTTCTTAAATACATATGAGATGCATAAAATATCACTAAAGCTTTTTATGATGTTCATTTGACACCCTCCCTCATTCTATCTGAAAGTGAAGCCATGAAGCAAAGAATGGTGACTTCTGAGCTGTGATAGGAACCACTTAATGGATGGAGAGCATGGAACCTGGAATATTTAAATTCTACTGTCTCCTTTACCAATTTTTCATCAAACTTTCATACATATTAAAATTAATAAAGAGAATACTTCAGTGAGTAAAACTGTAAAAACAACAAAACATTAAATTAGCAAATGATACGCGGATTCAAACTATAAATTGCAATATTGTATGTTATTAGCTATTCCACAATATCTACTAAGAAGACAAATGCTGACCCAAGTATACAACAAAACAATCCATTTCAAAACTCATATTTGACACAAAATGTTCAATATAATGAATAACATATCAATCTAGTGTTGTTCTTCATCTATAAGATTTAAAAAGATGTAAAAGAATGATGTGAAATGCTGTTAGCAACTCGTCACCTAACAGATTTTGTGCCACCTTCTTAGAGATAATATGAGAATAGATATCAAAAGACTGAAGAATTCTAGATCTTTTTTAATTAATAATTTTACATTTGAGAATCAAAGTTCTTTAAAACTGTCAAAAATCTATTGAATTTGATGTTTATCACAATATTACAGACAAGACCAAAAGAGACATTTGAATATTGAACACATAATTTAAGAATTGCATTCTATAACCAATAAAAATGTAAGTATACACTTACCAATTTTTCTAATTGTTATTTCTAGTTACTAAATAAAACTCTTTATCAAGTTATTTATGCTGTAAACTCAAGAAAAATTATTATACTACGTGCAAACTTGTAGTAATAGACAAAATTTTGACTAGGAATAATCCACAGTCTTAAGAGTACTTATATCAGTATTGTAAGATTTTCCTTTTTAATTTCTTTTTCTTGATTTCATCTTATTATTTTCTATAATCATTATAGAATACTGGCAAAGTTTTAAGGAGCACAAAAACTTCACTACCCCTGTGGCCCAAAAGAAGAGAAAGAAGAAAGCAGCATTTATTGATAGGAGGAAGGTTCTGACAAAGACGGTGGCATCATACTTAACAACACTTTGTGAGCTACGAATAGAAAATACACCAAAAATACTCTAAGAATCATGCTAAAAACCACAGGCTAGACAGAAAATCAGAACATCTTCAATATGGTCCCAATGTAGAGTACATGCAACAACCAAAAACATGAACAATCAAAAAAAGTCCACAGAATACCACATTTTTATGAGGATCTTGTTTCCTAGTAAGAAAGTAAATATTAGTCAAAAATGGAGCTTTCCAAATAATAGAAGTTTTGAAATGTTCAATGATAAGGGCAGAGGATCAAAGTGCCCCCTGCAAACTTTGCCCAGGGAGGGGCACCATGTCTTGGAAATGCCCTGGGTTTCTGTTTGTGATGAGTCTTCTAATAATTCCACATTACTGGGAAGGCGAGCCTGATTGCTACATTAAAGAGGTGCTACATAACATAGGAACCAAATCATTTCTGAATTTTGCCACTCTGAGTGGTGAATAATTGAAAGGTAAATATTTCAGTACAAATTGGACATTTATGAAAATTATCACTGACATATAATGCCATAAATTGCTTTTTTGAGATTAAGAATTTGTTCTTGGTTTGTTCCAATGGAGATAGAAATGAAAGTATTTTTGGTATTACTAGTCATTTCTTTTTGTTAGATAAGGGCATGTACTGAATAGTTTCTACCCTCCCTTCAAATTTGAACATTGATTCAATGATACATCCTTAAAAAATCCAAACTTAGCTTAAATAGAAGTTTAAATCTATTAGCTCAATTTCAAAAGGCAAACAAATGCACTTTATCAAGGTGCATGGACTTCAAAATGTCTTATTTTTACCTTTAGGAATAGCTAGAGAAATGCTGTGCTTTAACATTTTAATTTTGGCATTATATAATGTTAAACTTTCTAATAGAAGTTTTCATCTAATAAATTTTATAAAGTAAAGAGACACATGTTAGACTGGCATGTCAGTGCACACCTGTAATCCCAGCACTTGGGAGGCTGAGGCAGAAGGATCATTAAGTTTGAGACCAGCCTGGGCTACAAAGTCAGCTCAAGGCCAGCCTGAATTGCACAGTGAGACCCTTTCTCAAAAAGACCAAACAAGAAAAAGAAGAAAGACACATGTGAATTTTAGTAATCTTATATTTACCCAATTCAAAACAATTAT
>NW_004955424.1:7736034-7778673 GCF_000276665.1 Chinchilla lanigera | reverse complement strand
AAAAAAAAAAAAAAAAAAAAAAAAAAACAATCATGAGTATTTAGTTATACAAACTGATCAGTAAATAGGAAAAATTAATCAGTGACTTTACATTATGTTTTTGAAATCTGATATATATTTTATACTTAATTACACGTCAAACACTAATTTATTGTTTGAAATAATGATTTACATTTAGATTTCATAAATTTACAATTGAAAGAATAGATCCTCCTCCTCATATTGTCCCAAATATAGTTTTCCAGTAACTGAATTGACCATCACTTTCTAAAATTACATGTAAAATAATTGAAACTAAATAAATATGAAATATCAGTATTCAGATGGACAAGCCACATTTGAAGGACTCAGTCATTACAGGTGGCTATTAGCTCCCTTTCTAATGAAAACAGTACTGGAGAAACCTGAGATCTCAACCACAGGGTGAAGTCATGGAAAATTTCCCTTGGTGGGGTTATGTTGGAAATAATTCAAAAGAAGGATATTTGTAGAGTGGTGCATAGCTGCAAATTATAACCAAATGCTATTTCTTCACCAAAGGATAATCCTTTCCTACTGACTTAATGTGTTATTTTATCTGTTTCATTCATTTTGTATTTCTAAAGAACTTCTATCCCTTATTTTTTGGAGAGTTTAGCTTATCAATATTTTTATAGAGTATCTATGAAATACGTGACTTTGCAATATTTTAGCTAAACACAAATGTTAAATTATGTATTATTTATCTGATGCTGTATGGCTTTTACTCCATCCAATATGCAGAACAAACCTATGAAGGAGGGTACAGGGAAATGGCTTAGGGTCACACTGCTAGAAAAAGCCAGAACTGTAAATCCAACCAAGGTCACCATAACACTTAACCAGAAAACCAGACTCCTGATCCATATTGTATCATCATATTATATTGTGAAGGTCTTTGTACCTGTTTGCAGTACGTAATGATTCCATTTACTGTGGGAAAGTCTGGACATGTACATCACATTTCTAAATTCCTTTTGTTCGCTCCTCCTACCATTCTTTTCGCTCCCTCAAACTTTTGTTCCGCTTCCTATTTGCAAAAGCCGTTTCCACTTTTTTTCAATTCTTTGTCTTTTCTTTTCATCCCTTTTCCTGTCCCTCCAGATCTGCTTTGACCCACAAGAGAAGACTTGTAATGATGTATGTGTGTCTCCTACCCACATAAAGGAGTTCTGGGAATACTGGAAAGTGGTAGGAGATATGATTTAGAAATGTTTCCAAATCCATGCTTTAGGTTTTCACCGGCGTTGTAAAGGATTGCTGGAGAGTCTCTAACCAGGGCAGTTTTCTTTCTTCTTTATACTTCCCAGAGAATAGGACTCAAGACAGAAATAATGGAAGCTAATTTCTTTCCAGGGCAATTTTTTTTTTAAGTCTGTATGTTAGATACTCATTTTCTGATTTTTCCTTTAACAAATTAGATCTATGCCTAAAAAGTAGCTTTTTATATAAGCTAAAAAAAAATACATGGAGCATTTGTTTTTTCTACTCTACCTTTATCCTGTAGCCCAAAAAACCAGATGAGGGATTTTCCTATATATTTATATGTTTGTATTTCCACAAGAGAAATTTATTTTTGTTCTTGTTTTTGATTAGAACTGGCTTAAGAGAAAAGACGCTGAGGGAGTTTGAAGGGAGCTAAGGATTTACAGATGAGTGAGTAAGGCCCTAGGATGCTAGAATTACATGAATGGAAAATAATGACAGGACTCTAATTCCACCATGCAGTTGGAGTTGGCCCTATCCTCAAGTAGACTCCTTGGATGAGAAGTAACTACAATTGCTCCTCAATGGGGAATTGGATCCAGGACCTTCTCTGGAACAAAAATTCATGGACGTTCAAGTTTCTTGCATGAATTATATAGTATTTTCATATGACCTATGCACATCTTTACGTATACTTAAATCACTCCTAGGTTACTTATTTAATGTAACAAATATTTGGTATACTGTTTAACATATAACGATTAAAAGTACAGTTTTACTTTCCATTTTTTTCTGAATATATGTTTATTATCAAATTTTCATATGTCTCCTTGTTCTAATCAGTCAGTCTCAGTCCAAATGCTACCTAATTAGCATACTTCTGACCTTTTCATTAACAGTCCTCTACTAGGTGTCCAAAACCATTCAATGACAGATTGGCCAAATTATATTGAGAAGTATTTTAATAAAAATGTTTGCACAATAGTGAATTTAGTATATTTATAGGCATGTATATAAAAAGTTAATTTATTTTTTTAGTGTATATTGTGCTTATACAAAATTTCATTGGGTCAGAAGGTACCACAAGTTAAAGAAAATAATTTTTGGAAATCCCTCTCTTCCAGTGATGTGTTGGACCTGGGTTATAAGTGATAATTAAATTCTCAGTCAAGTTTTGAGTTGGTTTCCAAACACAGTCATAATTAAAAATTAAGTTGTATACAATTATCATTAACCAAGCTACATTATAAAACAGGAACAATAGGCTCTCAAAATCTACCACTACCTAGCCAATTTACAACATTCTCAGTAGCCAGGAAATATGTTCAGAAAATGGTCCAGTTAGTAAATAGTTTTGGCTTCATATGCTATACAATCTCTTGTCATAAATATTCAACTCCAACTTTCTAGTGTGAAATCATCTACAGCACAGAATATATGCACGAATGGGTTTAGCAGAGTTTATTAAAACTTTATTTACGAAGATAAATAGTAGGAGCTGAGGGTGTAGCTCAGTGGTAGAGCACTTGCTTTGCCTGTACAAGGTCCTAGATTTAATCTCCAGTATGGCATAAAATAAATGAATAAATATACATAGATGATAGATGACAGATAAATGGATAGATACATAGATAGATAGATGTGCAAATCCAGATTTGATTCACATCATTTTTGGACATCTAGAGTCTTGAAGTTCCTGGCATCTGTCATGTACATGTAATGGAGAAGTTGTGAACTGGCATGCTAATATACATTTTTTTTCCCCCAAATCCACTTTTTGAGACTTCATACTGATAGCTTAAAATTCGCCATGATGGTAATATTTATGGCACTGAGCTTAGCAGCACTACTAATCATGTCTTTCATTTCTCCCTCAGAGTGCTGGCTGTAAACGTTTACAGACACATCTCATTTAAGCCCATTCAAGAAAAAAAAACAAAGAGACAAACACTTGTTAAAGATGGCAATGCATATCTTTTTTCAACAGAGAGGGACCAAGCAATAGTCCCGAGGTGGGAGATTGGACTCAACTCCACCTTCAGTAAGGACAAATGAGGATTTCTAACAAGGAAGCCACTTTGAGGGTCAGGGGAAAATTATGAAAAGGTAACACCAAAGAGAAGGAGTTTCTAACTAAGTTGACTTGCTAAGATTCTTACTGAAACTTTGCCAGGGTATTAAGATAGTGGAGTATAGGCAGATAAAAAGGCTGGTGTATTTTCCCAAATTGTTTGAGCCGGATACTTGTTCCATCTATTTACAAAGACAGAGAAGGCTAACATTAAGGCTACTCAAAGGATTCAGAGGAAACTTACTAATGTTCTTCTCAGCGAGAGTCTTTTGTAAACCCTACTACCACAATAGAGATCATATTGATATAACTTGAAACAAACAAAAAAGTCAGCACGCTCTTGAAATGTCTGTTTCTTCCTTCCTGGCATCTGTTGTGCCGTCAGACAGCAGAGTCTGACAGGAACAGGGAAAAATCTGCCTTTATGTTACAACACAGCTGCATGTTTACAGTTTTAAAAAATATGTAAAAATAGCATATAGGTCAGTGATTAGAATATGTTTAGCATTTCAACTTCACTCAATATTCTGCAATATATAGTCGATGTTAATATTCAATAAATACTTATGGAGCACCCCTTTTATATCAGGCACAGGATATATATCAGCATAGAGGTCACATCTGTAAATAAATTAATGCTGCAAAGAAAATAAAGCAGCAAAAGGAATAAGGAATATTTTCGATGGATTACTATTTTAAGATGCCATCCAAAAAATGCTACATTTTTTTATTTTAAAGAGAATAGTAAAAAAATAAAGAGCGATCGCAAAATACAAACAAAACAAAGCAAGGACATTACAAATGATACAGGTTTCAAACCAAATGATAAGGATTAACAACGGTTGTTATATTACGTATATGTATATAGAAGGATAGTTGGGATAACTGTACTGCTGATGTCTGGTGGTTTATTGAAAGGAACAGTTAATGCTTAAATGTTTCTATATATTTTGATGAATTTTGCATGCTCATATCTGGTAATCTGAGCAACTGATGTGAAGACAACAATATGCAATATAACAACCATTGGTGAATTCCTACCATCCTGTCTAGTGAAATTCTGTATTGTCTCTAATTTTTTTAATTATTATTTTCTTATTCTTTTTAATGGTTTAATCAATCTTCCATCCTTACATCTGGTAATCTGAGCAATTTGATTTAAAAGAAAATGTTACATTTTTAAAATTATTTTTATATTAAACAGAGTAGTAAATGAGAAACAATCAAAGAAAAAATAGAACAGTAGCAACATACCAGTATCACAAACATAAACAAATCAAAGAACATTTAAAGTGATACAGGATTTCAAGACAAAATAATATGAATTAACAGTGGTTGTTACATTACATTTTGCTATCGTCAACTACATTGCTCAGATTACCAGATGTAAGAATGAAAGATTGCTCAAACTTTTATAAGTAATAAGAAAATAATTCTTCGATAAAATATTAGAGATAATACAGAGTTTCACTAGACAAGGTGGTAGGAGTTCACCATTGTAATTTGAAAGTAACATTTGAACGAAGACTTTAAAAAGTGGAAGGAAGGGTTTTCTCATATGGGGATGAAAGGACAGGAGAGAAAATTTTATCCAGAGTGCAGTTTTCTACCGTGAGAGCTGATCATGCTGTTTTACTGACACAAAGGGGACCATTCCCTAAAGTGAATAAGCAGTGGACTGCAAGGACAGAAGGATCAGCAAGAAGACTACGAGGGTGTGGGCCATTGAAAGTGTTAATGTACCTCCTTCTTCCAAGTACAGAAACTTTTGGTACATTCTGAGAGCTAACTTAATCTCACCTGATCTTTTTACCTAGCTTGATCTTTTGCAAGCTTTAAAGAACTAGGAAATAGGAAAGAATACAATAGATTTAAGATCTGAAAAATGTTGAAAATTGAAGATGAGTGATGGATACATGTCAGTTCATTATGTTCTTTTCGCTATTATGTGGGTGTTTAAAAATTAAAAAGAAAACAAAAAAAAGATTTTGTGATGAAACAGACCATGGAGAATGATGTTTGCAAGAGTAAGTGAAATTTATTATAATTCTGGAAAGAAATAATTGTGATTTAGAGAGATTCATGAAGACAGCAAAATTTAAGAGCCAGATTCTGGGAATATTTTAAAAGTAGTGTTACAGTACTAACTGAAGAATTTAAATATGTGAAACAGTCTTTCTTTTCCCACAATTTCAATGCATTCTTTATTATTTATGTCTGGTTTTTGTTTCATTATTTTTACATGAGACAAAAGTTATAACTTTAAGTAGATTTCTTAAAATAAAGTACTTGTCTTTCTCTCTTTGCTTCTACTAGCACGGGGCTTATTTAACCTTCAGCAATGCGACTGTTATTAAAGGTGTTTTATGCCCCTGGCAGTAGATCAGTTTCTCTCCTGTCCAGGTTTATGGATTCCAATCACCAGGGGTCTTGTTGAAGCCAAGACTCTCAGGCTGTCACTCCTCTTGAGATTGAATCAGTCTCTCTCTCAGCATTTCTCTGTGTTAAAATAAGGCCATCTGTTAGCCAAGCTTTAACCAGAGTCTCACCTGGAAAGAAGGATGTCGAGTTTTGCCATAAATTATGTTCATTCCAGGTTGTGTGCCAGCCTTCAAAATGAAGAGAGACTGTTTTACATGTTAGAATTAGAATTAGCTCTATGGAAAAAAATCAAAAGCATTCAACTAACTTATTTCCCATAGTAAAATGAAGAGCCAATTTATCCGGTAATTTAGACTTTCTCTAAAAAAGTTATTTACTTCGATAAAATTAGAAAGAGCAATGCTGAAGATATTTCACAGAAGAACTGAGCATTAGACATTATATCCTGGGTATTATCAAGACAAAATCTAGCATGATGGGAAAATTACAGTCATGTAAGAAATGTTGGAGAAATGTATGGTGAAGAATATCTAAAAATGTAGCTAAGATCTTAAGGAGAAAGGAAAGAGACATCAGAGTGAATAAAAAGTATAAACCTAAAATAAAAATTATTATTCTTGAATAGAATTACATGCCTTGGACTCTAAGGGCTTTTATTTCATTCGCATGTGTAGGATATATGGTTGTAACTCAGAAAGCTGGGGTTTTTTCACAGAAAAATGTGGAAATAGCTCAGTGTAATGTCAGCAAAGATGGTCTGTCTCTGTCTGCTGTCTCTTTAGTAAAAATTAAAGAAATATTACCTAAAATACAGAATTGTATATCTTGTACAGCATTGTTTGAAAAAACTTTGCAATACTCATGTAAATCTAGACCCTTAAGCATAAAACATTATTGCATGAGTAGTTCTAGAAAAGATATATCACCAGAGTGGATTTCAGGAAGCACTGATACCTCTCCCGGAAAGATATTTCAGAACAAAGTCCAGCAGTGATACTTGTATACTATCACTCATCAAACTAGGTATTCACAGTACAAAATTACCAAATAAAGGAGGGAATAATTTTCTGTGAGTGGGCATCAGGTGTACCAGACAGCAGAGCTCTAATACCTAAGTGATCATAAACAGAACATACATTATGAATGTGGAAACCTATGAAAGAACCATAAAAGTAATTGATACTCTTAAAAGCAGAAGAGCTATATGATGAGAGAAACAATGGGAAATTTTGAAAAGGAATCAAGCAGTGCTTCTGTAGAAGAAAATATAGTTATCAAAACAGAAAAATACCTAGAAAGGTAATACACAAAAAGAGAAGTTATGGAGTATAGCACTGGCTTTAGGTTTTTCTTTTCTTTTTTTTTTTTTTTGGTACTAGCAATTGAACTCAGGACCTTGTGCTTGCTAGGCAGGTGCTTGTGCCACTGAGCTATATCCCCAGTCCAATACTAGCTTTAGATGAAGAAGGAACGAGAGAGACAGTGTTGAGTGACGTATTTTCTGACAATGTTACAGAAGTGTTTATAAATGCACATTCTCAAATGCTGTCTGCAAAATTTCATGAGCAACATAAATGATGCCAGGGTATGTCCAAGATATTTCATAACCCAGCCGTAGAATTCTAAGGTGACTGAAAAATCTAAATCATAAAAAATCAAGAAATTTTATCTAAAATTGAATGTTAAACTGATAACAAACATCCAGATACACTAGAAACCAGAATGCTGATGAATAAACCACAATCAACTTCTAGCTCTGAACTATAAGTACATTGCAAGTTATGTTTATGAATTATTTATTTAAAAAAGATCAAGAAGTCTAAAAATGGAGTATAAGAAGAAATATTGTCTTTTGATCTATTATTTTGATTTGTTTGACATCTGTAATATAAAATCAAATTTTAATTTTTAAAAATCAAAAATTTCTTTCTAATTACCATAAAGCTAAAACATCCAAGGAAAATTTATTGGAAGAATATTTGGGTACCATATGTAAATTTTCAACAAATAAAAATCACAAGGAGAAAAGGAAACGGGACATTTTCAGCCCTCATGGTCCTTCTGCCTACAACTCTATGGTGTAATGCGGCTCCACGATTCTTACTTTACGATTCTCATTTACTTTTTCCATCTGTTCACATTTTTTAGGTGACTCTGTACCCATTGTTATCAGTAGGGAGCTCATGTGTATTGAGTCCCACTCTCATAAAAGAGAAAATTTTTATGAAACAGTCTTTCATTCTGTGATTTTTCTATTAAACTTATCTTTTATTGCTTGGCACAGACCTTTTCTCTCCTATATCTAAACACACCTTCATTTAATATATGCGGTAAACACTCTTGCTATCTCTGTAGAAGGAGACAATCCCAAACTTTATCTGAATGCCAAGTCCATATGAGCTACTGTCTTAGCCATTGTCTTTGTTGCTAGTGCCTGACACCTGCAATTGAAAGAAGGAGAGGTTTGTTTGGACTCACAGTTTTAGAGATTTCAGTTTATAGTCAGCCAATTGAAAGCAGAACTGGCATAACTGAGTCACAGGAGAAGAAAAGCTGCTCCCATCATGGTGTAACAAAAAGCAAAGGGAGAAGGGAAGAGCCCGTGAGGGAGAAGTATCCTTTCAGGTCACACCCCCAGTGACCAATCTGTCAAACCAAACCCCAATTCCTAACAGAAAGTGACCTGACAGCATATTTCCTACAAACACTTGAGGCTTTGGAAACCATTTTGGATCTAAACCATAACACTTACCAAGTGATATCTTTTGCCCTCATCCAGGCTCTGTGGGCAATGAGTAATCCTAGAGAGTTCATCTTTACCATCTGATATAACTCTTTATTTCAAAGGACCAATATTCAGTTTATTTAAGTTAACCCTTTCTTAATTATCAAGCAATTGCCAAAGTTAGGAGTGAGTTACTGAACATCATGTAATGCTTTTGTAGAACAGCAAAGCAAAGAACAAGATTTAAAAATAAATAAGAATGTATATTGGACTTTTGTAGTACCAGAAAAGACAAAAATACCATAAAAGGAACAGCAAAAAAATAAGACAGTATAATGCTACACGGGTAGGTCAGTTCCATTTTTCAGGGGATCAGGGAAGGGCAATTATAAGTGACATCTGAGTAAAATATGAAAAAAGCAAGGATATTAGGCATGTTTTCATCATCAGAATGAAAAGTATTCTGCTCACAGGAAGCACTCAGTGTAGTGACTCTAAGGCTAAAGGATATTAAAGCAGGGATGATAAATTGGAGAGTACAGTTAGAGACATAATGGAGATTCCGGTCATGAAGCATCATGTTAAAGCCACTGTCAGAATGCTGCTCTTTACTCAGTATAAGAATTATGACTTGAATTGTGTCTTCACAAAATTTATATGTCAGTGTCCAAGCCTCCGCAACCTCAGAAATGACCTTATTTTCAACAAGGCCATTGCTGACGTAATTTGTTAAAATGATATTATTAGGGTGGTCACTAATCCAGTACAACTGGGGTCCTTCTACGAAAGGGAAGTTTGGTGATAGAACACCATACAAATATGAAGGTAGGAAATGGGGTGATGTTTGTCATGCTAAACATTCAATATGGGCAAAAATGAAAAAGCTTAGGAGAGAGACATGAAACAAGTTACTGTTCATAATTCTCAGAATGAATTAATCCTGCTGTCACATTGACATTGGAGCTAAAACTGTGATAAAATAAATTCATGTTGCTTAACTTATCCAGGAGGTGGCTCTTAGTGATGACAACCCTAATATATAAAGTGGTAGATAGCAAGCAAACACATAAAGAAGCCTACTTAAGTTTCAAAGGGAGCACGCTGGCTATAACGTTGGATGAGGTAGGCAAGGATGGAAGTAAGAAAAACAACTACTTCTTGCATTAATACTACCAAGAAATTGAAGAAGGAGGCTAAGACCAGCATGAACATGGTAAAGATAAAGAATAATTGTCATGTTCCAATCTATTTTGAAGGTACAGACAAAAGGATGTCTTGATGGACTGAATGTTGAATTATGAAAAAAACAGTGATAAATCTGAGTTTGTTGACATGTAAAGGAGGTGCCATGACCTCAAATGTAGGTACAGAGCTAGGACTGAGACTGAGTTCTCATTTCTTGATTCCCAGAATAATATCTCTACCCTTGAAACTGTTACTGGGAAGATGTGCCAATAATAGTTTATTCTCATAGCCAATTAATTACACACACACACACACACACACATAATGGTGTTCTTTTTTGTACTTAATTTGTGATAATTAGAATTATATCATATCTAACATATCATCTAACATATCATATCTCTTCATCTTTTGCACTGTCTTAATGTGAAAGCCAATTTCTTCTTTTTGTCTATCGGTGTGTCTTTCTGATACATAATAATTATCTTGAGGAATTGATACATATACTTCTAACATCTTAATTATTTTTAATCTCCTTTCCCTTTTAGCCATTCCTTCTCTTTAACTCTTTCAGGAAGCTACTCAGAAGTATAGATGGGTTGAATGGAATTGCTACTCTTCATTTTTGAGGAATCTTCACACAGTAAGTTGCTGACTTCTGAAGGAGTTCTGTTCCAAGAGAATATTTGTATGTACGTAAGTCCAACAAAATAAGGCTTCAGAGAGGCTTTTATCTTTTTCTTGAGTAATTGTGAAGATGAGTGGGACTCAACACTGATTCTGATCCTGCATCCACACACAGAGAAGTTTCTCCATCTCCTCTATTACTTTACCATCCTTTTTGCATATTACCGTTGAGTAGTGCACAGCAAACTTCACCTGTTCCATGATCTTGTTCTTGTTCTGTAGAATTGTGCCAATTGTTGAGTGGCTCTTGTTATAATAACAAGAGTCATCTACCATCATTTTCCCTTGGTCCAATCTCTCAATTATTTTCACTTTTGTTCCCATAGATGCTGTTTTACCCTTCCTAGCTGTCCCCCCAACATCACCAGTGCTTTTCCGGACATCCTGGGCTCTGATTGAACATGGTATTACTGTACGCTATCACACTATACACGAAGCACAGAGCAGCACAACTGTGATAATGTCCAGCAGACACATGAGCTACTTTCATGATTTGTTCACGTCTATGAATGTTCAGAGTACACGGTCCATTCCTATCTGTGCAATTTTGCAACTCAGATGTTTAGAGACATCTGTAGATTGTCTTTAGAGACCACATTAGAGACTTACTGTGCTGATTCAATGTTTGTAGTCTTTCTACATTCGCACCAACAATGTTGGAGGATTCATTTTATCCTTAAAACCTGGTCATCATTTGTTGTTTTTTGAATTGTTGATGAAGGCCCTTCTTTCTAAAATAAGATGGAATCTCAGCATTGTTTTGATATGAATTTCTCTAACAACAAAAGATGCTGAATTTTTTTTCATGTACTTATTGACCATTTGTACTTTCTCATTTGAGAAGTGTCTACTCATTTCAGTTAACCATTTTGATTGGTCCGTTATTTGAAGGGGAATCTATTTTCAGTTCTTTATATACCCTAGATATTAGTCTTCTGTTCTGCAGTGGCTAGTAAAATTTTCCCATTCTTTAGCTAATTGTCTCTCTTGTTATGATGAAAATATTTCTAATTTCTTAAATTTAGTTCAAAAAATTGTAATAGGTGAGAATTATTGCTCTATCCATTTGTCAGTCTCCTAGGGAAAGTCTGTGCTCATGAATATTCTTTGTATCTTTGAGTTATAATTATTTTGTATTGAATAATTTTTCTCAGGAGTTACTTCCTCTAAAAGATGATCCAGGATGCCAGAAATAAAAGCATAACCTTATTATACACCTGGAAGCTGGTGATTTACATATTGAGAATCCTGGAGAACATCCAGCCCTTTGCACGACACCCTGTGGTAGAATTATTCCAGATAATGCAATTAGCAACACTAAACAAAGGAATCCAATGCAATAATCTCCTTTATGCCTAGAGAAAATAAAATACTCAAATATCTGCCTTTGGAAATATCTCACATCCACAGGGATATGCCTTTATCCCTTGAAATCTGGGGAAAAGGGAAGATACACATACAATTTACACCCAGTGTTCCTCAAGATCTTATTCTGTAAGTTTATCAGGTATGAAATGCATACCTGTACCTACAGTAATGGTAATTTCATGATAAATATGTATAAAAATTACATGTATGTAATTTAAATTATATGAAATATATAAGAACATTTCAGAGAACATGATGTTTAAGGAAACTTGTCACTCAGGGTCACTCTCAACCTACTTGTAAATTAGCTTCCTACATTTCATAGTCTGGAAGGTAAAGCGGCTATTTCCCAGACTCGCTTAGACTTGCAGCAAAGAGTGGAAATTTATTTCTTCAAACTACAAGCACATGCATGGACTCCGAAGAATGGAAGAGGATATCTTGAAGCTCCTTTGACAACAGTTATTGAAAGCGGAGTAGTGGAGCCACTGAGTGTTTCTGTAGCAGCACCAAGTGACTAACTGGAAGTTTAAGCCTGATTTAGCAGGAAGGGTGCGGCAGCAAAAATAGCAAAAGTATCAGCAGCAATACCTACAATATAATCTAGAAGTCAAGAGAGTTGTAATAGTAACTGGATACCTCCTCTGGATGGCCTAGTAAGCTAGCTTGTTTATATTGCTCTGGAAGTGATTGCAGGAAACCCAGGTTAGGTCCTGCCTTTTACTCTTACCCAGGATACCATAAGTACAGTACTGTTGCCTTGTCTACAGTGTCACTGGGCATGGCCAACAAGAGCCTATAAATATTGCTACAGAGTGATGAAGAATTGAGATATAAGAGAGTCACATATAACTAGATATTGTTATAATTGTTCTACTTGGTTATTAGTGATGGATGTTGCTTTTCTTATGATGCATAACTTATAAGCTAAACTTCAATATACATATGAGTGTATAAGAAAAAAGGGTTAGGTACTATTTCAGGTTTCAGGATTCCATAGGGGGATATATAATTTATTCCCCATAGAAGAAGGACTACTATACTTTTTCCCATGTATAAATCACTTCATGCTTTAGAATATCAAGAAGCCCAAGTAATGAAATGGGTGTGTGTGTGTGTATATGTGTGTGTATATGTGTGTGTGTTGGAGGGTGATCCTTGGACAGGCATCCAAATTGGAAATAAAATAGTTAAATTGTACCTGTTTTCTGACATGATATTATATATAGAAAATCCTAAATATTCTGCTTTTTAAACACAAACTATTAGAACTAATAAATAAACATTCTACAAATTTGCAGGACACAAAATCAAAATGCAAAAAAAGTCAGTAGTATTTAGGTAGAGTAATAGCAAATGATTTCGAAAAGAAATTTTTAAAAATTTCATTTTCAATAATTATGAGAAAAGGTAATTGAGAATAATTTAACCAAGGAGATGAATGTCAAAAATTTTAAAAATAATTCAGGAAGCATAATTTTTCCCTCCCAACTTAAAGAGTCACTGTCAGTGGAGCTGCACTCTGGAGTGACGGATTAACCAAAATCTTGCATCCAGACGATACATGGGTGTAGGAATTTGTGTCAGGCAGAGTGTGTGCACATTTAAAAGACACATATTTCTTATTCAAAACCTGAGAGTGATTCTGATCTCAAAAACTAAACTAAACATAACAAAAAGTTCTACCTCTTTCCTAAAAATATTTAAAAAGAAAAATTTTAACAAGAGGTCTTACCCTATATTTCTACCCTAAGTCATTTCTTTGTGGTAAGAACATCTAAAATCTGTTCTATTTTGAAATAGAGCCATAACTTTGTCCTATTATTCAGTTATTTTCCTGTAATCCTTTGTCTTCTGCTTCTTTATTAAAAAGATGAAAAAGAAAGTCCACTTATGTCTATTTTTCTAAGGCAAGCAATGTGTGTAATGAATAAATAAAAATTTGAAAAGCATGAACTTCAAGTGGTGTCACACCTTGATATGACATATTGATTAAAAATATCATTCCCTCACAAATGAGATAAAGTTACATTCTCATCTAATTATTCCTCATAATAAGACCTAGATTACTCCAAAGAGTATAATTCTTCTTAGTAGCCCCTATTTTAAACTTTAATTAATCTTTATTCATTGACATAGCTCCTGGAGGTGGTTCAATAATTTTGTATTTTTTCCATTTTCAATCTGACTTTGGGGATGCAAAAATGGTTAGAGGTGTACCATCAATATATGTGACAGAGTTGAAACTGTTCACTTTATTTTACAACATCAAGCTTAATTTAAAATAAAAAATACATCTATGATATATTCTTTCCAAATATTAATAACCTATATTTTCATAAATAATAACTTCTTGCCTGGTAAATTAAACAATAAATACACATATTGTTTCAGATATAGGTTTTTGGATTAACTATGCTGGAGTGTAAAAAGATGAAATAATACAAATAAACTTATAAACAGAAAACTTTTATAAAATATAAGGCTGCAAGGGAATGCAGTTGCTTTAAATACTCTGGCAATTCTTTTACTGAAGGGTTATGTTTTGCAAAATAAAAGTGTAAAATTTGATTAAACACTGTATTACTGACTGATCATTCAAAAAAATAGAGTATTCACCTGGGTCCTAGGTGAATGTATTCAATAGTAATGATCAAATTAGAATTAGCGTTAAGTGATTAGTCTCTTTTTTTGTTTTTCTCCGGTACCGGGAACCGAACTCACGACCTTGCACTTGCCAGGCAGGCGCTTTGCCGCTGAGCTAAATCCCCAGCCCCAAGTGATTAGTCTCTTAAGACTAGTTGCTAGTGAAGATTACACATTTACAAAATAAGAAAATATATGATAAGACATTTTTGCAAGTCTCCATATGAGTTATTTCAATTAACCCACATCACAATCCTTTATGCTAAGTTTATATGTTCTTATCTTCCTATTCAAATAGCAACAAAAACTTATCCACGATTTTGGGGATCATAATGTCAAGGAATAGCACACAAGGGAAACTTTTCATTAGAGTTTCTTTAGGGTTTCATTTAAAATAGCCACATTATTGATAATTTATTACATTATGCCCATTATGTTAAGTATGTTGAATTCCTTATCTCATTTAAATCTCAGAAATGAAGTTAATACTTTTATTTCTTCAACTAACCGAGGAAGAAATGGATAACTAATGATATGTGAAGTATATGGTAAACAAACCATATGTAAAAGCAATGGGAGATGGAGAATTGTATTATGTCAATAGGGATTTTGACTTACTATTGTATCTATTGCTATTTTTAAATATTATTGCAGGAAGATGTATTTACATTTTCCCCTAGTGCTTGAAATTAAAACTAATGATAGCCACAACTTCAATTACACAGTTTATTCTGGAAGACAAAGCATAGTTGTTGTCCTAAGTTTAGGCCCTCACTTTTGATAGCAGAGACAAAGAGGCAGGAGGATGATAATACCAGATATAAAGTAGGAATCCAAGAAAAGGAGCCAGAGTGAGCACTACAATAAAAGATTGATAAATACAGTGGAAACCAAAAAGATAAGGGTACTAGTCAAGATATAGACATGGACTGGGTGTGGTGGCGCACGCCTGTAATCCCCAGCACTCAGGAGACTGAGGCAGGAGGATCATTGCGAGTTCGAGGCCAGCCTGGGCTACAAAGTGAGCTCAAGGCCAGCCTGGACTGCATAGCGAGACCCTGTCTCAAAAAGACAGGAAAAAAGATATCAACATGGGAAATTGTTATCAGGATAGCAAAGAAAAATATAGAGAGATTCTAAATAAAATAGAGTTTGACTGAACGACGGAATGAAAAGCCAGTTAGCATAAGCTACTCACCTATCTGGATAAGTTCTTCAGTCATTCAGGGGCTTGGGTTTACATAGACAGCATCCCTGCTAGTCATGTAAAGGACTCTGTAGCAGTTTCTTTAAATCATTGTATTCACTCAAAAAATTTGAATGCTTTGCATAAAAATATTTTCCAAGAATTTTGGAGTCCACCTTTAGTCGTGTTTTCAGGAGTACATTCCAATGTGGTTCTCATTTTACACAGCACAGTGACTGACAGAAAGTAAGCAATTCATAAAAGCTTTTTAAGTGTAATAAAAAGTAAAAATGGTTCTACGATTAGAAGAAGGTGCAAAAGTACTGAAACGACTCCAGCTACATTCACCACAATGTGATGAAACTTGGACAGAGATTTGAAGAGAAAGCATATGTTGGAAACTCACCACATAACATTTGGAGTCTCCCTTTGGAACACTAATATTTGTTTATAAAAATGTCCTAACAAAATTAATTATATTTTTCCTTCTCATTTTAATAAAAGTCCATAAATGTTCAAGAATGAAGAGATGACCTTCTACAGATGATAGTAAACCTGTTTTCCTCTGACTCTTAGAGAAAGGACTTTCCTTTTTAGATCCTGGTAAGTGCCATGTCCCTCACCCCGGCATGAAGCTCTTTCACATGCTCTGCTGAGCTCCACAAGACCTTATTTAAGCTCATCTTTGCCAATCATCTGTGACAGTCATTTGTAGACACTCCAAGGATGAGTTGTGAGAGACTGTCTCTCTTCCCAAACAGTATTGCTTATTGTTGGTCCCAAGGAACATAAAGGAGATGTCTCTATTGTGATGTCTTAATAGATCTTGCAGTTCCCACACATTCTGGTAACTGTTTGATGTAATTATTGTGCCTCATAAAAGTAAATTTTATACAGTAATACTCTAGCCTGCTGTGCTGTTTCACTTCAAAATAACTTATGGTTACTAGATTCCCCTGTACAATATTGGTCCACAGCAGTAATAAACTTGTCATCAAGAGGGGATGATAGACCACTTTGCATTGTTATAACTGCCTTTTTGGATTATAACTGTTTGCCACTTTATGAGGTCTTCATAAATGTGATCAATTGCAATAATAAAGTTGTGAGGCATTTGTGGCAGCTTATTTTTCTATGCCTCAAAATAGGAGCTGCCTAGCTTGTTGTTCTGTCTGTGATTGCACTGTTCACTAGGGTAGAGCTCTGGGCGATGACAGAAGCAGCAAGTTGCCCCCTGGCTTCTGTGCACTTCTAGGAATTAATTGTGTAAACAGTAAACCCCATTCAGTTGAAGCAGTAGAGGAATGAGTTGTGTGTTCTATATAAACCAGGAGCAGAAAGTCAAGCACTTTATTCACAACTTTTTTTTTTATTTTTAGAAACATTAAGAAGTTGTGAGTCATATTTTATTATTACATTGATTCACTGACAGCTAGGTTTGGTTTTTATTATTCAGGTGAAATATAGTAATGTGTTCATTTACTTTACAGTGATGGGAAATTCACCTATTGCCAAATGTGGCCAAGTGCTTAGAAGACACATTCATGAAAGATACGGCTGTACACCAGCTGCTGGAAGAAATGTAGTCTAATTATTTTTAAATAGATAATTCATATTATATTCAACAAGTTGTATATGGCAAATAAGGTGAAAATACAGCTATCATATTTTCACAGCAAATGAACCATACCCCCTATGATTGAGTATGACATTACAATTAAAGCTTCAATGACCAGTAACACTTTTTACAATTTGTTGCTTTGAAAACATTTTTTTTTCCTGAAAAAAATATAGATGACTCACTTCTTCTCTTCTTCAGAAATACTTTACCCCAAACTTAATTCAAACATGTATAAAATAAAAGAAAAAATATGAATTAAATTTGAGCCATGTTGTTCATGCCCTCACCCATAAGCAAACAAAACAAAAATTGAAATAAAGATTTGAAAACTGGTCAAATTTTAATAAGATAATTTAAATATAAAAGCTAATATATTTTTATGAAACAATGCACTACCAATTTTATACAAAGTTTGTATACATAAAAATTACTTTATCTTGGTAATTATGGCATATATTAATGTGCAATTTAACAACTGCATTATAAATTAAGAAAGGTACACACACTTTCACAGGTTTTCACTGGACAAGAAAGACACTGATGGCTCATAAAATATTTGTGTTAATTAAAGCCTGTTCCTTAAGTCTGTGTTTGTATAGCATAATATATACAAATAAATTGAAGAAAATTAAATATTATGTTTTAAGCATACAGTTATTTTATCTCTCTTTACTTACCAAATCATTTTAGCAGAAGTTACAAATTAATAAACAATTTATACCCTCTAAAGTTCGTTTTGATTTATTTTGCTTTCATTATCCAATTTATTCAAATGAGGGTGGTGGAAAAAAAAAGCTATGGTTTTGAAGTCCTTATTTTCACTATGTCAGTCAGTTGTTCATGACTGCAATCCTGTGACCTCTCAAGCAGTTTTCTGATTTGTGAACATACTTACATTGCATGGTTGCAAAATAAGGATACAAATCTGTAATTTGTATCATCACTTAAAAGGTATATAAAACCCTGCCTGGCATTTTGTGGGAGCTACTTAATTTATGTGTTGTCAGTGTGACATGTAAACAAGATATATAAGGAAATGAGATATTTTCAAATACTATGACAGTCATGGTAAAAACTACTGGAGTTTTGGAGTAAAGTCTTAATTTCAAATCCCAACCTTGTTCTGTTTGCACTAAGTGCTACCTAAAAGAAGAAAAATTTGGGCACAAAGTAATACACAGTATGTTGAGAATTTTCCAGTTGATTACAAAGGAAATGGAGTGCTTTGAGAAGCAAGAAGTTTCTTATTATTGATGATACATTTTAAATGTCTAAGTAGCCCACAAAAGACATTAGAATAAAAAGAATCTGTGCTCTTTCATAAAGATTCTCTGTTTGTTAGAAAAGAAGGGCTTCCACACACATTCGTTAATCATTTCCCTTTCCACATCATTTTCATTCCATGCGCTCTACGTCCTGGTCTCTCCCTATCCTAAATTACCAAATTATTTCCAACAGATAGTAACTCTAAAGGTGGAGGGCAAGTATGGGATAGTGAAATATTACTGCATTTGACACCATTTTTATGAAATATAGACTCTCACAATCACTGTCAAAATTGGACTTAGCAATACTTAATTTTTACTTTAATTATCTCTATAGATTATGCTCCTTCACAAGCTCTACAAGTTCAAGAATACAGATACTTTGGAGACATTCCAGGAAGAGGCAGCGAAAATGATTAAGATGCTGGGAAATTGGCTCTGTTATTAAAGAGAAAAAGAATTAGATAGACTAAGAAATGGCAAAATTTAGAAATATATGTTAGGCATATCCTTACCTTTTTCTTAGTATACCACAAGAAGAGGCAAGGAAAGAATGAATTACATTAATTCATCATTGTAATTATGTGTTTTAAAAATCTGAATAAAATTGGACATCAGAAAAGTTAACTAGCAATTTTATTCATTTAAAAAATTATCTAAAGCATAAATATGCCATTCACTAGCTGACAAAGATACTGCACTTAGTGGAATTTAATACGGAAATTTTAGGAGTTTTGAGGTGGAGAGCAAGAGAAAATTAAAAATAAGGTTATTTCTTCTGAAATAGTAACGAATGTAAGAATGCATTACTCAATAATGTACACCGGTAGAGAACTATGTGTTCTCACTTTTGAGGCTTGGCTACATGAATGAGTGTTTAATTTGTACACAGGTTTGTGAATACACACTACCGAATGAGACTACATGACCTCAGTGATGGCTTTGCTAACGTCCCTGCTTATGGGTGTGCTTTCTCCCCTCCTCAAACTATTGAACCATACATAACATTACATTCATTTTGGATGTCAATTTAGAAATTGAAACACTTTGTGTTATATTTTCCTGTCTTCTCCCAGAAATAAAAAAAAAAAATCCTTAGTCATTTAGGGTAAGATAAGTGTGGGCATGCATTCTCACATAGAAATTAGTAATTAGGGTTGGGCAATAGCATTTATCCTTTAAGATGAGTCACATGTGATGTTCAACATGATCATATCCATCCTCATCCCTTTATTGTAGAAACCCTCATCTGACACATGGTTTAAAATCTTGAGTAGTTCTGATTTGCTAATTTTTTAATTTGTTCTCTCCATTAATTTATTTGAAAATGCTGACATAACACATTTTTATTTTCACATAGCCTAGAAGATAGTTCAGCAATAATTCTATCTGTTCCACTCTGGAGTTGGGAAGTTTTTCTCATTAGACATGAATTTGTGGATGAAAAAATTTCAAAAGGTCAGTTGAAAAATATTGGCATTTGAACCATGGAGGAAATAAGATATCATCATATTGCTGGAACCTGACAAGTCATAACGGATTAATTAATTATCAGATTGGCTTTTTGTCACCAGTCATTCTGAGGTCATATAGCAACTAGGGTAAACCATGATCCATACCTGCTTATCATGTTTTCACTGATGCTTTCCTTTGATTTTATTTTACTGAAAAAATTACATTAGAAAATGTAGAAGAAACAAAAATACGAAAAGAAACTACTCCAAAACTTTTATTATCACTTTTCTCTTTTTCATCATATTTTAATATTTATAATTGTAATGTGGTCATAACTTTACATTTCCCTATCCAGTGTTTTTAAAACCTACCTGTTTCAACACTTATTCAACAGGTATCTAATGAGCAATTATTATGAGGAGCTATGTTTTAGGTGCAGTGGTACCTCAGTTTAAAAACTTAACTTGCTACAGTTCATTTTACAGTTACTAAATCAATTAGAGAAATTTATCCATACAATTTTATTTCTGTAGAACCACTCTTGATATCAATTTCTCTATTAGTTAGGATTTTCTGGAGGAACAGATACAATACAGAATATATGTAGAAGTGTGCAAAAATGTATGAGGCAGACTTACAGGATCAGAATTGCAAGAGTCCCCAGTGATCTTATGTTGGATCAGAGAAAGAAGAATACAAAATGGCTTTCTGTTCATTGGAGTACCTGATGAATCAGCAGTAGTCTAAGGTCAAAAGCCCAGAAGGTCACTGCAATCACTGGTGGCATTCTGCTTCAGTAAGCCAAAGACTCTGTTGGAAGGCTGAAGAATCTGTGCTGGGAGCCTGAAGGAAATAGACACCAACATCTGAAGGTAATGGTAATGACTGGAGTGTGTACAAAGAAAAGAGTAGAATTCCTTTTTATTCCCCTTTTTATTTCCTCCAGGTTACAGGGCCAATTGACTGGTACCACCCATACCTAGGGTAGATCAAAGCTCTTCAATTTGCTAGCTAAATGTTGATCATCCGTGGAGACAACAACAGCTCTATTAATCATCTGTTAAGTGATTCTCACTCAAGTCAAGCTGATATATCAAAATTGACAATCACAGGCACACTTTACTAATCAGTGGATAAATCCCCTGATGAATTCATAGCTAAAAGTAGTGGGCCTGGTCAGAGTAATGAGTCACTGAAGGGTATGATCAAGAAACACGATCTTCATCCTCTGTTTTTACCTGTGTTCTCTGCTACCTGTGTCCTCTGCTACCTGCGTTCTCTGCTACCTGACCACCAAAATATGAACCACTTTCCTTTACCAGAACCTCTACCATTCTTCTTTTGCCTTTGAGCCAGACTAAATTATGAATGAAAATAAAACTCTCCTTGAAGTTGTAGGTGTTGGGTATTTTGTCCCAGTGGCAAGAAAGTCACAGATTTTGTAGCAGAGAGGTGGAGTTTTTACTGTGAGTATACCCGACTCTGTGGTTTATAAGTAAACATGAGGAGACTGGAAAGTTTTGGGGATGCCAATTACTGAATCTCTAGGCTATGGTAAGTGGAGTTTTCTGGGTGACACTGATCAGAATTCAGAACACAAGAATGCTGATAAAAACTCTAGATAGTGAAGACAAGGTTCAGGAGGCTTCCGTCATAAAACAAAGACTCATTTGGCCATTGGAAGAAGCCTGTGTATTTTATACCCTAGCATGGAAAAATGTGATTTATTTTGACCAAGTCCTGAGACTTTGCAAGGGACTGAAAATAAGGGTGGTTGACTAATTAATTTGGTAGAGGAAATTTCAAGGCAGTGCAAGTTCAGGTGGAGACATTAGTACTTGTAGCTTCCAATCCAGTTTACAGGGAGAATCAGAAGGATTATTTTTTAAAGTTTTCAGCTTATTTAAAAAGTTTTCAGCTTTCCCAGAATGAAAGTACCTGCAAAGTTGGGGCCCAAGGCAGCATGGTTGCTGAAAAGATTAGCATTAAAAAGAAGTCAAATATTTTTCATAATAAAAATGTCTTGAGGGTATCTCCAGAATAGGTGAAACTCCATCCTTTGCAGGTTCGAAGGAGGCAGAGTTGTAATACTGTCATTTGAGAAGGCAACACATATGCCCCCTTCTGGAGAAGGCAGGTGTAGGGAATAGGTTTTCTGGAGTTTATTTCATAGTGCTCAGTTATCTAGCCACTCAGAGGCCTCTGCAGTCATGGTCCAAAGGGATCTAGCTACTGTTCCAACTACTTGAAGACTTTGGTGTAATCCATATAAGGGGACTTGCAAATATAAAAGTTGTTGGGTCAGAGAAGCTTCCACCCAGATTTCAAATGAAGATCTAAGAGGACAGTTAATATGCTCCTGAGAGAGCACTTCATAAAACTGTCAGAAATCCTTTTTGTTTTCTGTTTCCTGTTTCCTGGATACCTGAGTCAAAATAAATTGATCTTTTTTTTAAAATTGTGGGTATTAAGCATTTTGTCCCAGGATTAAGAAAACTAAGACATTAATTTTATCAAAGATGGTCACTAATAGTTCAATGATGAGCCCATGTATTTGAGATGAAAGAAGAGGGACAAAAGAGTCGGGAGTCAGGAATTAGTCCCCAGAATACAGTATTAGAATAGAAGCCCCTTGACAGCTAGAAGTGATTGTTGAGTCATGTAACACAAGACACATACAGGATGGAATTTATTCATGGGTGAATTCTAAGAGTGGAGCCCAGAATCGCAGAAGCTGTGGTCCTGGTAATTTTGGGATGGTTTATATTCAGTTATTTACTATTATTTTCCAAAATCACTTTGAAAATAAGCCATATTTTCTGAGTGAAATGAGCCCTGTCTATTGTTCTTTTATTCAAGTGAGCATCCTCTCCTGTTTTTTGGTAGTTTATAAAATTAGACAATTAAGGACTTTTTAGCCAATCTGTCAGAACTCTATTTCTCCCAAAAAATAGAGTCTTTAACAATTTAATAGTGAAACCATGTATCATTTTATATTACATAATCAAATATAACCTTATGCCTTAGGTGCCTTGAAAAATGTAATTCAATGGTATGAATCTCCTTCTAAACCATCTGTCCATCAATTATCAGAATGAACATCCTTCTAAACCATCTGTCAGTAGTTCTTGCAATAAAAACTATAAAACTTTACCAAACAGGAATAACTGAATATGTACTAATTCTTTTGATAACGAGAAACCACAGAAAAGCAGACAAAGCAGCGAGAACATAAAAACAAAGTGAACTGTGCTAAATATGCAGCACAGTTAACTCTGAGAGACACACTTTTATAAGGCTAGTTCTCCATATTTCCTTTTCTCTCTTATCACCCACACTGAGGCAAGGTTTCTTCTATGTATCATATATGTCCATACAGTTCATGCTAAATACCTTTGAAGGGTAATATCTCCGACTGCACTTCCTAACTCTGGTGAGATAAGCTGCTTTCCTCTCACATGTACGTCCTCCCTGATATTTCTGCCTTGAAGCCAACTAACCAAGAACTGAATCTTCTTTGAGCCAAAGTACATCTCTTTGTCTTTGTTTTCTGTTTCAGATATTTTGTCCCAGTGGCTAATACATGGAGGCACCCATGTGTTTTGCTACCAACAACAGCTCTAGATTTAGGCTGTAAGGGTAATGTCCTGGCTCTTATATCTACAAGCTGCCAGATTTAGGCCATTTTCTAAACACCCTATTCTATGACATCTATAAAGTAAGGACATTCATAGTAACTCCTCCTCCATGGCTATGTTGAGAGTTAAATGACTTATGGATTTATGCACCTTAAATATGGCTATGAACTAGATTAATATATATTAATTATATAATTCATATTTTACTGGATATATTATATAGCGTGTTACTGTATGATATTTTAACATAATATATATTATTATATTACAATTTTAAGTGTTTATTTTTTTATTTTAAGAAATAAAAGGAGGAAAACATATTAACAAATAGACACCCATTCACAAAATAGCATAAGAACAATACAAACAAAACAGAGTTACAGAAAATGTTGTAGGAAATTAACAATGGTTGTTGTATTACTTATTAATATCTTCAGAGTGGTTTCTCAAGAAAACAAATAGAGACATACAAGATTGCTCAAGGAAGTAAACATTAACTGATCCTTTCTGTAGAGCAATAGAAGATGGTAGTACAAGTATGTTAGCTAGCCTGTATATACATACATATATAATTTCCCCTTCTTTCCGTTCTCTTTTCTCACACCCCAGTTACCCTTTATTTTTGAGCATTTTCCTTTGTTTTCATGGTGTATCATACCTTCTAGTTTTTATTCACTCTTTCAGGTCTTACACTAGTGAGACAATACAATGATTACATATGCAGGTCTGATTTATTTCACTTATGAGTATGGTCTCTAGGTGTGACCATTTACCTATAAAAGCTTCGAGTTTATCTTTCTATTTTCCTTCTCAGTATTTTCCCAGAAGATCTGAAAATGTCATATCACAGCGATATATGTTCACCTGTGTTCATAGGAGTGCTTTTTGTAATTGGTAAACTGTGGAGGCAACCCAAATGTCCATCCACTGAGGATTGGATAAAAAAATTGTGTTACTTTTATATGATGGAATATTAGTTACAATTTTGTTTACAAATGTCTATTGTAAAGTGAGCACTATAAGTGCTGGTTATATTTATTAATCCACTTCACAAATATTATTGAATTTCCACTTAATGAACTAGGTCCCAATCTAACTCTTACTACCTTATAGATATATTTAGGTTTTCTATTTCGACTGCTCAGTTGATAACATCAAAGACCATCTTTCTTATTCCATGTACTCTCAGCCATTGTCCCTGAAGTACAATGCCCAGATGTGTGGTAAAATATGCCTTTTTGTTAGTATAGTATGAGTTGCACATAGAGATATACACTATATGATGTACACAGTGATGAAATGTCCTAAATATCCTTATTGATAAGCAGTACATTACTTTGTTATCTGACCTGAAGACTTTGAATTTTTACCATTTTTCTCATTTTTCACTTTTCTGTCAGTATCCAGTCCAAGGTCCCACACTGCACTTCAGTTTTCACAAATCCTTGGTCACCAATAAGATTTAACACTGTGTCAATCATTCTTTGCCTTTAATGATTTTATTGTCTTGGATTGATATTAATCAGTTGAGATGGTCATATACTTTCTCATGATTAAAATTATGTCACGCATTTTTGTCTAGAATACCGCAGAAGATATGTTTTGTCTGTCTCTGGAGCATTACATCAGTATGCCCTATTGAGAGTGATATTTACTTTGATGTCGTGCTTATCATGAGATCTGCCAAATGTCTCCACTATATTGTCGAATGTTTTTCCTTTGTGATGAATACATATTACTTCATTTGTTTACTTTGAACTTTACAGATTTGTACTTCTCCAATTATGATTAAAGATTTTGAGTTCATCAATAGAGCTTGCTTGCAACAATATCACTATCTTATACATCATAATCATTTTAGATTTCTCTCATTCTTTTTATAAAATTATAATTCTATAAGAAAGATCTGTTCTCTCATGTAGTTTTTAGTCCTCAATTATTTATTTATATCAGTATAAACTCATGAACATTTATTCTATGTGATACAAGCCAATACTGTCCTTTATTTTGCTTTTCAAGCAATTTAATATGGGATTTGTATACTTATATTAGTCAGATTTCATGTTGCTGCAACAAAAGGTGAAATTTAATTTGACTCAGTGTCAGAGGCTTTAGCCCATGGTCAGCTCTACAGTGGGAACATCTTGGAGAACGATAGTAAAGGAACACAGATCATTTTCCAGAAAGCAGAGTGAAGGGGAAGATAATCGGAGAGGACAGGGCAACGGGCCAAACAATAGTCCCAAAGTTTACACACTTACATGGCCCAGGCACACCCAGAAGTATGATTTACTAATCTCCTATATCACTCTCAAGCCAATGAGGTTGAAAATCAACTTTAATCCATCACTGTCCTTTTGATATATCCCCCTTTTTTTGAGTATTGTTTAAATTCTGGAATATATATTTGTAATTTAAAGCATTAATGTATTTGTTCTTATAGTTTAAAATGATCTTTCCTTACATATAAGAACTGGTTTTAAAAGAAACACATTCTGTTGAAAATTTGTGAGTGCTTGATAATTTTCCATTGTAAATTACTTCATTATCAAAACCTATTCACCTGTGTCGTCTATGGAAATTTTATCTATTCATTTAACTGGAAAACAACAGCAAAAATCATACTGCAAAGTTTCTAACAATAAAGTTTTACTGTAGTTTTAAACCTACTTCTTTAAGAGCTGGGGATTTAGCTCAGCGACACAGCGCCTGCCTGGCAAGTGCAAGGTTGTTAGTTTGATTCCTGGTACCAGAAAAATAAAACAAGTAAACCTACTTCTTTGTATCAGAAAAATGGAGTCTTTCATTTACTTTGTAAGCAATACTTCTGAACACTATCACAGAAGTTTTCAAAGAACATTATTACATATAACTTTTTAAGGTCATAGATACATAATAAAAAAAAATAACCAAGTATATTAAATAGCATCTAGGTAGACATTTTCTCTTTTAGATATATGTCCCTTCATGGACTGTTATTTTCTGTTAATATATTATAAAACCATGTGTAAGAGTAAATGAATCAAACATAGAAATTACTGTGTCTTAAAATATCACATCAATATTTTGAATTTAAGATTGAGGCTGTACTGACTGGTAGAGCACTTCCTTAGGATTGTCAAGGCCCTGATTTTGATTCTTATCCCCACCAAAAAAGAATAAGTTGAAAAAGAATAAATTTCATCAAATTTTTCTCATAAAAATTATTAAAGGGTTTTATGTAACTAATAGACAATATAACCGTGATCTACAAAGATCTCACATTGTATACATGTCTTATAATGTAAATAATAAATAAAATAGTACCTATATATTAATAAAATAAATATGTGTAAGATTCTTATAAGATCAATAATTTAAAAATTGAATGAGTGAGTTAAACACATTTATACTACCTAAAAAGCTACAATTTTACACCTAAAATGATATAAGTCCTTGTTCTCTTTTATTCTCAGTAAAGAATACTATTTGAGAGAGCTTAAACTTAAATGGAAATTCTAAACTCACTCCATTTGGCATTGTGCCCTGTCTATATATTGGAAATGAATGCTTAACAAAAAGATGGCAACTGAGCAAACGTGGAACACTAACCCTCTATTTCTCTCTCAAAGGAGTAGCTTCTCCATCTTATGGAATCTAGAACATAGGTACCTGAATTTTCAAAAGAAAAACGTGATAATTTAACGACAAGATTTTGGGGAAGCTTCTAAGATGACAACAAACGAATTTTTTCCTCTTACTTTTCAAGTCAGGAGCCTCTATTATAACAATCTAAATTCTTAAATAATGTTATCAGCTTTATAGCTATAATGTTATATGTTTGTTTTGTGTGGTTCTTTATTAGGTTTTTAGGAGAATTTTGAAAGTAAAAACGAAGTGTAAACAGTTATAAAAAGGTAAAGGAATAGAACAGTGGGAAAGTATATGTTTCATTGTATTCTATAAGTACTTATTTATTTATTTTGTTTATTTCTATAAGTTTGTGTGAAGTTAATTGTTCAAAGACACTTCTTATAAAAGTTTTCCTATCTGATATAATCTTGTTTGCCTATATTAATTGCAAATATATTCCAGACTGATTCATCTCAATTAAGATTCAGAACTAAATGACAAATGTTCTAGCAAGCACCTTTTTCTGAAAACTTCTCAAGTCACCGAATGCAGAGAAAATATTCACATCAGAAATACCAAGATTTTACATAACACTATTCACCTTTTCCTTTTAAAATTCATCTTACTTGCTTTAAGAATTAATAAAGATGAAATATTTATATTTCAATGAGGATTTCTCTCTACATCCCCTTTCATCTTTAATTTGGTCCTGCAGGGTAAGAAATGCTTTGAGCTACAGTATAGATCTCTGAACTTCATAGAAGACAGATATTACATCATCCTAACAAGAAATTCACTCCAAACATCAAAAAGCATAGAAATATACCCCAGGAGAAAACTCAAAATATCACATCCAAGTCAGACTGAAGAGTAATTCAATTAAATTTGAGTTTTGTAGATATCAGTACAGATAGCCTGGGCAACATGTGGACTGTTTTACTACCATTTATAGACCTATCATTCAGTTCCAACATATAGAAGTTTCATTCAAACTTCTGCTCATATGAATTCCCCATTCCAAGGTGGCTTAAAAACCAAGAAAATAATTAGAACCATGTTTATCTTATGTGATTAAATTAGCATTGAACTGGAAATTACTTGGACTAGTATCATGTATATCACTGTATCATATATCTTCAAAAACACTGCTCTGAAATTGTTAGTTTCAAATTTTATTAGAAAAAATAAATCATCAGAGTAATTCTGTAGTATAATTTCAAGTCAGGAATTTTGATTCCCCTTGCTATGTCTTTGTTGCCCATAATTGTTTTTGATACTCTAAATCTCTTCTGGTTTTCAATAAATTTTAGGAATATTTTCTCCAGTTCTGAGAGGTATTCTAATGGTATTTTGATTGGAATTGCATTAAATGTGTATAAGAATTTTGGGAGTAAGACTATTTTTACTATGTTCGTTCGTCCTACCCATGAATAAGGGATGTCTTTGCATGTGATATGATCTTATATTTCCTTTTGCAGAGTACTATAGTTTTCAACATATAGATCTTTTACTTCTTTGTTAGACTGATTTTTAAGTACTTTTTTATGCTATTTTGAAAGGTATGTTTTCCATAATTTCTTTCTCAATGAGAAAATTCATTACTTGTGTACAAGAATGCTTTTGATTTTTGAATGTTAACTTTGTATACAGCTAAATGAATGAATCTAGTTTTTAAATCTAGGAATCTTTTGATGGAACTTTAGGGGTCTTCTATGGAGAGTATTGTGTCATTTGTAAATAAAGGTAATTTAACTTCTTCCATTCTTATCCTCACTCCTTTTATTTCTTTCTCTTGTCTAACTGCTCTACCTAATGTTTCCAGAACTATATTGAATAGGAGTGGTGATAGTGGACACCCTTGTCTTGTTCCTGATTTTAGAGACAAAGCTTTCAGTTTTTGACCATTTAATATGATGTTGGCTGTTGGTTTGGCATAGATGGCTTGTATTAAATTGAGATAAAAACCTATTCTAATTTTTGGTCGAGTTTTATCATGAATGAGCGTTGTACTGTGTCAAATGCTTTATATTACAGAGCTAAAAACAAACAAAAAAAAGAAACGCTATGACAAAAACGCTATGGTACTGGCAAAAAACAGACCCTAGAATCAGTACAATAGATAAGAAGGAGCAGAAACAATGTCAAACTTGCTCAGTCATCTTATCTTTGACAAAGGGGATGAATATTTTTACTGGAAGAAAGAAAGCCTCTTCCATAATTGGTGCTGGAATAACTGGCTTTCCACATGTTGAAAACTAAAACTAGACTGGTGTATTTCACCGTGCTCTAAACGAAAATCAAAATAGTTCAAATACCTAAATATTGAAACTCAGAGAAGAAGTAGAACTCTTGATGACATAGGTGTAGGCAAAGACTTCATAAACAAAACCTCAAAAGCAAATACTACAAAGAATCAACAACTAGGATCTCATCTTATTAAAAAAGCTTTTGTACAGCAAAAGAAATGACCAACAGAGTGAAAAGACAACCCAAGAGTGGGAAAAAATTATAGCCAATTACTCTTCAGACAAAGGACTAATGTCTAAACTATATAAAGAACTGAAAAAAATTAGACTTGCCCAAATATAAAGACCCAATCCAAAAATGAGCATGTGGAATGAACTGACACTTCTCAGAAGAACTATAAATGGCAAATAAAATGCATTTTAAAATGTTCATCACTGATCATTTGAGAGATGCAAATAAAAACAATGTGAGATTCCATGTAACTCCAAAAAGAATAGCTATTATCAACAAAATCAACCAATAATAAGTACTGGCGGAGCTGTGGGGGGAAAAAGGGCACTTCTCCACTGTTAGTGAGAATTTAGACGGTACAGCCACTGTAGAAATCAGGGTAGAGATTCCTCAAAACTCTAAGACTAGGGGGCTGGGGATTTAGCTCAGCGGCAAAGCGCCTGCCTGGCAAGCACAAGGTCATGAGTTAGGTTCCTGGTACCGGAGGAAAAAAAATAACAAAACTCTAAGACTAGGGTTCCATTTGACCTAGCTATTCCTCTTGATATCTTCCCAAAAAAATTCAAAGTATCATATGACAGCAATATATATGCACTCATGTTTATAGCAGTGCAGTGTAATAGCTAAATCTTAGAAACCACCCAAATGACCATCAACCAATGAATGGAATAATGATGTGGGTTTTTTTTTTATACAATAGAGTACTACTAAGCCACAAAGAAGGATAAACTAGAGACATTTTAGCTAAATGAATGGACCTTGAGACTAAATTCTTAAGTGAAATAAATTGGACTCATATGTGTAAAAAAATTGTATTGTCTCTCTGGTGTGAGAAACTGAAAGTGTAAGCATCAAAATATATAATAGATACTGTAAAATGGGAAGGAATGGTTCAAAGGGAAAGGGGAATGGGCAGGGGAAGGAAGAGAAAAAGAAAAAAGAGAGACAGAAAGAATAAAATAGAAATAAAATTTGTAAATAAGGAGGAGAAGAGTCATTAAAGAGAGGGACGTGGAATGGGAAGAGAAAGAGGAACTGAGACATATCATGTACCTGTACAAATTCCCTATGATAAATATGTCATTATGCATACCTACATATCACCAATAAATTTAATTATAAAAAAGGTTAAAACAAAAATATTAAACAATATCTTTATAGGCATTGTGTTAAAAACTGCTGTCTGTAGGTGCCACTTCAAATACTCTTTTTCAAATTCTTCAATATATTGTTAGATTACGTTTCCTGGATAAGATATTTTGATACACTGTTTAAACTTGCAGATTATGCATGGCTCTCCCATAATATATGAGAGCTGATACAGTGCAAACACTGGAATCTGACCACTCAGATGTGAATTATAACCTTAACATTTTCTAGTAATGTAAACGAGGGCACATTTTACCCAATTTCTCTACTTGTCAATTTCATGAACAAGAAAATACGCATGAAACATAATTTCCAGTTGTGAATTTACTATGAGAATTCTAAAGTTATTTATGTAAATACACTAAGCAAAATGCCTAGTACATGGCCATCACCCAAACATCATGACTTTATATGGTTTATTGGTCTGTAAGCTCCATTAGAAGAAGAAAAAGGCTTTTTGCTGTAACTTCAGGACTTCATACAGCCTAGTTCCTAGCTCCAAGGGGAAATTTAATAGCTATTCATGCAATGAATGAATGAATGAATAAATAAATGAATGAATGAATGAAATTAGTGCCTTGTCCAGATGTTTCACATTGAAAATAGCAATAAAATTGCACAACTATTTGAATGATTCTTTGCCCATGAATCTATTCCAGATGTTTGAAACATAAGGCTCTTTAATAAATATAATTTACAATACTGAAGCCTATATTTTTCCATGAGCCATTAATGGACTTTCAGCATGGGTATTCTATTATGAAACCTTGTGTCTTTATCCTTCACCTACAGAACACATCAATCAGAAAAAATATAAGGTTGCTCTCTACTTTTATTGAATTTTATTCACCTCAACTTATAAAATAAAGCTAGCTACATCTGTGAAGCACATGCATCACTTCAATAATTTTGATTAATAGCACTTTTTAAGATCTGTACTTTAACATCACCTGTGCATCAATGCCTGAAGGAATACTGTCCTGGCAGATCAAGTAATGGTATTAACTGGTGTGAAAGATTATATAGATTGGAAACCTGTGTGTAATTTTACTTTGCTGACTGAATATTCTTTTTGAGTGAACTGGAACATGTCAGACTGTTACTACAAATGAATAAATTTTATCCAAGTTCAGCATATTTTTTTGTGTGTGGCACTGGGGACTGAGCCCACTGCCTTCACAATGAGTTATGTCCTCTGCTCTTCATTTTTTTTTTTTTATTTTGAGACAGAGTCTTAAGTAACTATCATGCAGGCTGGTCTCTTATGTTATGATCGAATTGAAAAAGATAACAATGACTCTACTAGACAACTAGCTAAATCTCTGAGGATCTACAAGTGAATGACAATAAAAGCATAAAATCTTGACAAACATTACTTGAAATCACTGACTTAAATTATGCGGTTCTATGAAAGAGCTTATGAAATAGATGCTTCTTCTTCCTTTTTCTTTACTAACTATTCATAAGAATACAGGTCTAATCAAACACCTACAAAATCATGCTCCACATCTTTACCAAAATATGTAATTTGCATTTTCACCTCTATCCAGCTGATATGGAAATTTTCTTTCTTATATTTTATCATAGTCTGTTTTTTGATCTGATCTTTTGAAGCTCAAATCAAATTTGTGACCCATCTCCTAAAACAAAACTAAAACAAAGCACCACAAATTGTTGTGCATGAACTTTTTTTTTGGCATTAACTTTTCTTAAGCTTCATTTTTAGTTTCCTACAATATTTGGATTTTCCCTCACTTTTCATCAATTCAAATAGATCATTTTAGGTATTTAGTTATATTGAAAATGGAAATGATTGACATCTACATTTGTTTCCACATCTTACTCATCCACCTTCACATACCATATTCCAAGAAGCTTCGCAATAATTATAATATTCTAGGATAAGTAATCGCTACAGCAGTCTTTTTAGATCGTCTAATACATATGTTCCTGGTATTAAAATGATCTGACTTCTCAGTAACAGTTATTTATCACCAAGCCTTTTTCAAGGAACAAAAGACTTCATTTAGCATTCACATGCTCTGCACTGTTCACACTTTCCCTCTTTCCTTTTCAACTCTCCCACAGTCTCCCTGGTGAACTCTTCCTTCTCTACTCTAGTGAAACTGGGGCCCATTTCTTTCTTCTTTTACCACCTAAAGTTTTTAAAGGGAATAAACAAATTTTTATAGTTCCCATTATCTTCTACTGATTATTGTAAAAGTCCAAATATCTTGACCAGCCTCTTCTATTGCACCCCCAATTGATTACCATGATTAAAATATTAAAGTCACTATGTCTAATCCTGATCTTTCCTCTCCAAATCTACTTAGCTTTCTACGTTCTCTATCTAGGCCACCAACCCAAAGCAAGAAAGCTATTCTTAAATCATGGCTCACTTCACTACAAAAAAACAAGCTTCTGACATCTGTGCATATTATACTGCTTTTTGTATTTCTCTATTTTTTGCAGTTATATATTGCTTTGAATCTTTTGAATATGCTTTTCACTTTTTAATGCTGCATAAATTATGATATTTGAGACTTCATTTTGTATTTACTTTCTATTTAAGGTGGAGTTGTTTATCTATCTGTATTTTGGTCAAGTAGTTTTGTCTGAGCCAGTTTTTCTACAACTGGATTTGTTTTGGTCATTTTCTTCTGCTCTAGGAACATAAAATATTTTGAGACATCTGTCCAATGGGGGCACACACTGAATCTCAGTCCACTGGAAAATAATGCTGCCACTGGACTTTTTCTTCCATCTTGCAACACCTTTTGACCCCAGACTACAGGTGCACTCTTCCACCAATGAATCGTAGCTTTTCTCTTTCTCTTTCCTATTCTGCTATCTGCCAGATCTCAACCTCTAAAGTTCCATACCAGGGAGCTTCTGCCAGTGGTATGGCTACATCTTTAAATATCAGTTTTCAGGATCTTCTTTAATTTTTTTCTATATTTACTATGTCTGATGAAGTTTTGTCATTTTCATAGCAGCTTCTGTTTTTGAATACAATGCTAGCTTTATTCTTTTTATGTTTACACTGATAGCTATATTTCAAGTGACTTTGCCCACTGGCGCCTAAACAGCATACAATCAAAGATGGTCAGTGATTTCCCAACTAGCGTTTTACAGACACATATATGTAGATTCCTTTTCTAGTATATTTTCTTGCTTTTTTTCCTGTTTGCATTGAGAAATACCTTTCTTATTTAAATTTCATTTTATATTATCTCCCAAAGTTCTCTTATTTTTCAGTTGATAGCTGAAAGGATTTGCACCCTTGCTCCTGAAATTTTTAATTTGGAAATTAACTTTGATACACTATTTTCTTTTCCTTTGGATCATTCTAAAACTTAATTCACACTCCAAATTTACACATATCTGCAAAGCAAAGATAAAAACTGTAGTAATAATTCCCTTAAAAGTTTACTCTGTGGCATATGCTCCTCTGGAAATTATAGAGACCATCATAAATGGGCTTTTTCCCCTTGCAATTTACAGACTTCAATAGATTTTTAGTGAGCAAACATAAAGTACATATAAATAATAGCAAGCCTTAGTCATGTGTGCAAGAGACATGTATTAAGCACCTAAAATATATCAATCTCCTAATTATTGTAGTATAGGTGTGAAATAATTCAATTTTTAAAAGCCTGCCACCACTGAAATTCTCTTCAAGTGAGGCTTATGTTAGGAAGTAAAATTAAAGGCTACAGTAATTTCTAACTAGGGACAATTGCCTTTCTTTCTCTAGAGACAACTAGGCAAGTGCAAGTAATTGACATTTGAGATGTGCTCTGAAGCTTAAGTATTTACTTTAAGATAATGACTAGCTTTGATAAGGCTGAGGGTAGTGTATGACTTAGAGGTTCCAAGACGAAGGAATGAAATACAAGAAGGCTTGAAGGTAGCATGAAAGGAACAAAAACTTATAGAACACATTAGGTGCTGAAAGGCACAGAGTGCTAAAGTCTGGATCGGATCAAATAATGCAGAGCGTGGAGGCTTTCTTAGGGACTGATGTCCTTATTCCAAGAACAGTAGAAAATTATTTAAAGATTTCAACAAAGTTAATATAATTATTTTTAAAATAAAGCACTATGCAAAAATCAGAGAATAGTGGTGTACAGGTAAAGAACACAAGCTGATATAATGAAAATTAGAGCTTTTATTTGCAGTTTCATGCTTTTAAATTTTTATTTTGCATTTTTTTGTTTTGTTTTGTTTTTTTCTGGTACCCGGAATCGAACTCACAACCTTGCACTTGCCAGGCAGGCACTGTGCTGCTGAGCTAAATGCCCAGCCCCAATGGTTTCAAAATAATCAACAGGGATACACTGAAGTTTATTGCTTTGTAATAATTTTATACAAGGGTTAATTATCAGAAACGTATAAATATTTGTACAGATGGAGGGAAATCATTGTAGCAGTTATTTTACTTGGGAAGTAAATTTTTGTTATCTGATGTTTGTGATTAAATGGAATCAAATACATAAAGAAGAGCTATTTAGTTCACTTTCATTGAATAAGGGAAGAGACGTTTCCTGGTTATGGACAAACTTAAAGTGAACTATAATAGAACCAAAGCGTCTACTAATGGTAACCAAAGAGGAAATTCAATAAAAATTCAAGAGCTTTAAGACTTGCCAATTTTATGACTTTGGATTATGTTTACAGTATACTGGAAATCATGAGAGATGAAAGAAGTTGCAAAAATAAATTTAAAAGGTTACAACACCAATAGTAATATCTCACAAAATTTAGAAATATCACCTTATTTTTTGAAACTTGAAGCAACAAAGAACAAAGTTGGCAAGTACCAATCTGGCTGAGCTATAAATATTGATTATTTGACAGTGTATAACAGCCTTTGCTTTTTCATACTCCCAGCTTGAACTTATTTTTCTTAATAATTACCTTGGATTCCACAAGACATTTGTGGTTACAAATGTGCTACTATGTCAAATTTAGTAAGAACTTTAAATTCTTCCTAATATCATCTCTTTCCTAGAATTTTTCACAAATAGTTTATATGACACTAACATGATTAATTTCTAGAAACTCAAAAAGGTAAAGACATCTGTTTTAATTTGTGATATATAGTAAGAAATTGTAACTTCTTTTCTATTCCAATATACAATCAAAAATTCACATTGATTTGTAACATATTGTGTTTTAGTCAATACACAGTAGTTTATTGAACCTAAAATGGGAGAAGTTAAATCTGTTGATACCTTGGACATTACAAAAAAGCAAACTGCATTTACCATAGTGAATCTAATCTTTAAAATATGTTGTTTTATGGGCAAAACTAATCCTATAGATACAATTCATTCACTCCTCAGTATGCTTTAGAGAAAGATAATTACAAGGGGAAATAAACCCCATTATTTTAAAAGACTTTTATATCCATAATGATAAGTTAATCAATATTATGCTTTTACTTGAAACAATATATTAGCTTCTTTTATTCCTTAATCTTGTAGAAAACAACAAGAGAAATAAATAAAACTATTTCAAGGATATTATATTATTATTTTTAAATCATTATTTTTTGGAACTATGTCTGCCCTCATCACCTTTCATCTCTGAGACACAATATCGAACACCCATAGTTTAAGAGGAGAGGCTTATTTTGATTGATGATTGCAATCATGGTTGGCTGCCTACCAGGTAAAAATGGCAGAGCAGGGGGGCACACTGAGGGAAAGACGCTCACTTCATGGTGATCAGGAAGCAGAGAACTAAGAACAGACCCAGGGAGGGAAATACAACCTCCTAGCTCATGTCCCCAGTGACCCACATTTTCTGACAAGGGCCCATCTCCCAAAACACATTGCTCTTCACTCATGTGTGAACTGATCCCCTGAGGAGTCTGCACACCCACCCCTGACACAATCACCTTCCAAAAGCCCTATATCTAAACACAAGAGGCTATGAGAGAACATTCCAGATTGAACCATAACTATATCTAAATCACCAACTCCAGAATTTCTTCCCTCTAATTTTGATAGGCTGAAAATTACCTTTCAAATAAAATAAATATTAATACTTTATTTCATACCATTTCTGTGCATTCTCTCTGGAAAAATACATTAGACAAAAAATCACCCATATACGTCTTCCAAATTATAATTGAAACCACACTTAAAATTCAAGACAACACATTTTCACAATGTGGCAATTAATATTTGAAATCTGTAAGAGTCATATTTATAGTTCTTACAAAAGTACAAATTCTAAGTGTTAGGTATATTTCGAACTTTATCTCTTTTTCATGAAAATCAATATGAGCACAGAAATAAGCTACATTTCAGTAATAGGCTACAGATTTGTCAGTGAACCTTTTTAAACTACTCACATTATTTTCTGATGGCAAAGACATCTCAAAAGAAGTGTGATATGGTCTCTGAATACCATCAAACCTCCTTGCTGTCTTACCTTCATCAGTAGATGCAGGATTTGCTTTTTTATGACAAGATGAATATATTTCAAATGCAGCTGTTTTAAAAGTAACTGACATTATGAGTAAGAAAAGGGAAGGAGGGCATTTCTATTGGAGCTAATTTTAGGAAACTAGACAGGCATCAGTTATTACACAAAATATTCAAGAATTATCTGAAATTCTTGGGTAGCTTATATTAACACTACTGCTGTCCCTTTATTAGCTATGGTTCCCTGGGATCCTGGATTAAACTAAAGATGATGGAAAACAGTTTTCTTGTGGAATCTTAGAAACTTTCTTGAATTTCCCATCCCTGTCAATAGTTTAAGAGCAAGGAAAACAAGGACTCAAGATTCAGTGGGTAAATTTTCACAAACTATTTATCATTTTCCAGACCCTTTTGATACATACAAATTAGCATTGAATATAAACCCATAACAATTAGACAACATGTTAAGAACTAAGGTGTATGAGCTCATTATTGTCTGAAATTCTGCTTTAAAGATTGCTGGGCATATGGAATTGTCCATGATTCTTTTTACCCACTACAATTGAAAGTTTTATACCTGGTTGTGCACAACACTTATTGAAAGACATCACATAGTATGTCTGGTTGTCTGTGCCAATGATCTTGTATTTGTGAAATACATTTCTTAAAATAATTTAAGAGGTAAGACCTTATAAAAGCACAAAACAAGCTGATGACATCTTTGAACTTGAAACAAATGAAATGTGTTTTGTACATGTACCAACTACCCATGAAGAGTGTAATCATTATGTACTAGAAATGCATACTAATTAACCTTAAAAAGCAAAATTAGTCTATGATAAAAAGGAATGTAGAAAAATATACAGAGGCAGATTATGTTTCATAAAGTCATTATTAAAAGAGTACCAAAAAAAAGTTTTAATACCAATGTTTTAGTCAAATGCAAGCTGCAGCCTCTTCAGCGAGGAAACCAAAATTATTCAAAAATTTTCTGCTTAAGTACCCTATTTTAAAATTCAGGTATGGTGGTGCACACCCATAATCCCAGCACCCAGAAGGCTGAAGCAGGAGGATCACTGTGAGTTCAAAACCTGCCTGGGCTACATGGTGAGTTCAAAGTCAACCTCAATTGCATGGTAAGACCTTGTCTCAAAAAATTGTAGTCCCATTATTTTACATTCTTTGTTACAAATTCTCTTTTTATATCTTTAATCTTAAAGTACCTGTGATTGTCTAATATTTCCAACCTCACTAAGGCAGTGATTCACTGTGTGAAGAGGTTGCCTGGGTAGATCATGTGCTATATGGCAGCTGTGTGGAAAATATGTGATTATGCATTTATTTTCTTCAGCCCTTGAAAATAGTGCACAATAAATATTTCCAATGTGTAGACAAAATAGCAATAGAGGTACACTACGAAAACTAAAGTAAACAAACTCTTCACCTTTGCAGGAATATGAGGAAGCCCTAAACACATTTTCCAAAGGGTAGTCCACTATAGTTTGATTAACACACACTCAGACCCACATCCACATGCATGCACAAGCATATCTCTTCAAATATATTCCAATGTTCTAACTGAAATTATATATCTTTTAACTAATCTCTCCTCATGCTTTTTCTACCTCCGAATTACCCCAGCCTCTAGTAACCACTACTATTTCTACAAGATTAAATTTTCAGATTCCACAAGTGAGATCATGTACTACTTGTCTTTCTGTGCTTGGCATATTATACTTAATATATCTTTCAGGTTCACCCCTTTCATTACAAACAGCAAGGACTGCAAAGTAACTCTTGTTGGTGAACTATTGTATTACTGAAAAAATGTAGAATGGATGGTATTTTCTCTTATCACAAAAAAAGATAACTATGTGGGGTAATTCATTTTATTAACTAGAAAAATTTAATCATTCCAAAATGCATGTATACGTTTAAACATGCAATACATAATAAAAACATAAAATATTTTCTGTCCATTAACCTATATACAAATATACACACACATATATGACAAGTATACATATTGTGTGTGTGTATATATATATATATATATATATATGTTTTAAACTTTTAAACAAATGAAAAATGCTATATGATGATTGTATAAGTTAAGAAATGGGCAGTTTAAACCAGGAATGATGGCACACACCTTCTTTATATCACTCAGAAGGCTGAACCAGGAGAATTACCTTGTATTTGAGGCCAGACTGGACAAAATATGTAGTGAGTTCAAGACCAGCAACTATGGGGGTGGGTTAGGCAAAATTTAGAGTCAAAAGGCCATAGAAGAGTCATCAAAGGAATTCCCTTTTTTTTTTTCACTAGGCTTTGCCCTGAGGACTCTTGAAGTCATAACAGGACTGCAGAATGAACAAAACTCTGAAATAAAAAATAATAAGTACATTTTGCACAATATGAAGAATAAAGAAAAAAGATAACCTGAAAATAGAAGGTAGACTATTACAGAAGAGGATAGGGATCAAAGGAAGGAGATGGAGAGAATCAGAGAATAATATAGTGAATGGCAGGATTAAAATATATCATGGGCATGGATGAAAATGGCATGGTGAATAACATTGTGCTATATCATTAATATGCACATACACATATTTTAAATTAATAATATTTAATTTTCCTGGGTTTAGATATGCATGCCTGTAATTCTAGCTATTCAGCAAGCTGAAACAATTACAAACTGTCAGTGTAGTGACAGCCTGTCTCAAAGTTTAAAAAAATAACCTGTCATTTTATTTTCCTGTGCCTATTGGCACATGCCTGGGATTCCAGAACCCTGGGAAGGCAATGCCAGGGGGATCTCAAGTTCCAGCCCAGCCTGGCCAAATGAGCAACATAATAAGTCCCTAGGTTCAATGTCCTGTGCTGCCAAAATAAACAAAATAAAAGTTTTTCTGAGGAACCAAGTGCAAAGGCAACTGGGGGAGACCCCGACAACCAAACAAAATCCAGAAAATAAAGACTACAGGGTCAAAAAGTAAATTTTGCTGTAATATCTCATTCAACCTGGTCTCATGTGTATGATTTACACTGCTAATAATCTGAACTGAATTTCAAAAAGCTCAACCACATTAAATTTCTAATAAAAAAACACAATAATACCTTTTAATATAAAATAAAAAAATAAAAAAAAACACAATAATACCTTTTAATATACAAAACAGAATCCAGAATGTTCACAGCACCACTTTCATAACTCCAAGATGCACTCCAAAATTACCTGACAAGAAAAGAATTTAAAAATTATAAGCTTCTCACAGGGGAAATAAAAATCAATATATTCCTATCTGGGAAGAACTAGATGTTATAATTATTACAAAAAGACAGATATAATTATTACTATGGCCAATAAGGACAAGAAGAATATGCTTACAATATAAAACATAGACTATCTCAAAAGAGAAATCAAATATGTAAAAAGAAAATTTAAGTATTATAACTGATACATACACGAGATAAAAATATTCACTGTACAGGATTTATAGCAAAATGTTGGGGAAGAATTTTGAAGCTTCCCACAGATAAGTAAAAAACATACCATTTGAAGGAGTCAGAAATAAAGTTTGAAAAATATGAGCAGAAGTTCAGAGAATCTTAGATAAATACTGAATAACTTTGATAGTATAATAATTCACACATACACACACACACCTGCTAGTATTGACATTATACAGTTGACAATATAATAATACTATATTCTATAATTATTGTGATCCACGCTTTCACATTTTTCTTGGTTATATGAAGAGACATTTATTAATTTTGTTAATTTTCAAAGTCAGATTTAATTAATTTATGATTTTCTGTTCTTAATTTCTACAGTCTCTGAATCTATAATTTTTACTTCTTTCATTATTCTTGCCTGGAATTTAAGTTGGTTCTTTCTTTCCTAGTTTCTCTATGTGGAAGCTTACCTCAGTAAGTTCATATCTGTATTTTAAAAATTAATTTCATTGGTACATTTTTATATACATAATGATTTCATTCACATAGGAAATTTGTACTTGTCCAAAATATATCTTGATGTTTCTTTTTCCCTCCTTCCTCTCCCATCCCTTCAATCTTTTCTCTCCTTATTTACAAAAACTTTGTGTCCATTTTTTCTTTCTATTGTTTTTCCTTTTCCATTCATCCATTTCCTCTGCCCTCCCTTGTTCCCCATCCCATTTGAACACTTTCTTACTACTTTTCAATATCTTATCATTCATTTCGTTCCTTGTATACAATTTCAGTTTATCACAGAAGAAAAACAATGTGATACTTATATAAATGTGTCCAATTTATTTCACTTAAAAGTATGGTTTCAAGATCCATCCATTTACCTAGAAATGTCTCAAATTTATTCTGCTTTATAGCAGAATAGTACTCTATTGTATATGAAAAGCATATTTCCAGTATCCATTCATCCACTGATGGAATATGGATTGTTTCTAATATTTAGCTTTACAAACTGAGCTGTTAAAAACATGGGTTTTCATATATGCCTGTGGTATGATGCTTTTAACTCTTTTGGGAAGATACTAAGAAAGGGAATAGGTAGGGCAAATAGAACCCCTAGATTTAGTGTTTTGAAAAGTCTGTGCTGTGATTCTCATATTGGTTATACCAATATACACTCCCCCAACAATAGAAAAGGATTCCTTTTTCCCACATCCTCTCCAGCATTTCTTATTGGTTGATTGTTGATGATATCCATTCTTTCTGGAGTGAAATGAAATCTAAGTGTAGGGATTTTTTCGATGATTTTTAAAAATTTGTTCATTTTTATTTATTTTTTTTTTTTTTTGTTTTTTTGTTTTTTTTTCTGGTATCAGGAATCGAACTCAGCACCTCATGCTTGCCAGGCAGGCACTGTGCTGCTGAGCTAAGTCCTTAGCTCCTAAATTTATTTTAAAAATTAAAAAAATGAAAGCGTATTAACAAACAGACATCCATTTACAAAATAGCATAAGAACAATACAAACAATACAGAGTTACAGACAAAGTGGTAGAAAATTAACAATAGTTGTATTATGTAATGACATCCTCAAAGTGGTTTCTCAGGAAAACAAATAGAGACATGCAATATTGATCAAACAAGTAATCATTAAGTGTTCCTTTCAGTAAATCAACAGAAGACTGTAGTACAACTATATTAGCTATCCTGTATATACATACATATATAATTTCTCCTTCTTTCCCTTCTCTTTTCCCACATCCCAACTGCCCTTTACTTTTGAGCATTTTCCTTTCTTTTCACGATGTCTGTCATACCTGCTAGTTTTTATTTACTCTTTCAACTTCTTACACTAGTGGGATAATACGATTCTTACATATGCAGGTGTGATTTATTTCACTTATGAATATGGTCTCTAGTTGTGACCATTTACCTAAAAAAGCCTCTAGTTTATCTTTCCTTATACCTGAGTAATATTCCATTATATAAAAGTACCACAATTTTTGTATCCAATCCTCAGTGGATGGACATTCGGGTTGCTTCCACAATTTAGCAA
>NW_004955424.1:7719022-7732093 GCF_000276665.1 Chinchilla lanigera | reverse complement strand
AATATGAGTCAATGAAATTCAAATAATTTTTTAAAATCAACAAAGAAAAGCCTAGGGCCTGATAAAATCACTGGTGACTTCCACAAGAAATTAAGATATCTAGTGCTGCTACTTCTCAAACTCCTTAATGAAATTTAAAGTGAAGCAATATAAGGTTGGTTAGAGGTTTATGATCTTATTTATTCTATCAAAGAACCAATTCTTTGATTCATTAATTCTTTGTTTTATTTTCTGTCTCAACTGCTTTAATTTCTGCTCTGATCTCTATAATTTCATCCCTTCTATGGACTTTGGGCTTGACTTGCTCTTCTTTTGCTAGAAGCTCGAGGTGCAACATTAGGTTATTTATTTGTGCTCATTCTGTTTTCCTGATGTGAGAATTCATCATTATAAATTTTCTTCTTAGGACTGCTTTCACTGTGTCTCCCAGGTTCCAGTACATTGTATTTGCATTTTTGTTTTACTATCGATATTGTTTAATTTATCTTTAATTTCATTTGCAGCCCATTGGTTATTTAGGAGGGTGTTATTTGATTTCCATGTGTTTATGGAGTTTCTGCAGTTTCTTTTGCCATTAAATTCCAATTTCGTTGCACTATAATCAGATAATATGCAAGGAATAATTTTAATTCTTTTGCATTTACTTAAGGTTGTTCAATGGCATAGCAGATTGTCTATTTCAGAGAATGTCCCATGTGCAGCTGAGAAGAATGTGTATTCTGCTGTTGGTGAGTAGAACACTGTAAATATCTATTAAAGGCATTTGTTCATATGGGCTCAGTTCTGGTATTTCTTTGCTGAAATTTTGTCTGGTTTGTCTATCGCTTTGTGATAATGGGATATTGACGTCCCCTGCTATAATTATGTTACTGTTTATTTGATTTTTCATGTCTATTAATATTTGTCTTACATATATTTGGATGCTCCTGCATTTGGTGCATATAAATTTATTATTGTTATCTCTCCAAAAATGGTCACCTGAAATGAATACCCACTTTCTGTAGGAAGAAATACAAATGGCAAATAAATATATGAAAAAATGTTCAACATCACTGATCATTTGAGAAATGCAAATTAAAACAACACTGAAATTTCATCTTACCCATTAAAGAATGGCTACCATCAAGAAATGAACAAATAACAAATACTGCCAGAGGTATAGGGAAAGAAAACACTTCTACACTGTTGGTGGGAGTGTAGAATGGCACAAGTATTGTGGAAATAAGTGTGGAGAAAAATCGGTGTGGAGAAAATCCTAGTTTTCCTCAGAACAGAAGCTTATGTTCAACCCAGCTATTCCACTTCTGGGTATACTTCCAGAAGAATTAAAAATCATACCACAGTGATATATGTGCACCCATGTACAGAACAGGACAATTTATAATAGGTACATATTATAAACCAACCATTGAATAGATAAAAAAGATGTGGCATTTTTATACAACGGAGTTCTACTAAGCTATACAGAAGGATAAACTCGAGGTTTTTATAGGTAAATAGATGCAACTTGAGCCTATATTCATAAGAGAAATAAAGCAGATTTGCATATGCATACATCACATTGTTTCCATAGTGTGAAAAACTGAAAGTGTAAATAAGATCCAAAATGTACTCTTTAAAAGGGAAGAATAGCTGCGATGGGAGGTAGGAGAAAAGAAGGAAGGGAAAAGAAAAATATATATATATACGTAAAAGACAGCTAAGATAAATATACTACTAATTTCTATTAGTTCATTCAAAAGAATGGTTTGTGCTTATATTGTTTGATTAATCTTTCATGCCTATATATTGTAATTGGAGCAACTACTTTGAAGATAACAATATGCAATATATTAATCATTTTTAATCTTCTATTGTCTTATTCTGAAATCCCATATCATTGTTTTACTGTTTTTTCTCTATAAAATAAAAAACAATAATAAATTGAAGCAATACTACCAAACTCACCCCTGAAAGTAAGCATTACCCTGATATCAAACCCAGGGAGGGATCCAATCAAAATAACTATAGGCCAATCACCCTAATGAACATACATGCAAAAATTCGCAATAAAGTACTGGGAAAAAGAATGTAGCAAATAATCCAGAAGAGTACACCCTATGACCAAGTGGGATTCGTCCCAGAGATGCAGGGATGGTTTAACATATGCAAATCAATAAATATAATACTCCACGTTAACAGAACCAAGGTCAAAAACTACATGATTTTCTCAATTGACACAGAAAAAGCATTTGACAAAGTCTAACACTTATCCATGATGGGCATCCAACAGAAAACTGGAATAGATGGTCATTATCTTAATCTGATAAAAGTCATCTATGACAAACCAACTGCCAGCATCATACTAAATGGTCAAAAACTGAAAGCTTTTATTGTAAAATCAGGAACAGGAAAAGGATGCCCACCGTCTCTCAGTCTTTTTCAATATAATTCTGGAAACATTACCTGGAACAATTAAAACAAGAGAAAAAAATAAAAGAAATAAGAATAGGAAAGGAAGAAGTTCAATTGTTATTATTTGTGGTTGACATGGTACTCACTACACAGAAGATCACCAAACTGCACCAAAAGACTCCTAGATTTAATAATCAAATTCAGTAGCATAACAAGATATGAAATTAACCCTCAAAAATCAATAGCATTCTAGTAAACAAATAACAAACTCAATGAGAGAGCAATTAGAGCAACCACAACTTTCACAATATCTCCAAGAAAAATAAAATACTTAGGAATCAATCTAATGAACAAAGTAAAAGACCTTTACATTGAGAAGTACAGTAATTTGAAAAAGGAGATTAAAGATGATATTTTGAAATAGAAAGATTTATTTTGTTCTTGGATAGGCAGAACCCATATAGTATATGGCCATACTTCCAAAACTGTTATACAGATTTAATACAATTCAAATCAAATAACCAATAGCATACCTCATAGAAATAGAAAAAACAATTGTAAAACTGTTTTGGAACCAGAGGAAACTTTGAATAGGTTTCTGTGATGTAATCCTGGACATCAAAGACAAGACAGTGGGCATTACAATTCATGACTTCAAATTATACTATAGGGGCTGGGGATTTAGCTCAGTGGCAAAAGCGCCTGCCTGGCAAGCGCAAGGTCGTGAGTTCGGTTCCCGGTACCGGAGAAAAACCAAAAAAAAAAAACAAATTATACTATAAAGCTACTGTGAGAAAAACAGCATGATATTGCCAAAAAATAATCAGGTCTGAGAGTTAATGGAACAGAGAAGATGTAAGAACAATTTTAAATACACTCAGCCACCTTATTATTGGCAGAGGGGCCAAACACCTTCACTGGAAGAAAGATAGCCTCTTTAATAAATAGTTCTGGGAAAACTGGCTTTCCATATACAAAAGATTAAATCTAGACCCATTATCTCTCACCACGCACTAAACTAAGATCAAAATTGATTAAAGATCTAACTCCTGAAAAAGAAACACTTAAATCTGCTAGAAGATAGAATAGATAAAACTCTTGAAGACATAGGTATGGATAAAGACTTTATTAACAAAATTCCAATCACACAAAAAATGTTACAAAAACTCAACAACTATATTTCTTTTTCATGTGTTTTTAATGCTATAACTTTCTAATAATGGCAACTTTACTAAGTATTGTCACTTTCACTCAATTTAAAATATTTTCTAATTTTCCTTGTCATATTTTATCTATACATCATTGTTGTAGTCAATGTTTGCACAAAAAACAATTTGATATAGGACACAAAATTTATAGAATTATTTCATAACAGTCACTCAAAGATTCAAATACAAAAGAGTGCTGTGAATCTGTCCATACATTAAAGACCCAAAGAATAAAACTGTGGACCTCGATACCATGTTAATCTACTTCATGAGAACAGCTGGAGATCTAGGGCCCATGGTTATGCCCACCACGAGTCTAAATGGACGTCTAGAGGCCATATCAATGTCTCATGTAAGTCTGTTTCATGGATCTACACAGAAAACCCAAAGGTCAGCGGTGGAAGCTGACAAGTCTGTGACAGGAGGATAAAAGATCTGTGCCAGCAGGCTGAGGAATTTGCACTGGAGCCAAGAATTGATGCTCAAAATAAGAACCAGAGCTCCGGCCAAAAGTACAGAGCCATCCTCAGTGACAGCAAGTCCCCGAGCTTGTCCAACAATGAGAACAGCCAAGTTCATATCAGGAAAGCCAGGGCCACAAGCTTCTCCAGGAAACTGAACAGTGCACTGTCTTCTCCTCCACAGCCAGGAAGTGATGCTCAACGTAAGGACCAGAGCTCACCCAAAGTGTGTTGCAGCCATTCTCAGGAAGAGCAAGGTCCTGAGCTCCTCCAACAATGAGAACTGTAGAGTTCAGGATGACAAACTCCTCCAGGAGAGCTAACAGCCCCAGGAGAACCAACAACACCTCTTCTTCCTCTCCACTTCTCCTTTTTATGTTGTTGGCAACAATCTTTGGGTGAGCCTCCCACACCCAAAACCACACCGATTCAGTTCAGCTGGGTGTTACAATTTTCCCATTAGTTGTCAATCCACCACAAACATTAGCTAATGTGCTGTTTCTAAATATTGGTTACTTACCAGTCACTTTAATGTTGTTAATTTTTAATATATTTTAACCAGTGACCACTCCAATTATTTAAATGTATGATGACCAAAAATGCATATTTGGTTTATGTTTATCAGATAATATAACAGGAAATATAACAATGACAATTTTATAGAGTTTACTCAATACAAGTATCGACTGATTGAAATGACGCATGTGCAAATGATGTTGGGATAGAATGTAAATAACACACTGCCTGAGTCATGCTTGGGGTAAACTGTTAAGTGGTTAATCTGAGGAAGCACTTTATAATTTAATTTGTCTTACCTGTTTCATAAGCTAGAAAGAAACCTGTTGTTGACTATTTCCAATCTGTCTATTATCTATCTATCTGTCTGTCTATTTGTTTCTGTACATTTATTGAGTTGTTGCATGGAATATTCTGTCTATGTTATATTGTTGACTGGTACAGTACTTCAGGGCTTCTGTTTTCTGTCTGACTTTTATGTACCTGATCTATTAAATACAGAAAAATGAGTGAAAATGTATGTAGATATTGCTAGGGAATAATATATTACTTCTTGCAATTCTATCAGTTTCATATCATCTATTTTGAAATTTTGTGAGTTGGTTTTGCTTTTAGGTTATTATGTGTTCATGAGAAATTGATTTCATTATTATTATATCATAATCCTCTTCAGTTCTAGTAATATTTTTGTTATGAAATTTATTTTTCTCATATAAATATAAATGTTTTATATTTATTTTTATTAGTATTGGGATATTTTATTTTTCCCATTCTTTAAATTATCTGTATCTTCAATATAAACATATAGTTGGATCTTCTTGCTGTAATTTGAAAAACTCTTTATTGATGTATATAGACCATGTAGTCTAAGGTAGTTATTCATTTAGTTGACAAAATCCTATGAACTTGCTAAACATGTTTATTATCTCCATCTGTTCCTGGTTTTTTGCCTTGCTTTGGACTGGGGTATTTTATATTTTTTAAATTGGATGATTGGCTTAAGTTTTAACCTTTTAAAATTATGTATTGTGGTTACCCTGGGATTTATAGCAGTTTTCATTATTTAAATTTAATTTTAAAATAATAGCATACCACTTCTCATGCTTTAAGGACATTTCTTGGCTTTCTGATACAATAGCACAATTATAACAAACAGCAATTTAAAACATCATTTTATTATCAGTATTTCTGTTCACTTAGAACAGAAATCTGACCTCATCAAAACTGGAGTATCTGTTCAGATTCTCACAATCTTAAAATAACTTTAACTAGTATTGTGATCTTATCTAGGCTCAGTTATCTTTCAAGACCACTGTTGTTGGTGGTAAAATTCAATTTCTTTGATTTGTAATGGAGCACAGCTCTTTGTTAGCTATCAAACAGTGACCATTCTCCATGTCTAGAAACTATCCACCGTTTCAATTCTTGTGACTCTATCTAAAACATAAAAATTTGCAATTTCAAGGCCCAGAAGTATGTATCTTGTTTTCAGTTTCTCCAGCCATTATGCAAGACTCATCTGCTTATGTCAGGTGCCCTCAGGATAATCTTCCTCTGAATTTACTCAAAGTCAAATGATTAGAAAATTTAAATACATTTATATTATCCTCCTGGCCATGCAATGTGACATAGTCATATAAGTTAAATCTCATCATATTTACAAGTTTTTCTTACACTCAAGGAGTGAGGTTACTGAGATTATAGAAAGCTTCTTCTCCCAGTGGTTTAAACAATTTCTATGAATTATCAGTTTCTATTAATTAACAAATTCTATTAAATTTATAGTCACTTAGTTCTGGAGAATATAAACAATAAGGCAGCAGTGCCGTCTCCTTCTTGGATGTGAAAGGGAGCCACTGTTCCAGGCATCTCCTCCACCTCCTGATGCCCTCAGACACTCCTTAGTTTGTAGTTGGCAATTCCCTGTATATTAATGTCATTTTCCTTCTCTATGTGTCTGTATACTGAAATTTCCACCCTTTATAAGCCATCAGGAATAAGGGATTAAGACCGACTCTAAGGATTTATTTATAACCTCATTTCCACTTTAAAGACCCTCGTTCCAAATACGTTTTGAAATACTGGGGTTAGGAATTCAACATATTTTACATGGAGGTACACAATTCAAACTATAACATGTTTTGCTGGTATTGTGATAGATTTTTCTACTTTGATAAAAGTAAATGAGATAGGGAAATGTATACTTGAAATAAAAAACTGGTACTATAAAATAAAATTCAAATTATAAAGAGATATTATTAGTTTCTTTTGATTTAGCATCACAGAGATTCATCATATTCATATAAGACAGAGAAATATAACAAAAAATTTCAAACTGTTTGTAAAAAAACCCTCATTAGCTTTTTAAATATTTCTATTACAACACTTTCATCAAAGTTAATAATATTTTATATTTTCTTTACTAAGATCTACTTGTATTACCTTAAAAACACACTGAAAGACCAGTTTTACCATAAATATAAATATTTTTCACTAAAAATAAAGCGAATTGAAATGTGCTATGTACGTATACCCATTTCCCAAAATGAACGTAATCCCTATGTACTGAAGACGTGTACTAATAAACATATACACTCAAAATCACTGTTGTTTTTGGTATAATTGTTTCTTGGATTTGTAATGGAGCAGTTACTGAATTTTTTGTTAGCTATTAAACAGTGGCCATTTTTTTAAATTTTTAAAATCTATCTGAAAATAAACACAGTAATGTATTCTGTTTGCGAACAATTCCATTAGCCAAAAGAAGTGTTTGGCAAAAATTTGCTTCTGTTCTCAAACCCCACATTGAGTGATGAATACAATGCAGCTCTCTCCTTCAGAATGGTGGAACAAATTAAGTTTGTGAACTGAGGTACCACTGAAAATATATTCAAATACATATGTCTCACAAATAGAAGCACTTCCACCAGTATTATGTCTGGATTTCTGCAAATGAATAGTTTGTTTATGTAAGAGAAGAACTAGTTTCTCAAACAAATAGACTGTGTAACGATTAATTCACTAAATAATAGAGGATTCAAAACAATATTCCTGCCTCCCAGGAAATAATATTACTTACCTGATCAATTTTGACACCTACTTAGATAGGGAAAATGTTTCATTAATATAGGTGTAAGTTTAAAACTTGAGGAATTCAACTTAATTTATTTCTAGCTTTGAGTCCTAGTCCTGGAATATTTTTCATCTATGAGGCTTGTGATCTTCTAAATGTTCTGTTGTTACTTTACACTGTTGGATGATGTTCTTTTAAAAGCATTTATATCTAGACTTTTTATCTTTAAAATAAAAAGGAAATGAAAAACCACTGAGAAAAAATGTACAATTCATTTTTTATCATTGTACTATCACAAATATAGTCTCATTCTGTTTCTGGTTAAATGGCATCATATGCACATAATTTTGAGTGTAATCTGAATGTTACCAATCAGGATGGACTAGTTTCTGAAAGCCCTTCTTCAGTATAGATGTTTTATGTAAAGGAAGTAAAAAGATAGAGAAGAAAATGTGGGAAAGGAAAGTCCCCTGTCCCAACAGTGGTCAGTGAATGCCTGTCTTTTCTATTCTCATTCATCCCTGAGATTATCTCTAGTGTCCCCTTTCCTGAGTAAAAGACTTACTGTCAATGACAAATTATTTGAATAAAAAATCTACTTTTGTCCATTACCTAGGTGGTATACATTCTTGTCAGGTGAGAGAAATATTTTGACAATTGTGCAGCCCCTGTTGGATTCTGGGAAATTTGATTCTCTGAAGGTATGCTGTCTGACTTGCTAGCATTTGTTTGTTATGCATATTTTTCCAGTTTACCCCAGAATTACTAAAGGACTCTCAAGCAGGGACCAGAAACCGTGTTTAGTGAGGCAGAAGCATATTTGCACAGCTCATAAATGATGGACTCAGCTGTTTTATGTGTCACTGGATATCAAATAATCTTGCAGAATCCTCACTTTATTTTTCTAGAATTGCAAAATTAGAAAATTTTTTGCAACTCTACTTACACATGATTTCTACAGAACCACCTAAAGTCTTCCCAAAACTTTAGGGTAGTAAAAGGCAGTTAGGAAACACTCTGTTCCCAAAATTCTACAGATTTCATGATTCTAGCTGTTACCAAAGAAGTTTTCTGTAATTTCTTAGACATTTTTCAGAAGAATAAAAGTTGATAAATTTTGTAAAAGGTTAAGGCATATGCTAACATTCCAGGTATAAGGCCAATTTGCTTGTACAAACCTAACCTATGAGACCTTTTCTGTATGTTCAGTGAAATACCCTGCCTACCCTCGTGATAATCCTGTTGTCTAACATCCCCTGGTCTCATGGCCTCCCTCAGAAAAAGTAAGGCCATGACAAAGAATGTATTACACCCAGTGTTAGAGGAGACACAATAGATGAAACTTACGCTCTTCCATTTGGAAGATCTATCCTCTTCTTTCACTGACAGTTTTAGATGAAATTTTGCCGTATGACTCATAAGATTGAGTTTCTCTAAGAGTTACATGGAATTAAGTTAGCATGAGTCAATATTTGACAATTGAAAGATAAAAGATGGATCAGGACTAACAGATAAATGTATTTCCTTCATTTTCCCAGACAAACTGAGCCAATAATTCACGGGTAGTGTATGACGTATTTCAAGATGGCTCAACTGATCTACCATTGGCCAAGTTATTGTCCTGCCTCAGTTCCCTTCCACTCTTCAGTTTTACTTTCCTTGGATCATACCTTTCCAGAAAGCATTGACATACAAGTTTTGCAGCGTAGGTAGTAGAGGTACTACTGTTTTTCTTAAATAAAAAGAAGTAGAAATGATTGAAATTGAGGTTAGGGGAAGATCAAGGTATATGGAGTCCAAGATTCTGGATTAATACTTTGATGCATTTCCTTTACATTACTCCGTTTCTAAATACAGGTGAACAGAAGAGTCTAAGACAACTTATTGTCTAACCATAATTTCACTGATTGCAGAGGTTCCAAAACTCCACTTTACTTCATAGGTGGACTCTGCCTTTTTGTCTCCCACAGCCAAGAGGTGTACACAGTGGTTGTAGGTGTTCTGCTTTCATTGGCCAAGCAAGATAAGATTCTGTTCCAACATAATGAATATGAAGATTGAAATCAGTATAACACAATTACTCCCAAGATGTGGGACTGTTTTCCCCCCCCCCTTAGGGTAATAATCCCTGTCAGTGATCAGATAGCTTCTTCTCCAGGGCATATAAAATAGTCTTATGTCAGTAAAATTCTGGAATTATTAATTGAATGGAATGAACATGTTTTTCTTGCCAGAATATCCTTTAATCTACTCACGTATTTCTAGCTCTAACTTTAACTTCACTGACAAGTCTAATTAATATTTACTCTAAACTCACCAATATTTACTATTGATATCTTTTCCTATCACTTCATTGTCCATGCTTGATTTTGAATTACATGTGTTCTGTCTGCCACTCAACCCCACCGTGTTGTTGGAAAACCATTCCTTTGGTACAACACCATGATTTCATTTTATATTATGTTTGACTTTAGGAAAGTACACTTGCTTAGGGAACTATTTTCTACATGAAACATTTTGTCTGCTAATGGTAGCCATTTATGCTACTGTGTGTTTATTTGCAGTGCTCATTTTTGAAAAGCCACTTTTCCATAGAAGTCATAGTTATGTTTCTGCAACCTTAACAAATCTCCAAAGACTTTCACACATGCCACACAAAACCCTCTAATTAACTTAAAGCCTGAATTTTCAAACAAACGTGTGAAACAATAGCAAAAGTAAACAGCATGTGGGCCAGTGCTAACTGATGTGGTAGCAACATTATTTTTACCTCTATATGTTATTAACAGTCACTGTCCCTGTACTATGGTCAAATAAAACTATTGAGACTAGATTTATCTAGAGGGTCAAGTGAATTTTGAAATACTGGCTTCTTTCAGGGAAATAAGCTACCATTTTCTAAAATTATTATTTGTGAACTCTGCACTAAACAATCAACATAAACAGTTCTACAAAATCTTTGGCTAATGCAGTGATATTTATTGTGGAATAACATCAATTGTTTATGCTGATCATAATTTTTAATAAAATCTTGGATATATTGTTGGAACAAAATTATTCTAATATGAATATAGATTTTGTCTTGAAAACAAAGATGCAAAATGCTTTTAAATACATAAACTATGTAAAAATAACAATGAAAATTATCTTAATGATGATGGGTGATGATTTTCATGAACATTATTTTCTCTTTAGTTTGCATATTATTCAAAGCCAGATCACATCCATAGTATTTTTTCTTTGATTGTTTTGTTGGATTTTATTCTTAATTGGTTGTGATAGCTTATAGTAGTAAGTTGCCCCCAGATTTCCTCCTGATTATATGTTGGTGTCTTAACAACATATAGAAACTTACCAAAAATATTTTCCAAGAGTAGTTGTGGTCTTGCTGAAAAAACAGACTATCTGTTATGCTTAATATTGTCACTAGGCCAAAAGATACCTACATTGCTGGTTAGTCAGTACTATTAATATTCTTGCAAGATATTTGAATATGCTGAATATTTCAGTAAGCTGTGTAAAACACATTACCCTCTTTATAAATATGTAGGACTTACGAAATCAGTTAAAGGCCTATGCAGAACAAAGCCTCCCTTATATTTGCTTTAGAGAATCCCTGCTTCCTAACTGCCTTCCAACAGAGATATTAGCTTTCTCATGCCTCTGACTTGCATGGAAGTATTGGGGTTTTCTGGGCCTTGAGTCTATCAGCCTTTTATCTGGAACTACGCCATCATCATCTCTCTTCAGTTTCCAGCTTAACCAGTGTAACTTGTAGATTGTGAGGATTGCAAGTTTCCATAGTTGTATAAGCCAATTCCTTATAATAAATGTGTGTGTGTGTGTGTGTGTGTGTGTGTGTGTGTGTATTTATCTGGAGAAAACTGGTAATATACTACCCCTTGGCCCACCTCTTAAAGACATTGCAATGTTTCTTTTTAAAACACATTCTTGGCTAGATTTCATTTAATATTTTTCATTAAATGAAAACTGGATTTCATTTTATATTTTATAAAAATAAAACAATATTTTTCCCCTCAAATGTCAATTGAAGCTTATGAATCTGTGTTTAACTGACACTACATGATTACTTTATAATTGGTACTAGAAAGTTCATTTCAACTCAAATTCTTTATATAAATAAGACATGGAATTCCATAGAATGTTGCTTCCTCCTATTTTACCTTGTTATGTGACATATATGCTGAGAATCACTAACAAAGTCATTATTTCTGTCAGTTTACACATTTTATGTTGAATTTAAATATATTTTCCTAAAAGTAAACTATTTATTTTTAAAATATCTATAAATTATAAAAATATTTTATCTCTGAAATTAAAATGCAGAGCCATGTGTCATGAGATCACAGTATGACTTTCATCAGCAATCACATCTCTCAGTCTCTAAATGTCAAATTATAATTGGCATTTAAGAAAATTGCTTTAGGATATATTTCACATAACTTTTAAAATACTGGTTGGTATTTTTAGTCATTATTTCATTAGTACTAAATTGAGTACTAGTGTCCAATTAGACATTAATTACCAATCTAAATATGGCTAATGTTCTAACCTGGATGTCACTAGGCATTTTAATTTTGCTAAATTAAATGCAATGAAATTTAACTTTGCAGATTTCACAATCCAAACACTCCTTTAATTATAGAGGTTTATTTGAATGGAATAGAACAAATGCTTTCTAACCTTAAAACTCTGGTGAAATTAAACATGATATTTAGTGCAATCATTACAGGAACTTGGAGAAAAAAAGTCTCATTTGAGATCCTGAAAGAAACCTCCCACCCAACCCATAAAACTTTACCATGCTCCATCCAGCTCCTGCTTCCATGACTGCAGAAACAAAAGATTTCTAACTGTTGCAAATGTCTTCTTTTTACTGAACAAAATATATTCACCGTAATTTCATCCTTTAATTTTATTTCTACCATTTGGAACACAGTAGAATAAATTTATTATCCCTTTCAAATATTTGATGGCAGTTACTCTATTATTCCCCTGCCTAACCTACTCCAAAGTAGCTGGATATATTGCAGTTCTCCTTCATCATTTCCTTTGCTCTCTCCTGAGCAATCAATGTCTTTTTCAAAACAAGGACCTCTGATATGTGAATGATATATCTCTAAAGCCATCTCATTTTACAGTCTTCTTGTAAATATAATAAGCTACATCATCTAACGAACTGCCAGATGTCTGTAAAGGCAGGAAGTAGCTTTCCATAGTATATATGTATATATATTTTTAATTGTTTCAGGAACTTCAAGAGTGTACAAAACAAATAAGGTACTATAAATTCATCATCCTTGTCTCAAATTTTTAGTACATATTAAAAAAATAATATAAGAACTTGAGGTTGAACCTCCTTGGGTGGAGGGACCTGGCCCATGGTAAGCCGCGACAC
>NW_004955424.1:7707679-7718421 GCF_000276665.1 Chinchilla lanigera | reverse complement strand
TCTGGTACCGGGAACCGAACTCACGACCTTGCGCTTGCCAGGCAGGCGCTTTTGCCACTGAGCTAAATCCCCAGCCCCATGAGAGAATAATTTATATGGTCTTCTTGACCTACAGTCAAACTGTATCCATAAAACTTATAGTTCACCATATCATACACTGACCTTATTTTTCTTTGTCTAAATATAACTTTAATTTGACACAATTAACATAAAAATATATTTTGGCTTTTTGTTTGTTACTCTTGAATTCTTAGTAATGTTTCTTCTCATAAAATATATACTAATGTTTTTACATAGAGAGCATATTTGCTGAGACCCTTCATATATCAAAATGCCTTTCTCAGTTACTTTCAAATCTTAGAGTTTTATTCACTGTAGAGTGCCTGGAAACAGCCAGTTTGGATGAAAAAAGAGAAAACTAATATTAGAGTTGTGAAAATGCTTGTTAGTTCTAAAGAAGGAAAACAATCAGAGGCATCAGAGAAAGATCCCTGCTATGAAAGAACATACCCAGAGAAGCAGAACATTTCAGCCACCTCTGTAGTCCATGGGGTGTTTGTCAACATGGTTTCAAGGCCATTATAGCTACAAACTGTGACAAATTTGAAATCAGGAAAGACTTTTCCAAGATGAAAACAAATACAATGTTCAAAATTAAAAATGACATAATAAATATCTTAACTGTTTACTGCAGAAAAAACTAAACTTAGAGAGTAAAGATTAATATGAAGTCTAAAATAGAATTGTGGTAATGACCCAAAAGAAATTCAAACTGTGGATATCATACTTGAGACAGAGGAACTTTGGCTAAAAATATCAATATTACAGTAATAATGATGAAACCATTTCTAGATCAAAATGCAGTTTTCTTCTCTAAAGCATGTTTCATAGTAGACCCTCAGATGAAATGTTTTTGACAAGAATATTTTTTAATTTCAAGACTAAAGAAGAAAACCATGCAAGCTCCTAGAATAGAATAAAGAAAAACAATTTTAAAAAAAGGATGAAACAATTAACTGAGCAAAATGGCTGATGAAAAAGGCAAAAGAATTAGTGTGGAGCACAGTAGAGAGAAAGAAAGAAACAAAAAATCTTGGACCCAAAAGTCTCCATTCAACCATGTCATTATTCATATGCAAAAGCGGCAGAAAGACAGCATGTTATCTGAGTATCTTCTCCTCTGAATTGCAAAACATTTCCCAGGGCTTCCTGCTCAAACTCCTACTCTGTGACATGCTTACAAAACCGAAGAGCTCTGTTTCTCACGGGAATCTCCCATTCTGCCTGCCCTTCATAAACACTCTCCTTGAAGCATCCATCATCAAATGCTGATTTCATCCTGTTCTGCTTTAATAGATCGAATTCTACCTTGAGAAATATGTCCTTTTCCTAATTCTAAAAATTATTGGAGAATTTAACACAAGAAATAAAATACATTATTGCTCCTCAAATTCTTCTTTGGATGATACCTGGTAATTTCCTATTTTCTATGTTCTCATGAAGCTTTTGCTAAATTTGACAGTTGTAGGAGCTCTGCAGTGCTTAGAAATAGCTTTTGCTTTCCTATCTTCCTTGCTCCTATCCAACTTCCACAGATAAACATAAAATCTGAGATTTTTTATTTCTTTCTGCTTCACCTTATAATGAAATTGAAAATTCTCCATCTACCCATATCAACTTTCAACTGTGCTCTCCAACCTTGTCTATTTAGAAATGTTAGGGTTGCCGCTGGTAATGTGTAACAAACTCCACACTTGATAGGAAGGCTGATTTAAACCAAAATTTGATGTTGCTATGGCAATTGGAGAAATGATGACTATACTCATACAGCAAGTTGAAGAAGAACAATTTCTGCAAAAACAATGAGTGAAATATTAAGTTAAAACTTTGGACTCCTGAAAGTCAGGACAAGGAGATAACTTACCAATTTGATTCCAGCTTCCACTCTTTCCATAAGGTGAGCCTTTGGATGCTGATTGTGAAAACAGTAGCAGGAGAGCAAGAGTAATTTAAAAAATGAGCCCAATAGAGAAAAACTAGGAGTTTGTGGGACAGAATTAACAATATATCATACACATTTGTATTATGTCTGCGCTAAGTGCATCCCTGCCTAAAGGAAAATAATTCACATGAATTTTAAATAAAAGGATATTCACAAAAGGATTATTTTGTTGCATTTTCTTTTTACACATATCAGATCCTTCAGACCACCTACAAATATATATGATATATAATATAATATATAGTGTGTAATATATAGAATTATACTTTACATCATTAAGAACACATACCATAGTGAAAGAAAATGTACACATAGAATAATAATGGTAATATGAAATTGCCTTCTAAAGATTAAAAAATGAGGGCTGGGAATATAGCTCAGTGGCATAAACACCTGCCTGGCAAGCGCAAAGGTCCTGAGCTCAATCCCCAATACCGCAAAAAAAAAAAAAAAGAAAGAAAGAAAGAAAGAAAGAAAGAAAGAAAAAGATTTTAAAATGGGCAGAAAGGCCTTCTCTCACTTTCCTCACTATGGTCTGAGAATGTCTCCCAAAGATTCTCATTCCAGAAGCTTGGTCTCCAGCGTAATGGTATGGAAGTCGGGAGGAGCATTAGGAGGTACATCCTAGTGGAAATTTACTAGACAATAGGCATAGCACTCTCAGAGTGATCCTGGTCTCTCTCATCAGACAGGGTAGAACTGTGAAGTCAAATTAATTTTCACAAGAGTGAGTTGACATAAAGTAAGGACACTCTGTGTGCTTGATCTCTTCTCACAGAGACATTTCCCCTTTCTCTTTCCCATTATGTCATACTGCAGACAGAGAAGCCCTTGTCAGATGCCAAACCATGATATTTGGACTTTCCAGCCGCAAAAGCCATGAACCAGCAAGTGAATCTCTTCTCATTACACAATACATATCCAGCTTCACATATTTTGCTATAGCATCACATATTGGATCAAGACATTCCTCTGCTCCTGTAAAATCTGTGGTGCCATTCCTTGAAGGGGGTCTAGCAATTGTTTTAATTCACTTAAAAGGTCTTCTTTTATGATTTTTTAAAACAAAAGTTCATTTACAAGACATTGGCTTTTCTATGTCTACTTTACTAAATATTCCTAAATCCATTACATACAGTAAACATACTTGTGGCCAATAATTTTCCTCTTAAAAGTTTGTGTGTAAATAAAAGCAGCTTTGTATAGTGTCACATTATATAATGAACCTTTCCTATGAGTACCTGGTAAATCTTCCAAAATGTATTACCTGGTGTTCTCTCATGTTTCTCTCCCAAGTGCAGGTGTATTGTAACCAGGGCTGCAGTACTTTGACATTTCTATGTCCCTGGTCCCTGGGATGACAACTTAGTCTCCAGTGAGCTGAAGCTCAGTGAAGAGCTCTGGCTAGTGCGGCAAACTTGGCTCCATTCTCACTCAGTCCGTACTAGGCTATGAAATTACTTTTCACACCTCCCATGTAGCTCTTAACTATACAAATAAATAAAAACTGCCATGACTGGTTATACAGAATTTAGGATTAATGAGTACTTCAAATATCAAAACATAGGGAGTATCAAAGTAAGACAATCTAACAACCCTTTAACTCACAGAAATTTAAAGTTTGATAATAGCAATTTCTGACAATGATAGGAAGACTAAGAGAACTTTTCTATTTTAAGAAATGCAAATCGGCACAAACCACTTCAGTAGGCAATTTGTAAAACTCTAATAAAGTTAAATACGTGTGTACTTCACAATCAGAAATTTCACTCAGTGTTTGCGCTATAGATACGGCAAATGAGTTTATCAAGAATGGCATTCACAAGAGACAGAAAGAGCAGGAACAAACAAAACTTTATTGAGCCAGCTGGTGGACAGTCTCTAAGCAGGAGCCAGAGAAGATGTCTGCCCCAATCTGGGTCTCACTTTAGGTTTAAGTACATTTTAAGTTTCCATAGTAACTACTACCTCATTTTTCAAAATCTCACAAGAATGTCAAACAGCTATCACAAAGTTTATATCCCAAAAGTTGTCAGACAGCTGGATTCCAGATGACCATCGCAGTTTAATTTTAGTCTACTTCCCAATTTTCCCTGTTTGTTCTCTCCCATTTTATGACACTACTCTCCTCTAAGTGGGTTGATAACTAACCAAGAGGACTGGGGTGAAAGTGGGGTCAACTACCACTTAAGTGAACTTAAGTGACTTCTCTTAATATTGAGCTAAAAAAAGAAAATGGAGTCTCTCTTGCCCTATCACTATAGACAAGTCCTTTACACATTTCAATAAAACACTTTGTACAATAATGTATGTTATGAGAAGTTCTGTCAAACTAATAAGTCATAAATAAACTCAATAATTACTGGTATTTCAATACATAAGTAAACTGTGGTTTATTAATGCATGGATTGCTTTACAGACATACAATTGCTGAACTGCATGTACATGTATAAATGTGGATATATTTCAAAAATCTAATATTGATTGATCAAAAAAAATTGTAAAATAGTATCTTTTATAGGAATTTTATATAACTTGGATAATATGCTGTGGTTAAGGCATACAGAAATTATGGATAAGGGCGGGGGAGTTAGCTCAGTGGCATAGCGCCTGCCTGGCAAGCGCAAGGTCATGAGTTCGGTTTCCGGTACCGGAGAAAACAAACAAACAAACAAACAAACAAACAGAAATTCAGGATAAAAATGACAATAAATGTATTGCAATTTAAAAGTAGCAATGATCTCACTGGAGGCAAGATCAGAAAATTTTGAACATAATTTCACTTGTAATTTGAATTAAAAAAAACCACTAATGATGGAAAAATAGTTCTATTTATTAAATCTGTGTGATACTTTCTTGGGTACACATTATCCTAGAGTGTAATTTGCATCCTTGGAATACTGAATTAATAGGAAAGGACAATATCCTGTGTAAACTTGACTCACAGGCTTTGCTGCAGTTTTGGTGGGAAGGAAACATGCCCAGTATACTTACCTGTAATGTGCATACTGAGTTGAGGATGATTTTACTTTCTGGATTCATTATACCCATTAGAATCCCAGACTTCTTACAACTCATTCTTCAGTTTCTTTATCAATAAATTGCATTGGTTTAACCTTGGAATAAACATTATCTCCTGCAATCAAAGAGTTGAAGTCCTGATATGAAATATATTTAGAAACCAATGAGAGATATCATATATCAAAAGAATGTGCCAGCTCATGTTCAGTGTTTACTGTTATCTAGTGGATATATGTTATTCCTGAATTGACTTCCGGCTGTGATTTCACGTACATCTATAAATGGTATACTTTAGTATACACTTAGAAATTTATTTCTTCTTTGAAAATCTCACTTTTAAATTAATGAAGATATAATTTATTAGCAAGAGTCATATCCAACTACACAGTCTAGGAAAAAATCCTATAAATTTCAATATTCGTGAAAGAGCAACAATAAATAATTTAGGAAGTAACAATGACAAATCCTCAGTGTTTGTTGTTTAGGATTCTCAACCTTACTGTGTTTTGAGTTTTGTGTACTAAGGATTGGACTCAGGGTCTTCTCATGGGGTAAAGAAAAAAAGAGGCTTCAATAGTGAGTTACAGACTCATCTCTTGAACTACAGCTCGTTGAAGTCATCTTTACCTAAAAATACAATTCCACCTCAAATTATTTTAAACATCACAGTGCAAATATTTGCACTGAAGAAAATTATAAACCTTAATATATTACAATCTAGACATTTAAAATGCAATGTTCTGTCTCTTACAAGATAGATAAGAACAATACATTTCAGAGAAATAATCTCAGAATGGTCCAGGTGGTAACTGGGAAAGTGAAATTCTGTTCTAGATCTCTCTGCTACCAACTTCCAAAATAGAATATGTGCTGGGGTAGTTTATTTACTGTTTGAATATGTAAGTTGACATTTAGCTTCAGTTGTAAATAATCTCTACTCTGCTCATAACTGCAAATATAATTGTCAAAGATGTGAACCTCAGAGAAGTAAAGTTAGATACTGATCTCATGCTGTATTTACCACCGATAGAAATCTGACAGCACTAATGGCAAGTAGAAGAGATTCCTGAAGTTGAAAGTGAATTCAGGAAACTGTTTTATATTTAGAACACAAAGTACTCAAGAATTGGCTACATCCCATCCCAAAATGGATTGACATTGTAGCTCCTCATTAACTGATTTCCCAGAACATTTTACAAAGGATGTGCTACTATCCCCTACCAATGTCCCTAATGTTTTCCATGCATGTCAGTTGGAACTGAAAGCTAGTGTTTTAGGTCATTTGGAATACATCAGGGGCTCATAACTATTCTGGCTGAAAGAATTATGGTCAGCATAAGTGTATGAACAGCTTTTAAAACCAGAATAAGAAAAAAGAACTGTTGTAAAACCAACAAATTCAACTCATACCACCACTATATTATCCTCAGAGCCCCAGACTCAGAATGACTCATGCCAAGAGAGGACAATGTAATTTACAAAGTAAGGCAAACATAATTGGGACGCCTCTTTTGACACTGGGACCTTCTTGAGTGTTTTATTGTTGCTGTCCTTGTTTTCCCTTTGTATAAAAGTACAAGACAACACATAAATATCTAGGTGATGTTTATGTGAAACAACAGACAGTTTTGAAATCTATGTCTCCTGATGAGTCTCAACTTAACTTCAGATCTGTTCAAATAATATCTCCTCAAGTCTTTCTCAGACACCACTGAATCTAATTCTCCATTCTCAAAATATGTGTGATGTATAGGCAATACCAAAAACTCACATTTGCTTGAAGGCTAGTTTCTCAAATCAGTAGTATAAATCCTTGTTTCTCTTGAGGAAGGGTTTGAGAGATAGTATCATGTAGTACTTAAGAATATGAAATAAGGCATACAAGTGCTTAGAGTAAACCCTGTCAAATTTCTGGTTTGGTTATCTTGGGAAAATTACTTTCAACCATTTTTCTCTCTATCCTGATAAAAATCTCTATGGAACAAATTTCATAGAACTTTTTCAGAGTTTAAATCAGTAGATTTGAAGCAAGAAAGAAGTATTTGTCAGTGGCTACAGAGAGGTTGGATTGCCACGTATAAGAGGAGGGGTTTAGGGTTGCTATTGACATAAACTAAGTAGAAACTAAGGATATTACTAAACATCCTACAGCTGATTATTCCCATAACAAAGGATTATCTGACTCAAATTTTTTATACAAATGAGATTGAAAACCTCCAGCTTAAATAAATTAATTCTTATGAAACCATTACAAAAGTGACTGGCATATAATAAGTACTCGATACAGAATTATAAGTTTTGCATAATTATTCTATCACTCTAAAGTTTCAAAGGTTGACTATAATGCTTTTTTAAATTTTTTTGTTTATTTGTTTGTTTGTTTTCAGGTACCGGGAATTGAACTCAAGACCTAGCACTTGCCAGGCAGGCACTGTGCCACTGAGCTAAATCCTCAGCCCCTATAATGCAATTTTTATTTGATCAGGTAAAACCGTTACCCCGATTTTTCTCTTTTTACAAGTGCTAACAATGTATGTATCTCATCCTATTGCATATTTCACTTATCTGTAAATACTTGGTCTTCGTCTTATTTTTCTTTAGAATTAACTCTCTTCTTCTACCTAAAAATGAAAAAAATAAGATATCTCTACAAAAGATTCTCAATTTTGGAAAGATCAAGTTAAAGATGACAATAGAAAGCTAACAAAAGATATCACAAAATCTTTTTAAAAGAACAAACTATCATATCCCCTATTAAACTAGAGGATAAAGGCTTGATATATTACTGCTTTACAAATTGGGACTCAGTGTTTTCAGGTGGAATAGAAAAACAAATATTGAGAGATATTCCAAAAGCATACTTAAGTGTCTTTCCATATGTCAATCCATAAGTTTTGAATAGATCAGAGATATTTCTATAACTGTGGACACCTACAAAGTATTCATATGTAGTGCTAAATCCGTTATACATATTCTACTTCTTTCATTTCTTTACACCATAGGAATTAATAATGTCATAAAAATAACCTGAGCAATAACAAAATATAGTAATTATTACAGTAAATTTCCTATCAGATTAAACAAGTGGTGGTATGATTTTTCTGAAGAAATGCATGATGAAATACCTAGAAATTAAGCTAATATTGAAATAATTTCAATCAATTTTATAAACCTTAGCCCTATTAAGACTGCTTTGTTGTTTGTATCACCCATTTTATAAAGATAATTTGGGTATCTTCATCTACTTCCAAGGCAACAGTGAACTATCCTCCATCATTACATAGGACAGAATAAGAGGGATCAGGAATTTTATTTGGTTTTGAAAGAATTATGAATTGACTTCCTAAATATAATTGATGAAATCCACTTAAATCATTAATTACATCATCACCCTTCAGCAAAACAATCACCTTAATGACTTAATGTGTGATTAAAATTTTCAAATAATCAACATGGGACCAGAGCCTAGAATTGATCTACTTAATAATGGAACTTAATTACATTGAAAGTAAAACACAAACAAATATTTATTTACATTTGTTAGCAAGTTAAAAAATAATTTATTCAAAGTCCATAGGCCTTTAGTAGTACAGGGACATCAGTTTCTACTAAATAGAGGTTAAAAGCAGCAGTACCTGTCAAGCAAACCTCCAAAATTTGATTGTTCCCATGGTGAACATCCCTGATCTAACGTTAAAGAATTTCCAAATCCTAAGCACTAGTGCTCCTCTCCGTCATCTTTTTCTTTCTGTCCTCCCCATCTCTTCTTTCTTTCTCCTCTATTCTCCCTTTCTCCCTTTCTCTTTTTACTTCTTCTGTCCCAGTCAAATACATATACATGAATGTATTCCTTCCTAACTATATTCTCTATTTTCTTTTCATTCTCAACAGGCTTAAAAGTAGTGGCATTTCTTTTATTTCCATAATAGTAACACACCTTCTACATCTAGAGTCCATGGTTCCGTTTGACCAAGTGTCCCATGCTTGGACTCATCTTCCTACCTCAGTGTCCAGCCTGGCTCAGTGTTGCTCCTGTCTGGCACCGTGGTATACTTGTACCCTTCCCAAATATCTAAAGCTCACTTCCTGGTTCCCTGACTCTGCCTCCCCACAGATTCAGCCCAGGTCATATTCTGTTCTTATCCACTGCCATGGCTGTAGGCCAGTGTTACGGTTTACATCAACCATGCCCCCCAAGTAAAAGGAGCCCTTCTCCACTGATGTTGAAATTTTTTGAAAAATCAAATTCAAATATAACAAGATTAACAAGGAGTACAATAACCAAAGAAAGAGATAGAAAGATAGATAGATAGATAGATAGATAGATAGATAGATAGATGATAGATAGATACATAGATACACAGATAGATGATAGATAGATAGATAATAGACAGAGAGGGGGAGAGAGAGAGAGAGAGATACCAGGGTAGGTGCAAATTCATTCATCCCAGTAATTATACTAAATTCTTAGTTAGCTTATCTCCCCGTATCTCCCTGAAGTCTGCTAAGTAGCTGGTGGGGGCCTGGCTTAGACGGGAGATGAGGCATTCATGTAGCCCCCAGTCCTGGTGAAGAACCCACAGCAGCGGTGAATAAGGCAAGACCAGTAGGTACACAACCAGTTTGTGCGTCTTCACCAGCATCTTAAAGACATAAGGCCTGGGGGCATTTATACCTGCCTGTCCCCCGGCCTGCTGTGCCAAGCCACCTGTACTACTACTCGCCTTGGCCTCTGTGCGGTGCTGTTTGAGGGCCTAATGGGGCTGACGGTAAAGCCCCTAGCTTTCTGCTGAGGGCCTTTACCAAGGCTGCAGCTGGTGCACTGGTGAGAATAGGAGCTGAGGTGACTCTTACCTACCTGAATGCGATGGCCAGGTTCCAGAGGACCAGCGCTGCTGCTACAAAAACGCGGGAACTGAAGCGAAATACAAGAATGGGCCAGATGTGCTGGTGAAGGGAAAGGTTGTCTGCTAGGAGGGCTTCTTCTGCCCAGGAAGGACTTCACCTCATACTGTTGCCCACGAGGGCCCTGCACTGTCCTCCTCTTAGACTTTGGGCACATGAACAAGGTCTACAAACCTCTTTTCCTCAGTGGCTGAGGAGGCAGGTGGCCTGGAGCCAGTGAGCCAGGCTTCACCACTCCCTGCTGCTACAATCACTGCCCACCCAGGGCCTGGACCTTGCTGTGTGAAAAAAAGGGAATGTCTGTTTCATCTCCTACACCTGTTTCTGGTGCTTGAGTCTATTGACAACCTTGTGCCTCGTTGATAGTGAGAAAGGAGCAATGCTCCCAAACGCTGACCTGGGACTTCTAGTCTTTAGAGCTGCGCAGAAGTAAGTGTCTACTAATAGTTCATCTACTCTATAGTATTTTGTTATGACAATGTATGCAAATACAGACCTGGAGCTATGTTGTTTATTTAATTTAATCTCTTATTGTTATTGTTCTCTCTGTTTTTTATATTAGATGATCAGATGTTCCAACATCCACTAGTATATTAAATACACTTTGTGAATTTATTTCTGGTGTTTCATTGCCTTATATCTAGAACTTCTACTTGCTTATTTTTAGATTTTCTTGTATCATTACTCCGAATTCTTTTTTTTTTTTTTTTTTTTTTTTTTTTTTCTCTGGTACCAGGAACCGAACTCACGACCTTGCGCTTGCCAGGCAGGCGCTTTCCCCGCTAAGCTAAATCCCCAGCCCCTCATTACTCCG
>NW_004955424.1:7221114-7707579 GCF_000276665.1 Chinchilla lanigera | reverse complement strand
ATTAAATACACTTTGTGAATTTATTTCTGGTGTTTCATTGCCTTATATCTAGAACTTCTACTTGCTTATTTTTAGATTTTCTTGTATCATTACTCTTTATTTTTTTTTTTTTTTTTTCGGTTTTTGGTTTTTCTCTGGTACCGGGAACCAAACTCACGACCTTGCGCTTGCCAGGCAGGCGCTTTCGCCGCTAAGCTAAATCCCCAGCCCCTCATTACTCCGAATTCTTATCTTTGCATTTGTTTGAGCCATTTCAAGGCTGTTCTCAGTTGATATTCTCTACTGCTTGCCATTTATTACACTATGCTTCGTATGTTAGATAATCTTAAATTTTATCTTGTGTCTGTTATTTTTCTCAGTATAGACTGCTTCTTTTACCAGTTAAATTTGAATTGCAAACTCAGCTGTCTTCGGTGGTATCTGTTGCCTTAAATCAGATTATCAGTTTTTACCTGAAGCACACTTCACTGTGTTTGTATGATTCTCGTTATTTATATTTGAGACTTCCCCATTTTCTCCAGTAATCACAGCTTTTGTTTTTTGTTATTCAAGTACTGGGGATTCAGCTGAACTACAATCCCAGACTTTTTGTAAATTTTGAGAAAGGGTCTCAAGTCACCTAGGCTAGATTACAATTTGCAATTCTTTTGCCTCAGCTTCTCAGAATGCTGAGATTATAGCTACATGCAATATGTCCAGGCAGTTTTCAGATTTCTAAATTCAGTTTTCTGGTTTCCCAGGATAGAACATGATAGAGTTTTTTATGTTGTTTGTGTTTTTTGTTTTTTTGGTTTTTTTTTTCCATCAGTCCTCTACTGACTTCACTCTGCCAGAAACTTCTGAGCTAAGGCTAAAATCACAGAATTGAACTCATTTTGTTCAACTCTTCTCTCCCAGTTGTATTGTCCTTGTCTGAGTTGCCCTGCTTCTGGTAATTCTACAGTGACCGGAGGTAGCTGCTGCTACACCAGGTCTAGAAATTGTAGTTTTGTTTTACCAAAGTTGATTGCTAGGTGTTTTGCCATTTCAAAGTTTTGTTACAAAGAAATGGAACTTACTTATGGCTTATAAAAATGTAATTGCTGTCTAAGACTAAAAATTGTACAGTTAATTTGTAACTTTATTTGTATTAGTATATGTTTGCAGGACATATGATTGCATTCATTGCAGTACATCTACATAACAGGTCTTCATGCTTTTTTTCACATCCCTTTCCCCTCCTACTTCCTCCCTTTTTCGCTTGTTTGGTCCCCTTCCCTTTTTCAAAAGATTCATCTCCTGGTTTTCTAATATTTTGCTCTTTAACTTATTTGACTTTGGGGTTTCTCATGTTAGACTAATCATGTGATTTTTAAACTTGTGTATTTGATTTATTTCATATAGCACCATTTTTCTACAAATTACTCAAATTTATCCTTCTTTATGGCAAAGCAGTTCTCCATTGTGTAGAAATGCCATTCATTTCTTATTTTACTGCGAAGCATTTTAGGATAATGTCTTGCACTTGGGACAACATGTTTACATTGTTTATGAAGTTACTTAAATTTCTCTTATTAATTTTGGTTTGTGGCATTGTATATAGATAGATTATGAAATGTAAAAATTCTTCAATTTTGAATTTATTTTAAATTTTAGAGTGAAACAAAATGAATTTTTGGCAGATGTCCCATGGTTATATGAAAATAAGTTTTATTCTCTGATGTTAATTTAAAAAATATTATTGATCCTGTAAATTGTACCCCTTAGTAACAAAAAATTTCGTTTTTTTCTCTTTATTGACTTGTTCTTAAATATTTCCTGCTACTGATGTTACTATCCCAAACCATTCTTCTTTTAGATATTTCAAGCTACTTATTTTAGGTTTGCTTTTTAATCTTTCTGTCTTGGTTACTTTCCTCTTGTTGCTGGGACAAAATACCTGATGCCCAAAATTAAGGATGGAAAGCTTTATTTCACTTACAGTTTGTGGAGGTTTCAGTCCATACTTGGCTGGTTACCAGGCAGAGTGGCACATGGCAGAGGGCAATAGTTCATGGCAGTGAAAGACAGCAAAAGTAGCAAGAGCAAAAGTGAGCAGTGGCAGAGAGGAACAAGCCTCTTTCCCTCCCTTGTATTGTAAGCAGGCTACCTCCACCCAGGAGGCATGTACTCACACACTCTCCATGCCCTCCTCTTGCACAGGGTCAGGATGAATACAAAGTAAGCACCCTGCTTCCCTGCTGAATCACTTAGGTAACCTTCTAAACTTCTCAAATTGCCACAATAAACAATATCCCAGAAGGGTAAGGGCATGTTCTTTTCACCCCCGGATGCAGAACTGCTGAATCACTTAGCCAAACCTCTAGACTCCCCAAGTTGACATAATGTATCAACCATAACACTTTCTATTTCTTTTTGTTTCTCAAAAATAAAATATACATAATTTTTTATTTACTCATCTTGATTTTGCTTTTAATTAGTATATTGAATGATAATTATTCAAATTAATTCTATTTTAATCAAATGCACATTTTCTTTAAATTTTTCTACATTATTATAAATTGTACACCTTTGAGATGGAAATTAATTTTATTTAGAATGATTTAATTTTTTGTTAATAGAATGTTAAACTTTTGACTTGAAAAAGAATTTTTGTGCCCTTTAAAGAAAGTAACATTATGCAATAAATAAAATGTTTTATTATCATTATTAGTTCTTTACTTTTATTTCTTAATTCATAGCATTTAACTAATTAAAAATTAATACCTCAACTGTAGCAAAAATTCCTGGTTTGATTATTTACACTACATAAAAATGTTGTTACTTCTAGGTCAGAATATTTTAATAACATATCTGTCAGTAGCATTACTCATTAGATTAAAGAATTCATTTTAATTCAAGATTTGAACTTTTATGTTTTTGTTTTTCTTTTCCTCATACAGAATTATTTCATTACATTTTAAAACGAGTAAATTAGTGTGGCATTAAAAATAGATCATTAAACACATTGCATGAGTATAATAAAAATAATGATCATTCGGAATTCATTACTAAGTATTGTCTGTTAACAACCGTTTTTCATTATTCTATATAATTCTACAGGAGCTAACCCATTAAAATCACACAATGATGATAAAAGTGATATTGCCAAAGTGAAATTTCTAGATGTAATACAAAAACTCTAAAGAATAAATGCATTCACATTCTCTAACATCTAAAAATACATACATTTATGCACACATAGACATACGCTCCTCTCTAAAGTTTTACAGAAATATTCTTCATCTCTTTTTTCTTGTCCACATACACATGTTATATGCATTCTTAAGGCTTTCTTAACATCTGTGTTGGCCAGAAATATCCACAGGAAAACACAGAAGGGATAAAAGAAGAAATTTATGAGGAATTGTTTCATACAGTGTTGAAAGTTTTGAATCTTCTCCATTTGCAATTTGCAGGGCAGAAACCTAATAAAGCCAGTTCTGCAATTCAAAGGCATGAGCATCAAAAACCAATAATATAGATTTCAATTTGAATGGGAAAGCCTCAGAAAATCAGGACTGCATTTCAAACAATACCAGAGCTAGGGAATCCTCCTTTCAGTAACTTTCTGTTCTGTTGAAGATCTCAACAGATTAAATGGTGACCACCCACACTGATGAGGGCAATCCATTGCTAATCACTTCCTGAAATACCTTCCCATACAACACCAACTACCTGAGTTTCTAGTAATCCAATCAAGCTTACACATTAAATTAACTTTGAAAATAGAAAATGACTTTTCCTCTATGAATCCTTTCTAATACCTTTATCCATCACACAAAAAAATAATAAGTACCTACATTAAAAGAAATATGCAGACCCTGGCACAGTGGTGTATGATTGTAATCTCAGCAATGAAAGACACTGAGCCCAGATTTCAAGTTTAAGTCCCCATGGAAAAATTTTTGAGAACTTATCTTAAAATTTTAAAATAAAAATAAAAAGAGATGGTCATATAGCACTCCAGTAGTCCTTCTCCAGTACTGAAGAGAAAGAAGAAAGGAAGGAAGGAAAGAGAGACAGAGAGAAATAAAGAATAAAGAAAGAAAGAGAAAAAAGAAGAGGAGAGGGAGGTGTTTAAATCTGTATGGCAAAAAGTGTGATGAGACATAAGACTAGGATTTAAGCTTAATTTGAAAGTTAAAATGTTATTGTGAAACAACACAAAAACAATAAAAATGATACAGGACTTTAAAACAAGATGATAGGAAATTAAGAATGATCCTTATAGTACATATTGCTATCTTCGAAAAAGTAACTCACGTTACCAGTTGTAACAATGCAAGATTGATCAAACAGTTACAAGGAGTAAACAAGTAAGAAAAAGCTCACCTCCACCTGTGTGGGAGTGATGCTGAGCCCCAGATAACCGTGTGAAACTGTGAGCTGTGCCCCATACCCTAACAACTGCAGAAGACATGCTGAGCCCTGGACAGCTCAGGGTCCTTGGTGAGTCACGCCCACACCCTACCATCATAGGAGTGACACTGAGCCCCAGTGAACACCAGGAACCTTGGTGAGCCATTCCCCACCACCCATCATTGCAGGAGTGACACTGAACCCTAGTCAACTTCAGAAGCCTTGGTAAACCACCCCTCCCACAGTCTTGGGAGTGACGCTGAGCCCCAGGAAACTTTGGGAGCTTAGAAAATGTCAAAAAGAAGGAGCAAAATGCAATTTCAGATCACCAGCCACCCACCCAGAACAAGTCCAGGAGACATTAACATAGAAGAACGTGGAAGTCACACAGCTGAAATTTCTGAAATGATACCAATTGAAGTAAAGAAATAACCCCACCTTGGCATAAAAGAAATCAGATCAGAAATAATATCATAGGTAAAAAAAGAAATGATAGCAACAATGAAAGAATTGCTCAACACAACTAAACAAGACCTAGATTACAAAAATACAGAAGCATAGAAAAATGATGGAAATATTGACTGAAAAATTTAGAAAAGAATTAGAGTGCATGAAACAGATTCAAGCAGATACACAGGAAATTAATAATCCCATTGCAAGCTGGGAAAACCTCTTGAATGAAACAGAAGATAGAGTTTCAAACCTTGAAGACAGGTCTGTAGCTAGTGATTGTGAAAGGAAGGATTTCTTAAAAATAATAAAGCACCAGGAAATAACAATTCAGCACCTGCAAAATGGTGAAAACAAGAACAATATAAAACTGATCAGTGTGAACAAAACAGCAGGAGTCAACATGGATGACATAAAAATACTATTTGCAGAAGTAGTTGTGGAAAATTTCCTAAACATGGAACAAGAATCTAAACAGTAGGCAAGGCATATAGAATTCCAACTAACCATAACCAAAATAAATCTACACCCAGACACATAATAATCAGATCCCAGATATTCAGCAATAGAACAGAGTATTAAAAGCTGGTAGGGGAAAGAAACATATCATCTATAAAGGAAAACCCAACAGAGTCACAGGAAATTTCTCAACAAAAACCATTAAGTCAAGATGAGATTAGAGTTAAGTATTTCAGGTCCTGAAGAAAACAACTTCCAAACAAGACTGATGTACCCTACAAAACTATCCTTCAGAATTAATGATGAAATAAGATATTTCTATGACAAAGAACAATCAAAGAAACTCAGGACCACTGAAGCAACCTTACAGAGAGTACTGGAAGAAATTCTAGAAAGAAACATAAAAGACCACAACTTCAAGAACAACAATAGAAAGAAATCACCAAGCAAAGCAAGTAATTAAACAGTGGGGGAAAGTAGGAAATCAACAGCAGGAAAATAACATGATAAAGATATGCCAATGCATATCAGTTATAACCATCAATATAAATAGCCTCAATAAAACAATAAAAAGAAGCAGAGTGGGAGAGTGGCACAAGAAACAAAATCCAGCAGTATTCTGTGTACAAGAAACACATTTAACTCAAAAGGAAATTCATAGACTGAAAATCAAAAGATGGAAAACAATACTCCATCTGACAGGAACCCAGAAAAAGGCAAGAGTAGCTATTCTGGTTGAAGGCAATATATGCAAATCAATAAGTGTAATACACCATACCAACAAAGCCAAAGGCAAAAATCACATGATCATCACAATAGATGCAGAAAAAGCTTTTAATAAAATCCAATCCTCATTCATGATTTTAAAAAAAACCCTACAGAACATCATAGTAGATGGTCTTTACCTTTATCTGATAAAAACCGTCTATGACAAACCAACAGCAAACATCATACTAAATGGGAAAAAGCTGAAAGCTTTCACTTAAAAATCAGGAAGAAGACAAGGATGTCCACTGTCACCACTGCTATTCAACATAGTTCTGGAAACATTAGCCAGAGCAACTGGACAAGAGAAAGAAATAAAAATAAAAGAAGTAAGAATTGGAAAGGAGAAAGTAAAGTGTCATATGACATGATATTCTACATACAAGACCCCAAAAACTCCACAGGAAGACTTCTAGAATTAATTACCAAATTCATTAATGTAGCTGCATACAAAGTCAACTCAAAAATCAACAGGAAAAAAAAATCAATTACAGTCCTATACACAAACAACCTAAACACTGGGAGAAAAATTAGGGAAATTACACCATTCACAACAGCATCTAAGAATTGAAATACTTAGGAATCAATCTAACAAAGGAAGTGAAAAAGCTATATAGTGAGAATTATAATACTCTTAAAAGACAGATCAAAGAGGGTCTCAGAAAATGGAAAGATATTCCTACTCATAGATAGGAAGAACCAACATTATGAAAATACAATCCTGATTAAAATACCATTAGTATACCTCACAGATCAAGAGAAAACATATCTAAAATTCATCTTGAACCAGAAGAGACCTAGAATAGCACAGCAATCTTGGGGAGCAAAGGAAAGGCAGGATGCATCACAATCTCTGGCTTGAAGTTATATTACAAAGCTACTGTGATAAAATCATCATGGTACTGGCAAAAAACAGACCTAAGGATCAGTGGAACTGATTAGAAGATGCAGACACAATTACAAACACACTCAGCCACCTTATCTTTGGCAAAGGAGGCAAACATGTTTACTGGAAGAAAGATAGATTCTTAAATAAATGGTGCTGGAAAAACTGGCTCTCCACATGCTGAAGAATAAAATTAGACTCACATCTATCACCATTTCACTAAACTAAAGTCAAAATGTATCAAAGATCTAAATATTAAAACAGAAACTCAATCCAGTGGAGAAGAAAGTAGGTAGGTATCTTGAAGATATAAGTGTAGCTAGAGAGTCCATGAACCAAAACCAAACTGCATGAGAAATACTTCAAAGAATCAACAACTGGAGTCTCATCTTATTGAAAGGTTTTGCCCATCAAAAGAAATCACCAAGAGTGTAAAAAGAAAGCCCACAAATTGGGAAAAAAATTTAACCAACTGTCCCTGAGGCAAAAGATTTCTATCTAGAACATATAATGAATTTAATAAAAATCAGGTCACCAAAATTCAAAGACCTAATCCAAAAATGGGCATCTGAGATGAATACACACTTCGTGGATAAAGAAATATAAATGGCAAATAAATATATGAAAAATGTTCAACATCACTGGTCATTTGAGAGATGCAAATTAAAACAACACTGAGATTCCATCACACCCCAGAAAGAATGGCTATCATCACAAAATCAACCAATAGCAAATGATGGAGAGGTTGTGGAGAAAAAAGAACACCTTTCCACTGTTCGTAGGAGTGTAGACTGGTACAACCACTGTGGAAATCAGTGTGGAGATTCCTCAGAAAGCTTGGATTACTGGTCCCATTTAATCCAGCTATTCCCCTTCTGGGTATTTTTCCAGAAGAACTGAAAATGTCATAGCACAGTGATATGTGAACCCATGTTTATAGCAGCTTGATTTGTCATAGTTAAATCTTGGAAAACAATCTAAATATCCATCTGCTGAATAATGGACAAAAAATATATTTTTATACAATTGGAGTGTTAGTCATCTATAAAAAAATATATATACTCAAGGTGTTTATAGGTAAATGGATTCAACTAAAGTCCATACTCATAAGTGAAATAAATCAGACCTGCATGCATAAACATCATATTGTCTCCCTAGTGTAAGAACCTGAAAGTGTAAATAAACCCAAAATGTCCAATAGATATTGTGAAAGGGAAAAAGAATGCTCATAGGGAAAGAATAGCATGGATTAGGGAAAAGAGATTAAGGAAAGGAGAAAAGAAAAAAAGGAAGGAAAAATATATATGGATATAGAAGGATAGCTGAGATAACTGTACTGCTGATGTCTATTGGTTTGTCGAAAAAAAGTTAATCCTTAAATATCTTGTCCAATTTTGCCTGCTCATATCTGGTAATCTGATCAACTAATTTAAAGACAACAATATGCAATATAACAACCATTGTTGAATTCCTACCATCCTTTTTAGTGAAGCACTGTCTTGTTTCTAATTTTTTTTTATTATTTTTTATTCACTTTAACTGTTTGATCAATCTTGCATTCATTTTTGTTTTGTTCTATTTTTTGTCTTTTTGAGACAGGGTCTCGCTATGCAGTTCAGGCTGGCCTTGAGTTCACTTTGTAGCCCAGGCTGGCTTCCAACTCACAATGATCCTCCTGCCTCGGCCTCCCGAGTGCTGGGATTACAAGCATGTGCCACCATGCCTAGCCAATCTTGCATTCTTATTTGGTAATCTGAGCAACTTCATTGATGATAACAATATGTAACAAATACAACAAGCATTGTTAATTTCCTATCATCTTGTTTTTAAGTTTTGTAACATTTTTATAGTTTTTGCACTGTTTTATTTTTATCTGTTAGTATTTTGTGGTTTTTTCTCTTTAAAATAAAAAAGTAATTAAAAAGCATTAGAAATGATACAGAGCTTCACTAAACAAAATAATAGGGATTCAACAATGGTTGTTATACTGCATATTGTTGTCTTTGTTTTTGTCTTTGTTGTTGCTATTCTATTTTTCCCTTTAAAATAAAAAAAGTTAATGTGAGAGAAGAAAATAGTGAGAAGATAATGTCCCTGTATTAATTAAATAATTTTAATTATATTTAAATTCCAAATGTATTGGTCAATTTGGGCTTCTATATAAAAGTACCATACACTGGATAACTTATAAACAACAGCAATTTATTTCAACAGCTCTGGTGTTTGGAAATCTGAGAGTAGGATGCCAGGTTGGTTAGGTTCTGTGAGGGCCCTTTACATGGTACAGACTTCAGACAACTCATTGTACACTCATAGGCAGGAAAGAAGGCAACAGAGCCCTCTTGGGACCCTTTTATAAGGACAGCAACTGTGGAGAAGGACATTCTTTAGTTTCTCTTTCAATGTACTACCTATGTGGGACTTTGGGCCTGACCAAGCCATATGATTGTTTGATTCTGAAGGAAATCTACCAAAAGCATTAGTGTAAAAGGGAATGACAGCAGGACCTGTGTCCCTGTGGAAAGCCACTGGGACAACACTACATGCCTTGCTGAGATATTCCTGAAAGAATGATAACATGATGGCTAAGTAAATCAAATCTCATTCCTATAATAATTGAGTTGTATTGTCCATGCCAATCCTGTTAATTATTCCTCCCATGTGCCATGCTGCTGCTTTTTGCTTGTATCTCAATAAAAGTGTAAGGAGGATGGTAATCAAGGCTTCAGTCCAAGAGGCTGCAAGTCACTTGACCCCATAACTGTCTCTCTCTCTTGTTTTACTTTTCACCCATGGGCACCTCGTTCTCTGGACCTGTCACCCCAGACAGAGACTGACTATACACCAAGACGTAACTCAGTTCATGAGGGCTCCACACTGATGACCTAATTACTTCCCAAAGATCCCACCTAACACCATTACATTGGAGATTGGGATTTTAATATATGAATAATTCATTGGAGAAACACATTCAGTACTTTACACCAAGTATAACTATCATTTTCCAATTGTGTGTAAAAAATAATAATGTATTTCTTCTGGAATATTTAAGAAAGAAAAGTACCTATTGGAATATATACTGAAGAGGGCTGGGGATTTAGCTCAGTGGTACAGCACCTGCCTGGCAAGTGTGAGGGGGTGAGTTCGATTTCCAGCACTGGAAAAAATACAACAACAAAAAAGGAATATATACTGAGGATATTTTGAAATGACAAGTAGAATACAATTAGTAACACAGGTGGCCCTTGACTAAAGATGGTTTGATTTACATTTGTTTTTAGTTTAAGATGGTGAAAAGTAATACACATTAAGTAGAACACTGTGCTTTGTTTGTGTTGTGGCTTGTGTTTAGATGTTCCCTCAAAGCCTCACTCAGTCACAGGTAGGATTTTTTCAGAGGCAGCTGGCTCTAGAGTGTGTGATGCTGGAAAAGGGCACTAGGATTAAGGGTATGAATGCGTTCCACCCTAAGTAGCCTAAGTAAAATATAAGGGATAGCAAGAGATGTGGTCCTACCTTGTTGCTTCGCAACCTTCTGCTCAGTGTAAACTGCTTCTCCCTGTGATGCCTGTCTGCCGTCTCACCCTGCCTTGAAGCTAAATGATGATAGATTGATACCTCTACAAACTGTGAGCTAAATAAACTTTTCCCCCTTTAACTTTGGGTGCCAGGTATTTTGTTTCAGCAGTGAGAGAAAATTAACAAAGACAGATTGCGAATTCTGATCTTCAGAATAATATATAATTCAGTATAATACTCTCTCTCACAATGCTGGGCAGTAGCAGCAAACTGCAGCTCCTGCCTAGTCAGCCATGTAGTGATGAGGTTCTTAAACAGTTTCTTAAACTGTGATGTTTGGCAGGTTAGATATTTAAGGTATAATTGTGGAAATGTAACCCCATCATAATATAGGAGCATCTGTATTTAAACGATATTGTCCAACTATGCTATTGTGATTAAAAGAAAATGATGATTTTACCAAAAATAGCAAGCCAATTTAATGTACAATAGTAGATACCCATCATCACCCCCCATAAATTTTTATGTAGGCTACAACTGCAGTAAAGGAAAAACTGTATTTATTCTCATAAATGACGTGGAAACAGTATTATATCTTGGATAACAATAAAATACATCCCTACATTATGACAAAATAATCCTTAAATTTGTATTTAAAAATGAAAATGTAGTTGAGAGTGATGCACAACTGTAGTCTTAGAACTGAGGAGGCTGAGGCAGAAGGATCAGTGGGAGTTCAAGAGTAGCCTGAAATATATAGCAAGACCCCATCCTCAAAACAAAGACAAACAGAAAAATGGTGAAAATGTAACCATGGATAATATTTTGAAAAAATATAAGTAAAAAATTAATGTGCTTGTGATGGCCTAGACATAACTCAAATATGTGTACATAACTCAAATATTTAGAAATATTTCTAAATATGGCCCTGCAATATATACGTATAATTTTGTAACAAAAGGTGGATAATTCCTAAGGTATAAAATATATCACTCAACAAAAAGGAAATGTATGCAGATAAAAATGCCACTAAAACACAGTTTCAAGATTGAATGTTAACAATTAAAAGTTGAAATATATGAAATGTTAACCTTCATCAGTATATATGGTATGCACAGATACAAAGTAAATCAAGAATGAGATTTTTAACTATTAACAAATTTGCAAAAATTAGATTTAAAGAAGTTATACAAAATATTCATGGCAGAATTTTCTATAATACTCAAAACAAGACAATTATCCAAATATGCATCAATGGATAACTGGAAAAATAAGATATATTTATGCAATAAAATATTAAGCTATAAAAAGAGATAAAGTGCACATGCATGCTATAACACAGAGGGATGTTAAAAATGCAATGCTTAATAAAGCAAGGTAAGTGTAAAGGGCTATGTTCTCTATGATTTCATATAAATGATATGTTCAGGGGAGAAAAACCCATATAGCAAGTAAATTAATGGTTGTCGGGGTCTAATAACTGAAAAAATTATGAGGAGTGATTGTTAATGGACATAGAATTTCTTTTGAAAAATGAAATTGTTAAAAAAACCAGTAAAAAGTAATACACTATGTAAACAGAGAGACAAAAATCACATTATTACTGCAATAGATAAAGAACAAAAACCTTTGACAAAAAAAATTCATAATAAAAACCACGTCTGACACAAGTACTGAAGGACTTTACTTTAAACTGACTAAAGGCATTTGTGAGAAAACCCATTGCCAGCATCATTGTGAATGGGGGAAAACTGAAAGTATTCCCCATAAAGTCAGACAGAAAACAAGTGTGTATACTCTAGCCTCTCCTGTTCAATATAGTAGTAAAAACTTTAGCCAAAATAGTCAGGCATGTGAAAAAATATGAAATGACAGGTATAGGAAAAGAAGAAGTCAAACTATCCTTATTTGCAGATCACATGACCCTTTATGATTAAGAAAAAAAAAATCCATGGGAAGAGTCTTACAAAAAATAACCAAATTGAGTGAATTGGCATGATAAATGTGATAAACAAAAATCTATAGCATACCTGTATACAATGAACTCATCAAAGAAGATATCAGGAAAACAGTGCCATTTATAATAACTTTAAAAAATGTTAAATACATAGGATTTAACCTATTCAAGGAAGTTAAAACCAGTATAATAGAAACTATAGTGTTCTTTAAAAAAGAGATTAAAAGGAACATTAGCAAATGAAAAGATATCTCTTCTTTTTGGATAAGTAGAAACAGTAGTGTCAAAATGACCACATTACAAAAGCAATATATAGATTTAATGCACTTTCAGTCAAAATATCAACAGCCTTTTGTACAGATGTTGAATAATCAATTCTAAAATTTATATGGAACCAGGGATACCTAGAAGAGTCAGTTCAGTTCCAACCAACAGAAACAAAGCAGGAGGCATGCCATGCCTGAATTTTAAGCTATACTGCAAAGATACAATAATAAAAAACAGCATGAAACTAGAATAAAAATAGACATGTTGATCAGTGGAGTAGAATAGAAGAGGCAGAACAAATTCCAAGCATCTTCAGTCATCTAATTTTTGACAGTGAGCCCAATAACCTAATCTGGGAAAATGACAACCTTCTTAAGAAATAGTGCTGGGAAAACTGGTTATCCACGTGCAGAATAATGTCTCTGGATCCACATCTGTCACCTGGTACTCCAATCAAATCGAGACAAATCCAAGACTTCAGTATAAAAGCACAAACACTGAATTTGATGGAAAAAAATTGAGAAAACTCTTGAAGACACAACTATAGGAAGGACTTCCTCAACAGAACTCCAGGTGTACTAGATACAATGCCACGAATCAACAAATGAGATTATATCAAATTAAAAAGGCTATGTGCAACAAAGAAAATAATAAAGTAAAGAAACAACATGTAGAATGGTGAAAAGCTTGCCAGCTACTCATGTGGAAAGGAATAATATCTAGAATATATAAAGAAATTTTTAAAAAATTAGATCCCCCAAAATAAGAGATGCAGTCAAAAAATGGGCAACTGAAGTGAATAGACCCTTCTCAAGAGAAGTACAAACGGCCAATACATATATTAAAAAAAATCGGCATCTTTGGCCACTACAGTAATGCAAATCAAAACAACAGTAGGATTATTTGTTATTCCAGTAATAATATCTATCATCAAGAACTTACAAAACATGTGTTGTCGAGGTTTTGGAGAAAAATAAACTCTTCTACATTGTTGGTGAGAATGTAAATTAGTATTACTACTACATATATCACTATGGAGAGTCCTAAAAAAAACTAAAAAGTAGAAATTCCATTTAACCCAGTTATACCTCTTCTGGGTTTCTTCTTAAAAGAATTAAAGTCATTATATTACAGTGATACATGCATACACGTTTAGAGCAGCATAATTCACAATAGCTATATTATAGAAGTGGACTCTATGTCTATCAGTAGTTGAATGAATAGAGAAAATGTAGTATATACACTCAGTGGAGTACTATTTAGTTATAAAGAAGCATAAACTTGAGTCATTTATGAGAAAAAAGGTGTATCTTGAGATCATAAGACTAACTGAAAAAAAATCAGACTCAGAAGTTTGAATATTGCATGGTTTCTCCTTTATGAAAAAATCCAAAGGCAAGCGCAAGGTTGTGAGTTTGATTCCTGATACTGGAAAGAAAAAAAAAAAAAAAACACCAAAGTTAAAAAATCCAAAATGTAAACAATTTAAAGAATGAAACAAAACAGAGATGTTAGAAAACATGAAGGTTAACTCTGTGGATATAGGAAAAGGATCCAGGAAAGGAGGAAGAGGAGAGGATGAGGGAGGGGAGTAAATATCAAGATGAGATGTGTATATGTAAATTCCCTATGATGAATGTCATTATTAGGTACTGCATGTACTGAACTAAGAATAAAAGAAAACAGAAAATGGTCACATTAATTTATGAATAGAATTGAAAAATATCCCTAAATTGAATCATGCATTTATAAAGGTAAACATTATGACATATGAATGATATCTTAACAAATCCTTCATTTGAAACAGAGTGAAACGTAAGAACTGAAGTAGACTAAAATGTCAAAATTGTCATCATCACATCTTCACAAGGAGTATACAGTTCCTTGGGGACAATTTGAAAAATGCTTATCAAGGAGAGATTTCAAATGAATTGTAGTAAGTATATTGGGTCTACCAACGGTGCAAATATCCTAATCCCTGGAATCACTTTACTGTATATCCTGTAGTGTATAACAGGTCATTAAGGCAGCAGAGTGCATTAGGGTTGTTAGTCAACTGAACTAAAAGAGGTACAGTGTTCTGCATTATCCAAATGGGTCCAATGTAATCACAATGGCTTTTTCAAGGGAAGAGTATGGTGGAAAAGTCAAAACCAGTGAGGTGGATTTAGAGTTAGCCATTGTGAGCTTTGAATATATGGGGACTGCAGGTCGTGGAAGACCAGCATCCTCTAGAAGCTGGAGAAGGCAATGAAGTAGATGCTTCTGTAGAACCTCTAGAAAGTAATGCAGTCCTGCTTTTGATCTCCTAAAAAATAAAATGGTAAGTCTGTGCTACTTTAAGCCATTAAATTTTATAGTGATTTGTTACAGCAGGAATAGAAGACCAATATGGTCTGCAACCATATTAGTGAACAATTTTAATTCAAATTCAAATTATTCTTGAAAGCTAACATAGTCCCAAGAATATAACTAAAATATAATGATAACTATCAAAGCAGAATTCATAATAGTGAAAAGAGAAATACCATGTCTTAAAATTTATAAAAGTGGTTACATATGCTAATCTACATTCATGTAATAAATAATACACTCATTAAAATCTGACACAAAAGAAAATCTAATGACATAAATTAAAGTTCTCTAAGTAAAAATATTAAAGTGACAAGTCATAAATGGCAATATTATTGGTTTTGATAATAATTATAAGATGATAAGCATTAAAACAGTTATAGCACCAAGTATCTGGAATTAAATGTAATATATTTTGATATTTTTGTTTTTCTATATTTCTAACTAAGATGTATATATATTTGTCTTGTAATTATAAGCCCTTTCTCTGTGATACATTAAATCTCCAAATGATACAATCCTCATTTTCAAGTAAGATAATTCATTATGATATTTTTCCATATTAATTATTGATTGGCCACTCACGCTCTTCTAGTTTTTCAAACTGGATTACCCCATCTGTTGAAAAATGTCTTGTAACTGAGTTAAGTCCTAAGCAGTAATCAAGAGATTGTCTAAGAAATACAATGTCAGGAAAAGAAAATATAAAAAGCACTACATTAAGTAACTGAACTTTTAATAGTAGACATTTCATTTTCTAAATACGGTATTATGGATCATTAATCCATCATATTCTGTGAAAATGGAAATTATTGATTTAATATATACTTATAGGTTACTTTATCTGTACATTAAAACAAATTTTCCATCATGATCTTGAAGCACAAAAAGGTCTGCACCAGTGGAAAATAGAGGAAATAAGCATTTATTTAAACAAAATAGTGAAAGCATAGGCAAAATTTTTCTCAGAAATCTCAAAGGAATGCATAATTATTGGCAGTAAAGATCAAACTGAGATAGTGGATTTGAGGAACAGAATGAATTAAATATTCAGTTAATTCAATCTGGGATACCAATGGAAAATTTAGGTATTGCTTTCACTTGAAGACACAGATATGAAATTTGGTAGCAATGTTAAAAGTAAAATACATATTAGAACCCTTTTACATATTGAAAAACAATTGATGTTTTTAAAGGATGTGATTTTCAGGAGTAAAATGTTAGAGTAAGTAAAATGTTAGACATGTTTTACTTTGAGGCAGATCTCATCCTCATTGTCAATTAATACATAGAGCATCTAGCATCTGTCATTGTGCTGAGTCTGGTATTTGGGGATAAATTGTTTAGAATGTTGCAATTAATCAGATTTAAAGAATTTGACTCTGGGGATAATTCTGAGACCTCATACCCAAGCATTACATTCAGCTTCCCTTTCTCAGCATTTCCTGGCACTGTGATGATTCCAAATTTGTATGAAACAATGAGCTACTTTTCCTCACCTACGTACCATAACATCCTTTTCTGTATCACTTTGCTGGTATAATTTACTTTCAGTACCTATTCACTTTCCATATATATTCAGTTCTCATTTTTAGACACAGGTCTATTCTTTTTAAAAGCCTCAAAAGATACAACAGGTCAAAGCCAGTGTATCCATTCCCTTATCCAACCATTCTCACCACACTGCTTTCAACTCACTGCCTTCCACCGGTTCTGAAACGTCCTACTGAAATTCTGTCATTCATTTCCACTCACATAAATTCTAGACGTGAGCCAATATTCAAAAAAAGAAAACAAAGCAAAATATTATTCTCTCCTCACAATTTGTTTCCATACACCACTGGCAGCATTTAACCCACTGTATTGTGTGTGACTATTAGGTCACCATCAGAGGCTGACCTGTTCAAAAAATATAGATGTATATATATTTTTTGTCTTTATGTCTCCATCATTTGAATAATGTGACAAAATGACACTGCATAATACATAACAAGATGGTTTACATAAATAATATTCTCAATATTGCTTATGTGTAATAGGCCCCTCACTGATGAGTAGTGGTTTGAACATTCAAGTTAGAGACACATTAATGGTAAACCAACTTCCTTTGTATTTCTGCTGTCCTTATTTTAGTACTTTAACAGATGGTCTTTACTAGGTGTTCACTCTAGGCTATAATCAAGAACTGTGAAGTAACACTTCCCAAGATTTAGTACTTGGTCAAAATTCATGTAATCGGGGCTGGGGACTTAGCTCAGCGGCAAAAGCGCCTGCCTGGCAAGTGCAAGGTCGTGAGTTCGGTTCCCGGTACGGGAGAAAAACCAAAAAAAAAAAAAAAAAATTCATGTAATCATAAGCGTGAAAGAGCAAGTCTGTCTGTCTATCTTTTGATAATTTAATCAAGTAAGATTAAAACCACCCAAAACAGATTCAACAACTTTATGTTAAAGAAAATACCCTTCATCCTTTATGAAACTCATCCTTAAAAAGGCAAATATGTTGTCTGTCCTGTAATTCCTCAATATATCAAAATCAGAACAAAGAGTAGGTGAGGATTGAATGGTATCAGGAGACACTGTGAGTATTGAGAAGTGACAGCCTGGAAGCAAGGAAAATCACGGTGCTGTTAGACAATTTATAGCAAAATGAAATAGTCCCATAAACTTTGATTGCTCCAGGGACTGTCACCGTGTTAATGTGGCACAGACCTATAATAGATGTTTGTGTTTAGTGATGAGACATCTAAATAAGATAAATTATCCTTCCAGGAAAAATGACACTTTGAAGGCAAACATTTAAATCCTCTCTTCCTAAACACTGACTGATGGAAACAAAGAAAAATGTTAAAAGGGATAAGCTCCCAGAATAGTGCTTAAGAACTCAAGGATTCAAGCATGGAAAGAGGGTGCTTAACCAGTGGAGGGCTGCAATGAAATAGGAGGAGTAACTCCTAATGTTCTTGAGCCAAGATGACAACTGTGGTTGACAACAATTAATTGAAAACTCGGGGCTGGGGATTTAGCTCAGCGGCAGAAGCGCCTGCCTGGCAAGCGCAAGGTCGTGAGTTCGGTTCCCGGTACCGGAGAAAAACCAAAAAAAAAAAAAAAAAAAAACAAACTCAAAATAGCTAGTAGTGCGAGTTTTCAGTGTTCTCAAGAAAGACAAATTATATACTCTGAGGTGAAAGATATGCCACTTACCCTGATCCTGATCACAATTGTTATACATTGTGCATGTGTATTGAAATGTCATATTGTACCTCCAAAATATGTATGATTACTGAATGTTGACTGAAACTGAAATATATTAAACAAACAAAAGATTCTTTGTATAATTCCATGCATATAATCCCCTTTAAGCCTCTTCAAAATCAAAGAGCCCCCCAAAAAAGGAATTATTAAAATGACACCCAGTCTCCTCTTGTAATGTTTTCGTGTGATAGGAAGTCAGGGATCTTGTTATGCCTCCATTACAACCACACATTTGAGATATCAGCATGAACCATCGAATACATGGAGACTAGGTTAGTTAAATGTGATTGCGTCAACTTGATTGTTTGGTAGGAAACAAAGGGAGTTGGGAGAATACACTTCTGGTTAAGTCTAGGTAAGCGATGGAGACATGATATTGGGTAATATATATGGTCCCTCTCCATTTTCTCCCTGGCACTATTCTCCTGCTGTACTTCCCAAACTCCATGAGCTAGGCAGCTCCACCATGCCACAACCTTCAGGCAGAGTCAGCTGATCACCCTAACCCTAAAATAAGACAAAGAAAAGGCTGTGGATTCTGGGTACTAGATCTGAGCAATGCAAACCTAACTACTGCAGAACACGGGTACCAGAGAAGTGGGAACATTTGAGCATGTGATTTAGAAAGCTTTGGAACGTGTTTGCAGGAGGAACTTGAAAAGAGATGAGGGAAACAGAAAAGAGATGAGGAAATAGACTGCTGTAAGCAGGGCTTAACGGATAGTTCTCTGCAGAGATCAAAAGATCAGAATGATGATAGAATAGGACAGTAAAGAGTAAACTCAAGTGATTTCAGTTCAGAATCAACTCTTATTCGTTGCTGGACTCAAAATCATGTCTGCTATCCTATAGCACACAATTTGCCCATGTTCTGAGACTGCATGAGATTGAGATTAAGAAAGATGGAGTAATTCATCAGATAAATGGCATTTCGAAGCAGCCCAGCATTCAGGGTGTGGCAAGAATGCTGTTGACTGTTTTCAGCTACATTTATATTGAGAATTATATGTGGGAGAGACTAGAGCAGATGCTCAGAAGGCATCTCTGAAATCAGCAAGATCCCATTGATTATAGAATGAAGGATACAAAATTAACAACTTTGCATTTGAGAAGAGTCCCTGACCAAAGCTCAAGAAGAAGCTCCTAAAGAATTATATCCCCAAAATTCACTTCAATGCACCAAACCATTCAGGTACTCAGATGTCACTGTAACCATAATAAAAGGAGCTTGACAATTGTTTCTGCGGACAGCAGATCTTGGCATTATCCATGTGTGCTTGTTTTACTGACATGCAGAATGCAAGTCTCGGATCAGGGAGGCTTCCGCTCAGATTTTAAAGAAAGATTTGGGAGGCCAGACAAGGAGCCTTTGAGAGAGTAGTGCAGAAAGCTGAGAGAACGAAGGGCAGAGAAACAGTGGAACCCTTATTTGTCAAAGATTCCAGAAATGTGGACTGTTAGGCAAGGAAAGTTGCAGTCCACAAATGGAGCTAGTCAAAGAGAGAGATCATGAGGCCTCACCAGCAAGTTCATAGGTATGGGGCTGCCCAAGCCCTGTGGAATACACATCTCATTACCATATATATATAGATGCCAAATGTAGAGCTATAGGATCTAATATTTTCCCTTCTGAATTTCATTGTTGCTTTGGTGAGAGTCTTTCTATCCTACTCCTCCTTTTTTAAATGGCTATATATATACCCTGTGCCATTGTACCTTGTAATTGTATACCTTATTTTTATTTTTACACAGGTTCACTGTTAGAGTTTTCCTAGTGTCCCAGAAGTGATATAGACATGGGCTTTTGAAAAATGTTGAAACTGTTGAGACTAAGGAAGTGATTATTTCATTTTCAATTGTGCAAAAGATATTTTTTAGGAAAAATATTGACCTTATGTTTGTTTGGGGATTAAGCATGATTTAAGAAGATGTATTTGCAAGTAATGTTGATAAGGAGTGGGATGTGACAGCAAAGCTTGACTGTGTCAACTTGATTAGCTTAGGATCTTCCCAGGGCACGGTGGAACATACTTGTAGGTATCTGGATAGGTCATGAAGGTGAGAACTAGAGTACTTGTCCATAATGTCCCTCACCCCCTTCCTCTCTGGCACTGTTTTCCTGCTCTGCTTCCTTCCTACCATGAAGTGAGTAGCTTTGCTCCATTGTGGCCTTGGTCATGTTTCTCCCTTGCAGCCTGCTTCCCATGGACTGAATCTCCTGAAACTGTCAAATTAAAAGTTTCTCTTTAAGGTGTGTCTCTAATGTACTCTGTCCCAGTAATAGGAAAACTGAATAATACAGAAACCTCTTATTTTGAATCCCTTATGTCTGCTGATAAATCAATGGCATATGAAAACCTAAGAATGAATTGCTCTATTAAATAGAATGATGCTAGTAATTATCTGACTCAAAAAGAGTAATAATAGTAATAATAATGATAATGATGAGTCCCCTTGTAAATGTGGTCTGTAATAAAGACCAAAGAAGTAAAGGAGTAGGAGAAAAATATCATGACAGAGGGTAAGGAGTAGCAGAAGGAGGATGATGTGAAAATATTCAGTGACTTCAAGGAACAAAGAAAACTTGCACAAAGTATATGGCTGGTTGCTTTTGCTGACTTAGCTCATACCTTACACTTCACTGAACATGAATACAGGCTTTAAGTTCAAATACCATAACAGGGGATAAATATAATGCACAGATAAACTAAAAGGAGCTTATTTTTTTATGATCAGTTAATCAAAATGATCTCTAAATTTTAGAAGTGTTTAATACTATTCTCAGTAAACAGTAAATATTAGGGAAGATATATAAGTAATTTATACATTCAAGATCATTGCAAAGAAAATACAAAATGGTTTGAAAAATGATGCAATGAAAGAGCAAGATCTAAGTTTTATATCAAGATGGTTATGAGGATTGTTAGGAAATATTATCCTTCTTTAATCACACTGCAAATTATGATTTTCCATGTCAAATACTTAGGCTATTATTTCATCTGGCTTCATACAGGCATAAGAAGAGAATATGGACTCTACTGGTATCATCTGAAAGCTGTAATTTCTGAAACATGACACACTGCATGCCTTAACAAAAATGTCTTAGTAATTATCACATTTATTTAACAATAAAGTGAATACTAATGTGACACAAATGTACGGAGACATAGTTCTATACTGTTGACATAAAGAAACTTGAATTAATTAGGGTAAAATAGCCAAAGTTGTTTTTTTTTTTTTAGCTTTTAGTTTTATCACTACATGTTTGCAGTATATAATGTGTACATTCCTTGTGTGGAGTTGCTCCATGTGCATAACAAAACTTAGCTACTTCTCCACCTCCTTTCCCTCTCCTCCCTGCCCTCTCTCCCTCTCCCCCTCCATTTTTGATCCCCTTCCCATAAGAACAAAATATACCTCCCTAATTCCTATTATCTAACTCTTATGTTGCTCTTTATTTATGTTCTGGGTTTCTCATATAAAAGAAATCATGTGGTATTTACCCTTGTGTGTCTGATTTACTTCATTTAACATTATATTCTCAAGCTACATACATTTTCCTGCAAATGACGCCAGTTTATTTTTCTTTGTGGCAGCATAGTACTTCTTTGTGTACAATTACCTCATTTTCTTTGTCTATTCGTCTGATGATGGACATATAAGCTTCTTCCAAGATTTAGCTATTATTAATTGTGGTGCTATAAATATGGCTATTCATGCATTACTGTAATAAAATATCTTTACTTCATGGGCATCCAGGTGTGTTGGTGAACTCCTGCAATCCTAGCACTTGGGAGGCTGAGGTGGGAGGATCGTTGTGAGTTTAAAACCAACCTGGACTCCAAAGTGAGTTCAATATCAGCCTGAACTGCATAGCAAGACCCTGTCTCAAAGAGACCAAAGAAAAAAGCCTCTTGGGAAAAGCAAAAATTCTCTTAATAACAGCATCATCATTTTTTTAAGAACAGATCATGAGAGTTTGGACCAACTAAATAAACGCAAGTAAAATAGCTGGATTTTTACTTTATGCTTTAGTCATCTTTCCCACTGCTACACACCATACCCAACACTCACAACTTAAGAGAAGGGTTAACTTAGTTTATTATTTGGGGATATTCAATCCATACTCAGTTGATTTCAAGACAGGAATATCATGGCAGAAGTGCATGGCAGACTACAGATGCTTACATTATGCATCCAGAAAGCAGAGAAAAAGAACTGCATCACAGTAATAAGAAAGAGTAGACATCCATCTCCAAGGCTACATCTCCACAACCTACCCAGAATCATGATCTACTAGACATTTCTTAACCCAATGAATTGACCTATTAGTATTAACATTCGAAATCCACCCCTCGTCAACTTCCCACTAAAACATATATCTTTAAACCATATTGAATCTCCAAATAAAAACAATAACTAGTTCATAATTCTGTCTACTACAATATAACTACTCATATACTACTGCAAGTGTAACAGTTTATTCATCAAAGTCTCAACAGTTTATGCACTTTTTAAAAGTCTGAATTCAAATCTCTTCTAAGACTCAAAGCAAATTCTTAGCTGTGATCTCTATAAAAACACAGTTGCATAATTTCAAAATATCATGACACAAGGTAGACATTCTATTCTAAAAGGGAGGAAAAAGGGGCTATCATACCAAAGCGAGAACAAAGCCAGCAGGGAAAAATTCATGACTATAGTTCCAGGTCAAACATCTGCGACACACAGTAGTAAAATGTGGATTTCAAGAGACATCAATAGCTCACACTTGTGACCTCGCTGGTTGCAGTCTTTATAGCCTCTCTTTGGCAGACTCCACTTACGGTGTGTAACATCCTTGGTTGACATTCCTTATTTCCGGGACCTTCAGCTACCTGGGATGTCCACTAAAATTTGGGTTACACTTCTGCCACTTCACATCCAGCCCTCTTAGGGTTCTCCTTGCTGGGCCTACTAGGCCTTCTTTTGAAATCTGGGTGAAAACATCCCTGACTCCACAACTTTTACAATCTGAATATAAAAGCAAAACCAGCATCACATATCGATGCCAAAATCTGATATCAATAAAGGCAGTAGCTAGACCCTCTTAGACCCACACAGTAGTAGACTTTTGAGTTTCCTGGATGGCTGAGCATGGTAAAATGAATCCAAGGAAACCAAACTGCCAGGAAAATCTTCACACAAAAATGGCTGATACTTTACATCCATGAGCTGAATCTTGCTGACTCTTGAGATGCCATCAAGACATCTTTTTTCTTGCCTTTGTACAAAGTACTTGCTTTTATTAAAGGTGTTGTTCTCTTCTTGTTAGTAGTCATATCTCTGCTGGTCCCATTTTACATATTCTTTCTTCTGGGCTAAAATTGAAGTTTTGTGAATTTTTGTGCTCTGAATTTTGTTCCTGATTCTCATTATAAATCTAGCTAAAAACAGAAAGCAGTACCCATGGCAAAGTCTTAATATGGAAATATATTGAGTGTTCTTTTGCCAGATGTATTAACACATTATCCTTAATCACACTCTCCTGAAAAGTCTAAGAACACCGGCAAAGTGTAGACAAATTGTCTGACAAAGTGTAACACATATGGCCCCTAATCCAACTGCCAAAGAAGTCCTTGTTCAAACTGAAATTTCTTGAGCCTGACCTTTACTATCCACATTCCTATCAGTATCCTGTTTTTCTCAGCTCCTACCAGTGTAATGGCAGAAATTCCCCTGGCACAAATTGGGCTGTATCCCACAACAGACCCGAATCTATTGAGAACAAAACCAGAGTTTAATTTGAGGCTAGCCACCCCCACTTCCCTTGCTAATCTGGAAGCAGCGCAATGGCCAACTTTGTTTCACCCACAATACATTTTGGTTTCCTTTGGCAACAGATTGGGATGTTACATTCTCTGACCCTGGTGAGCATACGGTGTTTCTCTCAGCCTGTTGGACCCCCCCCCAGGTCAGTTGCAGGTCATGTATCTAACCATGACAGATGTTTTCCCCATTATATTCCATTTGTCTCCTTTTTTACAACCTATGCATTCCTTTAGGGTTGTAGTGTTTACCTAGGGCCAGGAGATGGAACTGCCCAGGCAGGGTCACGGAGGGTTACCTAGGCCTAGGTGGCCCCTTATCTTGGCCCCATTTCTGGGCAGTGTTGATCTGGGGAATTAGCTCTTACACTGTCCCGGCAGGCTTCCCAAGGCACCATGTAGGCTTTTACCAAAATTATTTTATCTAAAATAATATTCTAAGATTCATTGCCCCCTATACCAGAATTACCCATCAAGCTCCACTTACACCATTTTCAGCCTATGTGAACAAAATTTTCCAAACTCTTCCCATAAACCAATCCCAAGGACTTCTATACCACAAGGTTAGATACACTCACAGCAGTACCTACCTTTCTCTAGTACCAGTTTTCTGCACTACTTAGTGTTATGGTTTATATGTTCCCCAGGACCCTCATGCAATCATAGGTGAGGTTTTTGGAATATGATTGGATTATAAGAGTTGTAGTTTACTTTCTATCAGGATATGGAACCTTGTCAGAAGTGGCAGGTCACTGGAGGTGTAACTCGGGTTATATCTCTCTTCTTGGCCCCTCTTTTGATCCTGTCTTCTTCTTGTCCTTCATGTCCCTCAGCCATGCCTTCCTGCCTGGGAGCTGGCCAAGCACTGCCAGAGCTAAAACCTTTAAATGTGAGCCAAAATAAACTTCTCCCCCTTTATATTTTAGATGTCAAGAATTGTGTTCCAACAATGAGGAAAGTAACTAACACAGTCAGCTTGCCAATTGTTGGACATATCTGGCACTCACAATTTATTTTTTTTTTTTATTTTTTTTTTTTTTTGGTTTTGGGAACCGAACTCACGACCTTGCGCTTGCCAGGCAGGCGCTTTTGCCGCTGAGCTAAATCCCCAGCCCCTTGGCACTCACAATTTAAAAGAGAAAGGATTTAATTGAGTTCAAACTTTGGGGATTTCAGTCCATAAATCTAGGAACACCATAGTGTAAGGTCCTGGTGGCTGGGGATATAGCTCAAGGGCAAGCCTGAGGTCATGAGTTCGATTCCTGGTACCAAAAAAAAAAAAAAAATAGCATAGTATAAGGGCCTGGTAAAGCAAAGCTGCTTAGTTCCTGACAGCTGGGGTGCAGATCAAGCAAACAGTGCCAGACAGGGATGGATAAGGAAACGTATATAGTATCTAAGGCAACGTTTGTATGACCCACTAGTTTATATCCAGGAGTATGCTGTGCTAATCTTTTAGTCATTTCTTAATCCAATGAAGTTAATATATCTGTAAAATGATCACACTTTCCCAAATCATGCTTATCTTCCACACAGTACATAGCTAACTTTTTGTCTTAACCTGTCTCACAAAATGAATAGCAGAGGTTACTTCTCACCATAAAGAAGTTGAGACACATGTTATATTTTCTTGATTAGGAAGAGGAAATTCAATTAATAGTAAGTACTTAATACATTCAGTGTGGTCAATTCTTACTGTCTGGAAGAAGATTATTGTGGAATCACTGTATGTTCCTCACCAACAAATTCAGAATTATTTCTATTTTAAAAATAGGAAGACAGTTTAAAGGGGAAAAATTTGCTCTCTTTTATCATCTCCTGAGGACAGAGGACCATAGATAGAGCTTTTATTGCTGAAGTTAGAACATCAGAGTGAAGAAGAATTATTGCAGAACCCATGAAAAACATTCCCTGGGATGTAAAAGAAAAGAATACATGAATAAAAACAAAAGGCTTTAGCAAAAATGTAAAAAATGGGAAACAATAAGGAGGCATGTATAGTTAATACTAATAAGAGAACCTTACAAAAAATTGAAACTTCAATTTTAAAACTTAAAACCTGTTAATTAGATCCAGATGAATTCCCTTCCATTAGAGTCAATCTCATTCTTTTAAAATGTTTCTGTGTTGACATATGCCTTTTGGCTATTCCTTAATCTTTCTATGAAAATTAAGTGATCTATTTATATTATGACTTATGCAGACATCTTTACTTGTGATTTTCTTTCCTGTAGCTTGTTGCTAAATTAATCTGCTCCTATCTTATTCATTTTAAGCATAAGATCTCTTTGCTCTTTAAAAAAATCTAAATTAATTCTTAAATCACAAAGTTAATTAGAAAACAAGGGTGTCTACCAGAAGTTAGTTCAGCAAGAAAAAAGAAATAAAAGTAATGACTTGCATGATGATGTGGGAATTAATTCAGAGGATCAGAAATTTATTATTATGATTTCTAAAAGTCATACAGGTAACTGAGATATAATAGTTCCTCTGAGATAAGATTTAATTTTTGTTTTGTCCTTTTGAGACAGGGTTTCACTCTGCAGGCTGGTCTTGAATTCACTTTGTAGCCTAGACTGACCTCAGAGTCACAGTGATCCTCCTGCCTGAGCCTTCCAAGAGCTATGATTACAGGCGTGTGCCACCACACAGCCTGGCTGTAAATTTTCTTAATGAGAGGATCTCCCCATGAGTAAAGCAAGAGGAATAATGTAGATAACCACACAGAAGCACAATAGTGAAACTACTAATTTGAGTTTTAGAGTAAGATGGCAGGCTATGTTTCCATAGTGGCTAAAATAATGGGTTTGGGATTCAAAGTAAATATTTTATGCCCTCATGTGTAAGCCACCAATTTTGAGACTTTGTACAAATGACTGTATTTCAGTGGCAAGCTGGAGTTGCCACATCTATATAACATTCATATTAAGCATATCTACTTCACAGTTTTGTTGAGCAAATTAGGTGCAATATGATTGGGAAGCATCTGCTGTAACACCAACAGTACTTCCTAAGGCTAAGAAGGTATATTTGCTAGTAGTCTCTTTTAAATCTGGGCTTGGACTGCCTCTCTCTCTCTGTCTCTCTCTCTCTGTCTCTCTGTGTCTCTGTCTCTCTGTCCCTGTCTCTCTGTCTCTGTCTCTGTCTCTGTCTCTCTCTCTCTCTCTTTCTCTCTTTCACTCTCCATATATCCACACATAGCCTGGTGTGGTGGTGCATGTTTGTAATTCCAGCACTCAGGAGGCTGAGGCAGGAGGATCATTGCATGTTTGAGACCAGCCTGGGCTACAAAGTGAGCTCAAGACCAGCCTGAACTGCATAGTATGATCCTGTCTCAAAAAGAAAAAGAAAAAAAAAATACCATATAGCCATACATAGACACAAGAAAAAAAATTAACTTTTAATTTAATAATAATGCAAATAAGGTATCAGAATTTTGAGGCAAAAATAATGCTTGGAGAAAAATATGTTTCATTAAATGCATATAAGACAACAAACAAATTTTTTAAAAAATCCAACAGTTCACTTAGTAAACTGGAAAAACTGGGGAAATGGAATCCAATGCAGACAAATTAAATAAGATAATAACTGCAAGGGCAGAAATCATTAAGACTATAAGATAGACAGGTAGATATTAGTTAAATCAGATGCACAAGCTAAAATATCACATGGTTTCTTTTGTATGAGAAACCCAAAGTATAAAAACCTTAAAAGAGCAAATGCAAAGGGCAGATAATAGGAATAAGAGTTTGGTTTTTTGTCTTTTGTTTTTTGTTTTTTGAGACAGGGTCTCACTATGTAGATCAGGTTGGGTTTGAACTCACTATGTAGCCCAGGCTGGCCTCAAACTTGCAGCAATTCTCCTGCCTCAGCCTCCCAAGTTCTGGGATTACAGGAGAACAGTACCTAAATCTTGTTGCTTTCCATTTTGTTTCTTTCCTTTTTCCTGCTCCACTCCCTCCCTTCCTCCCTCCCTCCCTCCCTCCTTTCCTTCCTTTCTTCTTTTCTTCCTTCTTCCCTCCCCCTCCTTTCCTCTCTCTTTCTCTCCTTTCCTCTTTCTTTCTTTCTTTCTTTCTTTCTTTCTTTCTTTCTTTCTTTCTTTCTTTCTTTCTTTCTAAAAAGATCCATTTGTTCATTTGTTTCTTTGTTTTGAGACAGGGTCTCACTATGTAGTGTAGGCTGGCCTTGAACTCACTTATGTAGCCCAGGCTGGTATGGAACTCAGGGTGATCCTCCTGCCTTAGCCTTCCAAGTTCTGGGGTTACAGGCATATGCCACCACACCTGGCTGGAGAATCTTTTGCAAATGGAAAAGAGAGCAAGAGATGACAAAAGGGGAATAGGTGGGAAGAATAACTAAGAGGAGTTGTGCATGAATGCAAACTTCCACAAAGAACATAATCATTAGGTAATACAGTCATGTACTAATACAAATATTTTTAAAATACATGTATGGTACACAGGTATGTATCAAAGTTTAAAAAAAATACATACATATATTCATGTATCTTTGTGCATTCTTTTATTTTCCAACATTATATTTTAGATAAACCTCTCCTGTAGCACAGGGCTATACATTATAACATAAAATGTTGCTTCATTTGCTTACTAGAGAGAAATCTTAGTAACATATACTGACATATATATATGTATTCTATTCACTGAATACTGTGTATTATAATTTCTTTTTTTTTTTGTAAGTTAAGATGTATCATTAAGATGTATCATTTGTTTAGTTTGCTATTTTTATGGAATTGTTCTGATATTTAAAGTTTATAACTGTACTCCTATGTTTATCTCCATAAGTATAGCTTTATATCTTTCTTTCTTTCTTTCTAGCCTATCCTAGAAAAGCCCATCCTTTTCTAGTTATTCCAATAATGTCTATCTTTGAAGAAAATGAAAACTGCATCATTAAAATGTGTCTTCGTTCTATTTTCACTACAGTTTAACATTACTAAATGTGATTATCACTAAATTTTTTATTTGACTTTTGGTTATGTGCATGAAGCAATCGAAATGATGAAACTGATATGACCACAAGTTCATTGAGAGTGGCATTCACAAGAGCCCAAAAGAGCAAAAAGGAGCAAAGCTTTATTGAGCCGGCTGATGGACTGTCTCTAACCAGGAGACAGAGAAGATGTCCGCACCTATCTGGGTCTCACCTCTAGTTTATGTACATTTTATGTTTCCATAGTAACCATTAGCTCTTTTTTGGGAATCCTACACCTTCTCAGGAGCTGTCTGACAGACAGATACCAAATGACCATTACAGTTTAACTTTTAGCCTACTTTCTACTTTGTCCTGTTTATTCTGTTCCCATTTTATGACTTTTATTTCCCTGAAATGGGTTGATAACTAACCAAGGGGACACAGTGAAGAGTGGGGGTCAACTACAGCTTAAGTGAACTTAACTGACTTCTCTTCATATGGATTTCAAAACAGAAAATGGAGTCTCTCTTGCCCTACCAAAACTACTGTGTTAGTCAGAGGTCTTTCACAAAAGATCTGAGAAAATCGACTTGGCTCAAGGATTCGGAGGTTTCTGTGAGCTCACTGCACAAAAAGGCAGTTTACCTCAAGGTGGCCAGAAAGGGCAGGCATTGAGGGGAGGAGAGAGTGAGAGACATTGGTTCTGGTGCCTCCTTCAAACCCAAGCTCTAGTGACTTAGCTGCCTTCCACCAGGTCTCACTTCCTAAAGGCTCCTCCACTTCCCAGCAACCCCAAGATGGTAACCAAGCTTTCAGTCTATGACCAACCCACAGTACATTCCAAATAAAAATGTGGAAAATCGCTCTGCTGGCACCCATACTCCTGAGCCGTCCTCTCCCAGAGCTACACTACAACTATGTTTGGAACAAGAAAGAAGCAAAACTGCTTTTAGAGCAAGTAAAAGTGAGTATCCATTCCCTCTGCCAGCTAATGTGACTGCTGCTTCATTACCACTGAGAACTCTGGCTTGAATATCATTCCTCCCACCCCCTAGATTAAGTGAATTAAGACACACTATTATCAAATGCCCCCCATTTCTTCACAGCATTTATTCAGATACCATATTGATTCTCTTCTTTAATCTCTACTCACAGTCATGTCCCCCAAAAACCTATCTCCTGGGTGGGAACCCCTCTCTTCTTTCTGTTTTTCAATGTCCTACTTTCCCCTGAGTTTTCTTCTCTCCTGTGGCATCAAGATCATTAAACTTCATGGGAAAGCAAATGTAACTAATGACATAAACATACTTACATTTTATATATGGATAATGAACAGAGGCTACTTACAAAATGGAACTCATATAAATTTATTGGCACTATAAATAGAAATAAATTTCCCTCAAGAGCTTACAAGTCAAAAAAAGCTTAAAAATATTCATAATACTTTGATCACAATTCTATTCATATACATTCTTCTAAAAGAAATCACAATTATTTACAAGTTATTTTATACTTTAAATATGTAATATTACCAACAATAGAAAGTGAATGCTAGTGTATTTCTTTAGGAACACAATAATTTAGGTCAATGTGAAATCATGTAGAAAAACAGCAGGTTCTTCACTCTACAGTTTATACTTAATGAGTCACAATCTAGTGTGTATAATAGTATCCCATTTCTGAAGAAGGGCAGACTAAAAATACATGTATATGTTTGTTAAAAAAGAAAACATGGAAAAATATATCCTAAACTACCAATATTAGTAAGCACAGATAAAATCACTACTGTTATTTGTAATTATCATTTTTTAAACTTATTCCCACAACTAGGAGCTGTACTTATAATATAAAGTAGATAGATATATAGATACGTAAATAGATGATAGATAGATGATAGATATATAGATGATAGATAGATAAAGAGATACAATGTAAAAAAAAAAATCATCATATTCACCCTATTCTTTGTTTTGTTTTGTTTTGTTTTGTTTTGTTTGCGGTACCAGGAATTGAACTCATGACCTTGCGCTTGCCGGACAGGCACTGTGCCACTGAGCTAAATCCCAGCCCTTCATCCTATTCTTTATTAATGTGCCTGACACTTATGCAAGATTCTCAGTGCTATTGACTGATGATGCCCTGCGACCATTACCTGACCTATGTGAAATCTTTTGCCAAAATACAAATGGAAGTACTTATTAAAAACTTGTGCTCAGTTAATTATTTGCATTCTGGATCTTGTTTTTCTGCGCTTTCAAAATTTCAATATTGGGGTGGCAGATAATTTATATTATTACCTTGTGAGCTATAGACTTATTACTAAACTATATCGAATGAGTTCATGTTAATCCATTTATACATGATCCATTATTTTGCTTCCCATTAAAGTATCATGGTAGTATGGGTACTTTTTAATATTTCATATATAAGGTACTGAAAATTCTACTGAAAAAATCTTATCTTGAAAAATATATACTACTTCAGTTTGGTATGATCCCGAGTTGACATGAAAACCAATACTGATACCTCAGTGGTGCTTGAAATATTCACAGATGGCTTCTCAAAGAGCACTGTGCATTTCCATTTGGAGATTCCATTGTTTAGATCACTTTTATGAATAATCAAAGATAAGTCTGTGATGATAGTTATTATAATAACCCATAGCTCAGTTTAAAATGGAAAAAAATTGTTTCTTTCTTTTTAAAGGGCAAAAAGTTAACCATGTGACAGGTGGGAGACTAGGAAAATCCTCTAGCCTTTGTCCTTAACCCCAGTAGCATTTTTGTGTAATATATTAAAGGAATTGTTTTATTCTAATCTTTATCTTCAGATGTCTAAATCTGTATTCATTTTAACAACTTCTGAAATTTACCTAAAGAAATACAAACTGTATTATCAGGAAAAACTTATTTATAAAGATCTATGTGCAAAAATATAGTATTGGATATTTGCAAGGGACTAATCTACAACTATATGTCTGTTTTCATAGAGAAGCACCTTTATCAACAATTCTCTAAATTTCTGTTTCAGTGTAGGTGACAACATGGAAAAATGTAATTCAATTCAAATATACCTTGCACTCAAAGAAAATGGAATTTGGTTTCATCCTATGTCATGCAAGCTGATTCTAAGGTATAAAATAGGACTAATGACAAACCACAGGAGCATTTTAAAATGAAAACTATAATAGCCATAAAGAATAAATCATTCAGTGAAGCATTTCATTTTAGGAGTATTTTCGTAAGAGTACACTAAAAAATTGTGAAGAGAAAAACACAACAGTGAAAATATGGTAAGAATTAGAATGGAAACACTCTAATGATTAATATAGGTTTCACAATGATATTTTTATTACTTTTGTATATGAAAAGGAATACATAACCCATAGAGACCACTATTGCAAATCAAGTAGTGTAAATCTCCAAATAGCTAAAAGAATAGATTTTTGATATCTTCACCACAAAATGATGTTGGTATGGTGAGGTGACAGAAATGTTAATTAGCTTGACTGCATATTTCTCTGATGTATATGTACATGAAAACATCCCTGTCATACTCCACAAATATATACAATTATCACTTGGTAATTAAAAATAAATAATTTTTTCAAGAAGTAGTGGAAGAAAAACTCCACTACAAATCAGAAAAGTCTATATTTAATTCCCAATACAATCACTAATGACTCATAAAATTAAAATTAAATAATTTTCCCAAGCTTCAGTTTTCTATTTGTAAAATTAATGTATTGCACTTGATAACTTCTAAAGTCTTTTCCTGTATTGTTTCTGAGATCTTAAGTCTTATCTACCCAACAAATGACTCACTTCCTTGTAAAAACTTATTTTACATTCATTTTGTGTACCTAGAATCATTTTGTTTTTTCCTGCAGTTGCATTCTAGGCTTTCTACAATTGCCTGCTAAACATAAACTCTTCCATTGAAAGATTTATACAACTGAAAACAGCAAATGACTCATCATGCTTGAAGTCACAAATAAAATATAATAATTAAATCAATAGTGGCTGAACAAGGGCTGGGGATTTAGCTCAGCAGCAAAGCGCCTGCCTGGCAAGCGCAAGGTCGTGAGTTCAGTTCCCGGTATTGGAGAAAAACCAAAAAAAAAAAAAATAGTGGCTGAACAATGCATTTATGACACAGTTTTAGAGAAGTTAACTTCGTAGCAAATCTATGATAATTGTGAGAAAATTGTAATCAAAATTTGTTCCGTAAATATGGTATTTTTAAAAGAATTTCATATTTATGATTTTTTCTATTTAATGGCACATAGTAAACAGATACAAAAGAAGATAACAGTGGAAATTTCTAGACAGTTGTGTGCTTGAATTATTTTGTTATGTGAATTTATACATGCTTTAACCTATTTTATAATATTTTCTTCAATAAAGCACGTATAAAAGAACATATATCATGTGACATGTAGGAAATTTTAAAAGGTAAATGGTGTGGTAAATATCATATTCTTATTACAGAAGTTGGTATACTCTGGACCTTAAATAAATTTTGTTTTTCTACAATGATTATGTCCAATTTATGATATTTCATTCATTCTACCAATCAATTGATATACTTACTGTTTATAATGCATTTTAGGTTTCTACAAAGGGAGGATTTTATTTAATTCACTTTCATATAAAGTGCTACATGGGAATCCTATAAATATACATTTCTAAATGTCACACACCTGTGTATAATTCTCGGTATCATGGGGACTACAATAATAATAAGTATATAGGCCTTGACTTTTAAAAGGTGTATTTTTAACAACCATTGTTAATTCTTATTATCTTGTTTTGAAATCCGGTATTGTTTGTATTGTTTTGTGGGGTTTTGTTTTTGCCTTTGTTATTTTGTTATTTTTTCTCTTTGAAATAAAAAATGTGTATTTACTTTGTTCATTATTTACTACTCAAATAGTTAATAATTGGTGATTATGTAAGCAATCACATTAGCTCACAATTTCAACAGTAAACAATTCACAAAAAATTACCTTTGGCTACTGAGTTTCACATCAAACAATTATGTGACTTCCTAGTCTCCTCAATTACTCACTTATAGAATGGGGAATGTGATATTAACTCAGATATATTCTGTGAGGGTTAAACAAACTAATGCTTATAAAACAGCAGAAACATGACTGAGATTTTGGCTAACTCTTTCATAACAGTAAAAAGAGCTGAAATTTTTGGCTCTTGACCTTATTTATGCAAATTTCCCAAATACACACACACACACACACACACACACACACACACACACACACTTTTTTTGAAGTCAGTTCGTGGGTAAGTTCCTATCTGTACCTTTTTAGGAAACTAAGAAAAATACCAGCAGCAAATCAACAAGTGCCGTAGGAAGATTATAATTACATTATTTTTCAAACTTGTAGGAAGTTAAGAAGTAACATTATCATTAATAATAGCGGCTAGTAGTTGTAATAAAGTGTTTACTCAGTGCTAGTAACTATTCTAAGCACTTTGTTCATAATATCTCAGTCTGTCTTCAAAACTATGCCACAAAATATTTTTAAACTTCTTCATTTCAGCAGATAAGATCCTGGTTTTGGTCACTTATAGAATGTTCCTGAAAAGCAAAGACTACCTCAATTCAATAGTAACACAAGCTCAAATAGTATCCTCTATCACATACTTACTGACACCAGTAATGGAAACTCTATTTTCTTCTCTTCTCTCATGCAATGATTCTGCAGCCCTGTTCTAAGAGTGTGCTACAGAAGGAGCTTTGAGAAAATAGGGAGTCCCTGGCATTCTTCCTTCTCTCAATTTCTGTTTGTTTGTTCGATTTTCTTTTTTGGTTTTCGAGACATGATCTCACTGTGTAGTCCAGACTGGCCTAAAAATCATCCTTTAGAGTAGGCTGGCCTTCAACTTGAGCAATCATTCTGCCTCAGTACTGGGATGACAGGCGTGTTCCACCATGACCAGCCTCAATTTTTTCTTTAAATGTAGCTATTTTAAATGCACCTTTTCTAAAGTGCAATGTTGAATTGATAATTGATATTTATCATAGTAACCTCTTTTAGGCATTATACAGATGAAAAGTTTAGTGTCGCTAAAAAAAGTTTTCAAAAAATGTGATCAAGTAAAACTTTATGGGTCATAGCTTGCTAGAGTCTGATTACGTTACATGTTACAGATTATCAACATTTTCAAAGTGATTACAACTGTAAATTCATAGGCAAATAAAAGTGACATTTTATGGTTTGAAAATATTTCATTTCTATACCAAAGTACATTTGCACAATGCCAAGCTTGAGAAAGATTCATTTAAAAATATGAATGGATACATCTTTAGGACTGAGTCTTTAAGAAGTATGCTATGAAGCTAAGGGATAAAGTTTCAGAAAGTAACTGGTCAGTGAACACCTCAGTACTCATTAAAGTTCAATGTGAATGAACTTTGCTAATGAGTACAACACTGAGCCTCATAATATTCACAAACGAGAAAAAGAAAAAGTTAAGGAAGAGCCAGAAGACTCACACAGAAGTGTGCTGACTCCAAAGCCTAGATAACGATTTCTATTCAGAATGTCATCTTCCAGCAAGCCTGAGGTCATGAGTTAGATTCCTGAGCCCCCCCCCCAAAAAAATAGAATATCATCTTAAAGTAAAAATAAATATATAGAATTACTTTAATGTAGTTCTGTATATTTTATTATGAAATCAAAGAATATCAATAGAATAAATATGCCACAAAGATATCTTACTAGAATACTTACATTTAACATGGTAAATAAGAATATATTACTCTTTAGTCACCCAGTAAAATGATGCTTTTGCCCAAGCTGTTTGATTGCAATGTGAAACATAAATATAGGCAAATATTCAGTAGTATAATAATTCATAGTGTTGTCATATTAAGTATCTTCAATTTGACATATACATTTCATTTAAAAATGACTTAGCCACAATTAAAAGGATGATTCTAGCGTTTGATATTGAATTTTTAAATGTAAAATACCCAAAACAACGTTTGTTTTCCAAAACAACTTTGAGAAAAGAGCAAGGTTAAAGGATTTACCCTAGCTTATTTTAATAATAATTAAGAATATTCATAAAGTATGATCATAAGTTATTGAATCTTACTTGTAGAAATAGATTGGTGGAATAAAACTCCATACATTTTTGAAAAACAATTTTAAATTAAGTTTCAAAGGGAATACAGGGGATTGCTTTTTTGTTAAATAGTGCTGGACAGAGACATTCATAGACAAAAAATGGACTTCAATTCATGGTTTATATCATATAGCAAAATGATATGAGATTCAATTGTAAAATCTAAAACCAAAAAATCTATTGAAAAGAAGAATAGAGAAAAATCTGTATAAACATGGGGCAAGGGAAAAATTAGACACAATGTCAAAGTACATTCCATAAGGTGATTAACTGATAAATTGATTTCATCACAAAAAGAAATTTTCTTCTTCAGAAGATATTGATGTTATCATTAAAGCTTCAGATTGGTATAACATATGTGAAACTGATTTATTTCTCCACTGATTGTATCAACAATGTATAACTCTCAAATCTCAATTAAATTAAACTAAAACCAATGTAAAGTGAATAAATGTTTCAGAGATAATTCATCAAGGAGTATATATGAATGGCACATAAGCTCATGAAAATATATCCAACACCATTTTTCATTAGCAAAATACAGATTAAAACCACAATTACATTCTATGACATAATTAGTAAAATATCAAAAATTAAAAGGGAGACTGACACATCAGTGATTTTTGAACTATATCACAGAATTGAGGGGGAATCCTTTAAACTTATTCTATAAGGCCAGCATTATCTGTTACCAAAATCTGACAAAGACGTGCACAGTAAAAAAAAACGAAATGATAGACAAATATTCCCAACGTACATAAATACCAAAAATCTCAACAAAAGAAAAACAAATTGGATGCAATGACACATTAAAAAGATAACACACCATAAATGTTAATTTCATTCCAGAATGCAAAGATGGCTCAACATATACAATTCCATAATGGTAATATGCCATATCAAATGAAGGATAAAAATCATATGGTCATTTTAACAGTGGCAGGAAAAGTATTTGATAGAGTTCAATAGCCATTCATGATAAAACTCCTGAACAAAGTGTAGAGAGGCTTACAAAATAAAGACTATGACAAAAACTGTGACGTATATATACCTCATGGAGAAAACTGAAAGCATTTTCTCAAGTATTAGGAAATAGTCGGGGCTGGGGATTTAGCTCAGCGGCAAAGCGCCTGCCTGGCAAGCTCAAGGTCGAGAGTTCGGTTCCCGGTACCGGAGAAAAACCAAAACCAAAACCAAAAAAAAAAAAAAAAAGGAAGTAGTCAAGGGTGCTCCCTCTAACTCCTCTTATCCAGTAGAGTACAAAACATTTTAGGCAGAACAATTATGTAAGAAATATGCAAAACATAATTAGTAAAAGAGGAAATCAAATTATCCCTGTTTACAGTTAGGGTTCCATGCATAAGAAGACCAAAACACTCCACCCACCAAAATTCTGTCAGCCTGATAAACAAATTCAGTAAAGTAGCAAGATAGAAAATCAACATACAAAAATCAATAGCTTTTCCAAATATGCTAATAATAGATTTGCTGAAAAAAAATCTTGAAAGCAATCTTTTTCACAACAGTCAGCAAAATTTAAAGAAAACTCTAGAAATAAACTTGACTAAGTAAGTAACCTCTAAAATGAAAGTGATACAATATTGATGAAAGATATTGAAGACATTAAGTGATTGAGCTACCTCCAAATTCATGTGGAAGAAAAAATAATGTCATGAAAATGTCCATAATACCTAAAGCAACCCATAGACTCAGTGCAATCCCCATCAAACTTCAAAACTACAGAACAAGAAAAAAAATCTTAAAATTCATAGAGCAGTACAAAAGTCCTAGAATACTCAAATCAATCTCGAGCAAAACTGGAAGCATTTCAATACCTAATTTTAAGACACATCATGCAGTGTTATAACAGAAATAGTGTGCTATTGTCATTAAAACAGATCTGAAGACCAATGGAAAAGAGAGTCTAAAAATAAACATGTCTATAGTAAAATTATTGTCAACAAAGATATTAGAAACATAGTTTGGAAAATGCACAGCTTCTTCATCAAATAATACTAAGCAAATTGGTTATTTACATGTAGAAGATTGAAATTTGATCCCTATCTTAACTTGTACAAAATTCAAAGTCAGAGTGATCAAAGACTGCAATATAAACCCAAATGTCTGAAAATATTGGAAGAAAGCGGAAGTGACACTAGAAGATACTGGTATAAGCAGTGAGTCTCTGACTAGGAGCCCCAAATCACAGGAAACAAAAGTGAAAATAGATGACTGGTTAAATCAGTCTTAAAACTTCAGCACAGAAAAAGAACAATCAACAGAGTAAGAGACACCCTGAAGAACGGAAGCAGATGTAGTATTTGCTGGTTATTCAGAATATAGGAAGAACTCAAGGCAAATGTGATCAGTCATGTTAAGAAAGAAAGCTTGACTCAGAAAGTTAAATATTTCATATTTTCTCTTACATGAGGAACCAAATACATACATGCATGTATATATACATACATACATGCATGCAATAACAGGAAACTAGAAGACAGATTTTTGGAAAGAAGGAGGGGGAACTGGAGAAAGAAGGGGCAGAAAAGAGAAAGGGGTAATGATATTGAAATGAGTAAGATATACATTAAATTAATGTAACAATTTCCCAAATAAACCTCACTATATGCTACTGCTAGCATGCTGCAATTGAAAAGAAAAAGATGAATATGATCAAAATATATTATATAAAATGCTACAAGACAATATTTTACAGTTAATACAAATTTACATATATATAAAACAAAACAAGTAATCAAACTTTTTAAATGGGCAAATGATTTGAATAAACAGTGCTCAAACAAAGAAACAGAAGTGGCTAACACATCAAAAAAATGCTCAAAATCATTAGATATCAGAGAAATACAAATCAAAACTACATGAGTTGTCATCTCACTCAAATTTTGGAATGGTTACTATCAAAAAGATAGAAATCACAAATACTGGCAAGGATATAGAGAATAAGGAAGTCATACACTTCTCGTAGGAATGCAAATTGATTTTGCCACTAGGAAGAACAATATGGAGCTTCCTCAGTGAAACAGAGGACTGACACACTCCTGGGTATGTATGCAAAAGAAATAAAACCAGCATGCAAAAAGGATGCCCGCATGTCCATGTTTACTGTGGCACTATTCACAAAAGCTAATAGATGGAATCACCTTGCATCTCCAGGAACTGATGAACGGATGAGGAAAATATCATCCTGTACAAAATTCAGTGCAAAATGTGCACAGTGGAGTATTATTCATAAAAAAAAATGAAATACCTCCTTGTACAGCAAAATGGATGGAGCTGGAAGGCATAATTTAGCAAAACTCCAAAGTATAGTGACAGAATGCAGATCAGTTGTCTGGGCATTACTAAAGAATCATTTATCAGAAGTAAATCTTATCCTAGTCCAAGATACAAAGCTATACATATTTAAGACTACATATATTAAGACATACTCAAACTTAGTCAATGCATCATTCTGTGGTAGGCTTAGGCACAAAGCTGTTTTGAACCAGAAATTAGAAGTGACTCCATCAAAACAACAAAAGCTATAGTAGAATCCCACAACCACTGACTGATTGGAGATGTGTTTGCATCACACTGTAGTCCATCTCCCAGGACCACGTGCCTACCAAGGATGGAGTGAGTCTCATTAGAATCAGTTAAAGACTTTAGGAGCAGAACTAAGACTTCTCTGAAAAAGAGTTCATAGTATTACAGAGTTCTAGCTTTCCCAGCCTGTCTTGTACTTCCTATTCACGCACCCCTATGGAGCTTATCATGACAGCTTCCATATGGTATACACCAGTTCCTTGAACATATCGATATGAATATGATGATGATAATGTATATATAGATATAGATATCTATATCTATCTATATCTATCTATATCCCATTTAGACTGGTTGCTTTCTAGAACGGCTTTATGATGATCAGCCTGGGACTGCCCAGCACATCTTTGTCTGTATCCCAGGTTGGTTTTTGTCTTGGTCCTATTTGTAGTCCTGGATAAGCACCGCCTCCAGAAGTTTTCTGTATGTGTTAAATACAGTTTTTTGTTTCTTGCCTGCTTGAAATTTCTCTTATTCCAAAAATCTAGTTGATGGTGTAGATGAGAAACAAAAAAAACTGCCTCACTGGAAATTATTGACCATAGCAATTCTGAGACATTGCTCCAGTCTTTAAATCCTGGGGATTTTGGGGGGGTTTTTTTGGGGACTAATGCTATTTTGAGTTGTTCCCTTATATAAGATATTTTTAACATTTCTCCTAACACCTTTAATCTTTCTTTATACATTTGACTGTGCATATCAAAGAGTGATATATTTGACATTTTTAAAAAAATAAGAAATTCTTAACTGAGCATGGTGGTGTGTGCCTGTAATTCCAAGATGAGGCTGGGGCAAGAGGATTATGAGTTTAAGGCCAACCTAAACCACGTGACACCCTGACAATAAAAAAGAATGAAAGAACAACAAAAGCAAAAGCAAAAATGATGGTAGGGTCTAGTGAAACTCTGCATTATCTCTAAGTTTTTATTGAAGAATTATTTTCTTATTCTCTTTAATGGTTTGAGCAATCTTTCATTCTTACATCTGATAATCTGAGCAGTGTAGTTGAGGACAGCGATATGCAATGTAACAACCACTGTTGATTTGTATTAATTTGTCTTGAGACCCTGTATCACTTTGAATGTTCTTGCTTTGATTTGTTTATGTTCATGATACTGGTGTGCTGTTACTGTTCTATTTTTTGTTTGTTTGTGTCTCATGTACTACTCTCTTTAAAATAAAAAAAATGAAAAAGAAATATTGACAAATTACATGTTAGGATGTACAAGATCCTGGGTTTGAACCCTAATAACCATAAGGGTCATACAAAGTATAAATGGAGAAATAGTAACCTATGGAAAGATTTATGTGCAATAAATAAACAAATAATCAATATTTTAAATATTATTATTCCTAAAAATGAATACTAGTAAATAACATAATAAAAATTGGGTAAATATATGATGATTAGATTCAATTAATCACATAATGAAGTTCAAATATGTTTTACCTGTTGAACATACCCCCAATGAACTAGCGCCTTTCTATTGTGCAATGATAGATTTCAGGTATATTTTATTTTGTAAGTCATTGTAGTTTTTAAAGAAATATATGTTAATCTTGAACAGTGTGTGGGCTTGGATGAGGGATTGGGAAGAGGAGGCATCTTTGCAATTGATACTTTTAAGAATACGACTTGAAAAGTTGTACAAAGCCCATATGCTGTATTCTAAGAGTTCATGTTATCTCATTTTCTTGTTTAGTCATTGTATAATTCTGCTATGAAACTGAGGACCAGATTTGCTTCACCTTTCTCTTCTACAAACTTCCTAGTTCCTCTTGCATCAATTTTTCTTATTTTTTTTCCTTTTATTTGATTAAGTAATTTACTTATTTATATTCTATGCTGTTGGGGATGAATATTAACAAATCCTAGCCTTCCAAATGACTTTCCAGTGCTAGAACTTTGTGTATGGTATTTTCTAATATTTGTGTTTTCTATTTTATGTTTTATTTTATTTGCATATATTCTATATTTTATTTTTTTCTATATGCTATTTTTTTTCTACTTTGAAAAACATTTGGGAGAGCATATTTAATCAAATAATTTGGGTTAATGTATTTTTTTTTCTCAAATGATTCAGGGACTATATACTTTGTTTTTTGTTTCATCTCAAGTAAGAAGATGTGAAATTCATGTTTATTTCCAAAATTCAAGGAATATAAATTATGTACTGATTCTCACACTATGTAATTCTTAGTAAAATCTATAATGCAAGTTTATTTCATCTATTCTCTCTCTACTTTCCATAATTTTTGATCAATTAATTTTTAAAATCCTGACTATTAATGTGATAACATCATGCATTTTCTTTGAAAAAATATTGATATTTGTATATTTTTTATTTCCATATTAACAAAAATTATCTAGTTGATGTTTCTGATTTTGTTGCTCTTTACCATATCTTGTCTATTGTCTACTCATAAGTGTGATGATAATTTGCATTCATTTTGCTAATAAGAAGAATCATTTGAGGTCCTACAGAGTGCTTGCATGTCCAACAACTTTGTCCTTTAAAAAATTAAACCATGCTTATATTTTTAATATCTATTCAGAAACTCGCTAGGTTAAAAGATTGTAAATATTTTTCCACTTTTATGACATAAAGCTATGTAAAAATTTCTGGCATTAATTTTTGTTTGTATTTTCTGGTAGCTTGACTTTTTTCTAATCATGTGATTGCAACTTTTTCTAGGTTCATTTTGTGTACGTTTCAGGATAAAACTCTAATCAACTCTTTCTAAGTATTTAGAATGGAGAAATTAAGATATTTTGTTTCTTTCTTATAAAAACATCATGTTACTGGATGGCATTGACTTTGATTTCTTGGATTATTCTCTTTTTAATTGATATCTGTATTTTCAGCCAGCAGTTTTTTATTTTACTTTGCTATCTATTCATTTTAAGTAAATATGTTGGTGTACTATGTCCAAGATTTGGACTTAAGATATTTTTAGTTTAGAAATGTAATAGGTCCAATTGTAAAACACATAGTCTCGGACAAAGGCAAGCAGAAAAGTTTCATTTATTATATACTTTTAGTTCTCTAAATTATGAATTGGCATTATAGGCATTATAGGCAGACACAAATTGCCTACTGTCTGCTTCTGCAGAATTTTATGGTAACACAGGTTGGAAACTGTAAAGCTTCACCACCCTGAGTTCAAGGTTACTTATTGCATTTTTGCTGAACAGTTCCTCTACTTTCCATATGTCCTAGCTGATGAACTACTAAGGTTGGTTCCAATTAAGCAGACATTTACTATTTCTTAATGATAATCCTCCAATTTTTTACAGTAATCACATACATTTTTTGTTTTCCAGCCCATAGACAGGGACTCTTTATTTGATGCATGGAATTTTAGCCTTGTACATTGTAGTTTAAACTTAGTACTTAAGTAAGTAATTTTATAGACCTTGTAAATATTTTATTATGAAGACTACTGTAATGATATTCTTACAAAATGTGGCTACAACAATAAAAAGTTGAAGACTCACTATATTTGGGGAGTAGATAACAATAATTGTTAGATGCTATGTGGAAAACAAAAAAGCTGAAATAAAGGCCTTTTTCTTTTAAAAATTCCAATCTCTCTCTGGAAGCAGAATTAATACAAAAAACATAATATATTTGATCATTAAAGAAGCAGCTAGATTTAGGCATCAAATGGAAATATCTGAGCTAAACTCTGGACAGCCCTGTGAGCATACAGCCATTAAAACACTGAATCCCCGTATTCTTAATTTTAGTTTAATGTAAAGACCCTTCAGAATGAGCACGAACTAATCTGAATATATAAGGTGACTCCAGCCTTTCTTTGTTTTATATTTCTGGGAACCATCTAAAGAGACTCAATGTCATGTAAATCACAACACTATCTGTTTTTACACCCTAACATTCTTCAGTACCTCCTTTTATTGCACAGACTTATTTTTGTTTAAATGACTGCAGTCATTGTCAAGATCTACATTTTATTTATAAAAATGTTATCAGTCTTCTTTTCTCCTTCCATTTCTACTTCCTGTGCTCCTTAACAGATAGAGCTGGTCTCACTGCTTCACTCAGTAAGTCCCGGGGAGATGTTTAGAAGTGGGAAACTTCTAATTTCTTTGTAGATATGATGAAGCATGGATTTCCATGATCACTTTTTAGGTATGTTTGTCCACAAATATATATAATTAACTTTTCAAAAATAAAAAAAATCAATCACAGTGAATAAAGACTAAATGAGAAGACTAAATGAGAATGCACTGGCTGGCATATCCCAATCTTTTCCACACATAAAATAGGCATTATGATATGTACTCACATGAGTTATTATGTGGGTTAAAATAATTCATCACAGTTGAATTTATTTTATGTTTTAGGCACCATGCCAGATGTTTGGAATACAAATAAGATGCAATTCTTATCTCAAATAGCATTCTGTTACTGCATAATAAGCAACAAATTACTATATACAATATATGATACTAAGAATTATTGCAGGATGACATATGATGGAAACGTATAGAAGAGATACATAACTCAAGTAGATGCCAACTTGACAGTGCTTTACGATATACATAAGACTTACACTGATTGCTGAAATGAATCAGAATTTTGCACATCTGACTCTGTGAGTGGCCATTCTAGATCAATCTTGCAAATTCTTATACATTTGTATATCTTGCATTAAATGTGTTTCTCTAGCAAGCACTGACTGATTTAGTGAGGGAATGAGAAAATGCAAAATATCTAACACTGAACCAGATAGAAGGGGGAACCCTATAGATAGTAATATTCTTCCTTTCTCTCATCTATTAACAGCTCTACAGAAAAGAGAAACCAGCCTGAGGGAAAACCTAGATTGGTGGTAAGAGTAATGCATTAATTTACCACAGCTGCTGTAACTAATGACTACAAACTTCATGGCTTCAACAACAAAAATACATTATCTCACAGTTTGGAGGCCAGAAGTCTAGAATCAGTTCCACTGAGCAGAAATTAAGGTGTCGGAAGATGCATATTCTCCTGAGAGGCTCCAGGGGAGAATCCAGTCCTTACATCATCTTGTTTACAGCGGCCGCTTATGTTTCTTTGTAATCGCATCACTCAGTTCTGTGTAGGTACATTGCTTTCTCTTCTTCTTGGCAAATCTCTCTCTGCCTCTTTCTTAAAAGGATATGTGATGGAATTACAATAGGACCCACTCAGATAACTCCAGATAATCTCTCCACTCTTAATTTAATCACACTGTACATGATATGAAGTAATATTCAGAGTTCCTGGGGATTAGGGCACGGATATCCTCTGGGAGGGGCTAAAATTCACCATAGTAAGAAATAAGTAAAAAATCATTTCTTGTATAAGCTGTTTCTGGAATCTACTAGCCAGGTCTTTCCAGAGAAACAGAACAATGGAGGAACAGTGGGCTAGAAAGCTAGAGAAATGATGTACTGTTCCATCAATCTCAAGCAGCTGAAAAGCAGAAGGGGTGAGAGTATAAATCATGATTCAAGTCAGAGTCCAGACTAACCTACTTGTTCTATTCAAATCTTCAAGTGGTTGGCTGAGACCTACCCAAGTTGGGGAAGGCCATCTGCTTTGCTTAGTCAGTGATACAAATGTTAATCTTAAGGAGAAATACCCTCAGAAATGCACCTAGGATAACTCTTAACCAAGTGTCTGGGAACCCACTGATCTAGTTACATTGACACAAAATTAACCATCTAGGAATCTAAATTTTTATTTTAGAGACTTATAAACTAAATGGACTCTTAGATTGCTATGTGCTGTAACAGCATTTGAAACACTGTTATGTATAACTGCTGTAAGTGCCTGCTATGAGGGCTAAAGTAAATAAAGAAAAGGGGAATAGCATATTTAGTAGACCATACCGAAGTGGACCCATACATTGTTCATCTTCACTCACTCCCATGAAAAAAAGGTACGGGAGAAGTTTGCAGTTTCAGTTTGGAAATAAAATTAAATTAGAGTAAGATAAGTTGCTAACATCTCCCCTAACCAATTTATGTAATGAAGTCTCTCGTTTTTATCTCTACTTCTCTCTGGTCTGTTCTCATAATATTCTATTATTCCAGTAGAAAACAGCTACAGTACTTTAAAAACAAGCCTACTTTTTCTAGGGCTCAGGTTTATTATAAGCTGTAGAGGTCTTTGAAGTTCAAAGTGTGTAGTAATAGAACTATATTTTTCAAGTTGTTGAATTTAAAATATTATTTTGATAAAGAATACGCTACAATTGCCTATGAACATTCCCACAAGGTTATTTGCAATAGTGGTGATGTACACCATCCTATTGTGATGTTGCGGAGGCCTGGTTGACAACTCAGCCACACGGTGCTTTAACGGAATGGACCATCTGCTTGCTTTTGTCTCATACTATCACAACAAGAGGCTCCACTGCATGGAAACTCAGCAAAACATTGTTAGTCCTCCTCATCACTGGGAGTGCTGAGAGCCCATGCTGCTGCATATCCGTATGTGCGATTGTTTCCTCTGTTCACCACATTTGAACCAAGTCTGTATTTAGCTGTTTTACCAAACAAGGGGGAAAAAGCAGCAAATGCTGAAGAATTGCAGAACCCACATGATTTATAGAGGGATTTATGGAGAGCAGTAAGGTGAAATTATAGGTAAAATAAAGGAAGTGTTTTGAAACAGTCTTTCTAATAACTGTTTATGGAAACCCACATATTGCACCTTCCCAGGAAGTCTAATTATTCCAGTATTCTCTGTGGATTTATTATAAAACATATTATATATATATATATATATATATACATATGAGAGAGAGAGAGCAAGTGGAAAGATAGTAAAGCACAAACCCTCCATCTCTTTACTCTAGATAAAAAATAAAAATCTCCCATGGTGAAGTAGTACACAAATCCAATAGTGAATTAAAAACATAAAATTCTGATTTCAGTATCACATAAATTATTTTGTTAAATAAAATGAGAATGTGCATAATTAAATATCTTATTACTGCAATAATAATGGGGGAACAATGAAAAATAAAAGGAAGAAAGTAAGAGGAATTTAAATTTGTGTGATATAAAGATACAGAAATCAAGTAGCATAATTGCATATTAAAACCTGATGTATTTTGTAATAACAGATGGAATATAGGGTCATTGTTATGTTTCTAAATAATTTCAGAAGCACTAGGAGATTGATGCCAAAATACTAACTCAATAAATAATAGCATAAAAGTACGGTTTTAGTAATTAGCACATTTCTGTAATATTTGAAATAATTTACTTCATTGTGTGTGGAGGGGGTACTGGAGAACAAATGCAGAATTTTTACACTGAGCTCAGTCCTCCAGCATTCAATTTTCATTTTGAGACAGGTTCTTGCAAAATTGCTAAATTACTTATCCTGGCCTTGAATTTCCAGTTGTCTTGCCTCAGCTTCCCAGACTACTGGGACCACAGGTGTGTGTCATATGCTGGCTATAACTTGCTTCCAATTTAAATGTGATATTGTTACTTTTGTTTAATGATTTTACCATAAGAAAATCTCCTGAAATTAACAGATAATTTATATGCTGGAAAACTAAAATAACTCTTATTTATGCCAGGTACAGGTTGAAAAGTTTTCATATTTTCAGAAAAAAATCTATTATTCGTTAATCATATTCTTTTAGATCTGCCAGAACTACTTTGACAATATGATTCACACAAATTTTCTTAAAATGCTGATTTTGGTAGAAGCCTCAGCTCAATGACAAAACAATGAACAACATAAAGTTAGGGGTTTCCCTTCCTGGTTAGGATGTAAAAAGACATGCTAGCTTATCATTCTTGCTGCAAATAAAATAATTAAGAAAGAGACTAGCCAAAGAAGTTACCATTTAATATAAAACCAGCAACAAACTGCAGGTTCAAAGACTAAAATCACTAGCTCAAGAGGTAGAAGTCCTTCTCTGAAGCTGAGGACTGGTGACATTTTCAGGCTGAGGTAAATGCTGAAGTCAGGGGCAGGTGTGGAAAACAACAAACCCATCAAATAAGACAGTCTCCTCCAATAAGGAGAAAAGAGTCCACTACATGAAAAACCTTTGAGCTGGTCTGTAAGACGTGGAAATGGAGATCACAAGTGGCAAAGAAAACCTTGTCCACAGAATAATGTTGTTTTGGGCGAATTGTGCATCAGAAAGAGGCTGCGGCAAGACTGGGAAGCAGATTGTGTCCTCTGGGTCTTAGACTGTCTGTATAGCTGGTAGGCAGTTTAAGGTTTTGTACTGTTTTTTGTATTATTTTAAAGACAAAAGAACAAAAGCAAAACAACAAAAACAAAAACAATTTTAAAAAGATAGAATTTCAAAGCAAGATGTAGGAAATCTACAGTGGTTATTTTATTCCTTATTATTACCTTCAAAGTAGTTACTTGCTCAGATTACCAGATATAGGTATGCAAGATTGATCAAACAATTAAACATTAATTGTTCCTTTCAATACATCAATAGAAATTAGTAGTACAATTATCTTAGCTATCCTGTGTGTATGTGTGTGCATGTGTGTGTGTGTGTATTTCCTTTCCTTCTTACTTTTCTTCTTTCGCTAATCCCAGTTGTTCTTTCCTATTAAGCAGTTTCTTTACCTTTCACAATATCTATTGATCAGACCCGCATGTGTAAACTCCCTAGTGTAAGGTTTTTTATTCTTGAGGATTTTTTGTTTATTTGTTGTTTGTTTTGAGACCCAGCACCTTTGATGGGACTGGTCCCACGGCACATTTAGAGGGAGATGCTTGTAACCTGAATTCAGCTTCACACCATTTGAAACCAAAATGAATTGAGTCACAGAAGCTGTAACCACATTGCCAACCTATTAAACTTCTGTTACAAATGAGATTCCAGCCTGTTTGCTTAGTGAACTTTTTGATTATGGGCTTATAAACAAATAGAGACCTTAGAATTTAACAAGTGGCATTTCTAGGAGGTTGTCTTTAGACTAAATAGGAGAAATTCCTTACATATACAACTTACTACAATGAAATAAAGAAAAGTAGAAACCTGAATATCTCATAGCTGTTTAAAAATTTAAATAGATAGCAAAGATATTTTTTAAATATCTCCACAAAGAAATCCTTAGGCCCAGACAGTACCATTAATGAATTCTATTAAAGAAAAAAATCTACATAAGTTACATCATTCATATACACTTTCAGAAAATGAAAGAAAATTGTCCTAACTCATTTTTTGAGGCCAGTACAACCATGATACCAAAATTAGACAAAGGCATCACAAAAAATAAATTTACAAAATTGTAACTCCTTAATATAAATGTGAATGTCCTCAACAAAAATAATAGCAAATTGAATACAGCAATAAATGAAAAAGATAAAATATTATGATAATATAGAGTACCTCACAGGAATCCAACTTTGTGGCAAACATTGGAAATCAATTTAATCTAGAAAATTAATTTAAAACAGATAGAAATCATTTGATTGTCTCAGTAGGTCCAGGAAAACAACTGGCAAAATTCGACACTCATTCATTATGACATTTTCAGCAAACTATGTTTAATCTGATAAACAGCATTAGTGAGAAGCCCACAGTTTCCCTTCAAATCAAGGTCAGCTTCAGTGGATAGTGACCTGTTCAGACACACAGGACTCCTTGCTCTGAAGCACCTTGGTGCATTAATGAGCTGTTGTGGCTGTCTTGAAATTCTTAATAATTTTTTTTAACATGGAGATCTGCATTTTTGTTTTTTACTGAAAAAGATTGAATTTAATTGAAATGACTGAATTTTTTCTTCATAAGATCAGGAGAAAAGCCAAATGCCAACTCTCCATACTCAAAATTATACTGAAGCCCTTACCTGATGTAATAATTCAAGGAAGACATGAAAGGTGTAATCTTAAAGGAAAAACAAAAGAAAATCACCGCTACTTGCAGGTAAAATCATTACTTAAATAGAAGAGACTAAGAAATTTATTTGGAACTTACTAAAATTGTTAAGGGAATTCATCAATTTGGCAGAAAAAATTTCAATATATAAAATTAATTGCATTTCTTTATGTTAGCAATAAACAGTTAAAAAGGAAAATTTAAAAATTATATATTAGTATGAGATGCATTTAGTAAAAAAAAATATCAAAAGTTGTGAAATCTATACACTGAAAAATATTACATATGAAAATTCTTTAAAATCCTAGGTAATTATAGATATAGGCCAAATTTATAAATTATAATTGTCAATATTGTTACAGTAACAATTATGCTTAAATTGATGTATATGTTGAATGCAATTCAGATTAAATCTAGAAGTTGCATTTTTTTTTCTCTCTCTCTTTCAAAAGTTGACAGGATGGCCAGGCATGATGGCACACGCCTGTAATCCCAGCACTTGGGAGGCAGGAGGACAACCATGAGTTCAAGGCCAGCCTGGGCTATAAAGTGAGCTCAAGACCAGCCTGAACTGCATAGCGAGACCCTGTCTCAAAAAAATAAATAAATAAAAATAAAGGTCAATACAAAACAAATTAACAGGATGATTCCAAAATGTATACAAAAAATTAGAAAGTCCAAAATAATTTCTAAAACCAGACAGGACTTTCACTGCTCAATTTCAAGATTAACTGTGAGCAAAGATAATGTGGTTTTGATATAAGAAGTAACAAATGTATTAAATCTGCAAGATTAAGCTATGGAGGCACAGGAGCTACAACAGACTGTAAGAGTATGAGTAAGGTTTATTTCTAAATATCCCTTGGCTAGGGGTAGACAGACATTGGCCTCCATAGTGAAAGCATGGCTGTGCTCAGAAATCAAGTTGAAATGATAATTTGACAAGTTGTTGGCAGTTTTGCTATTAAAACCCTAATCCTGGATAATACAACAAAGCTCCATGGAGGGAAACATGAAAAGCTATCAGAATAATGTTTTCTTTCATCTTCTTAGTTAAAAAAAAAAAAAAATCAACATTTAGTCTCATTTAGTTTGCCAGCAAAACTCGAAAAGCTATATAATGAGGAAAGGATGGTCTTTTTTTAGCAACTGGAAATCTGTGTGGCATTGCAGAGGGAATTCTTGAACGATATGTCACATCTGGTTAAAAAAAAAGTCACTGATTTGCTATAGCTCAGGAGTCATCTTTATTTTTCCCTTTCTCTCACATATCCTATAAATTCATCACTTGATTTGGTCAGTTCTATTGTTTAAATATATTTAAACAAGACCACTTCGTAGAACAAAAATGATATTATTATCATTTTACATGCTATTGTATGTTCTTATTAGTAGTATTCAATTATTCGGGTTGTTTTTTCATTAACACAGGGAAACTATAAATCACAGAAAAGATTTTGGTCCTTTTTTAACATCTGCTTTTCATAAATAAATAAGTAAATGCAAAGCTAACATTATTTGACAGTAATAGATGTATGATAACTATTTACACATTTGAATTGAGCCCATTAATCAATGAGAATCAGCTCCCACGGGTGAGATTATGAAGACCTGAGAGCAGCTGACTTCTAATTATTCGTATGGAAAAAGATATTCACACCCTGGGAAAAGTAAAGTTTATACATAAAGTGAAAGGATACACAGCTCTTTTCAGCACACTATGGCATATCAGATAATGCCCCACTAGCGCTGCAATACCCTGGAACCTGTTATATGTTACTTATGGCAAGAGTGATTATACAGAAGTGATTAATTTTAAGTATTTTGAGTTTGAAGAGATTAACCAAGATTATCTGGGAGGGCTCAGTCTAATCACATGGGTTCTAACAAAAGGGAGGCAAAAATGCTCAAAGAGATGTGACAACATATGCAGGAGAGAGAGAGAGAGAGAGAGAGAGAGAGAGGGAGACAGGGACAGAGAGACAGAGATTGGAGGATGCTACCTTGCTGGGTTTGAACATAGAAGGAGCTATAAACTAAAGAACTCGGGGACATCTAAACACTCAAAAGCAAGATAACAGATTCTCCTACCATATTTCCAGAAAGAGCTTGGCCGTGCCAATATGGTAACTTAGCTCTGTGAGAGCCACTTTCAAACTTCTGACCTCCAGAATTGTAAAATAGCAAATTGTGTTGTTTTAATGTGTAATACTTTTTACAGAAGAAATTTAAAAAACTAATACAAAATGCATGAGGGTTCTTTTGTAGAAAATGTATTTTCAAATGCATGTTATACATGATTCTAATCACTAGTAGTAAGGTGACCCAAACATCCTTCCTCCACCCTGCCCCATGCCCATGTGTGTGGACCATCTTAGCTCATGTCCTCACTTTGAATTTTCCCCACTCTTTTTTTTTATTTTAAAAAGAGTAGTAAATGAGAAACAAAGAAATAGAACAGTAGCAGCATATCAGTATCACAAACATAAATCAAAGCAAGAACATTCAAAGTGATACAGAGTCTCAAGACAAAATAATACAAACAAACAGTGGTGGTTACATTACATATCACTATCCTCAACTACATTGCTCAGATTACAAGATGTAAGAATGAGAGATTGCTCAAACCATTATAGGGAATATGAAAATAATTCTAAAAGACTTCTATCTAGGATATATAATGAATTAAAAAAAATTAAGCCCCCCAAATTCAAAGGTCTCTGCTCTTTAAGGAAGGTATGTTTTTTAGAATATATCCATTTTGCTTTACAAAAGTGCATTTAAAAATATAGAAAATTTGGTCCACTTATAATTTTATACCTTGTTTACACATATTTGGTCTAAATTGAATTTTTCTACTTTTTATCATTGTACTTATATTTTATTATTTTCTACCTGCTTTTTCCTATGCATATATATTTCTTTTGCTTTAACTTTCCTGTTTTTTTTTTCTTTCAGCCCATATCTTAGATTACTCTCTACTGTTTTAAATTGAGAAAACCTTTGTAAATCATTAGGTATTCTTTATATATTCTGAACAGTCTCTCTTTCAAAAATTAAGTATTTACATTTTACAGAGAACTTCTGTATGCATCATTTTATTTGAATCTCATAAAAATTCCACCTCACAGGTAGGAAAGTTTTCACTGTCTTCCTTCTGTAGGGGAGTCAAATACCTCAGCGTCACTCCCTCTCATAGATCTGTGCTTTTACACTCAACCAGTTACCATAGCCAAGAGTAGAGAAATAGTACAATGTGATTCACAGAAGAACCTTCCTTACTTTATTGCATCATCACTTACACACTTACCTGCATTGTAACTTGTTACTTTAAGGCAGATCTTTGTGGTACTATGGCTTCTGATGCAAGTTTAGCTTGGGAGCTGGCAGAGGAAACTACATAATCACAGCGAAAATGTACCACAAATTAAATTATGATGGCATGCCCAGAATAAGCAGAAATAGAACTGATCCTAGAAGTTGATAATGGATAATTTTGTCATTAAGTCATTTTACTTATTTACTCTGCCACATTCTCTGACACATAATGCAAATTGGACTTCAATTCAACATATTTAGCCAGAAAATAGTATCAAAAGGTGTTTGAAAGGGAAGGCAAATATCTTGGAGATAATGTGTTTTAATATAATTTTGAGTAAATGCTAATATTTTAATTTCAAATACTGATAAAATTATGAGTGTGCCAAGATTATAATTACTGGGGTCAGATGAATATTATCATTTTTATTCTTCTCTCACTCAGGTAAAAATGAAATAAAGCAGCATCTATTGAGTGCCTACTAATGCCAAGCACAGTACTAAGTATATTTATATGTGTTTAGATGTTTTCATTTAGCCTTATCCTAGAAAAGTAAGTGTTTTTATTAGATTTGATATACTGGTATGAAAGCTATGGTGAAAGGACTTTTTTAGTGGCCAAGGACAGAATATACAGGAGGCATGATGTTTCAAACATTTACAACTTAAAGCATTGGACAGAACACTATGAAGGGACAGGATGCCACCTCCCTGATTAATCTTGCCATGTAGGGTTTGATGAGATAAATGGCTGCATGGGAAGAGCTCCATGGCCAGGAATTTCAGGCAGCTGAAGGTAGACCCTTGCCAAGAGCCAGCGAAAAGCTGGAGCCCTGTCTCATACAGCAGCAAAGAAGTCAGTTCTGCCATCTATCTGAATGATGATGGAAGCAGATTCTTCCTGAAAAGGAATTCCAGCTGAGCATGCAGCCAGGCTAACAAATGCAAGACTGTGAGACCCACTTTGAACAGAGGATCTGACATAGCTCTTTCAGATGCCTGATTTAATAAACTTGGAAGAAAATATATACAACTTATTGTAAGCTCTTAGTTTTCTGCAAATTTTATTACACAGTGGTACAAAACTAATACACTAATATTTCCCAGATTTTTCCACTGGTTTGACTCTTTCACTTCTCCCTGGCAGGTGCCAAACATGTGGAAAGACTAAAAGGACTTCTAAGTTTGGACTGCATTGTTACCAAGGGGATTCCTGTCTCTCTCCTCCAGGTTGCCCAATGCTCATTAGAATGGGTCTGCTTCAATTTGTACTTTATGTTTATTTCTGTGTTTTGGAAAAACTATATCTGAGAAATTATAACTATAATAATTGCCTTTTTGCCATTTTCTTCACAGAAAAATAAATCCTAAATCTTAGAAATGTCCTGCCTGGTGAATTCTGTGGGGATGGAGGACTTTTATTTTATTCAGTGGTTTTCAGATTTCCCTCATCATCTCTTTCACCTGCTTCTCTTCAAATGTGAAGCATTTCTGAGCTTGCACTCACTGGTTTTTCTTGACTACTTCTGGGAAGGCTAAAGTAGAAACTGAGCCTATGGTATTGCTATGTTTTCTCTCTCCTTACCCGCTCTCAATGTTTTAAATATTATGGCTTAAGACTGTGACCCTTCCTTAGCTTCACTAATTTAGGTGCTGCTTGCCGGCTTCTGCCTAATTCTGCGCTCATTTTTTAGAAGGGATAATGTTTTTGAAATATGTCATGTCCTGCAAATCTTCTTCCCTCTGGCTTCCCTCCCACTGAATCAATGGGTTTCAGTAATACAGGGGAAGAATGAATTGCCAGCTGCCAAAGCAAAATCATTTCTCAGCTTCAACTGTTATTTCTTCTTTTCTCCTTGCAAGGCAATCGTGTGGAAATCTGGGTTTTTAAAGAATATTATAAATTCCTTGGGCTACCGCTAAGCTATCCAAAACAATGTTTATGAATTTGAATATCCTAGTTCCTATTAGTTCATGCTCCACATAGTGTGGTGCCTGGAACAACAGCATTAACCGCACCTTGAAACTTGTTAGAGATGAGAATTCTTGTGTTGCTTCTCAATAAAATAAATACTTTAGGAGTTTGTTTTAGTAATATGTGATTCATCAAGTCCTCCAGGAGATTCTTATGTATCAGGAAGTTTGAGAAAAGTTGCTATTAAGAGAAGTGATAACAAAGATGAACAGAAGGAAGTTACTGCATGACACAGACAAAATTGTCAAATCGTACAAAAGGCACCTCTCCAGCCTTGAGTACACTGAGAAGGAGGAGTAAGGAATTGTAAATGGCAAAAACATCTACATATTTGTAGGAATTCTGAAAAAACTGAATCTGCATCTAGCTTTGCTGGGCATAGCCTGAAATTTTGGTAGGATTCAGTTCTTAGGAGAAGTTCCATATTTACTTAAAGTTATGCTTAAAATAGAACCAGAGCAATAGAGTGTGATTGGTGCAAAGACACTGTAGGCTAGATGACCTGATAAAATGCACTCATTTACCCATTCCCAGCATATAATTTGTAGTACATTTTGATGTGGTCCTTTTGCCTCACACAGGAGACATGAAAATATGCAGAGGTCTGGTAGGAACCTGGGTGCGGGGAAAGGGTGTTACTATATGTGGAAGGCTAAATGAGGAGAAACAATGCCAGACAAGCTTACTCTCAGTTGTCAGCTTCCCTGGGCACAAGCACATGTCCCACGGCCAGGCAGGACCTGGTTGTCACACACAGAGGCAGTGTAAGCATAGGCTGCTTCCCAGAGATAAGTGAGCTGCAGCTCTGCAGAGGAGCACAACGTTTTTATGTGCATCCTCTTGCCAGGGCTCATGTTTAGGAACTCGCTTTCCCTGCATCCAGATACCCTATTGTGAAAGAAGAGAGGCAAGAAGGGGAAAACTATGCCTGAAAATGTGATTTTTCATTGATCTATGGAAAGGGAATGATTGCAGCTGAAAAATATATTTAATTAGTGGTCCCTGACTTAGCACTGAATGGCAAGTTTAAATACCTACCTCACAGCCTCCTATCCTGCACCCAGCGCTAGTAGAAATGCTTAAAAGCAATGATAATCAGTTACATTTATGCTTTAGAGATATAATAAACTCATGAGTTAAAATTATAATCTTGTTAGATTTTGCTAATTTTGGGGGGACTAGGATTTTGTTAATCTGACACAGTTGGTTTAGTTTTAGTCTGAACTATAAAACTATATAAATGAGCTAAAATTATATATTCTGTTAATCAAATTATGTCTATAAAATTATTTAAAAATATGTACTACAACAGAAACAGAATAATTTTTATTAAATTGTAGATTGAGTTGCATATATTTCCTCTGGAAACCATTTTTAGGTGATTTTTCTCTTGAAGAAATGATGTGTTAAATCCTATCTGTAGATTCCTTTATGGAAACATTAGTTTTTGTAGAGATATTTCCAGATGACAATGAAATAAATTATTCCCCCTCCATTTGTAACATTAAAAAAATGCTTTCCAGACTTAGCATAGCAATTACATCAGTAAGTTTTGGATATTGACTATCTGTATATAAAGAAATTATGATTGGCTCCAGCACTTGGGAGGGTGAAGCAGAAGGATCACCATGAGTTTGAGGCCAGCTAGGAGTGAGTTTAAAATAGTGAGTTTAAACATAGTGAGTTTAAAGCCAGCCTGGATTATATAGCAAGACCCTATCTCACAAAAAAAGAGAAACAAAAAAGGGAAAAGAAAAAGAAAGTATGAGCAATGAGAAAAGTTCCACCCATAATTATGTAAATATGAAAAAGAATGCTTTTAAGTGCTTTATTCAATAAAAAATGTATTTCAATGCATGGTCTATCTTATTCTAAGCCTTAAGGACTCTAGGAGAGGAGTGTGGGTGTAGAATATGGTAGCAGCTCTCAGGTTGCTCCCAATGAAATTCTAAGACAAACACATGAAGAAAAATATAATACATTTACTGAGAAAGAGAAATATATACAGTTGTGTCATAAGAAAGGAAGATATACAGTGAGTCACACTATATTCAGTAAGGGGGAAATCACAGAGGAGGCAACACTTGAGCTAAAGTTTTAAGAAGGAAAACTCAAGGAAAGTAAGCAGGAGACAACTTCAGGAAGATTCCCAAAACTGACCCTGGATAAACATGTAAGAATTTCAAGGTACAATACTCTGAAAGCTATTGTTGTTGAAACTAAGAACCACTGTGGCTAACACATGGAAACAAAGCCTGGAGGATCCCAAGTTACTGTCTTCCAACAGTAAAATAAAGACAGTGATGTTGTGATTAGAGTTAATTAAAAAGACAATCTAGTCAGATATGGTTGGTAAGTCCTGGAATGGATTGGGGAACACAGTCAATCTCCTTTCTAAATATAGACCAAGCTGAATTTCTGGCCTCTCTGTTAGAAAGAAAGGAAATGATGAACATGATAAATTTTAACACGGCCAGAATTTGTATTTCTGAAACATCCACCAGGACTGAAGGTCAACAATCTTCTTCTGGTTATTAAAGAATAAAATAACCCCACCACTAACAGAATTTGTAAAGTGTTATCTCATAATAACAACCATTAAGGATGCCAAAAATATCAACTTGTACAAAGGATGACATCCTCCTTTTTAGAAAGCCAGCATTTGAAAGAACTATTGTGTGTTTTATACTATTGACATGTGGTCTGTAAACTTCAAAATAAGTTTTCCTTTCTTAAAATTAATGACACATGTTCTATGTTTATACACAATGGTAATGGCAGAATTGAGCTCATTAGCAGGATTTTAAATACCCTTCATTGCACTTTACCTATATCATTGTATGCTCATTTTTGCCTCTCTCACCCCTTACTGGCATTTACCTTAGAAATAATTCCTTGAAGTTTTAGCCACGGGGCTTTGCTCTGAGTAGAAACAGCTCTACTCCCCAAATGTAGTGCAAGTCCACCAATCCTATTCAAATTGCTGAATACGCTCACATAAGAAATTCTATACTTGATTACCAAATAATATGCTATTGTTCCTATAGACTTATTTTTCTTTCATAAAACATTAATTCCAAAGGCAGTTTTGTGAGAAAAAAATCAACTGTTACTGGAACATACACGAGTTCAGTGCAACTGCATAACATATTCTAACTGAATAACAACGTCCTAAATTCTATCTCCCGTGACTTTTGTTTGGGCAACAAAACTGATCACTTAATATATAAACAGCTAATTTATTTTGCTACCTCAGTGATTAAGCTCACATTCAATCTTTTTTTACCCCTATTCCTTCTCTTTGTGTATGTCTCTTTTGTTGGCCTACACAGAAAATCATACTCTTCGTATTCTACTTGGACTCATCCTTACTTCTATGACTTTCCCAAGCTACGTGACTGATAGTGTCATAACATTTCTAAATACAAGACATTGGAAGAATTTTTGTGCGTAAAAATGAAACAAACTGGGAAATTGTTGTAAAATATTTCCTGTGATATTGTGCTCTATTTACCTCATATGCAAGTACATAAAAAAAAAAATTTGTGTTGGCATGAGCTAAAATGAAGGACATCTGTTCTTGTTTAAAGGAGTAATACCATCATGTTATCCTGTTATGTAGAAATAGATTAAGGAACTCTTGACTCAAAAATGCACATCTATGTCTCGTTGTTCATGCCAATATTTGGCCTGAAATTTGGATGTCAAAATCGTGGCATACAAGTTTTGCAATATTCTCCATTTCTACATATTGTAAATGAAAATAATTCATCGGTTGTGCTAATTCTGCTCTGATATCTGTTTCTGAAATTGTCCATGTGGCCTCCTAAACTATGACTGTTATGTATAAAAATATGTTGCTTACTTTGCATCTCATGCAAGATCTATCTACCTGCTTACCTTTCATTAATGTACATTGGTAGGATCCTATTTTACATCCTCTCACATATACACTTAAAATCTTTCCTTTTCTTTGCTTCCTTTTCTTTGACAATGATTGAAAAGTCCAACATAAACGTTACTTCACTTTATTCTTTGGAAAATTTAACAGTTATTGTTTCTTAATTTTTGAAGGAAGCCTGTCAGATGTATATGAACTTCATCATTTTAATTATAAGAGATTGTCTATAAGATACTATTTTCTCATTTTAAACTGTACTGCTCTGAAATTAAATTTTTACTGAGGCTTTCTTCCTTTTGTCCTACGTTTTTAGCCTTTCATATTTAAACTTCAAAATCATTCTTACTTAAAGTTTGACTAAAAAAAAAAACTCAGGCCAAGGATATAGCTCAGTGGCATAAGCACCTGCCTGGCAAGCACAAGGTCTCGAGTTCGATTCCTCGTACCAAAAAAGAAAAAAAGTCTGTTTAAACCTTGAATTATAAAATCTTGTGTGATTGTCCAGTCTGAGGGTATCTACATTCTGTTTAATCCATTTAATTGCCTGTGATCTTTGTTTTGTTTCAGTATAGATGTGTTTTTAGTTTTAGCTTTGTATTCTATAAATTTCTATTTATTATTCCTTTTTCCTTCTTTCATGTTTTCAGTTAGATATACGAACTGCTGACTGAAATGTATTCATTTCATCTAAAGTTATGTTTTCCCTAACAAATCATACTTACACTTACTTTTCTTCTGTACATTTTAAGTATCTGTAACATCTCCCAAAATAATAAATATTCATGCTCAACTTTTTGTTTTCCAGACTTATTGATAGCATATGAAACTGTATTTCTATATATGGATATAAGAAGAGGGTGAGGGATTGTTGCAAGATATTTAACAGAATTTTTTTCTTGCTTCCTTTTCTTCTACATGTCCTCCTACATTTCCAATATGTCTAAAATGCCGTACTTCAAGTTTTCACTTCAAAGACAGAAAACTAGGTATAAAGTGCTCGGATATGATTTATTTCCTCTAAGGAATTTTCTCTTAGAATATCTTCTAAGGATATTTCCTTCTATTACTAGCACTTTTATTAATCAATTTGCTATTATTTCAATTTCTGTATAATTTATTTATCTTACTCTTATTTTAATAAAATTTTAGCATTTTTTTGTCTGCTGTTTTACATTTCACTATAATGTGTAAATATGTAATTTCTTCTTCTCTTAAATATTTGGAAATATATAAACATTTTAAATGTGATATATTTCCTATTTCTATTTCTTTGTATAAAATTCATGATTGTGATTATTTTTAAAATATATTTCCATTCATTAATTTTTCCCATTATTATTTGTATAAATATGATTTTTCTTTTTTTTAATTTTTTAAATTTTTTCTGAATTTCTAATTTTTTTAGTATTAGAATTTCTTGCCTTGTCAGAATTGTGCATCAGATTACTCTTTGGCTAAGTCCATTTTGATTTGTATTCATATTTGAAATCTCATTTTTAACTATAGATATTTTACGTGTTGGGCTTTATTTGATTTTTATTTATAACTACTTGATCCTTAGACTTTTTAAAAATTATATTAAGTTTAGTCATTAATTTTATACCATATAATATGACTAAGGCTTCTCAGATTCCACAATTTCCATACGGAACCCATGTTTTCATATATAATTTGACCAGTCATATGTTCCTTGGGAAAGGGACTAAAATACTACGTTTACTTCACAGATTATTACGTCTACATTTAATTTTACAAGATAATGACACAGTGCTTTCCAGAGGCCTAGTGTAATATTTCCTCTGAAAATCATTGGTTTTTCCTGTCTCTCTCATACATGCCAGGAGAGTCGCCCTCAGTGAAGGAATCCACCGCCATCTTGGTCTAAGCAGAGATCACTTTAAAACCCTCTCCCTTGCTTTTACACCTGCTGCAGATGGATTGTCATGGGTCAACAAGGCCCAGTAAGCACAGTTACACCCTGTGATTTCCAACCATTGTTCAGCACTGCTCTTCACAAACAACACACAACTCCTTGTATGCCCTCAAGACCCATTCCAGGCAGATAGCCACATCTCTGTAGCATTGAACTCTCCCCACTCGAAATCCCATTGTGATTTTTTTCCTTCTATAGCCCTCCTTTTTTTATACTCATGACCCTATGATGCCCTTGTAGCCTGTATGAGAGTTAGCTGGTCTGGTTGCCAGTGCTGCAGCAGTTCCTCTCAGGTTTGCTTTGAAATAAAACTATCCAGCTGCGCTCACACCCCTGCTTCATTTCCTTTCATCCTGACACTGTGTTCCTAAAGGCTGCTTTCAGTACTCCAGAAAGCACCAAAATCTGTGGATGCCAAATCTGTTATATAAAATGAGACGGTAATTACTGGTATGTAAACTATACACGTCCTCCCATATACTTTAAAATATCTCTAAATTACTTAGAATATATAATGCAAGACCAGTGGCTATTATACTGTATTGTGTAGGGAATACTATAGTAAACATGGTAAGAAAAATTAGCCTGTATGTCCAGCATAGATACGAATTTTTTTTGAGTATTTGCTATCTGTGACTGGTTGAACTGACAGATGGGAACGCATGCATAGGGATGACCAGTGGTACTTAGGTGATCAGATTTTTGTTTTGTCTGCTTGCTGAATTTTTTGTTTATGTGTTTTGCTTTTAATTGATCAGTTCTATAACATGTACAGTGGACTGATAGCTCACTGAAGTATGAACATGAATTTCCCTAATGACTGATGATACTGAGCTATCTTCATGTGCTCAGTTGCCATCTGCATATCTTAGCTGAGGTGTATTTGCATAGAGTTATTTGTATTTTCTTTGTTACGCATCCTTTACCACATAAAAACATTACAAATATTTTCTCCTACTTCATGTCTTATTTCTTCATTTTTAGAACCTTTTAAAGAGTATCAGTTTAAATTTTTAACAAGTACAATTCTTTATATTTTTTTGTTACAGGTCTTTTTTTGAAGTTGCATATAAGAAATATTTAACTAACTCAATGAATGTTAAATAGATATTCCTTTATGCCAACCATAATGGTACACTTGTAAAATCCCAACACTACCAGTCTGGACTACATAGTGAGACCCTTTCTCACGAAAAATAATGATTTTTCTTTATGATTTTTCTAAAAGTCTTATATATTAAGATTTCTTTAAACCTATGATCCCCTTTGAGTTGATTGTTTTATTAGGCAAGGTATTTAAGGTTTGTCTTTTTATTTTTTATTATTTTTGCATGTGGATATATAACTGTTCCATCACATTTCTTGAAAAAGACTTTTATTCCACTATTGAATATCCTTTGTACCTGAAATCAACTCACTGCTTATGTGTGAAGCAGCAAGGAAAGCAAGTCTCCCTTTTCTCTATTATCCCACCCAGGCTAAAAGCCTTTTGGGTGGTGGCACCCACATCCAGGGTGGGCCTTCCCAAAACCCACACCCAGAACTATGATAACTTATTAGCAAACATTGAGAACCACAGACCTTTAATTCTAGTTTGACATCCTTAATCTACGTTCATACACCCTGGATCCAGCACCTCTGAAAAGCCTCATTGCATGAGCTTTGGGAGAACATCTAGATATGAGCCATAATTGCCCCTAAATATAGCTTCCATACTATTTTAAATAATGCTGATGTCTAATTTTTAATTTCTAATTAGTCATTGTTAGTAATGTATAGAATGCACTTATTTTTGCATATACATCTTATAGAATATAACTTTTCTAAACGCAAGTATCGGTTATAAGAGCTTTCTTATGGATCCCTGAAATTTTTCCATATAAATAATTTTTATTTTGAATAGTTTCATTTCCTTTTTTCTAGATTTTGGATTTGTAACTTATGAGCTCAGTGTGATGCATAATAATTAGTGAATATTGTGTTCCTGACCTTCAGGGGTAAATGGAACAATTAAACACGATCTTAAGTAAGATTTTAAAGATGGTATCTGCCAGATTGAAATTTTTCATTCATATTCCTAGTTTTCTGATAACTTTTCTAGCTCTCTTTGAAGAATTTCATTATATTTGAGGTTTTAGTTTTCTGCTGATTAAAAATATTTCACCTTGGGCCAGTGACATAGCTCAGTGACACAAGCACCTACCCGGCAAGTGCAAGGTACTGAATTTGATTCCCTGAAACAAAATAAAAAGGCCATTAAAATATCATTTCTTGGACTTTTACTCAGCATCCAATTACCCAGTCATAAGAAAGAGTTTCTCATTGTAGCTTTGAGATCTCTTTTCATTTCCAGTTTTGTAAATCAGCATAGGTATATTCTTTGTTGTTGAGTTTTGTTATATACATTGTAACCTTTCTGAGTATTTATGGATATCGCATATTAGTATAGTCTTCCATGTTGCTGAAATCAGAAGTTGCTTATTTACTTATTTTTCATAACTGATGACTAAACCCAGAATGCTAAGCTATAGCCATAGTCCTTTTTATAGATATAGATGTACATCAGGCCAGTGGGAAAGGTAGGAAAAAGATACCATACATAATTTAATCAGAGCTTCATAAAAATATTTTAGATTGATGAGGAGAGTATAAAAGTTTAATAATTTTACTAATTTGCTAATGATTATTTTTTATTTTAATCACAAATAATTTAATTCAGTGGTATCAAAAATGTACTGCAGGCAAAAATGAATAGAAGAAATAATTAAATCTAATAAGTTAACGAAGCCTTCTAAATAATTAAGGGAAATTGTTGATATACATATTAATATGAAAAGATATTTTTCCAATGACCATCTTTTTGACATTTAGAGTTTTATCATATACCAAAATGCCCCAGTGATCTTAACTTTAGTTAATACTCTCAATAAATTTGTGCTCCAAATGAACAGAATTTAAGTTAAATAACAGAGAAGGAACAAGTGAATTTTATTTTGTTTTGTTTTCATGAACCCTGGTTTTACCTGTTTAGATAAAATAAATATCTACTGCTAAATATGTATCACTGAGATGATTAAATCCATGTTATTTGTTGCCTTTTGATGATATTCAGTGACATTCTATTTCATATTGTGACATTTAAAGCCATATAAATTTCAAACTGCCCTTCTGAGGACTATACGTCCAAATATTTTAACACCTTAATGACTTCACACTGAACCATAAAAATATTTATACATTCATATTTCAAGGCATACAGACTATGCAAAGGTCGTAATAAGATGCAGAAAAACAAATTGTGATTACTAGAGCATAATTTGTGCTTGTGTGCCTATGTATGCATAATGAAGGGAAGGAGAAATGCTTTACCAAAGTGACTTCTTACAGATAATCATAAAATGAAATGAAGGGAAATAATTAACGACTTCCTCCCAGTGTGATATTTATACAAACCTCTTGACAGGGTGAAGCAACAACTATGCAGCCTTAATTTGTGCTAAGTATTTTCATATGGTAATGGATGAAATAATTCTGGGTTTAACAAATTTTCAGATCTGCTACTTTTTATGTCTTTAATATTTTCCAGTTGCTCTAGCAGTCATTGCTTTATCCTTTATCAACTGAGTTATTAAAGATGGGCATTATAGTTAATCACGTTACCTCACAGACTATTCAAATTGTCATAATAAACATCAAAAATAGTCTCATACAGTGTCATAAGGAGAGCCAAATAAGGGTTCAGAAAATTTACTCTCTCATATAAATGCCAAAGAAAGGCAGTCTCATTTGTAGATGGATTAGGTAGTCACCTAAGTGGGTTTATTTGCAAGGCACTTAGGGAAGATCTCTGCTAGCAAGGATTTTGTCCACTGTAACACAGTGCTGAAGATTGTACATTCAGTATTAATTCCTTTGGCTTTTAGGTTTCAAAAACTGTCACTTTTAGACTGTACATAACTCTGAAAATTAAGCTAATAGTATACTACATGAGGCACCGTAGGAAGGGAAAAGATAGGATGAAAGCTTTATTGAGCTTTATTAGAAATTTGTAACACTGTTTTGATCTTTGGAGCCAGACTCTAGCAGTTAGAAGGGCAAAAGCAGCTAGACTCTGAGGAATTAGAAAGACACAAAGAACTAAGGACCAGGAAGTTGCTAGATAGCGGCACTGACCTAAGAAAAGCAATCTTCCCCTGTACTTACTCCTTCAGCCTAAATTACAAGTCCATAAGGCCCCCACTCCTACAGTTACCTGTACCAAAGAAATAGAGAAAGGTCACATGGCCAACAGAAATCCAAGGTCAGGATGAAAGCCAAGCCAGGGATCCAATCAGAGTCCAGGATCTCAATAAAAGGGGCTGCAGACAAGAGATCCATGAGCAGATCATTTTCAAATTTTCCCTACTTGTCCAGAGTGGCTTTCTGTCATCTCATTTCCTCCTTGCCTATCTTCAAATAAATTGTCTTCTCTTATTTTAAAGTGCTTCTTTAGCTCTTTACTGATGCTGAATTTGCACAGGAGCTGCATCTTCCAGCACAGCAGTGACATGACTGGGAAGAGCAGTGGCTTGGGGTCCACCCGTAGATGTTACAGTGTCACATAGTATTGTGTGGTGTACAACCTTCCCCAGAAGCTATAATGGTTCCCTCTGCTATCACTATTTCATTGCATTATTTTGCCATCTAGTAGGAGCAGGCCAGTCTCCTAGTCCTCTGAGCAAGTGTACAGTGAAGGATAAAAGAGAGTAGACAAGAGTAATATGGTTTATGGGGGTCCTACAAGATCAGAGCTCTTGTGGCTAAGAAAAGCACTTCTCTGAATTGGCTATTATTTGTTGGGTACATCATATCAGGAGCATGCAAAGAAGTGTACAGAATAGCTGAGGTAAAAATACACAAAAGGGAGCAAGGCCTTGAGAAAATAGAACAAGTCATTCCAAGCAGAAAATCTCTGCTTAACGAGGCTTTCCCCTATGAATATACTAGTATCTTACTGGAAATGGACCATTATCCCCCACACACTAAACCAAGACCAAGAGTATAGATTGATACATTTCAGATTTCCACCCTCAAAACACATAAATATTCCCAGTTCCAACTTTAGTGTGCTTTTTTTCCCTTCTCAAGCGCTCACACTCCATTCTTGAGCATATACTAAAATTTCTGCCTTAATAAACCCTTACTGACATGTCCTAGAAATTCTTTTTCTGGAAGTCAGTGAACCTCCAAACATTTCTATGTTTAGTGTGGTTTAAATTCATGGTCTCACCTGCAGGAAACTCGTCAGACCCAGTCCAGTGATAATATCTCTGTTAGTTCATTGATCACGTCTTCATAATAACAGACAAATATCCACAGGTAGCTGGTGCTATCACACTGAAAATAGCGTCCTGCCTTTTTACCCCTAATAATATTAATTCCATCTAGGGATTTATTTCATGATAATTTCTCTGTTCTAATTTCAAAAATATAAAAACACTCATTGGAAGAATGTGAACATTCGGTGAAAATTAGGGAGCTGAATTTATAGACATAAAAATAAAAATTTGGACTCTGAGCAGCTACATGGTCTCCAGATTCTGATTCTGCATGTGGTTGATATGTTTGTTTAGAGGAATTTGTGTATTATTATGTGTTGATACTACAAGTTGCTATACTATAAAATTTCACTGGGAATATTTTATCATTTCTATTCAAGAAAACTCAGAAAAGTGGCAATTGTTCATTAATTTTGAATTAATTCTTTCTCCCTCATTAAATTTTCCACTTAGATTCATGTCATGTTAGTGTAAGCCTTTGACTATTTTGTTCAGTAAATTCTGTGAACTTTTTATTAGATCAGTAATTTTCTACTTCTGTTGCTTAGAGGTTTTTTATTATGAAATAATATATTTTATTCAATTTTGTACATACTGTTCAATTATCTATTTCAATATCTTCTAAAGCTAAGAACTTCACAATCTTACATGAATTTTGTTATTATATTCTTTGCATTTGTATGAGTGTGGGTGCCTTTTACCTTCCTAATTCTGAGTTTTACATGGATAATCAGTGAATAAACTGTTTCTTTGAGTTAAAATTGCTCAGTCATTTCTTTCTCTACATATTAGTAAGCTTCATTTCATGAAAAGATGGCACACGTGAAGGTATTTAGAAGCAAGAGAAGATGGGAAAATGCTAAGAGAAAAGCTATGGATCTCATTTCCAGCTTAATTTTCCATTGTGCTGCCATGAGACAGAAAACTCCACATAGCTGCCACACATAACTGAGCAAAATTGATCCTTAAAGAACAATAACTAGCTTTTCTTTTGAGACAAAGTCTCACTATGTAGTTCAGACTGGCCTTGAATTCACTATGTAACACAGGCTAGGTGATCCTCTTGCCTCAGTCTCCTCAGTGCTAGGATTACAAGCATGTACCACCATTCCTGGCAATAACAAAACAGAGAGAGAGAAAGAAAGAGAGAGAGAGAGAAAGAAAGACAACAGTGATATGCTGTCTTAGTTTATATTGTACATTTATTTATTGTCTTCAAGTTTGAATCTACAACTTCTATAAATAAGTTCATTTTTATTGGAAAGTGGTATTTGGAGACTTCAATATAACTATTAGGGGTGCTCACTGCAGCTGCTCTGATCAGTGATTCCAAACCTTTTATTAGAAAACGTTGAAAAGGATTTCTTAAAGATAAAATATATTTAATTTTTTAAAGATAAAGTATGTTATAGGCTCATCTGACAGTTCTAATTCAAATCTATCCCACAGAAGAGATTCAACATTAAATAAAAACTAATAGGGCAGAGTGTTTCAGTTTGGTTTGGTTTCCCAGTTCTTTTTTATTATTTTTGCTTGAGATACACCAAAAGAAGTTAATCAAAATGCTTATCAATAAAGCTACTTGGAAAAGTACATCTCAGTAATAAACTTACTCCACATACTAGATATCTGCTTTAATTTTTTTCTTTCCTTTTATTTTCGCTTTTGATAGTATGCACTTTTTCAATATAATTTGTTTTTTAAATAAAAAAAGGAAAACATATTAACAAACAGACATCCATTTATAAAATAGCATAAGAACAGTACAAAGAAAACAGTTACAGACAAAGTTGTAGGAAACTAACAATGGTTGTTGTATTACGTATTGATCTCTTCAAAGTGATTTCTCAGAAAAACAAATAGAGACCTACAAGATTGATCAAACAAGTAATCATTAACTGTTCCTTTCTGTAGAGCAATAGAAGACAGTAGTACAACTATGTTAGCTATCCTGTATATACATTCTTACATAATTTCTCCTTCTTTCCCTTCTCTTTTCCAACATCCCAGTTGCCCTTTACTTTTGAGCATTTTCCTTTCATTTCACCACAAGGACAAGTCAGGTGGAATTACAATCCCTGACCTGAAATTATACTACAAAGCCACTGTAATAAAATCAACATGTTACTGGGTAATAAAAAGGCCAGAAGATCAATGGAACAGACTAGAGGACACAGACACAACCACAAACACACTCAGCCAACTAATCTTTGATGAAGGGGCCAAATAAACTCACTGGAGGAGCTATAGCCTCTTTAATAAATGGTGCTGGAAAAATTTGGCTCGTCACCTGCCAAAGACTGAACATAGACCCAAGTCTATCACCATGCACCAAACTCAAGACAAAATATAATTTGGTTTTCTAATAGCATAAACTACCTATTTCACTTTTTTATAGAAAGTTATCTTAGAATTCATTCCACCCAAGAATACAAAAGGTGATCAAAAGAGATGGTGAATGTTTAAATGTTTTAATATTTGCTATGCCTGACTGTTTAAGGAGGCCCATTGGGGTGAGTTAATAAAAGAATTTACCACTAGACAAGAATATAGAGAAGTCTTACTTTTGGCCACAGCATGTTGCCCAGGGGAACAGAAGGCAAGGTTCCAAGAAGGAAAGTAGTATATGATCAAGGTAACAGATTGCAGTTTTATGGGGTTTGAGACTATGAAAAAGGGTCTAGACAGGAAATGTGATTAAAGAATATCTTTTCCTGGATCATTTAACACTTATACACATTGCTTCTTGTTCTTATCTAACCCCTCCACCTATTTTTCCTTCTTTTTTTGCAGTTCCCCTTCCCATCTTCTGACTGCTCTTGCCACTTTCAGAAGCAGTTCTGGAAGTGTTCTTTCATAAGTGTCTTTATGAGTTATGGAAAGAAAAAAAAATGAAAGAAAGAAAACAAAAGAGACAAAAAGCGGTACATCCTTGTGCAAAGTCTCAGGACACTGGCGATGTGTGGACAAGTTTTCTGCCAAAAATTAACACACATTGTCTCTATTCCCACCACGGAGTGAATCCTTGTTCTTAACCAAAACCTCTTGAATCTAGTCTTTACTGCGTACATTTTGGTCTTCTGCACTCGAATTACACTCACCCGTCAGGCTCTCTTTACAGCATTCAAAGGCTTCTTCAGCCCATATCCTCAAACCTCTCCAAACTCCTCCCACAAATCAATTCCAAAGGCTCTAACCTACGTGATCAGGCACAGAGACAACCCCAGTCTTTGTAGCCATCCCATGACCAATTATTCTCTCAATACATGGGACTTTTGAAGGACATTTTAGATCATAACAGGACCTTTCTGCATGTGAAGCCCTACACAACTGCACAGGCCACATGCCTATGCATCAGGCCCTAGGGGCAAGATCAGGAGCTCAGGCTGGCTGAGTATAAGACCAGAATCCTGGTTCTTCCTATTGCTAGCTTAGTTTTGCATTTTACATAATCCTTTTAAACTCCAGTTTCTTCCTGTTATTATTAGGGAAAGACCCTGAAGTAGTTAATGTTATCTATGTAAAGTTTGCAGAAGGGTGACTAAAATATACCAAGCATGTGAAAATTTTTAGTTTTTATTTTGATGAATTCAAATATATTGACATGTATGCAAATATATTTTACTGGTTTTTCATTAAGTACATGTTGGGTTATTATTTTATTGTTAATAAATATATTTACCACTACTTTAGAATTCTAAATTAAAATTTTTATTTAGAAATCCTCACTGTTGGGGGCTGGGGATTTAGCTCAGCGGCAAAAGCGCCTGCCTGGCAAGCACAAGGTCATGAGTTCGGTTCCCGGTACCGGAGAAAAACCAAAATAAATAAATAAATAAAAGAAATCCTCACTGTATTATCTCAGTCAAATTTAACTGTTTAGTTTCATAAATTGCAGAGGAGTTCTGTCTTTATGTAGCTTATAAACTGCACAAATACTGAATATTCTATAAAAAATTTGATAGAATTTTCTAGCAAACTTACCTATTTTAATTTGAAGTCACTATTTTATTGACAGTTCTTAATATTTTTAATATATAAATATCAAAGAGAGCCATCTGTTCACTTATAGACATCTATCTCACATAAATTTTCCAAATTATAGTCAAGAGTTACCTTGTAACAGTGATAGAGAAAGACAAACTCCATTTTTTTTTTAACTCCACATTAAGAGAAGCAACCTAAGCTGTAACTGGTGCTACTCTTTACCCTCTCCCTTGGTTAGTTATCAACCCACTTAAAGGACAGCAGAGTCATAAAATGGGTACAGAGCAAACAAGACAAATTAGGAAGTCCAAGAGTTAAACCCCCATGGTTATCTGTAATCCAGCTATCCAGCAACTTGTGGAAAAGGTAAGCCTCATAACCATTATGGGACATTCTTGTAAAATTCTCAAAAATGAGGTAATAGTTACAATGAAAACCTAAAAATGCACCTAAACAGAAGGTGAAATCCAGATCTGGGTGGACATTTTCTCGGGCTCCTGATTAGAGACTGTCCATCAGCCAGCTCAGTAAAGCTTTGCTTGTTCCTGCACTTTTGGTCTCTTGTGAATGCTGTTCTCATTGGACTCACTTGCTGTATCAACAGTACTTCCTCTAAATCAGATTTCAAAACTATTTCTCATTTTAAAGTCTTATTTAAGTTTAATTTTCTCTCTTTTTACCTCAATAATATTTGTAGAAATATATATATATCTTTATTTGACAATTATAGTACTTATTTCTTTAAAGAAACACCTCAATTCTACGAATTACATTTTCCTAATATCTTAGTTACTTTCATTCATTGTAGTTACGTCATTCAAGTCTCATTACTGGGACAAAATATCCCCAACTCTTACAAATTAAAGAATGAAAGGTTTATTTCATATTGCAGTTGGTAGAGAGTTCAATATATAGTTGACTGGCTGCAAGGCAGGGTGGCATAGCAGAAGATCATAGAATAGGAGAAACAGTCTATGGTAGGGCAGGCAGAAAACAGCAGCAGCAGCAAGCAGCAACTAAGATTCCCTTTATTTTCTATCTGGGTTATACCACGCCAAGGGTGGACCTTCCCATTATCCATATAAACAACTATGCTAAATCAATTATTGGACTAATCCATCACCACACACCCTTAATTCCAGTATATGCACCCTATATCCAGGCAGCTCTGAAAAGTCCCAAGTATGTGTGCAGGAGGCTTTGGGAGACATCTAAATACAAACCATAATAACTAATATCTTAGTAATTTTCTGTAATCCTTTCTTTTGCTTTCTCTAGACCGTTTTTGGCTTATCACTTCCTAAATTCTTATATTCATCATTTTTTGTGTTCCATCACTGAAACATATATATATGTTTTTCATGCTGGCAAATGTTCACATTATTGTTAATTTTCAAATCTTTAGCACTTTAACACTGATGCCCCTGAATTCCTTTTTGATTAAAACAAGGTACTTTACATAAGCCCCTCCAAATTATTTTTCTTTTCCACATAAACATTTTAAATATGTGTAATATTTGTGGTCACATAATTGCTCCTGTTCCCTAATTGTTTTATGAGTAACTTTCCTTCTAAATGCTCCCTGGAAGTGGTGGGGTCTGGATAACAACTGTGAGTCACCCCATTGCAGGCATTTTTCATCAAATTTCCTTTAACCTTCCAGTCTGGGTCACCCATAGCTTTTTATTGCACGGTGGACCTTTTCATTAATTGTGTACCAGACATTGCCTGCAGTTTGGAGGTTATAAAAACACTATATTTGTTACCATAAATTTGTGAGGGTGAAATGAGGGCAAAGGCGGCAATACTTTCCTCATCGCCCCAATAGATAGTAGAGCACCCAAGTGGCAAATAGAGACAGGGATGGGGCTTTTTGTTTGTTGATTGTTGCAGGCCCTAGTAATTTACAAAAGCAACATTATGATGATTTTTTTTCCAGGCAATCTCTACTTCAAATAACAAAGCCAGGTAATAACAAAGGCAATAGACTGAATGGCTTCTATTCTCAATTCTGCTCCATAATTAACAGCAATTACTTTTATCTGTGAGTGTTTTCCTTCAAAGCTCTTTTGTATTTCCCTCTTTCAGTGGCATCCTGAATTATCCAGCATGATTTTGAATGAATGTCACTGGAGTCACCGGGCAGATACTATCTGAATACAGAAATCAGTAATTGTCTTTTAACAACAGAAAGCAATGATCATATTATACTAGCAAGCTTTCAAATTAAGCAAATTATTTAAGCTGTTAGTAGTCAACATGACCTTAATTAAACCATTTGCTAGTAGCTCTTCCTATGAACTAAACTCATTTTATTTGTTGGCTTTTAAAAACCAGAGTGAAACTTCTACATTTGAAGTTTTGACTTGATGTCAGTGGTTAAATTTCTTTCACCCTGAAAATGATGATAGCAATCTTCAGTGCTCATGAGTGTAAATTTCACTTATTTGTGGCTCAGTAACTCTGCCTTCAGTTTCCTACCCAAAGCCACAAAATCACTTTGAAGAGCACCATATAAGTAAATTAAGCCATCAAGTCATCAAGCTGGGAATGTCACACCCAGGAGGGTACTTCAATGCTCATAGCTGCTACTTTCGGGCTCTAACAAGAATTTCCCAGAGCTGAAAGCATTCTGAAGCTCAGAGAATTCATGCTACATAAACCTTTACTTCAAAAATAAACTTTGTATTTTGAAAACAAACCATTATTGTTTGTATAAAAGGTCTTTTAGTTTTGTTAGGAAACAATTTAATGACTTCAGTTTATAAAAATACTATGGGGCAATGATTATAAATGTAACATTTACTTGAAAAGAATAGAAGCAATCTATCCCCTGTTTTAACATTGTGTTGCTTGGCTAGTGGCCCAAACCATCCAGAGGGGCACAACTTCTGAAAATACTCTAATAGTTATTTTTCTTTTATATTTTTTCATAAATCCTTATTCCTTAGAAAATTACTCTCCAACAGCAGAAGTGTTATTGGACATGTGCATATATACACAAACTTAAGCGATAGCTGTTTTAAAATAAACTTGTAAATTAGCACCTAAAAGCAATTTAGTACCTATAGGATGGTATGTTTCACTATTGGTGAAGTTCAGAACATGCCACCCCAAAAGCTCACTATAGGAAATCAAAATATGTCACAACAAGTATGTCTTTTTAGTTAAAAGGTTATTTTGAGAAACTGTAGAGACATTCTGAAAGAAATTTACATCTATAAAGAAAGTCTTTTGTAAAGAGATCCCCTACCACAGGAAGAAAAGGAAACTAAAGGGAGATGGCATGGATTTAAATATGCATAACAAATTTGTTCCTGTTATTGTTTGGTCAGTTGTGAATGAGAGTATTTTTCCATTTTAGGGGGCTTTTATTATACTATTGACAGAGGGATAAGGAATCCAGATAATCAGGGCACCTATTCAGAATTCTGCTCTATAAAACTTTCTGGCTAGGTCTGACCCTAGATTTCCTTCTTTGTCCTTGTAAAATCCACCTTGAGGAGAAAATCCACTAAGTTTAGTAAAATTTGCCCACCTTGGTATCTGACCACTCTTCAGTCTTATTACACCCACACTAGTTTTAGTAATAATCCTACCAAGTCAATTAAGCAAAAAATCCTTATCCTGGATGTTCACTCTTTAAAAAGTTCCACCCACAAACTGTACTGTCACCTCTCCAGCTGCTCCACTGGCCAAGCAGCTCACAGGAATTGGCAACATCTACCAATGACAAATCAGTGATACCAAGTTTAAAAGAGGAAACAACATGCTTTATTTGTGTGAAAACAAACAAACAAACAAGCAAACAAATGAGAGAAACTTACCTTATGAGAAGGTGGGGGACCTGGAGCCAGATACCCATGGGCCTTTCTTTCCCAGCTTCTTTTATTGGGTGCCAGGGTCCTTCTCCCTACCTGGAGTTTGCAATAGCCTGATTGGTTCCCTGGGCTGTCCTGGATGGATCCCAGACCCTAAGACCCTAACCCTCCATGTCATCATCCATGTGCACATCCCTAAGTGGTCTTCATTTGGTTTTCTCTTGTCCTGTCAGGTCTTATCTTTAAAATGTGCAGGTAGGTTAGGAGGCTCCTTACCTGCAAGGGAGAGTTAGAAATTAAGGGGCTAGTGCACTAATATAGTGGCCTTAGGATAGGAATGTGTGTGTGTGTCTGTGTGTCTTTTTATATACTAAATAAGAGCTCTCTTTTAACCGGCCACCCCTTGGTCTCCTTTGCATTTTACTGAGGTGCCTGTGGAGCAGTTACCCTGTTTTGGAGCACCTGGCTTGCCCTATGGTTTGCCTGTCTGTTCTTGTCTTGTTAACTGTTTTCTCCAGTGAAGCTTTAGCTGTTTCTATTCAGAATTAGCCAAAAAGCCCAGTGCAGCCCTTATTTTATATTTTTCCCTGCCTATGGACCACTTTGCCCTATAGTACTCCAGTACTTCCTCATAAATCCCAATTTGTCCTTAGTAGAGTCAGAGTTCAGTATAATTTCTCTTCTCCATGGAAGACTCCATTGCAATGGTTCCTAGCCCAGTCATATAGCCCCCAAGTTTGTCCTACCATCTTTAAGGAGGTTCTTTTTTTTTTTTAACTTTTATAGAACTAGGAAAGGTACAGGGAAAATTATTTTCCTTACCTTCAACGTACATGATGTAGTCAATATTGTGAATAAAATGTAAATTTCTTAGCCTTTGATACTGAGTCATTAGCATTTAAATAATGGTTATAAATAGTTCCTACTCTATTATCATCTCTACAACCTAAGTATTAAAATCTATAATTTCTCATTCTTAACTCTTTGTGTGGCCTACATGAACACTTTATATATGTCCTCCAATCACCAAATAATTCTGTGTTAACAAACTAAGAAATGATGTCCTTAATAACACTTGAGAGTACACATAAATGATGTTTCCAGGCCTGCATCTCTTCACAATGCATATGCAAAAAGGTTTTATATAAGTTTGTGAATATGAATAATAATAAAATCTAAGAAATGTTGAGCTGAGCATGGTAGCACACACCTATAATCTGAGCACACCAGAGACAGGAGGATCATTCAGAGTTTGAGACCAGCTTGGGCTACAAAGTGAGCTCAAGGCCAATCTCACTACATAGTAAGAACTTGTCTCAAAAGGACAAAAAAAAAAGAAGAAAGACTAAGAAATATTGAAGCTGAGCATGGTGGTACACATTTATAATCCTAATATTCTGGGAAGTTGAGGCAGGACAATAGCAAGTTTGAGCTCAACCTGGGCAACTTAATGACTTAGTGAGACCTCATCTCACAATTATGAAAGGGCTGGGGCTGTAGCTCAGTGTGAAGCACTGAGTTCCATCCCTGGTAATGAAACAAAGGAGAAGGGAAAGAGAAGGAGCAAGAAGTATAAGGAGGAAGAGAAGGGGAAAAATAGAAGGAATAGGAGAAGAAGGAGAAGGCAGAGGTGAACAGGAGAAGGAAATAGAAGAAGGAGGAGGCGAAGGAGATGAAGGAGGAGAAAAAGGAGGAGAAAGAGATGGAGGAGGAAGGGAAGGAGAATGAGAAGGAAAAGGAGTAACAGAAAGAGAAGGAGGAGGAGAAGGAGAAGGAGGAAGAAAAGAAGGAGAAGGAGAAAGAGGAGGAGGAGAAGAAGGAGAAGGAGGAGGAGAAGGAGAAGGAGGAAAAGGAAAAGGAGGAGGAGAAAGAGAAGTAGGAGGAGGAGAAGGAAAAGAAGGAAGTAGAGGAGAAGGAGAGGGAAAAGGAGAAAGAGATGGAGGAGCTGGAGAAGAAGAATGAGAAGGAGTAGAAGAAGGAGAAGGAGATGGAGGAGGAGAAGGAGAAGGAAAAGGAGGAGAAGGAGATGGATGAGCAGGAGAACAAAGAGGATGAGGAGAAGAAGGACAAGGAGATGGAGGAGAAGGAGATGGAGGAGGAGGAGAAGGAGAGGAAAAGGAGGAGAAGGAGATGGAGAAGAAGGAGGAGGAGGAGAAGGAGGAGAAGGAGAAGCAGGAGGAGGAGAAGGAGTTCGAGGAGGAAAAGGAGGATAGGAGAAGGAAAAGGCAGAGAAGGAGGAGAAGGAAAGGGAGAAAGAGAGAGGACAAGGGGGAGGAGGAGGGGGAAGCAGAAGAAGGGGAGAAGAATGGGAGGGGGAAGCAGAAGAAGGGGAGGGAGAGGCAGAAGAAGAGGAAAAGAACAAGGTGGAGGGGTGGGGAAGGGGAGGAGGAAAAGAAAAGAAATACTACACTACACTGCAGCAATTGGCCTACATTATTTATGAATAATCATTGCTGGACATTAATTCATGGAGAAAATTTATAATGTAAAGCTATCCTTAACTAGAAAAAATAGATTATATTATGTTCACAATTTCTTTTCTAAATTTTACATTTTTTCAGTGCTGAGAACCAAATATATGAATAATTTTTCCAATGAAGACATTCAATATAGTTATTTTCTGGAGATGCAACAAAGAAAAGATGCAATGTACAATGATAGGGAAACAGAGTTTTCCTATCAGGATATTTCTTTTCAGGGAAACTCTGAGCTCTAACTTACAGAAATGTATGATATCAAAGCAAATTCTTTAAATAAGCGTATTGCAGTAGATAAGTGAAGCCAGAACTACCCCAGAACACTGGTAGGCTGAGGCAGGATGGTGTAAAGATTAAATCATGCCTGGCCCACGTAATTTAGTGATTTAGTGAGACCCTGCCTCAAAGTAAAAAGAGGCTGGAGATTTATTTTAGTAAAGGTCCTGAGATTAATACCCAGGTCCATAAAAATTTAAAAAAAAAAAAAAAAGATGAAGAAAACCCTTCTGTCCTCATGGAAGGAAATAGTTTTACATCTTGGATCAAAGTACAGGCTGAAGTTAGACTCCTACTCTGCCACAAAGAGAGATGCTAATTTCCTTAATGACTGAATTTCAAAGAAATAGTTTTCAGATCCTTAGAAAAGACATTTTGGGTTTTTAAACTGGCAATGGGCTTTTATGAAGATTTACATCTTAAAGTGGCAGAGAGAAGATTGGTAATATACAGGTTAAAAGTCAATGCAGTAAGATAAAAGTGGTCAAGAACATGGAGTCAAAAAGAAACATATGTAAAGTTTAACCAGAAGGGAAAGGACATTAAAGTCAATGAAATACCTCTTTAGAACTAATGAAAGATTACTAATCAAAATGGCAATTATATTTTAAGTCTACCTCAGGAAGTAAATAACAACAAGATAGTATTTCAGTTACTTCTGAAGGTTACAGACTTATTTTTACTTTACCCACAAACTTTTCTTAAAGCCTTTCTTTATAGTATTAATAAAAATGAAAACAACTTTCCCTTGGTAGGAAAATGGATAAACTGTGATAGAGCCATACTATGGCACATTAAGCAGCTATTAAAATCAACGTGACTGATTTATATCTGTTGTCCTTCAAGGGATCTGCAAGATGTATTGCTTCAGTTCTTCATGCTGGAATCCTTGAGGTCGTTGTTGACATCGTCCTTGCATCTCACTCTCCATCCTTCCAAAAAGCCTGCTGGCTCTTGCTGAATATGCTCAGTCTGATCATTTTTGGCACCTCTGCTGCCGCCATCCATCCGGCCCAGCAATTTTCTCCAGCCTGACCTATTACATTACCTTCATCATTGGTTTCCCTGTGTCTACAATGCCCGCCCCACCCCCCACCCCCCGCCAACGTATTCTCACCCTGCAGTAAAAATCCACCTTAAAAACAAGAGTCAGTACAGGAAATCAGATCATGTCACCCCTCAACCTCAATCATTAGTCAGCCCTGTGTGATCTGGTCCTTTCCTTCCATCCTTATCTTTTCTCCTTCCCTAGATCCTGTCACACTAGTCTCCCTACTAGTTCCCAAACATGTCCAAGCCTCATTGCTTTTGCACAACCTGCTTCACTCACTCTTATCCTGACACCAACCACACCTACAATGCACTACCAAGATCTCCTAAAATCTCATCTTGTCATACATGTCAGTTCTTACCACTCCAAGATTAAAGTGCAGCTTCTTACTCCCCCAGTGCACTCCCAGTCTCCCTTCTCCTGAAGGCTGTTTTCATCTAGCAAATTTATTATGTACCTATCCATATGCTTGTGATTTATTTTTGTCTCTCTTCATTAGAATAAATTCTTTATAAGAGTAAGAATCTGTGTTTTATTGATAGTGCTGCACAGATGCTGTCAATTAAATATTTGTTGAATACATGAATGAATGAGAACTGGTCCTTGTCAGCAGAATAAAGTGAAAAACTGAGCTGAAATGGAAAATCTTAATCCTACCTATTTCCAAGTATCTTTTTTTTTATGTCTTTTTGAGACACAGTTTCACTGTGAAGTTCAGGCTGGAATTGAACTCACTGTGTATCCCAGGCTGGCCTTGAACTTACAGCAATCCTCCTCCTTCAGCCTCTCAAGTGCTCCGGTTACTGGGTTGCACCATCAGGCAAGGACCTGAGGATCTTTTTACACTATTAAAAAGCTCGCAATTGCTAATATATGCCAGACAAAAACTTAGATCAATGATGAAAATTTATGTCTTAAAACTTAAGTATGATGAGTTTACAGGTATTTTGGTGACCTTAATAAAATATAAAATATAGGCAGTCAGAGGCAAAGGCACCATAGGAAACAAATTTCTAGAATAATTTCAATTTTTCTAGAAGTATGGGGTAGCAATATTATAATTTCAACATTGGGAGAATAATTTCATAGACTTGCTTTATGTGTTAAAGTGAAATCCCTTAGAATGTTTTTTTTGGGGGTGGATATGTGATCACTAATAATTTGTTTTATTTAAGAATAGCCTACCACTACAAACAGATACTTTGGTCCATTATTAATAAAAGACTAAGTTTATTACACAGTTTCTCACATTTTTGTTCTGTTTTGAAGATATTCTATAAGAGCTAGATGCTATAACACTATGGGGTAAACAATGTGGGGATAAAAGTTTTTAAACTTTATCGATAATTACTTCTTAAAGATACATGTAAATGAATGATTCTACCAACCAATATAATCTAGGGGTTATTTTAAAATATTCTTACCTGAACAATTTTGTCTGACTTAACCCAGCAACATTTGTTTGAGCCCCCCCAACTTCCAAGAACTAAGACATCAGTGAAGGCAACAAACAGAAATATATATGATATACTTGAGCTCAAGCATCCCTCAAGTATTTTTCAAAAATATATATATGAAAATCATAAACCTTATATTTGGTGTTGACTAGACTATGGAGAAAGTTAAAATTTTATAACATTGAATGCTAAATTCCAAGTTATGAGACAAACAAATCTGAAAGCCACATTATAAGCAAGAAAGGGGTCTGGGGATTTAGCTCAGCGGCACAGCGCCTGCCTGGCAAGCGCAAGGTCGTGAGTTCAATTCCTGGTACTGGAAAAGAAATAACAACAACAAAAAAAAACAAACAAATATAAGCAAGAGGTTATTCACTAAGCAAGAACAATATGCCTGTATAATGATAGACCTTACTCAGGAATAACAGATCTTTACTCTGGGGACTGGGGATTTAGTTCAGAGGCAAAAGCGCCTACCTGGCAAGCCAAGGTCGAGAGTTCGGTTCCCGGTACCGGAGAAAAACAACAAAAAACAAAAAAAAACAAAACAAAACAAAAAAAAAACCAGATCTTTACTCTGGTTGCTCTAATAAGAAAAGGTGATTTTTAGTTTTTAAAATTTAATGCTTTTTTTTCAGGGTTTTTGAGACAGGTTCTTGCTATGTAGTTCAGGCTGCCTTGAACTCTCTCTGTAGTAGCCCAGGCTGCCCTTTATCCCACGTGTCCAACTCTTGAGTGCTAGGATTATAGATGTTTGTCACCACACCTGCTTATTTTAAAAAGTGTGCTAGATGGCTCTGCAAGTTGGAAGACTGCAAGCATACTGCAGGAAGTCAGCTCAGTCCAATAACACCATAACATCACCACCAGTGGAAAGGGTCCATCTATCTGTTTGTGAGCCATTCCCTTTGCATTGAGCATCGACCTGCCACGTGAATCACTGACTCTGTAAGGCATCATCCAGCTAGCAGTCATCAGGAAGAGTTAGGGTCTGGTTTCTTTGAGATGCACATGGGAAAGGACACTGACTTCCACCCAAATGCCTAGAGGATTAATCCAACAAATCAAGGAAAAGTTCTCAGATGATGGAAATCGATTCAAAACAAAAGTTTCCAAAATATACTTACGTAGCAGGGAGACTACCATGATCACAAAGGTTGTTTTCTCAAGGTGAGGCTTATCTACTAATCCCATTATTTCTCCAAATGTGGGAAATTTGAGTAATTTGTGGCAATGGGAGGCTGCTCTTGTGCTCTTCACTATTAAAAAAAAAATTCCAAACAACTTAACTACAGATATACTTAGCATAATTATTTGACCAAACACTGTAACAAGGAAATACTCTAATGCATTAATAATTTATCCTATAGCAATCACTGCAATTAAGATTATTATTTGCTTTTGAACTAATTGTTGTCATGCCTGTTAACATATTTTATATTACACTATCATCAGAAACTGAAATATTGTTTTTTTAAAAAAGCAACTAAGCATAAGAGTAGTGTTTGTACTATAAAGGAAGCCCTTTTGTTAAGAGTAGTGTCAGTCATAGCAGGCAGGGGTTATGGATGCTTGGCATCAGATTCACTGAGTTCAAATCCCTGTTCCATTTCTCGACAGTATGTAAACTCAAGCATGTGGTTTACCCCTTTACAGCTTACATTTTTCATCTGTAAAAATGGGAATACTAATAGTTTTCCCTTAGGAGGCTATTATGAGGACTGAATTTATACAAACTAGAACACTGTGGTCCAGGTTTATTCTTATAGCTCCAGCACTCAGGAGGCTCAGGCAGGAAGATCACCATGAGTTTGATCTGGCCTGGGCTACATAGTGAGACTCTGTCTCAAAAAACCATCCAAACAAACAAACAGATAAAGAAAAACTCAACAAAAAGCAAGAGTGTGATCATAGAGTAACACCATGCAGTGAAGAGTCATGTGATGGCTTGGATCTAGACATCTCCTTAAAGCCTCATGTGCTCATAGGTCAGATCTAGGGTATGTGAATGTGGGTTAATGCTGTGTCATAGCTTAATCAGCCTACTGATTGGTTTAACATAGTTTTGCATGTGGATAATGAGGAGGCTGACCCTGGGTATGCGTGCACCAACCAATAGGCTTATATCCTGAATGAAATACACAGGGAAGAAAAGAAGGCAGGTTTGCTGGTTGCTGCTTCCTGCCTGCCCTGTCATGGACTATTTGTCCCTGCCTTGAAGCCAGTAAACTATAGACTGAAGCCTCTTCAAATGTGAGCTAAATAAACCTTCCTTCCCCTCACTTGTGAGTGGTAGATATTTTGTCCCAGCAATGAGACAAGCCACCATCACTGCTTCTACTAAGTGGCAACAATCTACTACATGTGCTAGAAGTATGGTGCAGCAGTGGCATAATTACATACATGGCACTTTTGACTGCAGGAACTGTATTTCTCTAACGCACTGGAATTTCCCTTTGACTTGAATCAGGCCTCCATGGTTGTAGTCCCAGCTTCACTGTAAATGGTTACAACACTGGGCAAGCCACAGTTTACTAATTTACAAAAGGAAAAGCTCTAAAATGTCAAGCTTGAATAATGCTTAGGCATTCTTCAATGATAGTGCTGGGAAAAAGGCCAAAATCTGCCTGAACAGTAAGACAATAAACAAATCCCCAAATCTGGCTTAACGGTCCACAATAGTGGATAGAGATGTACTTAGAACACTTTATTTCGGATTTGCTTTCTCATGTTCCAAGAAACAGCATTATAGCTTTCCTCATAAATTGAAAGCAACAGATTTGAGGAAAACAGATGCCCACCTGGAGAGTGAGGATATATGTAGTAATAACCTTTCAACAAAAGCCGTTGAATTGGGGCACAGAAAAGCAATGCCAGTTAATGAAACTACCTGGGGACCTCTAAGGAGCAGACAGAGTATTAGCCTCTGGTGCTGCTTCTTTATATGTTCAGAGCATTTCTTAGCATAGAATTTCTACCAATCTTTAAGCTGTGTACAGTTGTTGGAGTTCTTGTTTTCAGATCATGAAACAATTCACATTAGTAGAGAGCATTTTCCCTGACCTAGGCATCTGGTTATCTACTGTCTCCAGAGTGAATGGCAAAAGGAAAGCCCAATAGAAATGTCAAGGAAAGGGAGCATGATGGAGACCACTACAAAGCAACTTGGAGCAGGATTTAAAATTAATCAGCTGGCTACCTATGTTTACTTGTGAGTCTGTCCCAGGCCTAGGCCCCTTGTCTGGGGATGGGCATGGATTCATAGTAAGTGAACCTTTATGAATGACTGGTCCCAGCTGAGGCCTGGAGTGGCCTGTGATACCTTGAAACCTCAAAGGACAAGATAAGGATGCAGCTGAGGATGCCTGGCTTTGACCCCACTTAACTAGATAGAGACTGTAGCTACAGGCATCTCACTCCTGCAGTGAAAGTCAACCTGGAGATAAGATAGTCTCCTATTTGGCAGAATATACTACTGAGGGGGAGAATCTTTGTACTGACTCCCAAGGTCCTGCTCAGTTTCTCACACTTTCCTCAGCATCCTCTTCCTTTGTTTGAAAACCAAACAAATGGAGGCTGCCCAGAGAAGTTGTCTAAACCTCCAGAGAATCTCAAATTTTGCTACAGGGTTTTGATTATTCTGGAACCCTAAAATCATACCACTTTTCTCTTTGATCTAAACCTTCACCATGTACTTGTTTGGGAGATTTGAGGCCTGATCAGTCCACAAGAGGGGCAGCCATCAGCAAACTCATCCATCACTGGACCAAAAACTCCTGAGTTGTAATGGACCTATGCCTAGTTAATGATCTGAGAACACAGAAGGAATTGCAAATCTCGTGCTATTAAGTTTTCAAAGGATATTTGATTATCTAAGCTCAACTACAGGCTACAAAAGAACTTAAAATGCTTTTAAGGGGTACCTTGGTAGGTGACAGGACTTACTGAAGTGTAACAGTAAGGTGAAAATCTCAGAGAGAGAGAGAGGGTAAGAAGGTGACGGACAAAAGAACCAGAATATAGACAGTCATGTTAAAGAAGGTCACAAAACTAGATTTAATGAATAACTAGGCAAAATATATAAATGAAAACTTTAGTGCTGAAATATTAGCATTTAACACATAAGGAAAACAAAACTTAAGAGAAATTAGACATCAAGGCCAAAAAAAATAAAATAAAAAGATAAAATTACAGGGCTGTACACCTGAATTTTATCTCTACTACAGTAAGTAATGTTACCTACTTTCACGTTCAAATTGCCAACCATATGCTAATAACAGAATAATATTTTGATGCATAGAGCAGTGATTGTGTTTTCCTGCTTTTGTTTTTTTGTTTTGTTTTGTTTTGTTTGAGACAGGGTCTCACTATGTGGTCCTGACTGGTTTTGAACTCATGGCAATCTTCCTGCCTCAGCCTCCCAAGTGCTGGGATTACAGGCATGCACCACCAAGCCCAGGTCCTTTTTTTTAAAAAAAACTCAGCATTTCTATATTTTTATTTTCATGTCTTTTCATGAAGATAGTGACTCTGGGTAAACTTCCTTGAAGTAGAGATACACAAACAGCTGAAATCATGCATATCTTTGGTTGTGTTGTTTCAAAAGCTTTGGGAAAACAAAATGTCTGGGAGATTGAGTGGGAAGAGACTTCAACTGGAGGCAGGCAAGGAAAGATAAGGATAGGTGGAAACAAGTGTGCCTGCAATTAAAAGGAAAGAAGAACCCTGTATAAAACATGAAGTGCACAATCCAGAAAGAAAAAGTACCTCCATGATCACCAGCACACAGTCCAGACAATCCTTCGAAGGCCTCTGTGTGCCAGGATATTGTAGAAGTGGCCAAGCACACCCCATATCACCACTTCTAAGGAGCATCACTAAAGAGACCATGAGACAACAAAGACAGGGCCCTGTGATCATGAGCTCTAGGTGGGCAAGACCCATGTCTTGTCACCCCCTATTTCCCCAGTTTCCCAGTCAGGCACATAGTAGGAGTCCACTTAATATTTGCTGAATAATAAATGATCAAGTGAACATGAATGATAAGTAGATATGACCGCTTTTTGTTTGTTCTATGTTTTCAGTTAGCCCTGGGGATTGAACCTAGGGCCTTGAATGCTGGGAAACCAGTTTATCATTAAATTATATTGTCTGCTGAGAACTGGATGTGAATCGCACGAATCATGAGAACCAAAGGAATAAAATCCGGATGGGAAGACAGATCTGCCAGTATCTTCTTCACACGGTCTGGAGGACATTGTACTTCCTCATTTCCACCCCGTGTTGCTTGATTTGGTGCGCTGACATTTCACGCTCTTCAAGGAACTCAGGGATAGCTTCAGGCAAGTTGGAGGGAAGACTGCTAGAGACAAGTTTCTCCCACCCCTGCAGAATGGGTGTCATACTAGAAGGTAAACTCACTGATTTTTTAGAACACTTACTTATTGAGTTCCTATGATATGCCAGACATTGTTCTAGACACTGGAGCTATACCAATAAACTAACACAGAGTTACAGAAACAGAAAGTTATGCTTGATTCATGTAATAGTTTAAATCTTACTGTAGATGTTTTGTTCAGTGATAAATTGGTAATAACGCAAAAAAAACATCAAGGTAGATATGATGATAATATACAGGGTTTTTTGGTTTTTTTTTTGAGACAGGGTCTGACTATGCAGTTCAGGCTGGCCTTGAGTTCACTTTGTAGCCCAGGCTGGTCTCGAACTTGCAATGATCCTCCTGCCTCAGCCTCCTGAGTGCTGGGATTACAAGTGTGTGCCACCACACCTTGCTTTGATAATATACATTTTGTAGATGAGGAAAATCAAGTAAATTTAATTGTTGTGTGCCAGTTTAAATATTAAAATAGTAGAGTAAGGCCCAAATGTCATGCTTGTAATTGAGAGGTGTCATCTCTAAATCCTGATTTACATCTCTTTCTAAGATGTCCCCCATGGACTCCATACCGCTGTGTCCAAAGGCTCATAGGCAATCTCCAGCTCAAACTCATTCTATATAATCAAAACCAACCCAACATTTACCTTAGCACTTCTCCCCGGGCTTCTTACCTTAGTAAATGTAATCCCTCCCTCTCAATCTAAGTTGACTGTACCCCAAATCTGTTTGTCTTCCTTTCTGTCTTCCCTCTGCCTTACCCACAGCCCAGGCATTGTCTAATTAAACACCAGATGCTGGTTACTTCTCTCTTCCTCACATCTGCTATGACTTTCCCTATCAGGGTACATACTGTGCTTGCATGATTTTACTGACCTTCAGGTTTGTGTCTGCAATACAAACTTCTGCACAATAATCTCCACAGCCCAGAAATAATAATTTTTATGGAACAAAAAAATCTCACATTCACATCCATGTCGTCACAAGTAAAGGACAAAGCCACCAGTGCCTTGACACACTGCGGAGTGTATCATGATATGGGTCTTGTTTGCGGCCCAAGCTTCACCTTGGCACTTTGGCTTGTTCAGCCCAAGTAAGCTGATTAATATCTACAGGAAGCACAATCTGCACCTTTGCAACTAATGTGTCTTATTCTAATGAAGCCTTCAGCTTTATGCTTTCATCAAGAGAAAGCCAACTCATCCTCATGGTCCCAGTGTAGACATGATTTCCTCTGAGATGAAAACTTTCTTAACTTTGCCAAGCTAAGTTCAGTAGCCTTTCTGAGTTCCTCAGGGGTTGTTACTTAGCACATTACTATTTATGTCTCTGTCTTCTCTTCCAGACTACACTTTCTTTGTGAGCTGGGGCAGTGTCTTGAAAACCAGTGCACTTATACCCAGCATAATGGCTGCCTAGCAGTGAAATTTGAAACAGCAACAACTTGAATGAATGAAATAATAATTACACTAATTAATTTCTCCCAGGCAGGAAGTAAGTAATTAACTAATCCAAATAGGGGAGAAGAATAATTTCAAGCAAAATTTGGAATAAAAGTATTAATTACGGAATTAAAACAAGGATGGGATCAAAAATCTTGCTTTAACCAGATTGAATCAGCAGCCTTCTCACTTTCTATCAGCCAAATGCAAAGCAGCAGCCACAGCTGCCTTTTTCTTGAAATCCAAATATAAGAACAGTTTTCCCTGGCTTAACAGCTGCAGATTGCTAATAATTGCAGATACCAGCTAAAAAGGAGCAAGTGAAGTTGATCAGATTAAAACACAGACAAGCCTGAAAATGAGAATGGTAAATTCAAAATATTCTTTAGTGGGGTATTTGACCAGCCAAGGACTGAAATCTCTGATGATTAGATCTCAGTAATTTATGCTAAAGGGGAAGTAGTGGTACACAGAACAAGAACTATCTCCCTTCAAAATAAGGGAATCTTATCACTGTCCTGAAACTCTCTAGTCTCCTGATATGAGATAAGTCACTTTATCTGCCTCCTCTTCAAATTGGAAATCACAAAATCTCTTCTGCTAATTGCCTGGGTGTTTTGAAGTTCAAATGAGGGTAAGACAGTATTCTAGATAAACGCCAGGGTGTGTCAATGCATATGGTGACAGAGCTGTTTAAAGACCTTCTTGCCAACCACTCTCCAGTGAAGTGATATTAAAGCAGTGGTTCTCCCTGGGTGTGTTATTATCCAGCAGAATGTGTTTTAGAGCCCTGTGTATCATTTTTACTGGGTGATGTTGGGAGGAACCACTAAAATTGAATGTGTAGAGGTCACTGATGCTTGTTGCCCTACAATAAGCAGAACTGTCCTATGCAATGAAGAATTTCTAGCCTATGGTAAGACTTTATAATGTCTGAAGTGAAAAGGAAAACAAAATCTGTTACAGTTAGCTGAAGTTAAAACAAAGGTCTCAAATAATTTTTTGACTGCACAAGAATGCCTGCCTCCTGGGCATCAGACCAAAGTCTAGTTAGACCATGTGCCCTGGGTGAAGCTGTATCTGGAAGGAAGATGCTTTTGAAATATATTCTTATGGACTCTAGCTCCAGTATATATACAAATAATATTGTTTGCATTCTATTAATATAGTCCGATATTCAAAAAGGTGATTACCATAAAAATTTAGGGAGTACTGAACTTTGGTCTTTGGAAAGTGTAAGATTTCTTTTTCATCATTTCAAAAAATTGTATTTCAGTGGCAGTGTTAGCCATGGTATTTGAGGTATCGAAGCCTCCATTTGTCTACCTTTGTCATCTCTTTTATGTGTGTATACGAACACGCTTAAGGTAATGTAAGTTCTGATGCTCAGTAATTATCCAATTAATTTTATTTTCTTATCTCTTCCTTTACAACCCTAAATGCTTATGCAAAATAATAAAAAAGACAAATATTTTCCCACCTGATTTTCATCAGAAATAATTCTTTGTTCTTTCAAAGAGGTGGAATATATTTCAGATACTACTGGGGTTTTAAGTTAATTTGAAAAAATCAATATGATAACAAATGTTACGCTAGAGCCTTGGCAAGAAACATCCCATGTGCCCACAGCTAACTATTCTGTATTTATTATTGCAAAGGGTGATCATTTTTTCCACAAAGATGCTGCCAATCTAAAGTAAGGGACATGACTTTCCATTTTGACAGAAAGGATATTTACTCTGAAAGGTTTTAAAGAGGAATTTTATGATCATTAAAGTAACTACAAAGCCCTGTTTACAACATTAATTGTTTGTTAGGACAATTCAAAACACTGAGAGAAGGTTCACACTGACATGCATAAAATATATCTTCAGGGCATCTACCACATACTGCACTATACTTAAAACTCTCCAGACCAATAAAAGTTAAATAAAATGACCAGTGAAGTCAAAGAAAAAAGTTATATTATATTGTTGGGGGAACACTGTACATGTAATTCCAGAAGGAAGACACTTAGCTCTACTAGGAGACACTGACAAACTCCTGAGGGAATCTTATCTGTGCATAGACTACTGAGGTATATTTCTACCAGGGGCATATTATAGACATACAGAAAAAATAATTATCTAAATCAGTCAGGAAAGTCACAGAGAAAAAAAGAACCTAAGCTGAGGTTTAAGGGAGGTGTAGAAGTTCTCTTGATTGAGACACATCAGGAAAACTTCAAAATAAAGAATGCATAGAAATTACGTAGCATAGTGGCATAGGGAACACACATACTACACATTCCAGTTGACAGTTCTATGTTTACACAATACCAGCAACAATTGCCAATACTCATCAAGTAATTATGGCATTTTCTAGTAGAGATCAAAGGCAAAAACCAGGCCTTTGAGACAGGCAAGAAAGAGAGAAACAGGCCCTACTAAAGAAACTCAAATGCAGAGAAAAAGATGAGCCATTATAGCATTACAGTTCCCTGAGCTGACAGCATCCCTGAGAGGGAGGAGGCCAGGACTGTCTGGGTACACTGTGAGTTACACTACAGGATGGTATCCCTGCAGGTGTTCTCTACCCTTTTTAGATCGTGCACTTTCAGGAAGCTTTTAATGTCAGAGACTGGGTACAGTGTGTCAGCCTTGTGCTTACAGAGAAGTTAGGAAGCTGCTCTACCAGCTGAAGTGAGAGTGAGTGATGAATCCCATCTTGACTTGGTGCTAGGCATTACTGAGGAAACTGCTGATGCTAACCTTCCAGTATGTCATATAATGACCATCATAATCGGGTTCATAATTAAGAAAAAAAATGAAAGTTTCAGCTCTGATACTATCACCTTGAACAATTCACATTTAAGTCACAGTTTTTACTTCTCTATGAAACAGGAAAATTATTAAGTATATGTGTCAGTCTACTTTTCTGCTGCTGAGGCACAATATCTGACACCTGGAACTTAAAGGAGGAGAGGGTTTAATTTGGATCATGGTCTCATAGGATTCAGCCCATGGGGTGGCTGGCCCCAAGCCAAAAAAGAAAAAAACCATGGTGGAGCAAAGAATACTCAGTTCATGGTGGTTGGGAAACAGAGCAGAGGAAAAGTTCCCTCATGGAAGGGGCAAGGGATTAGACCTAGGGCCCAAGGTGACAGCTCCATGACCCACCCAGACTTACCCAGAAGTGTGTTTCTCAATTCTCCAATCCCTCAGGTGGACCTGAAGTCAGTGAAGTTGATAGACCACCCCAAATGCTGCAATACATAAAAACATTCATTTGAGGAATATTTACATTAATCAGTATTGAAATAAATATTCATTTCTAAGAAGCTAAGGTGTTTTCTGTTACTCAGGCCTCTCCACAGCCCTCCCCATTATGTACCTAAGCATTTATTCACAGTTAGACGTGCCAGGTTAGCTTCAGGATGAAACGTGACAAAGAGAATTCAGTTACAAAGCACAAATTTGAACAAAGGAAGAATGGGAGTATTTTTGTATTTTTCTCTGTTTTGGAAGAAAAATCAGAGAAAGAATTCAAAAAGGATTCAATGACACGGAACTGTGAATATTTTCCTAACCACGAATATGTGTAATGCAAACTGATATGTACAGAACATCAGTGACTTTGAACTTCCAAAGCTGCAACACAAGTGAGATAATCAAGCTGTGGTTTTAGGTGGACACTAATGCTCAGCAGAAAACCTGGAAGACACTGAAGAGTGTGATGTACAGGTCTCCTAAATCTGGTGGCAGGAAATACAGCATTAGTCTTCGAGACTGAGACTAAAGACCCATGTCTGTAAAATGGAGATAAGGCATGCGGCTGCATATTTTTCAAGGATTTGGATTCTTCAGGGTTCTCAGGACAAACTGCAGACTCAATATTTCTTAGAAATTTTGTTTACTTTTTATTTTTCCACTTAGTTACACCTCTTTCTCTAAAGTTAGGTGAAGTGATTCCAAGTAACATAAATTGCATTGGAAAAGAGTTTCCTTCCTAGAGTGAGAAAAGGTTCATGGAATATGGGACAAAACAGCTTGAAATGTTACCAACATTTCCTATTAGATGCATTTAATTACTCATGTAATTCCAACCCTAATGACATTCTGCCACAAAGTGAGGGGAAAAAAAGAGAGATTTTCTGGATGCCCTGATAAACTCTTCTGGCCAGGCTTGGGCTAGCATCAGATAAAATGGGCCCAAGTTCACAAAATGGAGAAATAAGGCTGAGCTTCATGAGTTCATTTTATCACACCCAAAAGAACCGCATGCATTTTTAGATTGCTTTTAATTTTATATTTTACGCATAGGGAAATTTAGCAGCAATAAAACATTGAAAAGCACAGCCTTGGATGCTGTGCTGTGAATCCGATTTAGGTTTCTGCTGCTCATAGCTGCAAGCACAAAGGGAACTCTCGAGGTCAAGCCTGTGTATCTGTGATTGCTTCTTCTCCTTCAGAGTCACAAAGTGAAAGCTTCATAATTATGTCGTAGTCTTCACTAGGCATTTCACATTTGGTGGTTTCACTTGTCTTTTGTTTCTTCTACCAGTATTTTGCCTCTTTACTTGCAACCTGACCATTTGAATTAAGTAGATGTCATTTGAACTAAGTATCCAGTAGAGATGAACGCACTCTGCCCATGTGGGTAGGCAGCCAACACATATTCTTCAGAAAAATTGCTGCGATAGTCGTGTAGAAACAATGGAAATAAAAAATATAAAAGTTAAAATTATCAAAGAGAGAATAGGTTACAAAAAATATAAACTCAAACATATACATGTGTATATTTTAATTATACATATGTAACATTTAAATAATGAGCTCTATATTGTTCTGTTTTTTTGTTTTTTGAGTATTTGTTTTTGTTTTTTTAACTATTTTCATTTTTGGTACCAGGAATCAAACTCAGAGCCTTGTGCTTGCCAGGCAGTCACTGGGCCACTGAGCTACACCCCCCCCCAGACCCATTGTTCTGTTTTAAAGCTTTAAATTCAGTGCTTTTTTCAGGCACAAATGTCTTATCAAAATAAAAGAATTTCCATTAATTCATTCAGAAAAGTGTTACATTATTTCATTGTTTTGTTTTTTGTTGTTGTTCTTGGTTTGAGACACAGTCTTGCTATGTAGTTCAGGCTGACCTTGAGCTTGCTGTGTAGCCCAGGCTGTCCTTGAATTCCTGGCAATCTTTCTTCTCAGCCTCCTGAGAGCTGAGATTACAGGTGTGTACCACCATGCCATGGAGGAAAGTATTACATTTTAAAGAAAATCATGAAAAACATATTATAAAAAAAACCACACAATCCTTTAATCCTACCACATACACATGAAAACAGGTACAAGTCTAGTTTGCATAGTCAGTCAATTTATATGCATAGCTAGATTGATACATGAATGTATAGCTACAGATACATAGACAGAGTCATAGTTTATATTTTAGTATGAGAACATCAGGTTACCTTTTAGTTAACATATTTTCATGAAACAATATATTATGACCCTTGTCTTATGATTGGAAACTGTCCTTCCATCTCCTGATTTTAAATGACATCTCAGTATACCACATAGTGTTTTAAACCAAACATCTACTGTTAGAAGTTTATTATTTCCTATTACATTGAAGAAAACTAAAACCCATACAAGTGCAAGTAGACATGTATAAATTTGCCTACCTCCCTATTTATTTTATAATATATTTATAAATAATTATTGAATCAATCCCATAGATTTTATTACTGCTCTTTTATAAAAATTTTGACAGTCAAGAGAGTATTCTTTACAGTGTTTTCTCATGAGGGAAGTCATAGCAATTCTATACCTTATCACTTTTCCCACACTGTAGAATTAATTTATCAACTTACATAAAATCTCCTGATGTGTTTCATTTGAAATAGCATTACATTTAGAGAAAATAATATCATAAATATCTTTATGATATTGAGTCTTTTAAAATATCATCATGGTGAATCTCACCATTAGCTTTGTCTTTTAAAATGCCTTTCAAAGAAGCTTAATAACTTCTTTACACAAGTCTTGTATATAATTTACTATATGCGCTCCAAAGTACCTTATAACGCTTGCAACTGAAAATTTTGTTGTATGTGGATAGCAGCTGTTATGGCTTAGATCTAAAATGTCCCTCAAAAGTCTCAGATGCTCAGAGGTGGCACTTGGGGGTGGTGATAGCACCGTGAAAGCTCTAATTCCGTCAGTGTGTAAATTAATTGATTATATCATAATTCAGTGGCATTATTGGGAAGGAATGACAAGTGGTGGAGTCTTGTTGAAGGGAGTAGCCCATGAGGACCTCACCTTGTGGGCTGTATCTTTTACTTGGTGCCTTTGTCTCTGGCTCATTCCCTTTTCTCTGCTCCCTGGTTACCATGGGATGTGCTACCTTCTTTGGCCATGCCCTTCCACCATGATGCTCTGCCTCACCTCAATACCAAGGCAATGGAGCTGGGCAACTATGAAGCCTCTGAAACCATGTACCAAGATAAATCTGTCCTCCTTTAGATTGTTTTTTTTAGGTATTTGTTCAGTGACAAAAAATTAATATACCAGCAAATTTGCTGGATTACGTTACTAGGCATAGAAATTCATCTACATACTCTCGCAATTTGTGTAACAAATCACACCACGTGTAATTAATGAGTTGTATTTTTTCCTCTCCTATGTTTTATTCACATTTTATTTTATTAAGGTTCTCAATCCTGTAGCACATTGCTGACTAAAACTAGCTTTTGCAGGGGACTTTGTCTCATTTCTTATTTAAAAACATACTTGACTATTTCACTAATAAAGTTACTTTCTGAATATTATCTTATTTCCAATCCCTTCCAATGATTTGTAATATCAGGTCTTCCATAGATCATTTCTATACGTGTGTAGATGGATTGTTATTTTATGGTTCTGTTGCACTGATCTATTTATTTATTGCTGTGTGTTACCGCTGGTTTGGGGGTTCAACATGAGTGCGTGGAAAGGTACCCAGACAACTGGTAAAACATTTCTTCTCAATCATCACATCAGCTCTTCTCAATGCCTTATTAGACATGAACCCATCCCTCTTCTACTTTTTTTTTTCTTTTTTTTTTTTTGCGGTACCGGGGATCAAACTCATGACCTTGCGCTTGCCAGGCAGGCGCTGTGCAGCTGAGCTATATCCCCAGCCCCTATCCCTCCTGTAATAAAAGGGAAACTAGGTGGCTTGGAATTTGATTAAAATCATTAGGCTGTCCTGGGTATGTCTATAACAGTTTTATTCTAGAGGAAATTCACATGTGTTTGTGGATTGAAGATGTGCCCTGAGTGTGGGTGGGTACTACCCAAAGGACTAGGGTCTCAGATGGAATAAAACGCTGGAAGAAGACTTAATTCTTGACTTCTCTTCTGAAGCTGCAGTGACCTTTGCCTTCTCTTGCACATAAGAACTGCAATTTCTCCTGCTTTTGGACTCCAGAACTCACATCTGTGGCCCCAGCACCCTCTGGTATTTTTCCCCTGAGCCTTTGAGACTTACATTGCTGAACACTTTGGACTTGGACTGAGCCATGTTACCAGCTTCTGTGGTTCTCCAGTTTGCAGAACTATTGTGGGATTTCTAAGTTCCTAAAAATGAGTAAAAACAGTTTGCCTTTTGTGTGGATATTATATCCAATCCTCAAAAATAAGGAAATTTCTGTTTTAAATGCTTTAAATTGTGCAAAGTTGTAGTAATTTATTAAAGCAGCAACAGGTCATGAATACAGGTTTCAATATTATATTAGCTTTACAATACTATGATATTTCATTGCACTTCAACTGTCCTTCAACTGAAAGGTGTGTAGGGGTCGGTGACTCTTAGCATGTCATTTTAAGATAGAATAATTCTAGTCTTAATGCAAGCCTCAAAATGTGTCTTGAGAAACATCCCAGAGGGGTTGTAAAAAGTTAACTTTGCAGTCCTGAATTTGGCCTGGAATGCTTCTCCAAAGATAAAGAACACCTGGGCCTAGATAACTACCTATGACCCTGCCTTGGTTGTTTCATTCTTTCCCCGGCCCTAGATAAACATTGTAACCATAAAGGAAATGTATGGTTATCTAAAGGGGGACATATAGAATAGAGTACAGAAAGTATATATCATTGTGGTTGGGCTCATGACTGGAGCCAGACCCAGTTACATGGCACAAGGAAAACAACATGTGGCCAGGGTTACAACATTCCAATCTGTTACCATGGAAACCAAAAAAATGTATATAAGGTGAGAACAAAGGCAGGACCATGCCCACATTCCTGACCTGCAAGTGGGGATTAGAGGTGACTGGTCTAAATTAAAAATCAACTCTGTTTGTTCTAAATAGAGTCAGTCTCTTGTGGAATACAGCCCAGTTTTTGCCAGGAGATTTTTGCCATTACAGGTGCACAATTATTTCATTACTCTCAAAATACAACGATGTTAACCTCTGGCAGAATACCTTCCTATCTTGTGGTTATAGGATGCATTGTAATTTCAAAACTATTGCCATGTGGACAAAAATTAATCTGAGAATAGCTCAAGCTTTTTTTCTTTTTCTAGTCTTTAAGGCAAATTACATTGAACAAGAGAGGTTATCAGCTTCTTGAATGTTTAGTAAAACTTTGAAAGCAAGCATTTTCCTTTGGAGAAAGTATTTGCTTAATCTTATGTAAAGTTTTAAATTTGCCTTTATCAGGATACTGTATATAATATTATGTAATAATATCCAGGATCCTGATAAAGATATATGCATATATATATGCATTTATCAGTGTATTTATTCATGCATATTTATGCATAGCTAATAATTTCAAAATACATCATCTACATTTATAAGAGATTAATTGACACTTTTGTGTATATCTTCTAGGTAATATTTTCTTTTCTGGTGTATGTAGCTGTTCTCACCTTACCTGACTGCTTAGTGTTTTTCAGTTAAGAGTCTGAGCACATCCTCCAACTCTTTTCAGCATTAAGAAACTTATTCCTTAAATATAGCCTGTGTCATCTAGTATCTTACAGCTTCAGATGGACTTCGTGCAATCCTGCTTTGATTTTTCTCTTGAGAATAGTAATAGGAGCACACATATAATAAAAGAGCTTAATTCCAAAGGCAAATTAAATAAAAAGAGAAGGAGATTGCAACAGCTGGCTTTTTTTTAAAAAAAAAAAAGGAAACTCTTTTTAATTCTTCAACAAGTCTATGAAAATGCTATGCTTACAAAAAAAGGGAGCACCTAGAATTCCTCCCAGAGTCTCCTCCTACCATTCAGCACTACTCCTCTTTCTCCTGTGTACATGGATAGCCAACCAATAACAAGAAATGAACTTGGCAGTACTTCAGTTATTTCTGTTCTTTCCTGTTTCCAGCTGAAGTTGTCAGTGCTTCCAAAGACCATGGAAAGTCTACTATCATTGCAAAGTTAACTGTTACCTGTGAGAGTTAGTGTAGAATATCCCCACTTAATCACATGTGCTCTGGTAAATGCTACAGGGAGTTCAAAAGCTGAAACAATTTCCCTGTTTTAAGAATGATGGAAAGTTCCTTACAGGGATTATTCACAGCATCTGTATCAACAACTAACCTTCTTGCCATGCAATAGGGAATAATTGAAAAAATGTCAAAAGACAAAACAAAAACAAAGCTGTATATAGAAAGAAGACATTCAAGCATACAAACAGCCCAATTGATCAGTCAAAGGATGAACAAATGAAAGATCTGAGGGCCTCACTTTTCCATTTGAGGCAGCTTGGAGGCAAGAATCCCACATAGAGGAGAGTGAGAGGATGAGGGTGGCAGTCAACAGTCCCCACATGTCACCCCCTGTGCACAGTGTAGCACTTCCAGCTGTAACTAACACTCCTCCCTTAGCTAATAAATGTAGTCATTCCATCAATCATTTCAGTGCATCTTACCCAAACTTTAGCCCAATTTGGAAAATATTTATCACAATACTTCATCTAGCTATCTTAATCTCTTTATTTTGATTAATTGTATATAAACACCACTTTATCTTAGTGAAAAAGACAAAGATAAAGGTAAATTCCACTCTTGCCAAAAACAGTGGTCAGAAGTCTGTGGCTGTGAATGCTACTGCCTGGCTTGACACAAGAAGAAAATTTTTTCTGGAGTTGCAGATTGTCGGTATGGGTGTTGTGAAAAATCTCTGATCTAGTGTAGGAGTTAAAAGAAAGGAGGTTATTGGGGTAAATGCATTTGTGATTAGATTGTAAGAGACAAATTTAGGGGAAAAACAGAGTTCAATGAGGTTAATGCTAATTTTAGTAACATCAGGGATGAGAGAAAGGAATAGAAGCTATTTTATGAAAAGCTGACATGCACAGTAGATCCGAGTTTTGCTGAGATTATTCAGAAATGGTGTAGAGATGAGAAGGAACACTGAGGTTGAGATGTCACTGAATTTTCAACCTGAATAACTGTGAGGCCAAGATGCAAATGAGTTATTAATATGTTGCTAAGGAAATTATGACTATAATAGAAAAGAAATCTGAGATGTGTAGATGGTAGTTTCTGACTAAATTTTAAATAAGAGTTAGCTTGTGTTAGAGAGTAAGAGACATTATTGAATAATAGACATAGGTAGGCAGACATGGTGGTGTACACCTATAATCACAGTGCTCAGAAGGCCAAAGCAGGAGGACTGCTGTAAGTTCAAGGCCAACCTAGGCTAAATAATAAGTTGAAGGCTAGTCTAAGCAATATAGCAAGCCTTTGTCCCTAAAAAAAAGAATTGATAGGTGACTAAAGCAAATTGACAGCTTACACTAAAATGTTATATCCCAATCCTAGGAATTGAGGGATAGGAAGTAATGAGCTCTATTAAATATTTCTACAGAAATATGTTACCAGTATGATGATATTTGGCTTTAGTAGATTTAGATATAGTTCTTCCAATAAATTCTAACATAGCTTTTGCACACAACAGATTCTTAACTATTATTGCTAAAGCAGTGAATAGTTTACACATCCTAAACATTAAACATTCTCCTAACTAATGTCCTCTAATTTCACTTTTCTCTGTCAGATAAACACTCCCATCAACAGGAAGCACTGGGTAGTATATAAATTGAAATTTAGAAAATATCAATGTTGGAAAATCAAATATATTCATATTTACAATTTTATTGATGAGTTGTCTTGGTCATTTTCCCGTCGCTAGCACAAAATACCTGACACCCACAATTTAAAAGAAGAGAGGTTTATTTCTGGATCACATTTTTAGAACGTGATTGCCTGGCTCCAAGACAGAAATAGCAGGGTAGAGGGGCCTGTAGGGTGAAAAGTTCTTACATTATGGCAGCCGGAATGCACAGAGGGAAGGGAGGAGCAGGACAGGGAGATGTTCTCCTCATGTGCTTTTCCCCGGTCCTCATCTCCTAACTGCACACTCACTAATGGACTCAAGCCCTCCAGAGTATAACACCTGTACGCTCCAGTCACCTTCCAAACACATGAGACCTCTGGGGTACACCCCAGAGCTAAACCATAACACCAGTGATTGTTACAACATACAGATTCTGTTCATATTGGAGTTCATTATCTTTAAACACTAATAGGTAACATCTTTCTAATGAGTCTGTGAAGCTCATGGGACTTTTCTGTCTTCTTTCCCATACAACAAGTGACCTTATTCTGAACTGTGAGACTAGATAATTGTCGTTTTGTTGTACAAATATTTATTCAAAGCATTATATATTTGTATGGACATAGATATGTGCTATTGACATCTGGGTTGGATAAAACTTTGTTGTGAAAACTGTCCCAAACATTGTAGAATGTTTAGTTTGTTTGTTTTAGCTATCTGTCTTATTTTTCTCTCATTGCTGAGATAAACTACTGGACACCCAAAATTAAGTAAGAAAAGGTTTATTTAGCTCATGGTTTGTGGAGGTTTCAGTCCATAATCACTTGGCTCCAAGGCTGGGTGGTATGGCACAGGGGCAACATTTCAAGTCAGCAGAAAACAGCAAAAGCAACAAGAGCAAAGGGGGAGCAGCAAGAGCAAGCCTCTTTTCCTTCCTTATATTGTGTGCAGGCTGCCCACCCCAGGGTGGGTGTAGCACTCACAACCATAACCCCAGCATTGAACCATAAATCAATCAAAATCTCTAGAAGCCCCCTCCATGACTACATGAGGCCTTTGGAGGACATCTAGACACAAATTGTAATACTATCAAATACCAGTAGCAACATTTGTGAATAAAAAAAATCATCCAACTTTACCAAATATTCTGTGCAGTTCAATATCACACTCAATTGAGAATGACTTAAGAAGGTTATCAGTTAATTCAACAAAAGCACGTACTTTTTTTCTTTTTGCTTTTAGCCTAAAGAATTCTCAACATCTGATAAAATTACTTTCTGTTCTATTGTCAGTTCTTTGGCACACAATAAATAGAAAATACAACAGTCTCTAGTTCTTTATTTGAAGCCATTTTACACTAAATCACTAGGAATAAATCACCTTAAATATTTGCATGATCCATAAACTAATCTTAAGAAATAATGTCACTTTTTAAGATAATTTAATAACATTAAACTATTCTTTTTGTTTTGTTTTGTTTTGTTTTTGGTTTTTTCTCCAGTACCAGGAACCGAACTCACGACCTTGCGCTTGCCAGGCAGGCGCTTTTGCCGCTGAGCTAAATCCCCAGCCCAACATTAAACTATTCTTAAAAATATGCCTAAAGAAAACCAATGATGTTTAGGTTCACATAATTTATTTAAAATCTCACAAAAATAATTATGGCTTTTAAATGTGAATTTTAAGAGCCACAGCCTAAATTAAAACCATGGAGATGAGGAGGAGGTAAAAATAATTGGGCATTCTTTCTGTATAAAAAACTTATGTGACAAGACTTGAGTCAGCCCAAAAGATTCAGTCAATCACATTCACCATTTGTTAGTTCTAAGGTTTTGTTTTGCTTCTGCAATTTGCTTACCCATAATGACTTCCAACATTTCACAGAATTTATGTAACTACATTGAAATAAGGAGATTTGGAGATGTATAAAACTGAAGATGTGATTAGGATAATTTATCATCTATAAAGACAGTATAATTTAGATACACAGCACAGGCCTGCAGTTGAAATTGAAGTGTGGGTATGATGTACTTTATGCCTTCACAGAGCAGATAACCATGGTGAATCATATGATCTCCATCCCTCAGTTTCTTTTTTAGCAAGATGAGAAAAACCTCAGCTTCACAGTAGGAAGATTCAATTAGAAAATACATGTACAAGCACATAGTGCTTCTCCAAATCAGTTATTACTGGATGAGTCTGAACCTGAACCTAAATCTGAAGAAGATAGGCAATATGTGACCATGAAAAGAATGATATTTCTATATTTATTATTATTCTTTTATAAGAAATACCACAAGCAAAATCTGTATAAAATCCATTGAAATTGAAAAAAAAATGAAAATGTATACAGCACTTTAACTTAAATAAAAAGAAATCTGCAGCTGACTTTTAAAATGTTTCTGCAGTTTTCTCTTGTTCCTAGAGTGTTAATTTGATTTCCAAAAGATAGCTCTCCTAATTATTTCAGCTGAAAGATATAAAATAACATGTCAAAAGATGACAGTTCTCAATCACTAAGATTGTAAATATAAACAGGGATTTAATGAATGATCTAACATGATGGAGAACCCTATCTATACTTTACCTTTTTATTCATAGATTTTTTTCCTGCTGGGAAAATGTATTTTTGTTTGTGATTGGTACTACATTACTACATTATAAGCTTAGGACTCTGGCACAATTTATTCATAGTTAACCAAGAACACATTTTTTCTTCAATTTATAGCTGTTTATTTTTTAATGGAAATTTCCACTATAATTAATGCTTTAGGTTTATTTAGATCAGAGGATCTTCCCACAACCTTAGCATCCATTATGTCTACTTCAGAAACTGGCTTGAATCTGTAGAAGTATGGGCTGTTCCAGTCCATTAATGCGTGACACTTGGACAGCTTAATGCATGTGTCTTCTTAGCTGAATTCTTAAAATTCTAGGATAGTTGAAGAGAAGATTATCCTTAGTATTGGAATGATGACTACAATAGCATGAGATGAAATGATATTCCATTTCATATTCATTACTTGAAATGCTTCATATATTATATAAATTACTGTACTTTTAATCTATAGATTCAAATTTCTATAAAATATGCTATAGTAGATAGACTAACAACCTGAGCATCAGAGATTCTTCCAGCTTGAGAAATTCCCAGTTTCTGAATTTTTGTATTTTAAAAGCAAAGAATTTATACGTACTCTTAATATTCTAAAGTTTTTAGGAAACGTGCCCTACTTCCATGATAATCAAGCCTATAGCAGTTACCATGTTTTAACATTCCCTGAGCGTTGTTTAATTGGCTCTGTGCTACTTTGTGTGAACAAAGCAGCCAGGGTGGGAAGAACGGAAATGAAAATGCAGGGCTTCTGCATGAGTGTCAAGTGGGAAGCACAGGGAGCAGGTGCGACAGATCAGGGCTGAGAAGAACAATCTAGATTCATTGCAGGATACATGAAGTCGTTAGCAAGGTCCAGGCCACAAAGAACATCACTCTTTGGCAATGAACAAAAGGGTGATACTATGTCTGTTCTCTTCCCAGGCTTGAATTTGTCATTCAGCATTCAATTTCACAAACAGAGTATGTGTTTATAAAAATCACCTTATGTCTCGGTATTCTTACATTATTACTATTTTAGTGGAATTGTGGCATGGTCGGTCCTGAAAACTATAGAGCAATCATAAATTTAATTGGCATGATTTAGCATCTTCATCATCTGTCCCAGACCTTGAAATATCCTGAATACACTGACATTTGATAGTCACAGAATTCTCTCTGAAAACTTTATGCAGTGTGAGAAAGAACTTGGAGGAAGTGACCCAGGAAGTCTATCTCAGATTTAATCATTTTTATTGGCCGAATTAATTTAAAAAGCTTCATTATGAAACCACATGAGTCCTGTGCAAAGCCTGCAAAGTACCATTCAATGATGTCCAGGTAGAAAATGCATCAATAGCTTTTTATTTTAACCTAATCAACAAAATAAACCAGAGTGATTTATGGATAAGTTATGGATCCTAAGTGGAATCACGCTTGGTAAGTTACCATTGAAATGGTCTTATGCAATTTATTTTTTTAAAAGGATATTGTGCCCCTGCTTGACCACTGGGAAGTTACTGTCTGTGCCAATTAACTATTGGTTCATAAAAAATACTTGCAAATATAATCAAATGTAATCAAAATAATATCAATGTTGTTATTATTTCTTATGGTTCTGAGACTGATGGAGCTCAGGGAGGTAGATTTCACTCAGGGCTTCCTGTGTTTGCAGTCAAACAGTGGAGGGGCTGGGTTGTCTGCAGGTTCTCTTCCCCAGGTGTCTGGCACCTTGGGTGGAAACTGTAGCAGCTGAGCAAATTGGACCAGGATGTGACTCTACTTCAGCAATCTTTCCACCTTGTCTCTTCAAAAAAGCGGTTTTAGGGTATCTGGACTTTTATATGGTGGCTCCAAGCTTCAAAGTGTGCTGTCTAAATAGAGAAGGAGAGTCTGGCAAAAGTTTATTACCTTTTATGATCAATCCTTTCATGTCATTTGTAGTAGTTTCTGCCACATTTTATCCATAGTAATAAATACTTCAACTTACCCAGATCACAGCCAGAGAAATAAAGTCGTATTGGGATCTCTGTGATTCTGAAGGGGCATGTGAATTGGGGAAAAACTACATAGCCCCATCTAGTAAAGGCAACCTATCATTCCATCCTTATGGCAGAAACTTCATATTCATATCTTAGGAGAGTAAAGATGACTGGATGGATAAAAGAAACTATCATACATCTGATATAAACAAAAAACATCTGGACTTCCAAGATATCAAGGAAGGAACCTAGTATTTAACACTATACCCCACAATTCCTACAAGCAAATAAAAAAAAGATGATAGTCATGTTCAGCTAGGAGAATGAGTATGAAGATGAAAAGTGAAAGAGAAAGGAGAAGAAAGATAAAAACACAAGAAAATATGAAAAAATATTTATCATCTATCTGTCTACCATTTTTCTACCTTTCTTTTTTGTACCACTGAGTATTGAACCCAGGGCCTTACATGTGCTGGACAAAAGCACTACCAGATTGTTGCATATCTAACATCATCTCCCTGTTCAAATTTTTAATTTTGAGGAAAGGTCTTCCTAAGTTATCTAGGCTGGTCTCAAACTTAAGATCCTCCTACCTCAGACTCCCAAGTAAAGATAGAATTACATACACGCAGCACTAAGACACCCTTAAAAATTTTAAAGAAGTAGAAAATTAAGTGACCTACAAAAGAGCACAAATTAGTACTCAGACTTTTCTTCCATTTTTCCTTCAACATGTTGGAGAAAAATGTTACTTTAAGAAATATCATTATAAAGATCAATGTAAAAATATTGGTTTTGTAATTTTCTATCTGAGAAAGGATGTATCAGTCACTAAGTCTCTCTAAGCTTTTCTCCTGGCCTGTACATTATAATTAACATTCACTTTTAAATCATATGATCATTGTGTAGATCAAAGAGACAATGTGTATACATATCTCAAAGTACAAAGCCTCAAGTAACACTTATTTCAGCAAGAGATACCAGGTGCCAAGAATATTTACACACTTAATATGCTAACTTCACCATGTACCATATCTGTATATTCCTTGGATTGCTGGACTATTCATTGTATTTTCTTAAACTATCCATCTATACACTGTTGTCAAAAATACTGTTTAAAATACTCTTCCCTTTACCTAATATATTTATTTATTTTATTACAAAACCTTCCTCTTGTGTTTTCCAAATAACGTTTGTCCATTCTTAGATTATCAAATAACCAGAATGTTAAAGGGCAGGTCCAATATTGAATAAATAATTAAAATAAATTTTTTTTTACCACCTGGAATACTATGATACTAGAAAGAAATAAGATACCTTGATGTAATTCAACAATAGTAATTAGCTCTCTTGTTTCTATGATCCAATCACTTTTTAAAAGTTCTGCCTCTGAAAACATGAGACTTTTGAGAAATATTCTAGCTCTAAGTCTTAACAGTATGTTTGAAGAAAAAGATTCTTCTTCATGACCTGCTAGTATACAGAATAAATAATACAAGGTAGCTCATAAAAACAATTATATTCCTACAAAATTAAAATGTGATGTTCTTCAATAAATTATGTGCTTAACTCATGATTTGCACTGCCAAAACTTGTAGCTACTAACCATATGTGGACAATGAATATTTCAAATGTTGCACTCTATTGTGAAATAGTCACCAGATTTCAATGACATGATGTCATGAATGAGATTTAAATATATATCAGCAAGAATTTCATATTTGTCACCTGTTGAAATGACAATATTAAGTTGGATATCTTATTAAACTGGATTTTGCCTGCTTCTTTTAACTTTGTAAGTATAGTGACTAGGAAACAATAGAATATAATATAATTTACATTTTGTTTTGAGGTCACGTATCATTTTTGTTGTTGTGTGTTGTTTTTGTTTTTGTCTCCATTATTGTTGTTTTGTTAGTTTTTTCTCTTTAAAATAGAAAAATAGGGATGAGGATATAGCTCAGTGGCACAAGTACCTACCTGGCAAGCTCAAGGTCCTGAGTTTGATTTCAAGTACCAAAATAATAAATAAATAATGAAAAAAAAGACAATTAAATAAATAAATAATGTCACATATTATATTATATTACATTACAATCAAATGTAATGAACCTTATATTTCTACTGGACACAACTGATATAAAAGCATGCAGAAAGTTACATTTACTTTTCATATCCTGTGCTACAATACTAAGGCCTGGATGTGTTAAAGTACTTGTCTACTCCCATTTAAAGCTGAGGGAATAGAACTTATCATTGAAATATAATCTTTTCAGCAGAAATGGTACTAAATAGAGGTTAGCCTCGTAGTTATATTTTACTATGTAAAAATAATAGACCGGAAAGTTCACAAGATCATGTTATACTGGTAGACCCAGAACTGAAATTCCAAACCAAAGGCTGTTTCCACAATGGGTTTCTGCTTGAGCTACCACAACCCTTTTAATTGTTCCCTTTAATTCCAGTAAAATAAGGCATGGGGGGGCAGTGAGGTGAATGATAAATTTGGGCTCTGATAATCTTTGCAATGGCAAACCTTTTCTTCTACTGAATTCAGCACCAATACATGGTTGTGGTCTGGACACTTCAGCAGCATTTCTTCCAAATATTGTGAGTCTTTATTTCGTGTTATACTTTCAAAAGCTGTCCGAATCTTAAAAGGCAAACCAACAAAACATTAAAAGGGAATACTTTGACTCTGTGGTATAAAAGTAAAATTTCTTAAAGGCAGCACATTCGGCACATTGAAAAATAAAATACACAGACCACAGTTTGAGGTTTTATTTCTCTTCCCAACTTTTTAGATGCTACTGCAATTTTTCTTCCCAATGAATAGAACCAAAACCTTTGCTTTGCTTTAGTATGGTTGGGCAGAAGTTCACTGCACAGGCCGTTAAATACCGCTGAATATGACCTCACATAACAGAAAAGTGAAAATGGATGTTTTATCACATTGGAAAACCCAGTCCTGTTAAGATATAGTGGGAACCCGCTGTGTATAGGAATAGGAATTTGTGTTTGGAGCCTGGATGTTGATTTCAGGTCCCTCTAGTCTGTGTTGAATAAGCTACTTACGTGTTTCTGCAGTTCAGTTTCTTCTTTAGAAATGGCAGGATTGAAGTTATCTCTTTTACAGGTGTATTACAAGGATAAAGAGATAAGACGTGAATTTAGGTTCCATACTACCTGATGTAGCATTGATACTCAGCAGTGTTCACTGAATGTGGTTATATTTTTATGCATACTGACTGGCTGTGCTGGGGTAGATCACTAAAACATGGCGTTCATCTGAAATGATAATCGTACTTTCCCCACAGAGAGTGTAGAGATTAAATAATAGAACATTTGCAATGTACCTGGAAGAATGCTAAACATGGCATATATTTTATACAATAATCAGTGCTTATGTAAAGAATTCCACTGTTTCTAGATTGATTTATTTCCTCCTCTCCCCTGCTTCTTTTGCTCTTCTTCCTCCTCCTCCTTAGATAAGGTATCCCTATGTAGTTGAGGCTGGCCTTTAACTCCTTGCATAGCCAGGATGAGCCTAAAAATTGTAGCAATCTTCCTGCCTCAGCCACCCAAATCCTGGGATTATAGGTGTGGACCACCACATCACTCATTTCTAGATACATTTCAGTGGTAAGAATGTATATATGCATATAAAATAAACTACACATATTGGCATTTTAGTTATGTTTCCCTTTATTAGTGAAACAAAAGCAAGGAGAGAGGGAAAATTATTTCCACATTTAAGAGGAAAATTATTTTGCTTTTTAATAGAGCAAGTAACAGAGTCAAAAGTCTCTTAAATTTAGTTCATTCAGCGATATACAGTATGATGCTGGGAAACCAAATGATATCTTCTCCTAGTTTATTTGTTGAAATTTCTTGATATATTATTTCTTGTTCCTGTAGTTGGCTCTTCAAATCCCTACTACTTCTACAGGTAAACTATTTTCTGTTCTTTATTCTCATCAAAAAAAATTTTTCATGACTCGTCAAAACTCATTTTTAAAAGAACATTATGGAGTTCCCTATAATAAGCTTTCCCAATGCCATTTTTATAACCAAGAAAAAGACCAATTCATTACTGAATGTCATTTCTTGAAGCTGGAGTGGGAAGTCCTCTCTATCATTAGCAGACCCTCCATCAATTTAGAAAACATATTATTTATGTCAAACTAATCTGCTTGGGAAAGGTGAAATCAATGTCAACAATTTGATCAAAGTTAAACAAAAAATAGCAACTAAAAATGAGTGAAATGAGGAAGAAGTCACTTTGGTTTAAGTGTATAAAAGAATCTTCCCAGGATAAAATCTTGGAAGACTTAGTAGAAGAGAGGAAAAAAAAAAATGTATATATAATTGGACAACAAATAACATGGCTATAAATAAATTAGAAAAAGTAATGAAATAGCCTTAAGTGTTTTATGTAATTAAGTCATTGGACCATGCACTTTCATCTACTTTAAACTAAAAAAACTTTGTTCTACCACTGAAGTGCCATACATTTCTAAATTTCTATATCTACAACATACTTATACTTCTTTTTCTTTTTCTCTTTCTTTTTCTTTTTTTTATTTGACTACAAGAAATTTATTTTTCAACTAATGTCTACATAGAAAACACATACACACAAAATTCTCTGTTATGATAGAATTTACTGAGGTGTTGAAGTAACACTAGGACGAATAGGAGTAGAAAGATACCTGAATAGTTGGACTGGATGATTGGATAGTAATGGAAAATTAAGATCTTTACATGAGAAAAATAGAAGGAAGTTTCCAGAAGGTAGTGGGATCTACTTTTATCGCTGGCCCATAAGAGCAAGGAAAGTCCCTTCTTTCTGAGAAAGTGTCAATGTTTATTTTTTAAACATTAAATGCATAGTAGAATTATTTCTTTTAAAAAATAATTTAGTTATTTATATCTGCAAAATGATGCTGTGGGATACAGACAGACCAACAAAATGGTTACTACAGTGAAGCATGTCAGTTAGAATTGCTTAAGAAAATGTTAGAAAAGAAGACAAAGAGTTTTGTTTTGTTTTGCTTTGTTGTGGTATTTGGGGTTTCACATTGTACTTCAGGGACTTTGACCTCAATATGTAGCCCAGCCTGACCTAAGACATGTGGTAATCCTCCTGCCTCAGCTACCCAAGTGCTAGGATTATGGAGATACATCACTATGCCTGGCCACAAGGGTATGCAGTTTCAAGACTAAATCAATATTAGCAATTCTGCAATGGACTCAGTTACTATGATCACCATGCAAAATTTTCTGATGGTCAAAAAATGTAATGATTTTTATCAAGGAACATAAGTTCTTTACAATTTCCTTTATAGATTTTTTTCCCCCAGCTAGACTTCTAAGAGGGGAGAGTTTCAGGTCAATTTTCTCTGGTAAGAGCCACTATCATAAGAATTCAATATGGCTGATTTAGAATAAATGCAAATACTTATATAGCAGGATAAGCAAGTGTCTGGCGTGAAATGTTTTCATTTTTCTTTACAGATTGAGAATCTTAGCCAGGATTCATAGCAGATGGAGTACTGCTCAGCGTTTCATTGAAGGTGATTCTGTTTCAGGCAATTTTATTTTGTTTGCTTATTTCTATCTTGCTTGCCATCTTTGCCTTACAATAATCACACAGTTCCTATCTTTCACTTGCTCCTTTAAACTTAGTGGTTGAAGTGATTTCTTAGTGATTGCACGGGTGATTTTTTTTAATAGACTTCCAAACCATCTGTCTTGTTTCCTTCTACTCCAATCTACCTGAGGTGTTTCACCAAGCTGCAGTAAAACCCTTTACAACACTATTCTCGATGGCAATCATTTTATCAACAAGCTACATGGTCAGCTTGGGCAACTACTGGCTCTTGTCAACTTAGAGGACTTACCTGTTTTAGAAAAGACAAAGTTGATTACAAAGGGAATGAATATGATACCCAGGGATCATTGGAGAAAAACAATAAAATGAAATAGAAAAAGAAGGGCTGGTAGCTTTCATTTAACATGTACGAGGTTCTCAGAGATAAAATACATTGAGATGATTGCCTTTAATTATTCTTAATATTGAGGATACAAGAGAAAACTACTTATACATATTGTAATGGCAGTTATTCAGCCATATTTCAGGTGAATAGACTGAGTTTAAGAAACATATTTAGGAATCAGGTTTTAATTTTTTCTTTATAGGTAAAAAGTGCCTTCTAGATCTTTGTGTTATGTATCAACTAAAACTTTACAAGGAGCAGGAGACAGCTTGCACTGATGTTCACCTTGGGAGTGGTAGTTACTACAGTGGGCTGCCTGGAGCCCTGGTTTCATAAGGTATTACTTGCTATTTCTGTGCAGATGAAAGGACAAAGTCAATCAAATTCTTTCCATCTATGGCTTACAACTAGATCACAGGGGAAATGTGATTTCAGCAAGTAAGAACCTTCTTGATGAATCAAAACAGACCTGACTCATGTCAGTTTCTGCCGTGTAATGAAATTGTCATGCTTCCAGGATGGAGAATTATTGATAGACAGTAGAAATGAGAAACCCTTCCTATATTAAAAAAATAGCCTGCTTCTTCCTGTGCTCAGCACAATATTCCTAACTGGCATTTCCCATCCACTATGCACACTGTGGCTGGTTTTTAACTATATTTTTGAATGTGTGAATTTTTATTTAATTATCTTTTAGAAAATAAATACTACTCATTATTCTCATCCCTCATGATTTCATGATTGTTTCCACCCCTTCCCTTGTATTTTTTATTTTGTAGAGAACAAAATAATAAAAATGTGCAAAAAGTTTACATCATGATGGTGGAAATAGGGTAGGGAGATTCTAATGTGGTGGAACTTGTATGTAGCTCATATGCAGTATATGTAACCACAATGAGAGTCTGTGGTTAAAATTGAAAGCTTATAGCACTACCGTTTACCCTTGACCCCTACTGCTCGAACTGTTATCTCCTCGATCAAGTCCCTAAAATATTCCTGGAAACTAAGGATACATCATTGGCAATCCAAGAAATTCTGCTGCTGCATCCCTGTAACCCCAGCACTGCGGAGGCTGGAACAGGAGTATGGCTGGTTCAAGGCCAGTCTGAACAACTTAATGAGACCCTGTTTCAAATTTTTTTAAAAAGGAGGAGAAGAAATTCCAAGACTAGCATACAAAGTAACTGTCAATGTATTTTATGTATACATAGTGAGAGTTAAAAGGTGAATATAGAATACTTAGCATATGCCTCATAGATATGGTTAAGCATTCATGAAGATAGCAATTTTTTGGCATGAAAAGTGTAGCTTGCACAGCCAGACACGTTGGTATATGTCTGTAATCCTAGCACTTGGGAGGCTGAGGCAGGAGGATCATTACAAGTTTGATACCAGCCTGGGCTACAAAGTGAGCTCAAGGCCAGCCTGAATGGCATAGTGAGACCCTGTCTCAAAAAGACAAAAGGAGAGAGAAAGAGAGACAAAGAGAGACAAAGAGAGAGAGACAGACAGACAGACAGACAGAAAGAAAGAAAACAGAAGGAAAGTGGGGTTTATGTATTTATTATTATGTAGAAGTTTTTTATTGTCTCAGTTCCTCAGTTTCTCCTGCTCTCAGTTTGAATATTACTTCACTGAAAAGCCATTTCTTTTATTTTAGGAGTTCAGCAATGGTTCTTATACTGCATATTGCTGTTTTCAGATCATTCCTTCTGATTACCAGATTCAAGCATGCCAAATTGGTCAAGGAAAAAGAAAATTTAAGCTTGGTCTTTTTATCAGACTGGCCTTTATTGACCACTGTAATGATTAAATGTGGTCCCTCTTACCAACAGAAAATCTATTAATCCCTGGAATTTGTGACTGTGATTTTATTTGCCAAAGAATCTTGGTAGAAATATTCAAGTTAACTATCAATGAGATTATCCTGGATTACCAAAAGACCCCTAAATCTATTGATAAATGTCTTTATAAGAGACATAGAAAAGGTTAAACAGGTGGAAGTGAATACGGTCATATGAAGATAGAGATTAGAGTTATGCAACCACAAGCCAAGGAACACAGGATTCTACCAGAAACCAGAACAGACAAGGAAAGAGTATCTTCTAGAATGTGGAAAAATCTGGGCCCTGCCGACACCTTGATTTAGGAGTTCTGACCAGCAGAACCATGAAAGAATGATATCATCTTGGTTTATGACACCAAATGTGTGAAAACTTTTTATAGAAGCCCTAGAAATTTACTAGAATTTCCCTATCTAGAATCACATTTTCTCACTTGATTTATATTTTTGCTAATATATATAACTACCAAATATTATACATAATATGTATGTATCAGTATATATTATTCTTTCCTGAAGTGCTTTATCTCACCTCATGAACTGAAAGGAGTAGGTTTTAAAAATTTCACTCATTTCCTTATTCTTAGGGCTCCAATAGTATCTAATCCACAGGAATAACACAATACTTTGAATATAAGTAAAAAAGAAGGAAGAAAAAAAGAAAAGAGGGAAGAGCATAGAGAAAAGGAGAAAGGAAAGAAGAGAGAGATGGAAGGAAAATAAAGCACATGGATAAAAGTTCTTGTATAATCTTTACAAACTTGCATATAAAGAACTGTAAGAAATAGGAAAATTGTCCCCAAGTGGACCACTGAACCTCTTTGTGAAGAGCTAGTCAGAAAATGCCCTGCACCATCCTGTTCTGTCACAATTACTGCAGGAAAGGGTCGACATCAATCAACAGTTCTTGGGCACAGTGAGCAATACCAAACCCAGCTGCTCTGCCGTCCCTGGTATTCTATTGTTTTCTTCCCAGGTGCCAAGTCACACAGCAAGGACAGTGCAAGAACATCTGCTTACTGAGTGCTTCTTTATTATGTGTCATCTCCACAGCCGTGGTGACAGTACCACTAGTCAGAAGGTCTCTAGAGAGCTCTTCAGTTTAACAAGGCCAAGTGCAAATAATCCACACCAGAGACAACAGCTCTCCAACTGAGCTCCTGCTCCTCTGCAGAGAGAGAAAGGACAAGAAGCACACCCAGCACTCAATCTCCCTGACTCCAATTTCTGTATTCCAGACAGTGTCATGATTCGGTCACATCCTGCATGCTTTTAAATGACTTCAGGCAAAAATAATGTCTTCCTTTATAAACCTGAAATGCTTGTTTATAAATAAAGGTCTCTGATGAAAAAAACGATCATTACTTAAGTTTTAAACTTATAGGTCACAGACTCAAGGAAGTACACGTGATATCCCTGATGGCTTACTTTAAAGGTCAATTTTCAAATGCAACATGATAGTTAAGGGTGCTTACATTTATTGCACACTGCATAAGTTTTCTGATAGTCTTCCCTTTGGCTTAATTTTCATTTATTAGCACCCATTTGTAAATAATTTAACATCACAAATTATATTTGAAATTAAGAAAAATTATTTTCTAAACACCTTAGAACTCATAATATTTTATAATTTAGATTTGTGTAGTGTGTAATTCCTTCTATTAACAGTGGAGATGAAACCACTTAGAAAGGAATCATTTTGGAAAAATTATACTGCATATAGACTAGTGGGTAATATGGTTAGAAAGTACTTCCTCGTTCAGTGAGATTTTTGGAAACAAAAAAAATTATATTGTTGTTTTGGGTTTTTTGTTGTTATTATTGTACATGTAAAAGAATAAGATCTTTTTCAAATCTTGTCAGTTATAAAGGCACCCATGTGCATATGATCTACAGATATTAATGGAATTGTTTTAAAGGTTTATAATCAGTACATATCTAACATACACTGCTGCTAGATTTATATTGCATATTTGTTCTACCAAAATAAGTTGTTTATAATAAATAAGTTGTTTATAATACAAATATGTATCCACAAAATATGATTGTATGATGTTAGATTGAACTTTTTTGGTTGTTTTGGTTTTGTTTTCATTTTATTTCTTAAAATTTTCCTAGATTTTCTGTTAATGAACTATGCTTCAGCCTCACGTTCCCCTTCTCGCATAATCTATGCAAGTGCCAAATCATAGCACCTGGAGGTTTATTGATTGCCCATTTTCACAATTGGCTCAATGAAAGGGATGCAGAGGGTAAAAAATGACAAAAGGAGTGATAAACAATCAGACAGCCAGAAACCATCATTAGCTCGATCTCTTCCTGTTGACTAAAGATCTTACTTTAGTTAACAAGGATGCAGATTAATGATACACAAACAGCTCAGCCTTTGTCATTTTTCCAACCAAGCTTGGAGGGGAAAAAAGCCAACCTAATTACAAAAACTGATGGAAATACATAAAAATTTGGCCAATTATTCTAAGCATGCTTTAAAAACCTCAGATCTCTCTAGCCCAGATAAAATGGGAGCAGGGCAAAATTGCATATCAAAAAGCGCAGCAAAGCACCTTAGATTTAATGAGGACCTGAAACATCTAGTCATCTCTGATCAACCCAAAATGTAATGTAAGGTCCAGAAAACTAGCATCTTCTTTGATATGAGGCTCCCCAGTTTGATATGAGTTTTCTGGGCAACTCAAGGTCTATAGAGTTGCAGGCTTTTGCATTTTTTATGGTAACGAAATTGAATAAAAGTTCTGCTGAGAAAATTCTTCTAGTGAACTGTTTATTGTCCTAATGTCTCAGGTTTTTTTTCCTAATCAGTTGAATTTTTTCCTGTTAGAACACTTTACTGGAAACTGCAATACTTGCTCTTATGAAAACATTAAAAATGTTTTGCTCTAGTCATCTTAACGCTTTTCTGAAAATTTTGTATTTATGCAAGCAAAGTGGAAAGTGAAATACACACATGCAAGCACAAGCATAGCAAACACACAGGTTTTTTGTTGTTGTTGTTGTTTTGTTTTGTTTTGTTTCAGAAATCCCTCATTTAATGAAGGGAAAAATAAAAGATTACACCAAATTTTCTTTAGTATTCTCTAATCTCTACTAAATGAAGTGACATGAGATCTAAACACCTTCTTGTCACGGCTTTAGTGGCCTGGACCTAACAGACAGCAGCCTTTCCATGTATTCCACACTAGTAGTCAGTAAAAGTTTCTATTCCTGCTAGTAAGTTTTCATTTTCTACTTACTAAGAGGTGCTTCTATAGAACACATACCCTAGTTGGATAGAGCTGATAAGAAGTAGCAACACCAAATCAGAGACAGAAAGTGAGAAAGGTTAGGGAATTTATTCTGTACACTACCACCTTATCTAGGACCACAGTGTTGGTGATGATACATATTTATAAATCTACCTAAGGCTTCTGGGGCTGCACATGGTCCTTCTCCTTGTCTGCAGGGTTTGTGAGCCCTTACAGCATTATTTTTCTCTTTCTTCTTTAGGTCTTTGACAGTTAGAACACGATGTCAACTTGACTGACTTCTAGGGCATGGATGGTGCACACTCCTGGGTACGTCAAGTAGGTCATGGAAGCGTGACATTGGAGGTCTATCTCTGGTTTACTGTCTCCCTGCTCTTTTTCCCAGTCACTATGAACTAGGAAGCTTTACTCCACCATGTTTCTTCCATGATTTTTTTCCTTGGAGACAGGTGACCATGGATTGAATATCCTTAAAAGTGGGGCCATATTAAATCTCTCCTTCATTATTTTGTCCAGCAATGAGAAAGCAGACAAACATAAGGCCCTATTATTTCTACTGTGGCTAATCTCTGGAAACATCACTATTCCATGTGTTTCCTCCTCTACAGCCTATGGCTTTGTAAATAGTCACTTTATTAAGCTCTGTTCAGTTTATGCTTTGGATATACACTTTTTTCTGCTAGGAATTGAACCACAGATTTGTTTTATAACTATGGGTTTGTTTTAGAGACTTGTCGTCTTAAATGCTTTGTTCAGTCCACTTATGACACTATTTATAACCTATTTTAATCATTTGTTCACACATCTTTTCTCGCTAGGCTTTGATTTCCTCGATGGTTGATATTATGCTTTAGTCATCATTTTCTTTCAAGAACTCATACAATGGCTAATAAATGTGTCAGAGATGAATGAATGAATGAATGAATGAGTGAGTGAATGAATGAATATACAAATCTGGAATTCCATTCACTGTCAGCTAAAAATTTAAGCCATATCAAGTTCTTTCATCTGACTCTAGTTGCGTCAGATGGTTTGAAATAACTGTCATCACTGTGTTACAAGTTTGAAATAGCTGTGTCATCATTGTGTTACAAGTGACACTAAATCCAGAGGAAAGCAGCTTCATTCCTACATCTGTTTACATTAAAACAGAAATCTATGCTCCAAGCATCCAAGCTATGACTTAGAAAACCTCAAAAAAGAGACTGCATGCTATAAATTGAGTTTATACAGAGCTATATTCCTGGGAATGCTAAAATAATTAACATCTCCCTTCTATTTGCCATACTGATTAAAATGCTTTAGAGGACTTCTTCTGTACTGGTCATAAATTCCTCAGGAGAGATTTTCCTCAATCATAAATGGGATATAGCCAAAGTCCATAATGATTACAAGATAGATCCTGTTATCAGGTGTTTCAAACAGCTACATACAGTGACATATCTATTCAAAGGCCACCAAGTGACCGGTTTCTTTACAGAGTACCAAGTTTATTGCCATGCCACAAATATTTACTCTGAGTGTTCTAAAAATGCTTCAACTGCTGACAAATCTTATGCACTAACAGTAATTTGCTAATATAATTAATTGAATACTGCTTCTTTTGTCCAGGCAGTAGGGAGTTTAGGGCTGTAATCCCATTGGGAAGAAATGGCCAATAGCAGAAATGATATCTTTCATAGGAGTGAGGCTTCTTTCTTTCCATCAAGGCTTTTCTCAGTATAGAAACCTCTCTCCATGGGCAGTAAGAATAGATAACAACCTGAGCGGTGTCAACATTATTCTGGATTGTACATCAGTAATATTAAATCAAGGCTTGGTTTTACTACGTGATTCACATCATGAATTATCTGTATATCACAATCCTCTTGGGGGCTGGGGATTTGTGGCACAGTGCCTGCCTGGCAAGCGCTTGCCTGGCAAGCGCAAGGTCGTGAGTTTGGTTTCCAGTACCAGAAAAAAGACAAAAAAAGCCCCACAATCCTCTTATATTTCATTCTTTAAACAATCCTTCCTTTGAATACTGTAACACTTCCCTTAGGAAGCTGAATATCAGAGAAAGCTTGATTCACCTTTAGCTTCAGTAGTGAGTTTTACAAAAACAAAGACCTTGTTCTAAAATGGGACAATTTCATCCCTTGGGAACATTTGCAAACTCCAAAAACATTTTTGGTTGTTGTATAAGGGAGAAATTCAGCACCTTCTAGGTACCACGGAAGAATGAAGTTCAACTTTGTGTTATGCACACAGTAGCTTTTCTTAGAAATGAATCACCTGCCCTAATTGTGAATAGTGACAATGCTGAGAAATAATTTATATAAAATAGTTCATCTTTCTTGCTAAGTATTGGTTCAAGAACAAGCACATGACAAAACTATGGCCTTTGATGTAAGAGGAGACACTGAATGACATCATCAAGGACAGTTTTTTCTTTGTCACTTTGACAACCACAAGAAGCAATGGAGAGCCAAGAGGCACCAAGCCCTCAAACCATCAAAGATATCCTTCAATCTGCAGACCATCTAGCTGTGAAACCTGCCTGAACATCTAACAGCTACTCATGTGAGCCAAGAATATCCTGTTTTGTATTTGGCTTTCTGCTGTTTCCATCCACAAATATCCTAAAAGAAAGAAATATGCTCCAGGTGAGGAAGATGGATATTGGTGCTCTGGACAAGAGTGTTACACCAAGAAGACCAGAAAAGAAAAGTCCGTCTGGAAGTAAGAAAGTTATTTGGATCTCAGTTTTCACTGAGTTAGCTAGCAAAATAGGGCAATGTGCTAAAGGAATGGAAAAGACAGAGGACAGAAATGTAGAAGAAGCAACACAATTTAAATCATTTTGCCCATGAGGGTCTTTGGAGAAATCTCTTTTTAATGGACAGAAGGGCAAGAAGTGGCTCCCGTACATTAGGATGGAGTAAATACTGTTTCCTTGGAAAGAAATTCTGCCTACTTCTAAGCCTTAACTTCCATTATATTTCTATTGTAAATTCCCAATGAATACTTAGAGAAAGTAGTATGAGTGCCAAGCACCACACCCCAGGCCCCAGACCTCTTCTTTCTGCCTTGAGAACCAGGTCTGCTTCCTGCTAGCTCTTTCCTCTAGTTTATGTCCAAAAGAAGGAATTATTGCTTGTCATCTTAATCATATCCAAGATCACTGTTGGTGAACTATGAGTTTATATCCTATCACCCAGCTGTTTCAGTCGGTCCTTGCTCAGCAAACTGCAACAATAATAAATAATTTCACTATGTCAGTGCCAGATGCTTCTTAAAAATGTGGGTTATGCAGGCATGGTGGTACATGGAGGTAGTACCATAACTTGGGAGGCCAAAGTAGGAAGATAATAAGTTCAATTCCACCATGGTCTACATATATGGGTTTGTTTTAGTTAATATAGCTCTCTGTGTGTGTATGTGTGTGTGTTTACTGGTTTTTGAACTCAGGACCTTTGCAGTAAGCTACATCCCCAACTCTCTCTCTCTCTCTTTTTACTTTGTGATAGGATTTTGTTAAGTTGTCCAGGCTGGGCTTGCACTTGTGATCCTCCTGCCTCAACTTCTCAGAGTGGTGTAATTACAGATGTGCATCATCACACATAACTAGGGTCCCTGCTTTATCATATATTTATTGTGATAAATGATCATAAAATGTATGTGACTAATGATTAAAGTTTGTGTAAAAAATAGATTTCAGGGGCTGGGGATTTAGCTCAGCAGCATAGCACCTGCCTGGCAAGCATGAAGTCATGAGTTCGGTTCCCGGTACCAGAAAAAAACAAACAAACAAATAAACAAACAATCAGATTGCAGCTATGAAACACTATAAACAGCTAGTAATAGTAACACTAATAAGAAGCAGCACTAATATCAGAGGTATTATTATTATCTTCATATACTTGAGGAAACTGAAGCCTACCGATATTAAGGAAGTTGCCTACTGATATACAATTTGTAAATAACAGAGTTAATGTATCAAACAGTTAGAACTATGCAACCAGTTAAAAAAAAGACACCAGGGACTTATATTTCCTTTCATTATTTCCTAAGAGTTCCATATAATAGGAAAGATCTTTTACTAAGAAAGCCAAAAAGAGTATAAGTGTATTTTTTGGAGTGGTCATAATTTTGATCAGATTCCAGAGACTCCAGAGCCCTAAAAGTTTATGAGTGACTTGTTTAAACTGACACAACATCATCTGCTGGATTCCAGTGGACAAGAGGCCAATACCTTCATCTCTGGCCACTCTCCATCTGTCCTCCCTCTCGTGGCTATCAGGAATGTTCACCCTCAAACCCTCCCAGATGTTTCTCTCTGGCTCTCCCAGATAAGATCAAATTAGTTATTTTTCTGAGGCTGGGGCAATGAATTGTTGCCACACAAAATGTAAGATGCAGAAAAAATAAAATTTTATCCCTGAGTCAGGAAAAGCACTTGTTTCATTTTTTTCATGTTCACTAGCAGCCCAGAAGTTTCATTTGGAAGTTTCCTTTCATATAAAAAAGATTTTAAATTAACAGAGACTTTAATGTGACATCTCATCTATTCTCTTAGAACCCATCCTATAATTTGACGACCATTTCTGGGTCTCACACACGGTGAGAGAGCTACAGGAGGAGGTCACAGAGGTGACTGACTTGCTTCATAATGTAAATATGACAGATGCAATCCAGTCCAAGGAACTGGTTCAAATTCTGTCATTTTTATAACATGCTTTTGTTATCTTTTTCATAGGCTAAAACCAGACTTTGATCTGGCAGTTAAACTTAATGTGAACTATTTAATAACCTATGTCACTTTCCATGAAAGCCTATTAAGGGAGAAATTAAATATGTAAGGAAGTATGGATGGAATTACAAAGAGAGAGATGCCACTGAAACAGTTATCCAAATGTATTTCTATTAAATAATATTATTAATAACCTAAATATTGTTATTTCCAAATGTATATTACATTTCAATCAAACTACCTAATTTCCACTATTTACCAAGAAATTTACATTCTGGTTACATTTCAAAGGCAGTTAGACTCCAGCTAAGTTCTCAAATATTATAACTATCAGAAAATTGTTCTGCACTATTCATGTTAATTATGCTGAACCAAACACTGTAGATAGGAAAATGTATTTCTCACTGAAATATGTTTGCCTTAGGGAGATTTCTAATTTGATCATTGTCTCTCTTTTTAATGAGAAGACCTATAAGAGCCTCAAATGTTCAGAAATGCATGTAATAAATTGAATTCCAACCACTATGCACTTTCTGCATAATCAACAACCTCTGAATCAATTATGCATCTTCCTTCAGTTTCATAAATAATCACAACTAAACTATTTGGTCCAAGCCAATTACCAATCATTGTAGCACACATGTATTTCGATTGTGGAGAAAAAAAATGTCATTGGGTAGCGCTGTATTTTTCTACATACTTTTGATACAACATAGTAAATATTGTGCACATATTATTCATTCATGTTTTTTTGTTCACAAACCCATTTCGTCTTTCAGTTTGTTCAGAAGCAATTATGGGCCAGCTATTGTGTTTCATTACCATTCACTTTTGATTAACTTTTGAAGTTCGCTTTATGTTGTTGTTTGTCTAAGAATTTTATTACTTAGTCATCATCTTCACTTAATAACTCACTATCAATATTTTCTCAATTGTTTTCATTCGTTTCGCACCTGCAATCCCACTTTTAAGTGAATTGCTTATAGCCCACTTTTAAACTTAGCAGTTTCCTTATACAAATACATTTTTAATCCACAGAATGTGGTAGTACACATACACACACACACTTTAGTGTGGAAATTGGTATTGGATTCTATTCATTCCCCATAATGTGAAATGTGGATATTTTGTGGTTTATTCTCACAGCTGAGTGACATTCAAGGACAGGCACATTCCACATTCCAGGACTGACTTCAACTCCACTACAATAAACATCCTTGATGAACACGTCTGTGAACGCTCAATGTATGAATTTCTTTGGCTTGCACATAAAGCACAAAAGGGTAACAACAATGATTCATTGTCTAGCAATTGTTGGATTCCTTTATAAACTGACCACACTCATTAACAATCCCATCAGATTTATAAGGACATTTCCACCTCTCTGCTACAATCTTTAATTGCTGGCCACATATTTTCCTCCCAATTTGAATTTGAAGTGGTATTTCAGGGTTGTACTTTCCTCATTGTTAATGACAGAAACTACATGGTGACTTAATTTTAGCCCTTCTGATATTTTCTGTAAAGTGAATTGCTTATATCTTTTGCAAGTCCGATTCTATCAGAATATTTTTTTGTATTTTCACTGTTAACTTCCTGAAGTCTTCTGCTCATTTATTCATAATGCAAATATCTACCAGGCCCATTAACATTTTGCTTAATTCCTTTGAGAGACTGAAATACTAGTAAGGGAATTTTCTGACAATGAGGATTTAAGAGGACACACAGAATCTGTTTCTCAAGCAGACTTCAAACCAATCTTCCTGCCATTGATCCCACTCTTATCGCTACTTCCAGAGATATCCAGTCTTTCAAATTATGATGTTTTGGGAGTCAGTCCCAGTGTAGGCATTATATTGTTTAATAGCTTTCCTCTACATTGTTTTCAATAGCTTATTCAGTCTACTAAATCATTGAACTATGCACCAGCTTTTGAGCTTCTGAACATTTTGGTATTGCGTTACCGTTCCTCTTCTTTCTTGCCCTGGAGAATGTATATCTTTTCCAAAATCTTTTGTGACTTAGTTTGTATTAGAGAAGAAAAAGTTAAATTTACATGTGCAAGAACCATCTTTATCTAGAATCCCCCTTTATTTCAGCAGTCTCTAAGATTTTGTGTCACCTGCTTGAACTTTATGAACTTTAGTTTTAACACCTGTGGACAATTTTACTCCCATCCTGATACTATGCACAAGCAAGCTGCATAGCAAAACCTTTCCTTTAAAAATGTGAGAAACCACGGACTAACCCTTCCTAAAGCACGTTTTAACATTTCAAAATTTAGTAGAACCTCATCCAAGAATGATGACAGATGCAAAAGTGTGATTATAACTATCTTCCATAACCCCATAATGATACATGAAATGTTCATAAATGATGACAATACCAAATAGAATACTGCACAAACTCTCAGAGACTTGGTAAGTTGTTCACCTTTCCTCCCATGTGTATCTTCTACCTACAGGCACTGAGGGGATATATATAGAGAAAACAGGTTTAGTTTGGTAATTACAAGACTTCTTGTTTTGTGAGGCACATATTAGACTCATATATTTCATTGATGAATGTATTGGAACAAACATACAAAGAAATAAAAACACCTGAAAATTGTATACAATTCTTCATAGAAGTTTCAGCTCATTTTTGGGGACTGAGCCTAAACTTTCACAATAGCAGTATTCTGACAAAACCTCTTAGTTTTCCTTGTAAGTTGCTATAAAATTAAAACAAAGTCCTTCTAGTATAATTTCAACATTAAAAAAAACAGAAGTATGTACTGGTGCTCAAGGTTCACAGATGTAGGCTTTATAAATTCACTCATCCCCAAACTTAAATCCAATTAAATGTTACCCTAAATAATTTAATCATTAAGAACCAACATTCAGTCAAGACATTTCTAAAGAGAGTAAAGAAATAAGCTTGGCAGAGTAACACACATTCAGCTCCAAAGCCCAGTTCTTTCCTTCATCTTGCCAATTTATCAACATTTGATCAAATACCAATGATGCCTCAGCATAGAAAATGTCAACTAACTCATTTTCCACTTTGCCCTACAGAATCCCAGCAGCTCACTAGAACCCCATTATGACCATATCCTTGAGATTGTCTGACATAAAAGCAAATTACTACCACTGTAAGAAGGAACCTGAACACAAGTACTGCCAGATTTATAGTTTTGCTGAAAACCTTGTCATTTTGATCTAGTTGCAATTTCTGTCACTAAAGCAGATTGATATCTTAGGTTAAGATTTTAACCCAATGAACACAGGAATATCAATTAAAATGTCAAATCCTTACTTTTAATCTGAAAAGGTATAGTTTCTACATGTTACCTGATAAGCTCTTTAGACAAATCAGCTACTTTTATTCCCACCTCCAAAATAATTTTTTTAATATACTGTCAATCTAGGCTGCTAAAATAGACCTGTGATCTCAGCGGTATTCTTTATAATTATTTAAAGACATTTTGCAGCAACTGATCAGTCAGTGAAAGGAACTTAAGAAGTAGCTTTAATATTTTAAAAATGGAAAGAAAATTGTGGTATTTTCTTTGTAAAAAGGGTAGAGAGGTAGGGGAATTACTAAGATATTTGGATATGGAGGGTGTGATCTATCTCTTGTATTTGATGATACAAAAGAGTTTTTTCTCCGGACTCTCCTATTGCCCATCTCTGTCTTGAACACTAAAAATAACTACTTTTTTAGTAGATACAGTTGTTTGAGCTGGTTACACAGACCAAGAAATTTAGATTATTATCAGTGGTAAACATCATATAGGACTGACCTTTTTGAGAAACATTCTGAATTCATCATACAGATAAGGGTTGGAACAGTAAGATTTTAACAGGATTGTTAAGTCTGTCTAGATGAGAAAGTGCCATGGAGTACCAGGCCTGAAGTTCCATTGCAGTAAGTGACTCTGGGGAGTCTACAAATCAGTCAGTGACAACTGGTGTTTTCTTAAATGTAGAGTCACTTTTGATGACCAGTGCCACTCGTCTCAAAAGCTCAGTTTAACATCAGAACCCATTCTCATCGATGCACCCCGAGAGGTAATGAACGGCGCTAGCCCCTGCAGGTAAAATGATGGGCATCTAACAAAGCTTGATTATTAGAGAGCTGCAAGCCAGGCAATTTTGGGTTGATTCTTAAATATTTATCATGATTAGTCATAAGAAAATAGTAACATGAGTCTAAGCAGGTGAGTCATAAGACCAGAACAATGTTCTCAAGTGGACAGTCTGAAGCTGAGGGCAGGTGCTTTGAGGCAGAAGAATAATGTGTTGCCAGGATGGGGAGCTTTAACCCGTTTGTCATCACAGAGAGGAAGAGCTCCCACAACAGCATGCGAGGCCTCTTAAACACCAACTTCTTTCTCTTACGTAGAAGCTGAAAGACCAAGCAAAATCATAGTTGCATGAGTATGTAATTAATGAATCAATTCACTTATTCAATTGCCATAACAAACAAGCATTAAACAACTATAATTCATCAAGCACTGAGCTATGTAGGTACTGGGAATACTAAAATAAGACTACAATAAATAGCACACCCTGAAATAACACCATTTTACTGGGGACATTGACATAATATACAAAAGAATACTTTCACTTGTAATGTATGATAACAATTAAAACCTAACATACTATAACTTCTGAGTTTATTAATAATAAATATTGAATCTAAGGGGAATCTGCAAATGATTAAGAAAGAAGCTTAATGTATCTAGTGGCACTAGTTGGCTTATAAATTAATGCTGCATGGTACATATGAGTTCAATGTAAATGCAAATCTAATATTTTGTTGAGCCTGTTTGCTTTCTTCATTTTTAATGGAGTGGGGGTTTACATATTCACTGTAGCCCATTTGAATGTTTTGTGAGGATTGTAATAACAGCAGCCCATTTTAACTGATCCTGTTTTACATCACCCATTCCATTCTATCCCATCCCATCCCATCCCATCCCATCCCATCCCACCCCACCCCACCCCACTCCACTCCACTCCACTTCACTCCACTCCACTCCATTCCATTCCATCTTATTCTGTTTTCACTGTTAAATTTGACACATGAAACATAAAGTCAATTCAATAACCCAACAACATATGAGAATCTCCACTGCATTAGAATTTATTGTCTGCATTTTCAATTTGACAACACATTATTCTCCTATCACAGGGTCATTTACACTTGCAGGTCTACAGAATGTGATTATTTCATAGAAAATGTACTAGAAGATTAGAGATGGCTGGAATTCAGGAAATGCTTGGGTTCCTCATTAAAAGATCTTAATCTTCCTAATATTGCCTCAACAATAAGCTAAAGTATCCTAAGTGTCATGGGAAGAAACTATATGGTTGAGAAGACCCAATTTTATTAACTATCAACTGCATAGACACTATTGCAAATAATGTTATGCCATTATGAGGATTTATCATATGATAATTCAGCTCTGAGAAGGTTCTGTTTTGCTACTGTACAATTGGCTTAGCTACTTTTATTCCTATGTGCCTACACTGTAACATAGCTATATCCTCAGATCACTAATTATGACCTGACTAATATATACACAATCACAACTGATAAGGTGATTTCCATTTATTTTCTTCTTTCCATAACTACAAGTAAGCTAGTCTCTTATTACTTCCTTTTGTGTGTTCAAAATTATCACAAGTTCCTTATTCTCAAAAAAAAAAAAACTGATTCATTTTCTGTTTCAACCTTAGTCCAGTTCTTAATTTTAACAAAAGGATATGTCATCTGTCCAGTTGTGTAAACAACAAAAAGTTCTAGGAATTATCCTGTCCTCTCCTTACTCTCACTCTCCTTCCATATTTCATTACTAAATTCTCTGATTTAACCTCATAAATATCACTTAAGGTCACTCAGTTATCTCCATTTCCTCCAGTGCCTCTCTCATCCAATCTAATGACGGTTCTTTCCTGGAACGCTTCTTTAAATATCCAAGTAGGAAGTTGGACAGTTCTAAAGTTCTCATACTGGGAAGTCACAGGTAGACACTTTTTGGTTATTCTTTAGCCATTCAAGCTTGAATCGCTGGAAATGAGAATGAAAAAATTATCTTGGCAGTTAGTGCTTCAGGACAAGTATTTTTCTCCTTCAACTATTTGCCTCATCCCAGCTGTAGTGCCACACATGGTTTCACACAGGAGGGCCATCCCCACTATACATTTTCTAAATTGCTGACACATAATATCCATAAACATAGTCAAATGATTCCTTTTTGATTTCACTAAATTATGGGGTTGTTACTCTGCAATATATAACTAAAACTGTGTGAAAGTTCCTCCAAGATAGAAACTTTATCAAGCTTAGTATAAAAAGTATAGACAGTATTAGGCATTAAGGACCACTGAACAGGATCATATCTCTACTTTTCAACTTTCCATTCATAATTAAATCATGACAACACTCATGTCTTGAGTAAAAGTATCATAAAAATTTTTTTTTCTCTCTCACTATTTATATCCCCAAATTATAGTCTTTAATAAGGTACAAATCTCCTGTTAGCACTTGGAAAGACTATAATTTTATATTTATGTATATAATTTCAGGATTAATGTCTATTTCTTTATCCAACACCTAGTTTCAAGAACTGAGTCATTGTATCTCTTTGGATTAAGCAGTGGATAATTTTTTTGAAATTATATCCTCTAATACTGTTGCGGACCCAGATATGCATTGGGTAATCCGTGAATGTTTCATGAATAAATTCTGTTTAATATCATTTATGGATAGTAAAATAATTTCTCGATGTAAAATGCCTTTAACATATTTAATCAATAATAACAGATATTTGAAATTATGAAGTGTTTATAGGTGAAAGATTCCTCAGCCATACATGACCTACTTGTTTAGCCCTAAATAAGTGTCTTTTGATGGCAAATGGCAAGATTTTTTGTTGGGTAAACTGCATTCTTTTATACATACATACAACATGCAAAGTTCAGCTGTTGAAATGAATTTCAGAAAATATTACATTATACACTTCTGGAATATCAGGTGCTAAGTAATTTTTAGAGGAAAGTATATATTTTCAAATTCTAGAAAAGAAATTTGGAATGTAAAAGAGAATCAGATCAAGTTTGTATATCACTATACAGAAGAACAATAATTATTACCTTAAGGTTTACCTGTGTGAGTTCTTGCTTACATTTATTGGATTTATTCTGCTAATCCCTTTGAAAAGTAGAAGTACTAAAGTTAGAGATGAAAGAATCATTAATGATTGTCCTTCTTTCTCATCTGTTAAGAACTATGAGCTGGTTTAGATATTCCTGGAGGGGCTGGGGATTTAACTCAGTGGCATAGCGCCTGCCTGGCAAGCGCAAAGTCATGAGTTCGATTCCTGGTTCTGGAAAACAAAACAAAAAAAAAAGTAGATATTCCTGGAATCATAAACAGAAATCATATTCATGGATTCCTTACTTCCTACTATTTCAAGGAATCCTTTCGATAGAGCCCTCCCAAAGGATTCTACTTTACAAATGCTTAAAGAGATTCAGAAAAGTAAGGTACCCTGCTCATTGCAAGCTGAGCAAGTGAGAGAGCTAAAATTTTTCTAAATATTTAGTCAATTCATTTCTGCTACAGTACACTGGCTGCAAATCAAGAGACAAGTAAATAAGAGAGAAAGAACATTTTCACGTACCAGTAGAATAGGTGCAGTGATTTTCCTCCAGAACTAAAGTGTCCTTCCCTTCTCTTATAGTCCTGTAACAAAGAAAAGGATTTTTGGTGGGAAGGAGGATGTGAAATTAACAACAATATTCACTGAAACTAAATGAATCAGAATCAAATTGAAATTTGCTATTTCCACACATGCACTACTTCCTTAAGTGAGTTTAAGGATGTCACCCTTCTATAAGCACAACCATATAAGAGAAGAGTACTGTTATATTTGAGTGCTGCTTAGGGGAAATTTGTGTTCTCTAATCTATGTACATTAAATCAGAAATCATGTACAAGTCAATTTACAGGATAATTGTAACAAATGTAGTTGTAAAGAGAATAAACAAAAACCAAATCTGATAAATATTATTTGATTAACTGAAGAAAACTTTGATTTAAACTGGCTTATGGATGTCAGTTCAGAATCTCTTTATCCATCAGACACATATGAAAACAACAGAGGGAGAAAGATGCACCACAGAAATAAAAATGATAAGTAACAGCAAACTGCTCATCAGAGTCCAGGAAGATTCCTTACCCTGAATACCATTAGAATTATTTGGGTAACTCAGTCCATGTCCACCTTAGCAGAGAGAAAACAAAGTGAGCAATTAAAATAAACGTAGCAAGGTTTCTGATGATTCCCCATGTAAGTGAATCTCCTTCAAAAATCATAGTTAGTTATCACTATATCCTCTTGGTTGCTCTTGGTTGTTGAGACAAAGCTAAGGTCCCTTACTCCATTTATATCTCTTTCTATAAAGAATTGGACAGAAGTAAGAAAGACTGAAAATTTAGATTCTTCACAATTTAAAGTTCTGCAGGTGGCAAGGAACAAAGACAGGGTCCTGGCAGCACTGAAGGAATGAAATCTAGTTTCAAGGGGGTCATTTGGTTTTACTGTTCTGTTTTTACTGCTAGGAGTGCCAAAAACCAAGGAAGTGAGAAATCGAGACGATTCCATCTTGGATCAGTAAGGCTATACTAGATGAAAGTAGATAGTTTCTGCTTCTTCCAAGAAACTGGAAACTGGCTGAGAGATGTATATGCAGCTAGCTGTTTTCTGGCTGTAATTCTGAGAAGAGGATTAAAATCTGCAATGCACAGAGAGAGAAAGAAGCCAACAGCAAGCCACATAATTTCTTTTGGCCACTTTATGGTCTGGAGAGATATTTTTCTTTCTTGGCTGGAGGATGAGTGAAAAGTAAAAGTCAGCAGGCAGAAAGATTACATTACAGGGGAAGGCAAAAATAATCCTGATGATTTAGGGGAAGAATAGTTCCCAATGTAATGGAGGAGAATATAAAGAATAATAGGATCAGCAGAAGGTAAGAACACATGGTCTCAATGATAAAGAAATACAAAGTAAAAGAAGAGAAGGATTATAACAAAGAAAAAATAAAGTTGTTAAGGATTTTTCATATATTTATTGACTGTATTCCTTTTACAGTGAATTATCAAATCAAAATACTTTAAGGTATTTTTAAGATCAATTTCTTTTTTAATTATTAATATTTCTGCATTATTGTCCTTTATGACCTCTAATATAAAATTCAATAATGAAAAATGCTAATATACTGAGCATTTATTCATTAAAGAACACTGTTGTTAATATTACTGGTATATCCTTCAAGGACCATGTCATAATGATATGTACAGGGTGATAGCAGTGAGGTAGGGTCTATTTGTGTGATCTTTGGCAAGTTACTGAACTTTGAGGCACTGGTTTCACTATCTGAAAAGTAAGTAAAGTAATATGATCCAATTCCTATAATTATCAAATTACATAATTCAGTGACACACTCTATGGAAGATAGCTAAGATTTGAACAGCAGCAACTACTACATGAACTCAATGTTTGCTATATAAATGTATACTCATTTAAATGTTCTTTTCCCTTCAAATTACCACTTTGTTGTATAGGTTGCACGTCATAATCTGAGAATAAATATCCATCATTACCTATGCCATTCATTCAACCACAGTTTATTGAGTGACTACAACGAAGCAGGGATAGCAAAAACAGGAACTTAGGAATTAAAAAATATAAACAGAACCTGTTGTCATAGAATTTAGTAAATCTTATTATCAAAACCATAAACTGTAAGTATGAAAATTAATCATCAATCATATAGTGTTCAGTGCTGTAGAGAAAAACTAAGATAACAAAAATATGTAGTGACCAAAAAATGTGGAACTCTTATTTTACAGGGAAGGTTTCACTGAGAAGATGACATCTAGGGTAAGATGTAAAAGTCCTGATGGAACGAGCCATGTGGACGTGTTGGAACAAATGGAAGTAGCTGTGCTGTGGATGCCCAAGGAATTTGACTGGAAACTTTGGAGAGGTATGAATGAGAGGAGGAGTCATGTGAATGCACAGAGATAGAAACACAGCACAACACAGGCTTTTTGTGATATGTCATTCCTCACTCAGTAATAGTGCAGAAGCCACTGGAGGACATTAAGCAAGAAAGTACCATGATGTGACATATTTCAAAAGAACATTCCAACTTCTAGGTTGAAAACACATTTGGGGAAGATAAAAGCAAAAGGCATCCCATCAAAAGACTGCTGCAACAATTCCACTAGATGATGATCACTTAGAAAAAATTAATGCATGTGATAATTATTAAAGGCCAAGGTTTGTTGGGCACTGTTATAAGTGTTTCAGGCTCAGATGAAAATCCCAGCTGTAATGGGGCTGATCCTCCAGCTGGATGAGATAAAGTCACAAAATTCACAATTAAAATATATATTCTGTCATACTGTAAACAACGCTATCCTAAAAAAAAGGCAAATAGGCAAAATTCTGGGGGTAAGAACTCACCGGGGAATGTGGGCGATTATACGAGAGGGAAAATAGATTGCAGAGGTGGGAAGGAAAAAGAGGCAGGCACACATGAAGTAGCAACTGATAGGAAGTCATAGGGATTTTGGCTACTTTAACTTTTAGAAATTCTAGTTCCTTATTCAGGATCACAAGCCAAGTATAACTGGAGAATTGGTTGCTGTGGTGAGATCAAGATTCCAGTTGTTGCATTTCCACTCAGACTGATACAATTCCCTGGTTATTTGTGCTTCATGCTTACTTGTGCTTATTTGTTCACATGTATCAGGGATATTATGACTACTGATAGAGAATTAATCGCCACTGGGATTGTTCTAGTTTATATTTTAATAGTATCCTCATAATTTTTGTTATTAACTTTTTAATGAATTATATTATATATACTTATGGGGACAATCGTACCATACATATGTACCACGTAGAATCATTAAATCAAGCTAATGAACGCCTCACTTATTTTTGTGGTGAGACTTCTGAAATTTATAGTCAGCTATTTAGAAATGTACAATAATTATTAACACTGCTGGTGTGCAACTAAGAATGGTTGATTGATTGTGTCAGCTTGAGAAATGTAGAAGCTTAAATAAATTAGTTCAGCAATTCCACAACCTAGGTGTAGCGTACCTACCCTGGGGAGGTTCTTCTACAACTTAGAGTGGCTTGCTTCTGGGATTGTATAAAGTGGCAGTGAGGAAGAATGGACTGGCTTCTGCTCTTCAGAGGAGCTCTGGTCTTCACCTTCAGCTTGGATGTCACTTCCTGGCTTCCAGCGCAGACTCTTTAGCTTTTGTCATAGACTCTTTAGTTTTCTCTCACAGACTCTTCCACTTCTAACGTGGTTCCCCCAGCCTTCTGTCATAGACCCTTCAGCATTCCACTGTAGGCCCACTGACCTCCTGATATGGACTTGCACAGGACACTACAGTGAGCTCCAGTCCTTGGACTGAAACTTTCGGCCTCCAGTGTGCAGACACCCTGTGCATGCTTCCTCATCTAATTCTGTGGGTGACTATTCTAAGCCAATCTTCTAATTTCTTGTATATTGTGTATCTTGTGTTATGTCTGTTTCTCTAGTAAAACACTGATTGATATAGTAACTGATCTCAAAAACCTGTTCTTTCTTTCTAATTAAAATTTTGTACTATTCCTGACTTTTCATCCACCTAGCCTCTGGTAATCACCACTGTATTTTCTACTTTTATGAGATCTACTTATTTTGATTCCACATATAAGTGGGGACATGTGGTGTTTGTCTTTCAAAACCTAGTTGGTTTTAATTAGCCTTTATTCATTTTTTCCCTCATGACCTCATTTCTTCACTTCTAAGGCTGAATCATAGTTCATGTACCATATTTTTCTTTACCCACTCATCAATTCTTGGACATTTGGGCCAATTTCATACCTTGGCTATTGTGAGCAACACTACAATGAACACTCAAGTATGGATCTCTTCCATTTTCCAATTTAAATTCATTTGAATTTATACCCTAGATTGGAATTACTGAATCATGTGATAGTTCTATTTTTAATATTTAGAGAAGCTTCTATGTTGTTGTCCATATGGTTATACTAATTTACATTCCTTTGGAACAGTATGGACGAGTTTCTTCTCTCACTCACATTTGTCATCTTTTATCATTTTGGTGACAGCTATGAGGTAGGAGATGATATCATTGTTTTAATTTGCATTTTGCTTAATTATTAATGATGGTAAGTGTATTTTCAAAAACTTGTTGGCCATTTGGGTCTTTCTTTTGCTTTTGTTCCCTTAATGCTTGGGATTGAACACAGGGCCTTTGATTTTTTTTTTTTTTTCCTGTACCAGGAATTGAACTCATAACCTTGCGCTTCCCAGGCAGGCGCTGTGCCACTGAGCTAAATCCCCAGCCCCACGGCTTTTGTTTTTACCTACATTCTTAGCCTTCTTAAAAAATTTCAGACAAAGTTTTGTTAAGTCACTAAGTTGCCCACGCAGGGCTTACAGGAGACTTGCCATCCTTTTGCCTCAGTCTCCTTGTCTTAGTTTCTTTCTCATTGCTGAGACCAATACTTGACAATCCCAACTCTAAGGAGGATAGGTTTATTTTGGCTCACAGATTGCAGAAGTTTCAGTCCATAGTTGGCTGGCTGTAAGGTAGGGTGGCATGGCAGAGGGTAATTGCTTATGGCAGGTGGGAAGCAGAGACCAATCAAGGGAGAAAGAACAGAGTTGAACCCTTCCAGGCCACACCCCTAGTGGCCCATTTCCTCTGACCAGGCTTCACCTCTCATCATATTTATTCAAATACAAGCTTAATCAGTGGGCTAATGTATGGATAAGTATCACAAACCCATGCTCCAATCACCTCCAGAAAGTCTCACCTATGAGCATACGAGGCTTTGAGGAGATATACAGATATAAACCAAACACTCCCAGAGCAGTGAGATTACAAGTCCATGCCACCAAACCTGGCTTCTTTTTCCAGAAGTGTCTTTTCTGATACCTTGCTTATTTTTAATTTAAGCTACTTATCTTCCATATTACTGAGTTGTTTGAGCTCTTTATATTTGTAAGAGATGTGCTAAAAATACAATGAAGATATAAATTATAAAAACTGTAATAAAAGATACTTACCATTACCAAAATACTCCAAAGTACTCAAAATACTCCAATAGTACTTGAAAGTACTCGAAATACTCCAAAGCACTCAAAATATTTTAAAATTTGTAACAATAAAAGACACAATGCCATTTCCCCCCTCAAAAGGCTCCTTGTTGCTTTGAACTCACTTATCTTTTTGGCCTTGGCCACTTTCTGAAACAATTCTGGAAGTCCTCTTTCATGGGGGCCTTTACTTGCACTATTATGGATCCCTTGACATTCTAAATGGCCTAGGACAATTCAAAGCATTTACTTTTCACGGTCATTTTGACTTTGAGGAAAAACAGGAGTTGCAGTGTGGCAGATTCAGTGACTAAATCAGGTGAAGACACACCATAATGATTTTCTTTAACAAAAATTGCCATAATGGTTTTAAATCAATTTAGGCTAACAAAGCAACCACAAAAAGACAGTCACAAAAGAGGACTTCTAGCATTCCTTCAGAAAGTGGCCAGAATGATGGTGTTACCAGGCATGGTGGCTCACGCCTGTGATCCCAGCACTCGGGAGGCTGAGGCAAGAAGATCATTGTGAATTTGAGACCAGCCTGGGATAAAAGGTGAGCACAAGGCCAGCCTAAACTGTATAGTGAGACCCTGTCTCAAAAAGACAAAAAAAAAAAAACAAACAAAAGAATGATGGTGTTAGTGTTTTTAAAGCAAGGGAGAGTATTTTGAAAAACATTAATGACAATGTGTGTTACTGCAATAATTTTTAAAATGTGTACTTTCACTGAATTTTATGACCACACCATATTTAGGGTATTAAACTCTTATCAAATATGTGTTTTAAAAATATTTTCCCCTACTCTATGTTGTCTTTCACTATGTTCTTTCCTTTGCCTTATTATTTTTGACTTTCTGTTATGGCTTTCAAAATATGTTTTAACTGGGACTAAGTCTCTTTTTATTATAGATGGAGCATAGCATTTTCTTTTGAATAAAAATGTGTTAGGAGCCAAAGAACAAATTGTATTCTACTACTGACTTTTCAGAATTTAAGACAGTGTGATCTTACCTAAGGAGTTATGAGCATTCTTGCAGTTTTGCTTAATGATACAATAATTGATCTATAAATCCCCAAGCTTTATTCTTCTTTTCTTCATTACCTTGCCAAAGAACTTCCCAGTAGTACTGACTATTATATGGGCTGTCCTCATTTGAAAGAAAAAGTGGGAAACTTTTACAAGGACACACAATGATATATGATGGAATGTCCTTCCACTTAATATTTTAGTATATTAACATTGGCTTCAATTTCACACAGCCACTGATGTATGATAAATATGTTTGTTGTCGGTTGAAAATAATGTGTTTTTGTGACATGCTGAGGCTGAGTGAAGTTGGAACTTCTGCTCTTATATTTTGGTTTCTCTGGCCACCTGTTCTTAAAGTTTTCTGTTGGACAACAGGGATAGGAAAATCACACTATTTCCATGCTTGTGTGAAGTCACTTCCAACTTGAATTCAAGGTGGAAACTGTGCACAGTGATACTTCACGTGGATCCTAACTAATCCTGTTACTTGGCTTGTGGCCACAACTTTATCATTTCATGCTCAACATCTGAACATTATTCCTAGCAAACCAATGTACAAAATCACTCTTGCTATTTTTTATCCTGCTGTAGGTGAACTGTCACCCTAGCTGCTAACCAGTATCTAGAGGAGTGGTTTCATGATGAGTTTTCCACACAATGACTCTTCTTTGTATTGAATAACGAGGCAGTAGATTATAGACTACTACCTGGAATGGTATAATTGGAGAGCACAGCACAGCAAAATATAACACAACATGTAAATGTCAAGCTATAATTTTAAATACATTTTGACATTAAAATCATGCAGACATATACAATTCTTTACAAAACAGGGACAAAGAACAGCTGTTCCCTTCTATTTCGTTATAATTAAGAAAGCCCTGTGCTTGCAGAAGGAGGAAAAAAAGAGAAAAGACATTCTTCTGAGTATAAACTAAGTGTCAGGCATAATGAGATGCATGTGGACATGTATAAGCCCAGGTCTTTTTGAGTAATAGAGTTCTATAAAAATAGACATGGTTCTGTTCTCTCGATAAGAAAGTAGACAACTGGACATCACAATCCACAGTAGAAAGGACTTTAGGTTTGGCTTTTCTCTTGTATGTAGAGAAAATCCAACTACTTGGTTGTGTAGGGGCACTAACAATTGTCTTCTTTAATAGCAAAAATTTTATTTATCTTTACACACCGTGCCATATCAAATAGTAATTTCATTAATAAGCCAGCCAATTTTGTTTAGTTTTATTTTTGTAGCTGAGGAGAGCATGATGCCTCCCTCTGCTGTACTCTCTGCCATGCCAAATTTCTGCTTGTTTTTCACAGAGGGAAGCTTAGTACTTGTGCCAATGGACCAGTGTCCTGTCATGCTGATCAAGTCATAATAAAATAAAAGCAAATCGAATATGTGACTCTTGTCACTAATCCAAAGCATGGTGCCTGATCAGATCAGAATGCTGTGACATTGTGTAACTCTCTATTCACAGTAATCTTTTTCGGTGGAAGAATATTTATGATCTTATCAATTCCCTTAAACTGTTCATGGATTTATGTGTTCTTTCCAACTTCCCAGCTCCAACAGCAAACATAACTGCAAATCAAAACAGATTTTTAAGTTTACCTATCAGTATATGACTTCTGTAGTAGGCATAATCCTAAAAATTACCCCGTAGATTTCAAGTCCCATATTCACAAAACCTGGGAGAAATGAGTTATCACTCCTATGATTGCATTATGGCCATAAGATATGATTGACTTTTAAAAAGGCTATTACCCAGAGGTGTTTAATTTAACCATATGGTTTGCTAAAACAGGACTTTCTCTGATGATGGTAGAAAAGAGAAGCAAAAGGTTTTGAAGATATTTGAAGTATGCATAGAATTTGGTGCACTATGAATGGGTTGAAGAGCAAAGGTGTCATGTGAGGAAAAGAACAACGCAGGGAACCTCTGGAAGATAATAGCCAAGCACCATTCCAGAAAGGGATCTAGGACCTCACAGCCATCGCTGCAAGAAACTGGGTTCTGCCAACAACCCAAATGAGCTTGGGTGTAGATTCCTCCAGAGTGTCTAGGGCTAAGAGAAGAGCTGGCCAACACTGTAATTACAAACTTATGATTTATAAGCAGGGAACACAATTGAATCAGCCAAGGGTCTGACTAACAGAACTATGATTAATGAATGGGTTTTTTTTTTATCTTCTAAGTTTATGGTGATTTGTGCAGAAGCAATAGAAGTTTATTACAAATTCTTCTCTTCCAACTCTGGATAACTGGACTAGTTCCATTCAAGTTCCCAAACATACAAGTAAGGGATATGCATCAGATTTTTACTATATTATCACTTTGTTCAGTTTTACACATAGTACTCATCAGAGTTTGTCAATCTGTAGTAATATTATTTATTATACTATTTGTTGGCTGCTCCTGATATAGACAGTACAATATCCACAAGCAGGACATTGCTTTCCTTGCTGTATTCTTGAGCCTAGTAGGACTAGACTTCGTTGCTGAATTGAGTAAATATTGCTTCCAGTAACTTGAAACCTATCTTAAGTAAACAACATTAGAATAACTGAAAGTATATCAGAGTATAATTTTGCTAACATAAATTGAGTTAAAATGGAAACATGTATTTTAAACATTTTCTAAATTTATAGTTCTAATTACTTTTAAACATAACAATTGAGCTCCTGTCTAATATTTGTCTTTATGTTTTAGGAGAGTAATCTATTTGGTTACTACTACTCCATTTTACTAGGTACAGAACATAAATACAAAATAGATGTTGCAAATTGTGAAAAACAGAGAACTATAAAGAAATATTTATCTCAGAAATGGGATGTTGTGCTCTATTTAAAGTGGTGTTCAGAAAGAATAAATACTTGAGTAGTTGACTTTAAACAATTTAAGATTCTATAAATTTATGTTTGAAATAAGCAGAAAAAATTCTAGGACAAAAACCAGACTGTCGTACATTGTAAATTGACTGTAAAAGGTCACATACAAAATAGAACTGTATCTCCTTCATTTAGCAAGTAGTGGAAGAACTAAGAGGGCAGGAATTGACAGTTGAATACCCAAAGGTCTGTGCCTAGAAATTAAGAATACCATCATGACAGCAGAATAAAAAAAAAAATGAGGATGGAGTGTCCATAAAGAGTCCATAAACCAGAGGTTTTGAATGAATAGTTGAACTCACTTTTTATTTAATGTCTGTACCTTAGGACAGAAATATTTCTTAATGGATATACAAAAGGTCATTGGTGAAGCAACAGTCTGAACAAGGCCTATTACATCACCCAAACCAATCTGTTAGTGTGGCTTCAAGAAAATCCCTTTGGAAGTCTTCTGAGGACATAATGTAATACAAGGAAACTCAGTGGAGGTCACACAAGAAATAGTGGATAATATTCTGTTGCACAGAATAGTTGTTTTAAATAGATCCTCTACTGTCTTCTCTTTTCATTTACCTGCCCAATTCCTAGACCTTCATCATTACATGTGAAATTATCCTGTTTTCACATAATGCCTTGATTGTCTTGTCTCCATGTTTTATATTTGGCTCTTCCTTTTGGCAGGATTATTATTTTCTGTATCCTAAAATTTGAAAATGAAAATCTGGTTTGCCATTGGAAAGGCCTAGTCCTAATAACGATTTAATTATGTACTAACAATAGGAATATAAAACAAATATTTGTTTTAACATATGCTTCTTCACCTACAAAATGAGAATAATGATAATTTCTATTGAATTAGTTTTCTATGGCTGTGATACTACAAACTGGTGGCTTAAGCAATAGAAATATATTATCTCATAGAATGGGTGATGGCAAGTCTGAATTCAAAACATTGGTAAGATTCATTCCTTCCAAGGACTATAAATAACAATAGGGTTTCCTTCCCATATTTTAAATTTTTGTAATTTTCCAGACATCTTTGGAGTTCCTTGGGTTGTGTTGCAACTGACTATATTACCTTTTAAAATATACGAAATACTTTTTACATAAAATTTTCCACTTATTTTTTATTGCTTTCTCTCTTCTCATATACATGTGTATGTACAGACACACAGAAGTTCATTCTTTTATTTTTCCTATAGTGAAATATTTTTCTTTTTCTTTTATATGTTTGCTGTCTTTGGTATCATTATACAGTGCATAGAGAGAGTAAGGCACTCTTCTCCTATACTAGCTCTTCTTTTTCCTATTGCAAAAAATCTGTGACAAGGAAATCATTGCCAGAGGTTATGCTTTATAAGTAACAGAATTCTGCTTGTCTTTTTACAACCATCTTACTGTCTCAACTTCAAAAATATTTTTTAAAAGATAAACCCACCATCCTTAAAAAAAGCTGGATTCTTAAAATGGGGTGTTTGTTAGACAACAGCCTTGGTCAATAATTTAATCCTGTTCTATACAGAAAAAGCAAGCTCTCACATCAAAAGGTCTCCAAACTTTCTACTTTATAAGGACTTGTTCATAATATTCTCACAAGAAATTGCTTTTTGTAGAGAATTCACTGTAGGCTGTCAAAACAAATGTGAAACTTTCTGGCTTGAGAGTCATGGCTAATACACATCTTATTGCTACGGTGACAGCTGGAACAGGCAGAGTTGTCCATTATAAAAAGATCAACACTGGATGAATTTTAATAAAAAAAATCCTTGGAGAATCAGGAGGCCTCAAAGTGCTGCATAAATATCCCAAATTAAAATAACAACAAAAATGAAAGGTATGATTAATATTTCAGTATAGGTCAACTGGATAATTTTCTGCCTTTCAGTTTTCTGTTTTGTTTTGTTTTCTGTAGATCTCCCTTCCATGTCAATGCACAGAAACTGTACCAAACTTAAATAAATTAAATATTTTCTTTCTAGATTGCTTAGAGATCTAGGAGCAACTGCCCACAACATGAGCAAGCAGACTGCCATGAAAATTAAGTGCAATATTCCATGTAAAGTGAGATATTCCACTATTAGCACAGTGTTCAATTAAGAGATTTTCCTATTCATTATTGACCTCATCATCGTTATTGTTGGTATCACTATTTCATTAATATTAATTTTTTGACTAAATATCTTACTTCAATCTCCTTTTTTGCTTATTATCTGAGGTACACAAACAAAAGGGAAACTTTGTTACTTTTAATTTTTATGCTATTAGTACATGTTTGAAGAACATAGTGATCACATTCATCATAGGGAATTAGTACTTGTACCTAACACGTCCTAATTCTTTTTATGTCACCTTCCCTTCCCTGTCTCCCTTTTTATCAATCTCTTGGTCCTGTGCAAATGGTCTACCATGTTTTCTGTTATCTCTCACAAAAGGAAAATATCTAAAAGAAAGCTTTATTGTTTTTAGAAATTAAAATTTTTTTGCATTCGTCTTTTCTCTCATCTTTGTTCTTTCAACTTCCTAGAATCTTCTAAAGAATAGTCTTCTCTGGTTTGTGATGTACAACAAAGCATACAAAATAGAGCATTACTAGCATACATCTTGGGATTATTTCCATTTAACAGATGAAGATTCTGTGGATTATAATCATTCTCAAGCACACCAACAGTGTAACAGGAATAATTTCAGAATATAAGTACTTTAGAATCTAATGGGGAAAATGGTGAAATTTCTGATAGCATAGCCACATAGAGCTTAGTGTAATAGGTTAGTGATGTCACTTTTGCTTCTTTATTTTTTTTACTTTAAAGATAAAAAGGTAATAAAATAACAGAGACCAAGACAAAAACAAAACAATACAAAAACAATAAAAATGGTACAAAATTTCAAAACAAATTGATAGGAATTAACAATGGTTGTTATATTGCATATTATCTTCAACAAAGACCCGGGAAGCCTTGGTGTAATGTCACTTTCTTATACTCTCTTTTATTTTAAAGTCTCACAATTAGTTTAGGGACTACAGAAATGGGCAAAGGACAAAGGCAGGTGAGGATGAGGTATAAGGCCTCAAAACACTGAATAATCAAGTCCCTATACTGGTACCTAGGTTTACAATGCTTTTGTGGGCAAATAGTTTGGTTTGCAAACAGCAGGGTTTGTGAAAATTTTGTTTCTGTTTGTGAACTCTGCATTGGGTAGTGAACACAACCGTGGCCATCTTTTTTTTTTCACAAACACACAAGTGGCCATCTTTTCCAGAATTGTAGAATGAATTAAGTTTGTGAATTAAGGTACTATTATACTTATATGGACATGGATCCAACCACAAGTAATTACAACACAATCTGTCAGGTTTTGAGGAAATAGTATTTCTAAAGAATCTCTAAACTGGGCTTCTAATATCCTCTTATTGTTAAATTACCAAAACAAACTTAGGTTTGCAAACCTCCACTGATAAGAATGAATCTGTTGAATCTATTCAACCACCAGAACAGGACATCTTGCCAGTGTCTACCTGGCTATAACCATGAGAGAAAGTAGACAGATGTACCTCTCAGATGTAAGGACCAGAAGAAATGGAGGGAAATGGAAAGTAGAACCAGGGGTGGACCGAGGGGCTAATGATAGAATCAGTTCACTGCCAATAAAAGGAGCCTCAGTGCTTCTTTAGTCAGGTCAGGTTAATTGCTCTAGCTCTCTGATGACAGTTCTGTTCCTATTTGTCTATCTTCCAAATGAATGTTTCTATTGCAGCTACTTACTTCTTTGCTTCTTATGATTTTTTCATTTTATGTGATTCCCAAGTAGGAGGTATGTAAATATTTCCATGTATAATTGGATAGACTGTCAAAGTAGATGTGGAAATGCTGGAGATGACTGCATCTTATCTGAACTTTGAGCTGGATAGAGTTACAAGCTCCAGAAAGTGGTTACTATCTTTTAGGAAGAAAATAAATGCATTTTATGAAAAGAAGGATGGGTGAAGATGTGGATAAATACTGGTTCAGAAATATGTACTATCTATGAAATATTCCATTTCATTTTTTTCATTAGAAGAGAATTCTTATTTTATTCTCTTTGATTTTATTCATTGTTGAAATAGATATTTTCTAGCCTCTTTGGCAGATTACCTTAAACAGAAATTGCTGGCTAGCATTCCTAGTAATTCTCTTTAAGGTGGTTGATTCAGACTGCCATTTCATCTGTCCCTCTCTTCTTTCCAACCTGGAATGCAAACCTTGTGGCTGGAGCCCTACAGCCCTCTTATTATTTTTTTTAAGTGGAAAAAGTGCACTAAAAAGAATTTGCCAAAGACATAGAAACATACTAGTTTCTACCCAAATGTCCTTATGTTCCCATTAAAATGACTAAACTAGAAAAGTTTCTTCCCAACTGTGGACTCCATTATAAAAAGAGAAAATTTACTTCTCCTCTGGGAGTAGCTAATTAACAAACATAGTGGCCTCTGACACTCCCATTCCAACATTTAGAGACTCCTCTGACCTCTGTTTCAGTGGCACTGAGTATCCAGATTCAGTCTATGCTGTCTCTCCTATTGCTGGCAATGCTAGCAAAGTGAGATCAATTTTTGTGTGCTCATTTTGTCTAGTTTGATTTTTCTTTAACAATCTCTAGTTTCTGAAACTTCAGGCACATTTCTATAGTGCCTAACTTCAAACTTCTTTGACATAGTAAAATACATGTTTATTTTACTCTGGCAAGGTCATTGTTACAGCAGCCCCATGTAATGCTTGACTGATGAGATTTGAGATGTGAAAGTGAATAAAGAAACTAGAAAATAAGAAAAAATGTATGGAAATCTGTATAATATATTCCAGGTAGAAGTTGATCAAAGCTAAATGAATTCTAATCTTTTATTTTCTGAGAAAAGCATATAAAGTATTCATTAATTGCCACTTTAAAATTTATGCCTGCTATCACTTCAAAAGCAACTGTTGTAAGTATAAATACTGTTTGCACATGTATTTTTCAAGTCTATAGAAATGAAATTTATAGCAAAAAGTAAATAGTTCAAGTCAATAGTAGGTCACTAAGAGAACTAAATGAATAATATAAGAAAGAGGAGAAAAGAAAAGCTCACAAGCAGATATTTCTTTAGCAAAAATAACATAAATGTATCAGGCATAATGATTTATTCAAATGTAAAGATTATCAAATCAGGTTTTTAAAATTCCAACTCTATGCTACTTTCAAGTAAGACAATATCATGGAGACTTTAGAAGTAAAAGAGTAGAAAAACTGCAAAGCTTATACAAACCAAACAGATTATAGCAGGTATTCTAATATTGAAAAACATTGATTTTAGTATAAAGCTATATTTTGAAGAAAGGATAAAACATATTTGGGGCTGGGGATATAGCTCAGTGGCACAGTGCCTGCCTGGCAAGTGCAAGGTCCTGAGTTTGATTATTCCGGGTACAAAAAAAAAAAGGTAATTCCCTAGTAAACTAATAGTTACACACTTGAAAATATAAAAAGTAACTTTAAAATATATGTGAAAATTAATGCAACTACCAAAATCAGTCACACTCCCCTTTTACTAACTAAAGAGTAGGTAGAGGAATACACACACACACACACACACACACACACACACACACACACTCAAATTGAGGCAAAGGAGAAAGATTGCATTAAAAAGAAATCATATGCTTTGTACAAAAATAATAGGTACTAAACCTATTGCATAAAAAAATAAAAAGATGGTTTAAAGGCATCTTAGGCATCAGTAAGACCTCACCCTTAGCAGAATCAAGGGTGCAAAACTGCAAAGCTTTCACTTGAAAAGAAAGCCCCTGAACCTCCTGCACCAGAGAACACTGTTATGGCTTCTCTCTTGATGTCCCCCAAAGCTTCACGTAGTCATAGGTGAGGCCTTTGGGAGGCGGCTAGATCTAGAGTGTGCGATGCTGTGATGAAGGATGTGATGCTGGGATGAAGAAAATGATGCTGGGATTGATTCATGAAACCATACTAGGATTAAAAGTGCCCCCCCCAGCTGTGAGTGCTACCCTTCCTAATGGTGGGTGCCCTGGATAGGATATAAAGGAAAGACAGAGGACTACTGTGGTCACTTGTTGCTTCTTTGTCACTTCACTGCTTTGTTGCCTTCCTCCTGCCATGAACTATTTTTCTTCTGTGATCCCCCTCTGCCATGCCACCCTGCCTCAGAACAAGCCAATTATCCTGAAATTTCTGCAAACCATGATCCAAAATAAACCTTTCCTCTTTCAACTTTGGGTGTCAAGTATTTTGTCTCAGCAACAAGAAAGTAACTAAGACAGCCACTAAAGAATGGGTTTCCTGGGTTCATTTCACAATTCTCAGCCATCCAGGTGCTCAGAAAGAAGCCTCTGCAGTCGTGATACAGAGGAGTCTGATTCCTGCTTGAGCTGGCAAAAAATGAAAGGAGTGATGTGGATAAGTGGACGAGTGAATAAAATTTCTGGTTTTAATTTTCTGAGGAATCTCCATACTGATTTTCATAGTGGTTGTACTGATTTCATTCTCATCAACGAGGTGGGAATGTTCATTTTCCTTACAAACTTGCCAACATTTATTGTTATTTAAGTTTTTGATAATGATAGCTATTCTTATGGGATAAGATGAAATTTCAGTGTTGTTTTAGTTTGCTTTTTCTCATGACCAGAGTGCTGAACATTTTTCATGTATTTATTGGCCATTTATACTTCTGAGAAGTGTCTATTCATTTAAGTTGTCAAGGGGCTGGGGATTTAGCTCAGCGGCACAGCACCTGCCTGGCAAGCACAAGGTCGTGAGTTCGATTGCCGGTACCGGAAAAAAAAAAAAAAAAACATTTAAGTTGTCAATTTTCCATTGAATCTTCTGTTCTGGAGGCTTAATGTTTTTTTTGAATTCTTTATATATTAGTCCTCTGTTTGACGAATAACTGACAATTTTTTTCCTATCTTGTAAGTCTTCTTTAAGCTGGAATTGAACTCAGGACCTGGCACTTGCCAGGCAGGTGCTACACCACTGAACTACATCCCAGGCCCTTATAAATTTCTTCTTCACACTGTTAGCTGCTTGCTTTGCTGTGAACAAGCTTTGTAATTTGATATGATCTCTTTTGTTGATTCTTGGTACTATTTCCTGTGCAACCAGGGTTCAAAGAACTGGTTCTTTGAAAGAATAAACAAAATAGTCAAACTCTTAGCCAGTCTTACTAAAAAAAGGAAAGACCCAAATCAATGTAATGAAAAATGAAAAAGCTGAAGTCACAGTGAATACTACTGAAATCTAGAAGATAATTAGCAACTACTTCACAAAGCTGAATTGCAATAAGTTGGAGAATTCAAAAGAAATGGATAAATTCCTAGATACATACGAATGACCAAAACAGATTCAAGAAGATATAAAATCCCTGAATAATCCATTAACAGGCAATGAAATTGAAGCTGTAATAAAAAAAAATACCAACTAAGAAAATCCTATCCCTTTTCTACCACTTACTGCTCCCTTTTGGAATAGGAATGCATAACTTGTTCCATTGTATGTTAGAAGTATTTACCTTTATTTTTTATTTTTACAGAGTCTCACATTTAAAAGACTCAGAGGAAACTCTGGACTTGGACTTTTCAGCAAAGCTAAACTTTTAAAGTTTGGAGATACAGACATACTGAATGCATTTTGCATAATAAGATGGACATGAGTCATTTAGAGCCTGGGAATGGAATGTCATAGTTTAAATTTAAAATACCCCTCAAAGGCCTCAATGTTTGGAGCATGATTAGATCATGAAGGTGCTATACTCATTAGTGGAGGTGTCCATTGATGAGTTCAGTAGGTAAACATGCTGTTAGGTGTCAGGAGGTGGGGCCTGGTTCAATGTGAGTCACTGGAAAATCTTATTGATGACTCCTCTCTTTTGTCTTTGTTTCTTGGCCAACATGGGTTAAGCACGTTTTCTTCTACCATGCCCTTCTGCCATGCAGTTTCTTCCTTGGGTCCTGCTGACCATGAGCTGACACTTGAACAAAAGTAAAGGTCTCCTCCATGAAGTTATGGTGTGAAGTACTGTGCCCAGTGAAAGAAAAGTAACTAAGACAAAGATTTCCTGCACTTGGGTCTAAATAATTCCACTTATTGTGATGGACAGAAGAAGCAGTTTGCATTCTTATTCTAGGTATAATATTTTCTTAGAATATCTTCTACATTTCCAGATAAGTTTCTAAGTTTTGATTTCTATATTCAAAGTAAATATAAACTAGAACTGATATTATATGAATAGTCAATTATCCAAGGACAATGATCTATCTAAAAATAATACCATTTTACTTACCAGGTGTGTGCTTCAGTTCAATATTCTCTTACATTTGTCTATTTATATCTTCCACTTCCTTGGTTATGATAGCTTTGTAAGATATTGTCATATTGACAAGGTAAGTGTCATTCATTATTCTTCTTTAGGACTACCATGGTTATTCTTGGATTTTTGAATATTCATATTTATTTATGAATCAGATGAATGTTTCACAAAAATATTTTTGAAAACGAGATTTATGTTGACTCTGAAGATCAATATAGAGACAAGCGACATCTATAATGTAGCATTTTTCCATAGCTGAACATCTAGTCTTCTTCAACTTGCTAATAAAGTTTAACCCAAAGCCCAATTTTTTCAAGCAAGAATTTATTTTTATTGGTATGACTTTATATTATATATTTAACTACTAATTTGTACTTATAAATTGGCCTCAAACTTGGCAAAACAATGTTGGTGCAACACTTTCCATAAAAAGCTGCTGTTGACCATTATCATTGCTTTGGGATTAAAGGCATAAAATGAACCATATGATGGCAGATCTGGTGGTTAAAATTTGGATAGATAAAGCCAAAAAGATATACCCAAAGAAGACATGCTCCAAGATGATCTAACATTGACTGAAAAAAGTTAACAAAAGGAATTGAAACAGGAGGGGTACCTAAGGTTTGAATTGGTCATAAGGGTTGATCTAAAAATTCAATCTTACTGAACGCCTCAGTTTTTGTATGTATGTTCAATAACATTTTAAAAGAGCCATAATTAAAAGATAAAACAGTGCCTTGTGAACTGCTTCTTTAGGTGAGTGCTAGGAGTTAGTAGAATATTTGAGGATAGTACTACTCAAAGAAAGGGGAAAAAAATAAAGAAAGGGAAAACTCAGGAAAAACCATTATTCCAAAATAAACAACCACATAACTCATGAAATAAAAGTGATCCCACATACAAATGAAAAATAATGTCACTGAGAATGGGCCTCAGGCCCTGGAAAATGAATTGGCCAGCACTGGCTCAATATCACAAAAAGAAACAGGATGATGTCTTTTTCCTAAATGAGAGTTGTCTAACCACGTAGCCCGTGGATTAAGCATCCCTGGCTTGTCTGGGTTTCACTGAGCACAGTGAAAAGGCCTTGGGCCACTAAAATATATAACATAATTAATATAAATAACAAAATTGGCTTTACTTTATAATATTTTTCCTTATAACACAGCATGTCCGCTCCACAGGCCACAAGTTAGACATAGCTACACTGGAAAATTACCCTGGCTTTTACAGGGCCTAAGGACCCCTTTTCCAATGGACAAGTGAACAATAATTTGACCACTAATCCTATCAATAATCTGTTACCTCTTCATTGTAGTAATTTGGCTGAATCAGTAGAAGCAATTTTAATCACTCTTTTAAATCCTACCTCTATTATTCTCTGAGTTAAAATTTCTTTCGTTCCTGATAATCTTGTGGGTTCAGGTGTTCTGCTATTGACATTAAAGTAAAGGACTTTAATTTAGGAGAAAATTTTCTTTCTGGAAATCCCAAGAGAAGAATCCTTATCTATTTGAAGGAAATTATTCATTATCCATTTTTCATACATGCCCTATTATTATGATAGAGCTTCAGTTGGCCTCACACAGTCTCTGAGACAAGGACATGGTAGGTGTGGAAACATACATAAACTCTTAACATTGTCAATTAAACTGGGCTATGATTTTATGAAAAGTAGCTCCACTCTCACTGAAGAAGAAAATGGCCTGTCATGTCAGGAGAGAGTTGCTATCCCCTGTGCTATATCTTGTAACATTCCCTTCTGCCTGTCAGCCAAGTGAAGATATCACCCCATAGAATACTTACAAGAACTATAGATAAGGTTGGACTTCTTCATTTCCCTGTAGTTGCCAACCTTAATATTATGCTTTCATCAAACCCTGAGACAAATATTTATTTTGGAACAGAAGATCTATATTTTCCATTAGAGCCAACTCCGCATGCATTCAGTCTGCACAGTTATACATCTCCTGATGCTTATAAGGACCCTGCACTTGTTTTTTAACTGCTGTTGTTATGTTGAAATTTTTAATTTGTTTAACAAGGAGACTCACATTTTCATCCATAAACTGGGGTAAAAAATTAAATGGCCAGTCTTGATCAGTATTCTCTCCCATACTCATTTACTAGATTCACACTATTTACATACCTAATAGGAAATTAAGATGTGAACAATTCCCAAGGTTTTGAGAATTGCTCTCTTATTTTACTGTATGATCTTAAAAGACATTTATTTTTCCCAGATTGCCACACTTGTGTAATCTGTCAGTGATCTTTGAGTGTGCTCCCCAGGTTGGGAATCTTATAGAATTTATTCTCTTAACTTGCTAACAGTATTTCCTCATCTAGGACACAAGGTTTTTAAAGACAAACTCCAATTTTGTCAGACTTAACTGCGTTACCTTGGCCACAGCTGTACAGAAATACAAAGGTTGGATGCCCTATACATGTAGAAATCTTAGTTCCTACCTGCAACTTGGCTACTACATAGATATGACCAGACTCTGAGAAGTATTAGGTCAATAAATTGAAGTTTATAATGAGTAAGTGCAGGTAGCTTTTTGTTAAAGATAAACTGCAGGAACCACTACCTGCTTTTCAGCCTGGAGACTTGGCTTACTGTAAAGGACATCAACATGAGGATACTTTTGAACTGGATAGAACCCAATAAGCACTAGCACTGCAGGAAATCTTCAAGGAATAGAATCTTGTCATGTGCTCCAGTTAAAAATCCATTATGGATCTCATCAAAATAGAAAATGTTTTCTTTGTCAAAGACCCCATGACGAGGATGAAGTGACAAGCTGCAGAGTGGATAAAAATATTTGCAAACTACATATTCAACAAAGGATGTGTATGTAGAATATGTTTGAAAGGAAACTTTTAAAACTCATCAGTAAAACAAAAACAATCCAATTAGAAAATAGACAAAACATAAGAAGAGACATTTTACTAAAAAGGACAAACAGATGGCAAGTAAGCACATGAAAAGATGTTTAGCATCATTAACCATTAGGGAGATGCAAATTAAAACCATAATAATATGTCATTACACACCTCTCAAATGATCAAAAAAATAAAGAGTGGTAACCCCCAAAATGTTGAAGATGCAGGCAAGTTGGCTCATTTATACATTGTTGTTGAGAATATAAAATGGTACAGCCACTCTAGAAAACAATTTGGTAGCAATAAAATGTAATGAACTATCGTACATGGAACAGCTTGAATAAATCTGGAGGTAATTATACTGAGTGAAAAAAAGCCAATCCCAAATGCTATATATTGTGTATGTAATATTTCTAGTTACTGTATAACTTCACCTATATGATATCATCAAAATAAGAAAAGTATAAGAATACAGAGCATATAGTGGCATCTTTGAGAGGGAATTATGTGGGCGTTATAATAAAAAGATGATACCAAGGTTCCTAAAGGTGATAGAATCTTGAGTGCATTCATGTTAACATCTTAGTTTAAGAATTTGTGCTAGAATTTTGCAAAAGGTTATTGTTGAAAGAAGTATTCAGGATTTCTTTGCAGCATTTCTTACAGCTGCATGGGAATGAAGAACTACCTCAACACAAAACTTTAAAATATTACGTCCTATATGCTCTTGAAACTGTCACCAGTCTACATCGTATAAATTAAATTCTCTAACTTTTTATTTTGTCCATATTCCTTTCAAGAAAGACCCAAGCTGGTAATTCAGGAATTTTGAAATAAGATGACGGCCAAATTGTCTATTGAAATTTAAATTCAAGTTGTAATTTCAGTTATGCTTATGGTCTGATAATTAATGGGGGCTGTTAAATTAAGCAATTAATTATGTCTTAGTGGCTTATTATTAATAATCTCTGTTCATTTCCTGTTCTTTTCTATAGGCAATGGTGTGATATTTAAGTGTTTTGGCTGACCTTCCTTTTTATTTAGCAGATATAAGGTTATTAAAGTAGTTATGAAGAAATACGACATCTTCAGTTGACCTGATAATTGCTATCTTTGATTCTCTAAAGGAATAATTGTGTTGGCTGACATTCAGACGAATAAAGAAAAGAAGATGAAACAAGTATCCTTACAAGACGGTAATGCAGTGCTACAGATGCACTACAGGGACATTATAAACAAGCTTGGATAACAGGGGATGCAGGGATATGTATGACGTGGTAGAAGGAATGCTCTTAATTCTGCCACTCAAAATAGTTTCAGTTAAGTCCTAAACTTTGGAAAGGAATTTCCTATGTCTATAAACACAAAGTTGAAGAATAATTTAGGCAGCCTAGACAAGGTAAGAAGAGGTAAGAGAATGCCTGAACCTATTAGCAAAACTTAACATAAAGTTACCAGAATTTAGAACAGGAGAGATTTGTACACAACTAGACAAAAGATGAAGGCTGAGAGAGAGGGAGAGAAAGAGAGAGAAAGAGAGAGAAGAAGGAGGCAGACTAGGAAGAGAGAGAGGAGGAGGAGAAGAAGAAGCAGAAGGAGTAGAGGGGAAAGAAGGGAGGCAGAAGGGAGACAGAAAAACTGTTGATGCATGTATATTTATACAGATACATATAATGAATCTTTATTCTCTCATTTTTCCCACTGGCTTCTTGATTTCTGCTTCTTTATATTCTTACCTTCCTAACCGTTAAATGTAGCAGATCCCTGGAACTCCATTGTCAGATCTCTTCGCCTTTCTCAACACTATTAGTGGATCTCAGTGTTTTGACATTAATATCATCTACAACTGCATAGTTCCCAATTTTATAGCCTCAGTCTCATCCTTTCTCCATTGGTTACACAAAATCTCTACCAGACAAATAACAGCACCTCCAGCTTAAAATGCATGAAATCAAATTCTGATTTTCAGTTCTGTGGTAGACACCCCTATTTATTTACTGATACTTATTGTCTCTGCTTTCTTTTTTTTTAAACAGAAACTCTTGCATTTTCACTGAGCACATAATAAACTTACAGCTGATATTCATATTTTTCCCATCTTAACTTTGTTATAAGGCAAAATTAAGGCCACTAGAATATCAATAGAAATGGTTTGTGCAACTTACAGGTCATTTCCTCAAAAGTAAAGGTTTTTGCCCCAGAATTTATTTTTCCCCTTACTGCAGGTTGGAATTTAGATATGGAAATGAGTCAGCTTTATTCACAAGCAACTAGACAATCTCCTGGAAAACTGGGTAGCAATAAGATCAGAAGGAATCCAGGTCCTGAAATACCACCTGGAGAAGAACCATCTTACCAGCTCTCAATAGCTTTTCCCTGGAATGTTTTATGAGGTAAAAATGAGCCCCTCACTTAGTCAAACTGCTCTGTTTTTGCTGTTTTTGTTCTAGCACTATAGTTTGTACTCTAATCATATTCTGGCAAAATCCAGTCCTACCTCAGTTTTTGTCATTTTTGACCCCCTCTCACATTCTGTACAGAAGGCTTCTGAATATTCTGTTATGTCTATGTCAAAGTAAGTACAAAATCTGACTTTTGAGTACTTATTTCCATTTTCTAAACAGTAGCAGTTGAGTCAATCTAACTAAATTATTCTTTCGTTTGCACGTATATAAAGACAGATAGCAAACAGCTCTAGAAATCATTCTACATCATGTTAAAGTATCTTGACCCTAAACTAGCTATAAAATCGAGATTGTAGTTTCTAATGTGAGCAAACCACCCAGAAAACTCATTCCGAGACACTGTGTTCACATCGCTATTGCTCTGAGTGCCTTTCTAGATCAATCCCTAGCTCCACAGATCTATTCTAATTGATTGCAAAGAAAATTTGCACATATTTTCTGAAAGCACATCCGACAATGCTCTTGCATTAACTTTGGGCAGTCTTTTATAATAATACTGTCTTTGTCTTTACTTTGATTTAAAAAATTATATAGAAACTATTGCACTTATTTTTTTATATTTATTAATTTTTGATTATAAGAGACACTCCATGGGACCATCACAGAGTTTATACATGGATACATATACTGTATACTAAAGCGATAAAAAAAAAACCTTGTTTCAGTTCTCTGATGCATCTTGCCATGTATCTGCCCTGTTGGGGATGAATGATTCATATGTTCACACAATGCAGGCCTTATAGTTGAGTTTTGTGAGGAGGGTTCAGTATATACAATTTTATGGGTAGATTTAAAGTGTCCAATATTTTGTTACTTAGCTCTTTAAAGTTATAGGAACTAAGAAATACCTAGTTAAACTTGGAAAGTAGGCAATATGGGCCGCTTTGAAAATCATCTATTAAGCTTCACAACTGCTCTGGCTCTGAAATCTTGACATGTATCACATGGAACAGTAATTTAGTATTGTGTGATATTTTAATCTAAATGAGTAATTTTACAGTGTGTTTGTTTTTCCTGAGAGAACCTGATACATAGTACTGATAGCTAGACAATATTCAAAGATACCTATTTGGCACGATGCTCATGCTGCCTTATCATATTTGGATCATTTATTTCCAACTCTTATCATTAGTTCACTGACCTGGAGCCAGAGAAACTATTCTGATTCCATCAAGTATCCATGGAAAGAACTACTATGGTATGGAGCCAAATTACTGCATAGTTTCCTTTTTCTCAGGAGTAGTTTATGAGTTAAGGAGACAGCCCTTCGTAATCTTCCTTTCTAGTTCAAGAAAGTTTTCAGTCACTTTGGATAAGAAAATACAGGATCAAGGAAGAAAGTGATGAGTCTATCAGTCTCTTGTGAAAGAATGGAGAGGAACCATCATGAAGGAGCTGGGAGTATCACATTAAAATTTATTTGAAGCTGATTTACATGCATAGGGGACCATAGTTATAGCCCCATAATTGAGGTCCATTTGTTCTTTGCATCTAGAATATTATGGTGGCCATTGTTTACCTCATAATATTATCAAGAATGAAAAAGAGAGAGAGACATTGAACTAGAATGATGGAGCCTTCTGTTCACTATAACTCCTTTGTGCAGTAAATATCTATTGAGAGTGACTATTTCTTCAGATGGGGACACATGTTTCTAGTAATCACATATGGAAAACAGCTACTTATCTACAGTCGTAATCTGCCAAGCAGCTATAGCTTTCAAGCATGCCTCTTAAGAGAATAATCCCTTCTGAAATAAGGGGGGAAGGTTTACAAAACATTTTTAGCATGCAAAATAATCTGTTACTGTTTATATCTACTGTAGAGGTCTTCCCAAAGCCTAATTCACTTATAGGAGGGTTTTGGGCAGTGGATGGACCATGGGTGTGTGATACTGGATTATGGTCATGTTATAAGTGGATTAGCAAATTGATCGGTTTAGGCTAGTTGTGGGTGATGGGATTACAGAAGAGAGAAGCCTGATCCCAGGTGTGGGTAGCACAAACTGATAGGATTCTAGCCTGTGTGGAATAAAAGGAACCACAGCAGGAAGGCTGCTTCCTCCTTCCTGCCATGCATTGCACTGTTTCTCCTCTGCCATACCACCCTGCCTTGGAGCCAGCTGAACATAGACTAAAACATCTACAAACTATGAGCTAAAGTAGATTTTTCCTCATTTAATTGATGGGTGTTGCATATTTTGTCCCAGTAATGAGAAAGTAACTAAGAAATGGTAATTTTTAAAAAGTTCACTTGGAATATTCCACATTAAGACTATTCACTCTGACAGCACAAAGTATTTTCCAATTTTCTCAAATTATATCTCACTTGAAAATCACTTTGTTTCTAGGCTAATATTGTGCAGCTGAGGGACCTTTGTCAGGTACTGAAGTAAATAAACACCACAATGTGCATATAGTAAATCTTCGGAATCATATCCTACAAGTCACAATAATTTTTATTCACATAGCAATTAACAATGATAAAACCCAAGCTAGCTTTTGAGCTACCTTCAAGTCATAGATTTCTGGAAAAACATAGCAAACCATTATTATCACTGCACCAAAGTAAATAAAATTGACCAAATTTACTCATGCAATGTTTACACCAGAAATGCATAGCTAACCTCAAAAATTAACATATAACACAGTCAGTAAAATAAGCAGTAACTGGAAAAAAAAATAACTGAAGGTTTAGAAAACACTAAATAGATATAAAATTGCCAAATGACTAGCAACCCAAACATACATCCTCTCCCAGTGTCTTACAAAAGAATCATCAAAATCACTTAATAATAAAATAATCACTAACAGTTGAAAAGATATCAAGAGACAGCATGGTAGAATCTCAGAGCAATTGTAGAAAATATGTAAGGCAGGCAGAATTAGAATGTGAAAAGACGTTCAATGTTCAGTTTCACTCTGGCTAAACTTTGTAAATCACGAATCTCTTTTTTTAAAAACAATAAGACCTCTTGCTCAGACCTGCATTTATCCTGGATATTTCATTACTGGTATCCATCTTTCCTCATGGTAAACACTTCTCTTTATTTAAACTAATTTGAATGAATCCCTATACCTTAGAACTGGAACACCCAAGAATATTTGTGCTCTTTTCATAAATTTTTAGTAACTCTCAGTTAATGGTGTAAGAATATTTCAGTTTCCTGCACACAATTACTCCTGCATTCAAAGCAGCAAAGTTGCAGCAACTGGCTAAGATTTAGGCCTGTCTCACTAACTGTCCCAGAGCTCAACATTCACAGTTGACAGGTTGCTTAAATCCTAGAGGTAGAAGTTGCATGAGAGGTGCTGTATCCCTATCATTTTCCCTTTTTGGACAGTTTTCCATTTGTCTAGGCTCACTTTGGGCATTTTATTTCCTGAGAAGATGGCTGTGAAAGCCTCCCACCCAGCCCACAAATGTGTCACACACTAAGTCAGCTGCCCTGTGTCTGCACCACCCGAACAACAAAGGAAGGAGAAAGATTGATAGCTCATAAGTTTGAGTGCCTAACACATGCCACGCAGTGCGCTAAGTGCTTTACACACGTTGCCTCTCTCAATCATGAAAACCTCACAAGATGGCATTATTTTCCAGATGAAAAAACTCAGGTTTCAAGCACTGTACTCAGCACTTTACGGTTATTGCTTCATTTTATTGTCACAGAGATACTTCGGAGCTATTGTAAGTCCCACTCTAAAGATGAGAAAATTAACGCTCATTGGAGTTAATTGTCTAATCCTACGCTTTTATGTCTGTTATGTCTATTACGCCATTTATTCAAATGGGAAATGACCTGTTTTGTGTCTGCCTCCACTGTGACATGGTAAGTTCAAGGGTAAGGACTGTAAATACTCATTTTTTGAGCACTAAATTATGTGCTTCATAAGTATCCACTCCTCAATGTAGCCTTGTCTCTAATGTTGGTCCCAAGTTTTCCATTTTGAATGTGTTTTAATAAACAAACTCAAATCTACTTCCTTTAAAAATGTGTCCAGCAAATTTTATTTTGCCACCATATTGCTGTCTTTCCTGCAAACGATCCTCAGGGAATTACTGTCCTAGTGCCGCAGCCGAAGCCACACTTGGTTTCCGGTGATGACCCTGCTAGGCTTTAGGGCAGAAACTGCTCTGCTGGAACCTAAAGCATTAATTAGTCTGCTTCACCCTTGATACTTGTTAAACAGTCTAAAATCATGACTATCAAGGCTGGTTGTCTCCAGGAACCCACGCACACCTCTATTGCCACATTCCAAGCTGTAACACTGAGAGAACTGAAAACATTTTGCGCTACAGCCAATCTAAGCCTGCCTCTGATCGCTGGGGAAAGCGCATAATAGACGCTGGAGCTGTTTATGCCTCCTCCTCCAAAGATGCAAGGAGAAAAGAAAAGGCAAAGACAAGGGTCATAAGTGTCCTCCAATCAGTTCCTTCCAACATAAAGAGCAGCATAATGCTACAAGAAAGTGTGACATTGCCCAACGACTCCCAAAGGAGAATCACAAAATTATCACAGTCCCGTGTTTCCCTTGTATCACTATCATCCTGTCGTAACCGTATAACATTATTGGAGGTGCAGGTAAATTGGCTGAATACAACCCCAAAACATATTCAAAGTTCACATGAAGAATCTCTCGACAGATGACTAACTACACAGTTGTAATGAAAAAAACTCCTTTTCCTGTAAAGCACTACTGCGGGTGATAAACCACTGAGGCTGTCCTCTGCTGCAGTGATTAAATTTTGCCATTGGTGCCAGGCAGCATTAATCCTACTGCTTCCGCGGCAGAAAACACGTCATCAAACTGTCGGAACGTCACTGAATTTTCCCAAAGTGCGTTTCCTCTCATCTCAATTGAACATCTAAATCTTTTCTGTACGTGATAAACAAAAATGAATGGATGAAAAATGGCTTTAAATCTCTTTCCAGCAACTGGAGGCATTATAATCTTATGAATGAAGCTGGTTCTCTTGTGCTCCCAGAGTCTATAGGGACGGATTTATAAATGAACTGGTAATGCATTGATCTTTCCTCATTACTTTTTCAATAAATCTCTTTGGGTGAGTTATCTGCATGCTAAGCTCAGAAAGGCACCTTTCCATGTCTGGGGTCTGGCTATTGCTAGAGGCAGCAGTGAACATTCCTGTACAGTGGAAGATTATAGACCTTTCTGTCCTTGGAATAAACAATCCCCATATCTCTTCACACATTTGTGTCATTATTTCGAGGTCAGCAGTATATAACTTAGGTGGCATCAGAAAACAATGGTGTGAAATATATTGCGTCTATTTAGTCAAATGTATTTTATAGCAGATTTAGGGTTTAAAAGATTAATATGCTTTCAACTGCTGGTCATTTTTATCTTCTTAGTCACATCCATTAGTTTCTGAAGTAAATTGTGTAGGGATTTGTTAAACAGATTTGAAATTAAAGTCACTGCCACTTGATAATTATGCAAATGAAAAATTTAAGGTGATAGATGCTCTGATTGAAGTTGCATGTGTGGACTGAGGAAGTATATATTTATACCTATGGTGGGCACCACTGGGAAATTTTCCTGGGAATGAAGTCCTCCTTCCTCCTTCTGTACTGTGGAGGAGTTAAACAAGTCTTAAAAAAAAAAATTCTTTGTTGTTAGATTTTTGCCTTTTCTTTATTACTTTCTTTTTGGCATTGTGCTAAGAAGTTCTGATATAATATCTGACATGAGCGCTGAGCACTACATGCTCTTGTTTGCTTCCAAAAAGTGGGATGAAGGAATATAGCAGCTATAGGCAAAATCCTTTATAATAATGGCTTGATTTATTTTTGTTTTTTGGAGAATCTTGTTTGCTTTTTTCCTCCTAATGTTTGTGTGCTTCTTTTTTGTCCAGTTCCCAGTGATTTTTTATACATTGTTTATTTTGCATACTCTCTATAGAGAAGATTGCAAGTGTGTTTCATCTACTAAACTGAAATTATTTTTTATCAGAAATTTTGAAAAATCTCTTTTAAAAAGGCCCATAGTGGTAAAGGTTGCTCACTGCTCTGGTTCCAGCTGTTGCTTTCTAGATGAAAGATGCTTTTGGCAGAGTCAGCCTTACCACCAGGTCCAGGATGGTTCACAGGGCTGCAAATCATTTCATGCAGGTAAAGAAGGCAGATGTCTTGTTGATATCAGCATACAATACAGAGACTTGAAAAGACCTCCAGGAAAAGATGTCAGCTTGAAGATTTATGCTTTTTCCCTCTGTTTATTTTCTCTCCACTCCATTTCTCATTTTTCACATAAAATTGAATTTACCTTGGTGAGGAAAATATATAAGGATGGAAATTTTTAAAAATGTAATGAAACTAATCACATAATTTAAAATAGAATTAAGCATTCTTATTAAAAATTGAAGTCATCGCAGGATAACATATTGCTGTGAAAGAAATCAAGAACCTTGTAATTTTTCCCTCACTTTGATTGATGTACATGTACTCAATATCCTCTCCAAACAAAATGAGAAGTTTTGAGATGTGACTTTGTGGGCATACCAGAGAGAGGAGAAGAGGGAAAAGAGATGGGAGATCACTTATTTATGATTTATTATGTACCTAATTTTGTGGAATAGGTGGTAGTTTTGGCCAAAGATTCTACTCAATAATAATGGCTATGTATTTATTCCTTTCTTCCTATGTATTTGTCTGTCTTTTAGAACTCACCAGGGAAAGGACAACACAATGGTACATATTGTTGAGGGTAGAAATGCCACACACATGCGCACGCACATATTTTCTAGGTATAGGAAAAGGCAAACGGACTGATTCAACTCCTTCAATTCACAAGAACTCATTACGGCTGATTTTGTATAAGGATTGATGGCACTAGAGACACACAGAGACTCAAAGTGATGATGGTTTTTGTGCTTGAGGACTGTTCTTCACTGACTTCTCATTTTGCAAAATGCCTACATTACTCTTCATTACCTAAACCCACAGTATCATTATTCCTTAGCCTTTTACAAGGGCCAAAGTTGGAATAAGAAGTACAGAAGGAACAAAATGCATTTTTTCCTTACTCACTAGAGGCCAACACTTCTAAATGACTAGGGGGGAAAAAGCAAAGATGGGAAACAAGATACAGTACTCCAAGGAGCTAAGCAAGGAATACATAAAGGTTAAACATATTCTAAATGCACAAAGAGGCCAGAATATGGAATGAAACCTTGTTTTAATATAATAAAGTCACAAAGATTAGAGAAGAAAATTAAATGTTGTGGAAGTAGAAATATTAATTTTAAATCAATCTGAGTTCCAACAAAAACATATTTAGAAAGCAAAGATTAGCAATATAAAAGTGAAAGGAACAGTTAAAAAGTAAAATTGTGCACAGAATTACATATGTTAAAAATAAACCAAAAATGATGAATATGCTAATGGGAACAGATGAAAAGACTATTTGAATACATACTTTCACCCTACATTGCTCAGTCATTGTTGGGTTATTTATTTAGTTACTCAACAAATATCCTCTAAAAACACATCCTGAACAAGTACTGCATTAGGCATTAGAGCTGCACCAATGAGCAAGACAGACATGACTACTGCTCCTTGGAGCTCAGAGTCTAGTGGTTGAGGCATATGTTGATAATAAAAAGCATCCCCAAACACAAATACGTAAATAAGGAAATGAGCAGAGAGGATGCAAGGGAATATGTGAGACAGACACTGAAGAAGAGCCTCTCTGGGAAAATAATATGTACATAAGTGCTGCGGGATGATTATAGAATAGAAACAGCATGAACAGAGGCTGGGGCAAACCCTGCAGCTGGAGTGTGGTAGACAGTGAAAGGATAAACATTAGTCAGATCAGGGTTTTGGTTCTAATCTTATTAGGCCATGATCAGAGATAAAATTCTAATCTTAGTCCAACAGCAAGCTATTAGAAGTTTGGAGAAGACTATATGTCTTAGTTTCACTCTGGATATTGCATGAGGAATGGACAAAAAAAGGTGGGAATAATAAGGTGGGAATAATTGGAGCAGAAACATGTTAGAATTGGAGTCAGAGGTCCGCTTTTAAACACATGACTATTGAAATGCCTGCTATGTTCTGAGTGTTTGTATTCTCCTGAAATGTATATGATGAAACCTAATCCACAATATTAAGAAATGAGGACATTAATGGTGATCAAGTGAAGTGGGCAATGTTCTTGAGAATAGGAATAATTCCTTCATAACGCAGGTCCATGAGAGATTATTCACAACCTCTATATAAAGACATAGCCTAATGAATCTGCGGCAAGATGTTGTCATCTATGAAGCAGAGACAGTATTCACCAGACAGAGTATGCTGGGGCTTTGACCTTGGACTTCCCCACTCCTAGAATATGTTTCTGTTTTTTATCAGTCACAAAGTCTATATTATTTGTTACAGAATCCCATGTTAGGACTAAAGCTTTAAAAATGGAGAACTCAGATATAGGTTTTAAACACAAGGCAGAACTGTGAAATGGAGATATAAATGTTTAAGGCAACAGCATATATATGGTATTCACAGACATGGAAACTAATCACTAAGGAGGAAATAAAAGTAGTACAAGCACAAAATCCAGAATAGAGACCAAGATGTGTGCTCCAATAATTCAAGTTTAAATAAAGTTAGACATTGCAAAAGGGGTTGAGAAAGATGCTCAGGAAAGTAGAAGGAAAGCAGAAAAGCAAGAGTATTTCAAGGAGGGGAGGTGGTCATTTCTACAGAATGCTTGTGAAAAGCCAGATAAACTTGTGATGGAAAAATATTCACTTGTCATGCTTCAATTCTTAATAATCCAGAAAAAAATGTTGCAGATTAATGCCAGAAATGAGAATATCTTGTGTCTTACTTAAGATACTTTTCTCATCACTGAGACACAATTCTGGACACAAAATTTTAAAAAGCAAGGTTTCTTTTGACTCATAGCTTTAGTTCAGTGGTTGGCTGGCTCCAAGACAGGATGATGTTGCAGAGGAACATGATAGAAGAACAGCAGCTCACTTCATGGTGGCCCAGAGGCAGAGAGTGAGAGGAAGAGATGAGGATAGAGAGCCTCCAGGCTCCACCTCCAGTGACCTGCCTTTCCTGAGCAGACCCCACCTAGGAATGGCAAGTCATCTGTGAACTCCCACAATTGGATCACCTTCCAGAAGCTCCACCTGTGAATGCACAAGGCTGTGGGGGAACATCTAGACATAACAGATACAAACCAAAAAACTCTGTGTAAACCCAAAATTATGATGAGCCCTTTAAGGAGAGAAAGTACATGGGATTAAATTGTAACAGCAAAAGAAAAAAAAAAGAAACTTAAAATTTGTGTAGAAAAGGATGACTATAAAAGTTAGAAGAGTATTCTGGAGTTCTTCAAGCTTAGAGGTAATGAAAATCAAAGTGCCCCCATGGGAAATCCAAAAGCCAGCTTTATATTTGAGAATCATATTAATATAATTGGATTAGGATCCATCTCGCATTCTCTTGCTCTCATGTTCTGAGAAGCAAGAGCAGAGACCTACGCTTCATGTGGCAATGATAAGTATGATTGAGTGAGAAAAACAAATAAGGTTGCATCCTAGTTACACTAAACTCTAAAGCATGACCCACCAATATTCTGTGCCCTAATCATCAGAACATGTACTATATCACTCTTCTGCTTGTACAATGTCCCATGGGATGCTTGATCTAAAAATATGGAGATTATCCTGGATCAAGCATGATCACAACAGACTTCAAAAAGACAACATTGCCCATCTGGTGGGAGAAGGGCAAATGAGAAAGATGTGAGGCATGAAGAAGACTCACACAGGAGGTTTCTCCTTTGAAGACAGAGGGGGACAGGTGAGAAGGCATGTGGGCAGCCAATGAGCTCTGGCCTGACAGGGAAAGAGAGACTCCATTTTCTTTTTCTAACTCCATATTAAGAGAAGTCACTTAAGAGGTAGTTGACCCCACTCTTCACTCCTTCCCCTTGGTTAGTTATCAACCCACTTAAAGGAGAGCAGAGTCATAAAATGGGAACAGAACAAATAGCACAAACTGGGGAGTAGGCTAAAAGTTAAACCACAATGGTCAACTTCTAGGGAATGTAAACCTTGTAACCATTATGTGACATTTTTGAAAAATTCCCCAAAATAAGGTAATGGTTAGTATGGAAACCTAACGTATACTTAAACCAAAGATGAGGCCTGGATCAGCACAGACATCTTCCCTGACTCCTGGTCAGAGACTGTCCGTCAGCCAGCTCTCCAATAAAGCTTTGTTCATTCCTGCTTTTTTGGTCTCTTGTGAGTGCCTGTGTCCTTGAACTTGCTTGCCATATCAGGCCAACTGCAAGACAATGGAAATGGCAAGCCTGCTTGGACACATTCCACTACACATGGACCATCAAGACCACTGAATTTAGGCAAGGTCATAAAAGACCTGATGAAGATGAAAGGGTGCTGCATCCATGCACTTAGATTCTTATTTGTATTTTTGAACTGCTTGTTTACAACCTTGGAGTAAAACAAGGTTAAAACAACCCTGAACTACCCAAGTCATCTGTCTCATTCAGCCATGGCCCTCCACTCCATTTTTAACCTTCCTTTCCATTCTAGAAGAATTATGTAAGAATGCACTCCAGTTTAATGAAAAATAAAGGTATCAGTCAAGAGAAGCATTAAAAACATCAAAAATATGAAAAAATCAAAAAAAGTAGTAAAACTTAAACTTAAGTCTAAATAGATGTTTACAATTTTGTTTATTTATTTATTTATTTTGTCTTTTTGAGACAGGGTCTCGCTATGTAGTTCAGGCTGGCTTTGAGTTCACTTAGTAGCCCAAGCCAGCCTCAAACTCACAGCAATCCTATTGCCTCAGCCTCCCAAGTGCTGAGATTACAGGCATGTGCCACCATGCCTGGCTGATTTTAAGTTTAATGTGACAAACAATATGGAAAAGAATGTAGACTGGAATAATGTAAAAGAATGAATTTATGATATAGTGTTGCTTTTTAAAAAGAAAGGGAAATGTGTTATAATAGCAGCACAAGAGGAACTTCAAATGTATATGTAAGATTTTTATTTTATACACACACAGAACTATAACTGCAAACTAGTACCAAAATTAAACAAATATTAACATTTGTATATTTTCATTTCATGGATATTAGTAAAGTAATTTGTATAGTTTTATAGAGGAATGATTGACACACAAAAGTGTATATATTCAATGTACATAAATTGATGAGTTTATCAGTAAATACTCAAGCAACCATCCCACCTATCTGTGCCAAAAACTTATGCATCACCTCTATCATTTTCCTCTTGCCATCTTCTTTATTGTTAGTATCACTATAATTAGTGATAAGCATAGTTAACAAAAGACCTATCATCTTAGTAAATTTAAGTATAAAATACAATATTGTTAATTGTAGGCATGTGCTACATAGATCTCTAGGACTGATTCTGTTTACAGCCAAAACTTTGTATACTTCGCTGTTTTCCATTCCCCTCATCTGTTGGCAATCATCATTTTATCCTCTTCTTTGAGTTTGATTATAGTTTGATTTTTCATAAAGTGAACCATGTATATATTTTTTTCTGTGTCTGGCTTATTTTACACAGTATAATGCCCTCAAGTTTCATCCACTTTTTGGCAAGAATTGTTTCTCTCTTGCTTGCTTGCTTTTTCTTTCTTTCTTTCTTGATGATGAAGAGATTTCTTAGAGACACTGATTTCATTTCCTTTGGATACATTCATAAATAATGTTGGATCAGTTACTAATTCTATTCATAATTTTTGGGGAATTTCTACACTGTTTACCATAATGACTGAGCTAATTTATATTCACATCAACAGTACCCAAGAGGTACTTTTTCTCTACATCCTTACAAATGCCTGTTATTAGCTATCTTTTTGTTGATAGCCATTCTAACAGGAGTGAGGTGATATTTCACTGTTTTTAATTTGCATTTCCCTGATGAGTACAGACACCGTATTGCAGACACTTGTTAGCCTTTTTCATGTTTTATTTGGTGAAATAACTGTTTAAATCTTTTACCAGTTTTTCTAATTTTTAATTTTTACTTTTTGGTAACACTGGTAATCAAAATCAGGCTTTCATTCATGTTATGGGGAAAGAGCTTGTCTTAGTATATTATCTCGTTGCTGAAAACCAAAGTTAAAGGAGGAAAGATTTATTTAGCTCATAGTTTGTGGTTTCAGTCCATAATCAGTTGGCTCCAAGGCAGGCTGGTACATAGCAGAGAGACAACAGCTCATGGCACCAGAAGACAGCGAGAGCAACAAGACCAAATGTGGGAGAGAGGAGCCTTTTTTCCTCCCTTATATTGTAAGCAGCCTACCCCCTCACCTGGGTGGGTAGCACTCACACCATCTCAGTGCCCTCCTCTCGCACAGGATGAGGATGTTTACAAAATGAGGACCCTGGCTCCCTGCTGAGTCACTTAAACTTCTAACCTTCTCAAGTTGACACAATGAACAACATCCTATAGTGGTAAGGACATGTCCTCTATACACTAGAATGTAGAACTGCTGAGTTACTTAATTAAGCTTCTAGACTTTTCAAGTTGACACAATGTATCAACCATAACAGAGCTCTACAGCAGCTCTATCCATTCTTATTCTAATTATTTGGCCTTTTGCTATGGGATTACAAGAATTTCTCTTACATCTTTTGTATTAACATATGCATTTGAAATTTTTAAATATAATTTTAAATTTTTCTATGTATTATTTTCTTTAATTTCAATAATGAAGGAAAACTGTAAGTCCTCATAAGTATTTTAACACACAAAGCAAAACATGATGGCTAATTTTTTCCTGTGCCTTAGGTAAAGATGTAAGTAACTATTCAGAATTTTACATCTTGTTAAGAGAGAAAGTATGTCTTCTACATTTGATATGGGCTTTTGAGGGGTTAATGAGTGTTAGTAATCTACAAGTTTTTTAATCTAAATAGTCAAATTCTGGAAATTCATCTTAATGCAAGTAAAGAAAATGTATGTGAATGAACAAGTGTAGAAGTCTTTATTAAAATCTTGTGTGTGTGTGTGTGTGTGTATGTGTGTGTGTGTAAATGTGTGTGTGTGTGGTACTTAGAATTGAAATGGTACTTCTCAGTGTTCTTCATTCTCAGCCTTTTTTCAAAAGTTTTTGTTCTTATACTTTTAAATTTTGAAACATGGTCTCATAACATCACAAAACTAGACAGGCTTCACTGGAAATTATTATCCTCACCAGCCTCAGCCTCTCAGAGTACTGCCATGACAGGGGCATGCCACTACCCCTAGCTTCAAACTACTGTGAAAGCTCACAAAAATTGGGAAGCTTCTAAATGCCTGAAAGACAAGATCATTTAATAATTGTGGCTTACGGATTCAGCATAATGTAATATAACCTTTAACAATGAAATAGTGGAAATGTATGTGTATATTAAAACTTTTATCAAGGAGAGATGATACAAATGTTAATGATAATTACCTTTGGATGTAGATTTCTGACAGCATTAATTTACTACTTAGTATTTTTGTATTTCCTAAATTATTCATAGTAAATATGTTTCTCAAAATAAGCTTCTCATAAATAATTTCTCAAAAAATTAACAATTTAAAATCCAATCTAACTTCAATAATGAAATTACTAGAAGTTTTACATGTGCAAAAAGCCCATGCTCTGTAAAAGCTAATTTAATGTAAATATTCCATTTAAATAACACTTTTCACCTAAATAACTTTTTTTTAATTTATTGGCCAATTATTAAAAATTGATTTTTATGAGTTGACATCATAGAAACAACCTTGATCCAGTTTCATTTTAGTACCCCTGCCCTCTTGTGAGGAGAGGTACAGTTTTATCCATTTTTATAGAAATATATTAGCAAATTCAAGGCCTGCCCACCCCATTATTAAAGCTCACAAGGCCCAAATTAGCAAGGCTCACATGTATCAGTTATCCATCCCTTTCCTAATATGTAGCAGAGAAGTATTTTCCAGTAGGTATAAATTCTAAATCTCAAAGATTCCAGGGAGCTCTATAAATGTGTACAAATTCCCTATATGTGTATTTTAAATGCAAATTTTTGTGACAATTTTATGAACAGCTGTAGAGTTCAAAAAAAGTGCATTTCCTAATTCATACTATCTATATGCAAAGTCACGAAAAATATCAGATGTTATATGCTAGAGCTTATTTCAGTAGAGTATAACGATTTGTATTTATGGCACACAGTATCTTTCTTTCCCAAGCACTTCCTAAACCCAAAGAGAAAAGTTCATTAGCCTGCCATTATAAAAGAACCATCTTAAGGAAGAAATAGTGCCTTGCTCTCAAACTTGAAGCAGTAAGCTGCCTCAAATGAAATGAAAAAGGTTATAGCTGATCAACTGCAGGAATTTTTTGACAGAATAAAATGAGCTTAAATTTCATTTAGGTGCCAATAACAATGTAATTGAATATAAGATTGGAAATCAGAACTATGTGTATGTTCCAGCTCTGAAGGAAGGAATCCAAGTGGGCAAGAGCAAAACACTCATCTTTTTGAGGTCTTAACCAAATCAAAAGAGGAACCCAGTCAGTCCCAATTCAGTTGTGACTTCATGAGAGTAAATGTCATTTTATGGCTCCTAAGCTAGCCCACCTGGTAGAGATGGGTACATCGTTATTACAGGAAAGCAAAGTAAAGGGGAAAGCAATGATGATGAGGGAACATTGTCTCTTTTTCCTTCTAAGTAGAAGTAGAAATAGGAAAAAATTGTGACACATTAAAGACATTACTATAAAGGAAAAAGGACTGATGAAATACACCTTAGCCCTCCTTTTCCTAGACATCTTGCACTTGATTTAAGAATTACAAACCAATAAATATGGCTTGCAGAAGTTCTTCAATGATCAGAAACTGAACAAGAATCAGGTTGGAGCAAAGAATGGAAAAGGAAGGGGCAGAGAAACTTGCCTCCTAGTTGAAGGAGTGGTCGAGAATCTTCCACAGTCATCCTTTGCTATATCTCGGTTCACTTATTGTGGCTTCACTGTATCGTGAGATCTTTAAAAAAATATATCTAATTCTGTATCATGGAGTTTTCACTATATAGTAAGATTTGGGGTTATGTAGGTATTTATATAATATTTATGATTTTAATTACTTTTGCCTAAAAAATTTAATACAATATAAAAATATAAAAAATGTTAATTCAAATATATTAAAAGAATATTAAATTGAAATAAAATAAAACATGTATTTCATCAGTGATGAATACCATACTGTACACAATGGAAACACAGTAAGCCACTACAGCTTGTGCAAGTTACCCAACATGAGATTGTACACGGCACACTATTGGCTGATGGAATGGAAGGTGACCAACCACAGAATTGTGTTGTGTATCCCTGGTGCTGATTGGCTCAGTGACCATAGCATAGGTCTGTTTGCTCTCCCACACTGTTCCCGTATTTTCAGCATCTCTCCTTGTCCACTTCACATGGGGTACACATACAGAATTTTACATGTGGTTAAAATTACATAGGTTTAAGAGTGTAGATAGTGTTATAGGGAATATGAAATGTTTATAAGAGTATGGGAAAGGTTAGTAAGAGAGTGGGAAAGGTTTATAGGAGTGTGGGAAGGCTTTATAAACCTTCAAATATATATATGAATAATAAAATAAAAATAATGCCTCTACTTTGGGGATTTTCGCCTATCATGGAGGTCTCTGCATCATAACTCCTGCAGTAGGTGAGGGAAAATTGTAGTCCTTCATGGAAGCAGTACATAGGTCTTTAATCCAGTGAGGGCTTGGACAGTGTGGGATGCAAAAGTGGAAAATGAAAGCTTTCTCCACTTAACCAAGTCAAGACTAAAGAGAACTACTGAAAATTCTTATAGTTCTCTGAGAAAAAATAGCAGATAATAAATATCCTGGAGTTACCTCTCATCCTTGTTATTTATAAAGTAATTTTATATGTGATGATTTACTTGAGTCATAACTTTTAAAATGGAGAATAATAACTAAATTCCATACATGTAAAATAGAAAAGATTGCTGTAGTTTTATTTTCATAAAATAAAAGAAAGACACCAGCTTGGTTTTACGCATATAATAATGTATAAGACAAACCTGTTTTGGAGTTGTACAGCTAAATGTGCCATGTAAACAATACAATAATTAATATTTTACTCAGACACCAAAAGGTATGAGATGACAACTTGAGGTGTTTTAATATTACAACACTGTCTGCCAAGAGACAAGAGATATCAGTCCAGGACAGCATTTAGTTGATTTGGGCTGGATTAAGATTATTAGTTGTGTCAATTGCTCTCGCTGCAAATCCTTTCTAAATGGTCTGACAGCCTTTCCCCTGATTCCTGGGGGTGTTCATCAATGGAAAGAAGACGGACAGTCTAATGTTCACAGTAGTGATTAACTTTCTTATTATGAACAATGGTAGTCAGGTTGTGACATCTCCTGAGAGTTTTAAGGGAGTGAATTCATTTCTTTCAAGGTACTGAGTTTCTAAAATTGAGGTGGGAAAGACCAGCTCCTGGAGTAAACCTCAATCCCCTAAAACTTCTGATCATTACGATGTAGTCAGAGCAGAGAAGGGGCAATTGTGCTATCATTTCAAACCGTAAAATTAAATTAACTAGGTCAACACCTAATGGATGGAAGTTTCAAGCAGGCAATAGAAAACATTAATATATCCACTATATTTTACTATAATCAGAGACAGATATGGGTGCCAAAAGAGAAAAAAATGAATTTTGTACAAAGAAAAGATGATAGTGTGTATTTTGAAATGTATAAAGGAACAGATACTGAATCTTTTGTTGCCTGAATAATACACCTATCCTTTCAAAAATAGATCTTTTATACATAGGAGCCTCAGACACATCTTGACCACAGACGCATTGGCCTACCATGAGCATGAGAAGAATCCTAGCAGGATACCCTAAAAACAAAAACGTTTTAAATGAGAACAGAGGAAACATAACACTGCTCCAAAAATATTCACCATCCCCATGATTTGTTTGCCAGTGGTACTTATATGAAGCACATATAGGGAAAACTATACATTTTTGTTGTAGCTGTTTCCATGGCACATTTAGTTGTACAACTCCAAATCAGATTTCTCTTGTACATTACCATATGTATAAAGACAAGTTGAAGGATTTTGTTTTGTTTGATAAAAATAAAATTCTTCAATCTTTTCTATTGTAAGTGTATGAAAGCTATTATTCTCCAGTTTAAATATTATTACTCATGTAATCAGCATGTATAGAAATGTTATATACACAAGCAAATAGTATATTAACTGTATAAAATCTCATCCCACTGATAGTCACAATATTTGGATTTGTAACACAAAGGTGGCAAACATTTTAAGTAAAGCATTCAGATATTAGATATTTTACATCATATAATCTGTCTCAACATCTTAACTCTACCTTTGTAGCATAAGACCAGCTAAAGATAATATGTAATAGTCTTGGTATTTTTTGATTCTGGGAATTGAACTCACAACCTCACACTGCCCAGGCAGACGCTGTGCCACTGAGCTATATCTCCAGCCCAAGGTAAAACTTAATAAATAGAGACAGCTGCATTGCAATGAATCTTCCAATAAAACTTTTTTACACAGATGTGAATTAAGCTGAATATTGACTAAAATCTGCAGTTTGCCAATCTTGGTATATACTTTTATAGAATTGTTTTCTATGAAAATACATAAAAACAAATATATGTATATATTTGATAGTCACATATAAATGTTTGTGTGTGTGTGTGTGTGTGTGTGTGTGTGTGTGTGTGTGTTTAGCAACCTTATTCCTAAGGGCCAAAACTTAGAAGCAACCAAGGTATCCTTTAGTAGGTGAATTAGTAAGCTATGGTACATATAGAAAACAGAATATTATTCAGTGCTAAAGAAGAAATAGCTGTCTAAGTATGAAGGGACATGGGTTAAATTAAATACATACTAGTAAGTAAGAGAAGCCAATCTGGAAGAGTTACATACTGTGTTAGTCCAACTGCATGATACCGTAGCTAAGTCCAAACTATAGAAACAGTAAGAAGATCAGTGGATATAAGGGATTTGGGAAGAAAGAAACGTCCATAGATAGTTCACAGGAGTTTTAGGACATTGAAACTCTTCTCGAGTGTAATGATGGATACATGAAATTATACACTTGTCCAAGCCCACACAATGTGCACCATCAAGAGTTGCAAGTTATGTAAATTTACACCACATATAAATTATGAATTTTGGTTACCATGATTTGCTAACTGGGACATCAGTTTATCAACTGCATCAATTCTTAAGTGTAATAAACATACTGCTCTAGGGGGCAGTGTTGCTAAGAGGATACAGAGCTGTGAGAGGGAATTCACGAAATCTCTATGCCTTCCTTTCAATCTTCTTTGAGAAACTAAAGCTGTTCTAAAATGTAAAGCCTATTAATAAATTTTAAAAGCAACAAAATGTACTGATTCTGGAAACCACTGAATAAAAATGAGTGAGGGAAACAGGAATAGGACCTCATTAACACAGATTCTCTACTATCAAATTCCCATCAACTGGATGTCAGGAACCTTTGCAAACACAGCTACCATCTCTGCTACTGTTGTCCTTTTCACACTTTCCCAGCCTCAGTTTCCTTCACTTTGTTTTCTTTATAACAATATCATTGTATAATTGTAATCTTCCCGTCAAGCAATCTGATCTACTGATAATTTTTCATTGCATTTTTAGCATAGTCATGGATTTATTTACTTTTCCTAGAGACACAGTGTGGCATGGTAGTTAAATTTTATCCCGTACACTGCTATTTACTGTGATGTGACCTCAAAAAAAATACTCTATTTTCCCTTGCTTCACTTTCCTCATCTGCAAAGAGGGAGAGTGGCAATCCTTCTGTCACAGAATGGTCAACACATTTCTGGCACATAGTAGATAAAGGATGTTAACCACTGTTATTCTGCGTTCACTCATTCATGTGCTTTAACTGGAATTTTTGGAAAGAAGAAGAATAAATCTTTGTGATAGTACCGCTAACTTAAACACAAGACTGTCAGATATACGCTATGTACAAAATTATCATTTCAATTAAATTTTAGGAGAAAGCATACTTTTAATTTAAATACAAAACGTAAGTGTTTACATGTGCCTGACTGTGAATCTTTATTTCTCCCCAAGCAGACCTAAATATTGAGTTTCCCACTTGCTTATTCCATAGCTGATTCAGGATTTTATAATGAATTTCCAAAGGATTATGAGAAGCTTTTCATTCTCCCTAGATCAAGAGTTCGCTATTCTTAGTTCTGATAATGTGATTTGAAATTCAGAGGTAGCACTAAATGATATGCTCTCCCTTTGCTTCTTTACTATTTATCTTCAATTGGTTAAAAGTCTGCCCTATAGTAATAAAAATTAAGCACATTCTATGATGCACTCAACCTGTTGCAGGTAGAAGGGTTTTGTAAATTACAATTCCTCCAGCTTTGCAACAGGACATGGACTTAAGTGATTATTTCTTGACACATTAACAAAGACAATGACTTTTATCTTTCCCAATGAACCTATTTAAGTATAATTACACCACAAAAGAATAAACTACTTTTTACAAGCACATATTTAAATATTTTGATCATTTCAATAGAGGAAAATGTTGCCATTCTAATATTATTTGAGATTGCAGGTACTATAAATGTATAATTATGGTTTTTTTGAAAAGGGGAAAGTTTTCTAATTTAATTGGTATTTAAATTAAACATATCTGTGGAAAACATTATCCTTTTTCAAAATGCTTATTTGCTAACTAGGTGACATTATGCCCTAAGAGAAAACAATATCATAAACCTTGACATTTAAGATAAATGTTTACATATTGTTGATATCATTTAGTTGAAGTCAAATTTTTGAAACTTAAACAAGAACAATAATATTGAATAATGTTTTATAGAAAGGCATATATATTTGAATAAAATCAAAAAGAACAGGAAAATGAAGGAAATGAGCAAAATATACTGACATCCTTAGCACAGGCTCTTGAAGAGCTGTTTCATTGGAATATCACTTCTACTCCAAAATGGCCACTGCAGCAGCAGCAGTGCAGCCATCTAACCAAGTAAAAAATGGGCATGATTTCCAGGTGGCCTTGGTCTGTGGAATAGCATCAAATTACTTACATTTGCCAGAAAGTACCGTATTTCTCAAATAAGAAACCTATACAATTGAAATCCTGCCAACCCAACTAAGAAGGGAAGATTTGAAGGTGATACCTAGCAAATGCCACTGCCATTAAGCATTCTAACAGTTTTTAAATGAGCAAACTAATGATAATGAAACTAATTTTATCACACCACCCTCAGAAAGAAAGATTTTCTATAAACTTTTGCTATGAACAGCTAGGATATTCTGAATCTATTTACCATTAAGAGATAAGCAAAATGAGAAAGGTAGGTTTTAAAATACAGCAGAGAATGTAGAAATAAAAACCACTGATATAACAGAATCCCAGTATAATAGCTTTTGCAACCGTCAACTTTATAGTTAAGGTTACAACTCAATTTCATATCCTTGTTTCACTTGCTCATAAAAACTTGGTGGAAAGTTCTTCAACATTAAAACTTTTCATACTTGGTCTCCAAGTAAATATGAATGATAAACATGAATGTATTCTCATTTTATAAAGAATTTTTTCTTTCCTTTTTCCAAAGACAATTCCCACACATAGGCACTCGGACAAACAAAGTGAACAATAGGGTCTTTAAAATTCAGGAAGTTCCTAATTAAACTTCAAACTTTTATTATGGATTCTCTTCTCTTAAGCAGCATCTAAAATTCATGGAATTTAACAACTTCTGAAAAACACTAATCCTCTGAAAAGAAATACCTATTCTCAAACCTTATTCACATCTTCACTAGAGAAAAACTAAATGTGATTATGGTAAATAGGCTCAGAATGCAGTGCATACTCTACTAAAATCATGTTTTTGCTAACAGACCAGCTGTAAAATTTTCTCTTTTGTATTGTAAATATTTTTTTAAATTTTTCTGCATAGTACAAATCTGACATCTTACAAAACCTCTTTGGCTGGGGAGAGATTGCCCCTCCCTTTGCAGGACATCTGAGAGATAGCAAAGAATCAACAAATACAGGCTTTGATACAAACTGAAATCAATTCAGAGTTCTATTCCCTTTATGTGGGTTCTACACCCCAGAAGTCAGTAGTTTTCAATTGTCTTCTGCCTTAACCATCCCAAAGTATGGATCCTCCCCACTCCATGCCAGGAATGGTGGGGCATACTTCTACATGCATCTGGGTGGTCCTGGAGGCATGATCCCTATTACTATAACTGGTCTCTCTCCCCTTTCTCTCTGGTGCTTCTTCCCAGCTATCATGAGCTAAGCAGTTTTTCCACTACGTCCTTTTGTTATGATGTCCCTGCCTTGGAGCCAGTCCTCATGGAATGAATTCCCTCAAACCATGAGCTAAATTAAATCTTTCCTCTTTTAAGTTTTGAGTTGCAGGTATTGTGTCCCAGCAAGGGAAAGCTGACTAATACATAAGGTCAAATTCCAGAACACAAGGGACCACTTTCACAGTCCAAAGCCCTTAAAAGTTATTCACATAGCCATTCCTCAACTGTTCACCCTGCCCTGTCTTTCCTTTCTCATGGAAATTCCCAAAATGGTGGTGAACTAAACCAACCCCTCACTCCTGTCTTCTGCTTCCTGCCCATCCTGCTATTTTGCCTATGTGGCCCTATGTGACATACTATGTCTCATCAAAGAATACAAAGAATAAAAAGAATATAAAGCACTCTTTGTTTTCAGGGGTTACCTAATGTCTCACTGGCAGGTATGCACCATTGAGCCTGGCCAATAAATTGTAATATTTGACAATTCTGGGGTTTTTTTTACATTCTCTTCTGACAGATGGTTTACTTCAGAATTTATCTGGTCTCCCAGGCAAATATCTAGGCCTGCTCCCAGCAATGATTTCAGACTGTCTTCTGATATCGATGATATGAGACTGCCCTGAAACTGTTACCACTCCTCTAGACCTTTCCCTGCCTTGAAGGAGTTCTTTACCTATCCAGAGACACTAGTCACTCAGAAGCCTACTTACCATGGCATGTCAGAAATGGCAGAGGCTAATGGGAAGGACACCGGTTGCTCTCAGTGGGTAGAAGTCAAGGGTCCTACTTATCTTGCAAACTTCTAGATTCACACAAAATGAATTACATTATCTAAATGTCAATAGCACTTCTTTGAGAAATAATGATGTGTATATTCTCTTACTTCAATAAATTGGTCATACAGGGTTTATTCATGTTAGACCTGTTCAGTCTTAGATATTTTCTCAGGAATGTGCAGCTGTGATAACATACCGAGCAATCCATAACAGAAAAGGGCCAATTGGCTCTGGATCCTAAATAGAACTCAAGGGAATGCCTCACACCATTCCAAAGGAGTATGGAACCTAGAAACTTAAATTTAAGATTCAAGTATGCTTTTTATAAGGCAATTTGGGTATTCATACTAGGATGAGGTAGAGTATATGAACCAGCTCAATCTGGGTGTCTACAGACTGGGTCATGAGTGTGTCAGGTCAAGAGGGGTATAAGAAAGCAGTTGTGAGCTTTGTTGTATCTGGAAAAATAAGAAACAGTATTATGCACATAAAAAAGGTATAGGGATGATGTTACTTTCTCATTGTTGGGATACAATATCCAACACAACACCCACAATCTAAAAGAGGAAATATTCACTTTGGCTCACAGTTTGTAGAGGTTTCAGTCCATGTATAGCTGATTCCAAAGTAGGGTGGCCTGGTAGAGATTACATGGTAGAGCAGAAGTAGACAGCCAGGAAGGAGAAATCAATCAAGGTAGGAGAGAGGGAGGGAGATGTACCCTTCCAGACCAGCCCCCTGTGACCTGCTTCCTCCAACCAGCCTTCACCTGCCAACATCACATTAAGTTATAAACTAATCATTGAGGACAGGGGCACAGTGGCACAGCGCCTGCCTCATAAGCGTGAGGTCATGGGTTCGATTCCTGGCACCAAAAAAATAAAAAATAAAAAAAATAAACTGATCAGTGAACTAATTCTCTGATAAATGTCACACCCACATGATTCAATCCCCCACTGAGCCCCCATCTAAGAAGGCATGAGGCTTTGGGGGGATATCTAGATTTAAACTGTAAGAGATGATAAGAATAATGTCCTGAAGGAGGATGGACTTTGATATCATACACTCTGAGGTCCAAGCGCCTGTTCTGTTCCATAACATGAATGACATTATGCAACTTCTGGAAGTTCACACTTCAAATAAGCAAGGTACTAGTGAAAATATAGAAAGAGGACCGAAGACCAATTTGGACCCTTTATTCTGAGAAGTCGTCAGGATTCTGAAACAGTAATGGGTAAAATTTATTGAGTGTGCAATTTGTGCTAGGCAACAGTGCATGTATTCCTTAATTTAATCATCACAGCAACTCTTCAGAATTCCTATGGCCCATTTCTGATATAGGGGCATCATGCAGGTAAGAGTTTGAAGTCATTTGGCCAAGATCGCAATCGCTAGGCTTCAACCCAGGTCTTCCTTTTCTTGAAGTCAAAAGTTCTTGGAGCCTGGGCTGAAATCTTTCTCAAAGAAAATCATGAAAGCTGCAGGAGTAAGGTGATGAGATCAGAAGGCAATGTCAACATATGAAGATCTTATACCTCCACTTTTCTAGGAAGAATAAGCAATATTTGAAAGGAGTAATGTTGCCTGCATTCAGCTGAAAACTATGCCAGGAGGAAAGCAAGAAGGAGAGTGATTATTCTCCCTTGTACAGCACAAAGGCGCTTGGACAAAGCTTCTGTGGCAGCCATAGAAATGTGTCACTCAGGTCTCCAGTGACTGGAGGCCCCAGAATTCCTTCCTGATTCCACCATTGCGTCCATACCCATGAATCATCCCAGCAAATCCCAGCGTTGCAGAGAGTCAAGGGTAGGCTTGTTTCTTAGAGGCACAGGACTCTTCTCATAGGCCACTCCTCTGGTAGGGCACCCTTTATTGGTCGGGCCAAAATTTAATTAAAACTCTGTAGAATCTGAGACTCTTCCTCCACAAACTTCCCTGTCTACTTTCTTTCTATGTGGTCATATCTGCATTGAGATTGTGATCTGAAGTTGCTTCTCATCTTCTGGAATATCTTCCTGTTTCTTCTTCAAAGATCTATACCGTAATCAATTTTTCACCCACCTATCCTATCTTAGAATCTACTTCACAGAGGGAATGGGATAACAGTCAGAGAGTATTCATAACTTCCTCTTAGATGAGCTCTCCAAAGCAGGGAAGACACTGGAGTTTTGTTGAGCTCACTGATGGCTATGCATCCATAAAAACTTACTAACCTCAGGCATAAGGTAATAAGCCATATAAAAATAAAGAGGAAATAAAATAGAGATAAATGAGGTAAAAATCTTGATGAAAATCACAGAGCATTAAAGAATTAAAAATAACACTTTTTTTTTTTTTGGCACCAGGAATCGAACTCAGGACCTTGCTCCTCCCAGGCAGGCACTGTGCTGCTGAACTATACGCCCAGCTAAAAATTACATTTTTATCAGCACAAAGCATAACTGATTCCCTAGAAGAGATCTGATGATATGAGGATCCACTAAAGAATTCTTCCCATGTGAAAGGGAAAGAAACTGCTCAAAGGGAAATAAAAACTGGGATGAGGGAAAAGAGAAAAGAAAGGAAGAAGGGAAAAATATGTATATATGTATACATGGTATAGCTAAGATAGTTGCACTACTGATTTCTATTGCTTTATTGAAAGGAACAGTTAATGTTTAATTGTTTGATCAATCTTACATGCCTATATTTGTTTATCTGAGTAACCAATTTGAAGATATCAATATGTAAATATATCAACCATTGTTAATTTCCTGTCTCCTTGTCTGAAACTCTGTATTGCTTCTATTGTTTTTGTGTTATTTTGTAAGTGTATTTGTGTTTGTTAATATGTTTTCATTCTTCTATTTTTAAAATAAAAAAGAATTCTCCCCAGAAAACAGAATCAAAAACTATTGAGAGAGGAAATCATAAAGATGGACACATACTCAAGAGCCAACATAGTAAGTGATATGCGATTCTGAAGAAAAGATCAGACAAATAGGTAACAAAAATAAAATAAAGTATTCTGAGCTAAGAAAATTGCTCATTGGTACAGATGTAAAGGTACAGGATAAATTGAATAAAATAATAAGTCCAGTTGCTTTAACCTTCCAACTTAGTGCTATCTTTCAAACAAAAGAATTTATTTCCCTTTCTAGAGGCTTTTCTCTTTGAACACTCTGATGTACTCAAAGTAGGGATTCAGAAAAGTTTCTTTCCAATAATATGATTTATAGGAATACCAATCTCACCATTCTAAAGCCAATTTTTTGGTACATATTATGAGAGCAAGCAGATCATAGCTACTAAACTACTATGTCCTTCCTAGTAAATATTTCAAATGCCCTCCTTGAAACCTACTGAAAGAACTTATTCTAGCAGTAAATCAAATGACACCTGAACATCAGTATTACAACAAAATACTCATTGTGTGGCCATTACTTACACCAAAGCTCATCAGGCTATGAGCTGACTGTCTCCTACCAGAGACCCCCAGTTCTGCTCAAAGACTGAAATATTACCTTATCAGATTTAGATTTTAACTTGATAGGGAGACAGAGAAGAGGATGCTACAGGTATAGGAAATGGAACCGCATTACACTCTTTGGCTTTATTTGCTGGTTTATTTTGTTTTGTTTTGTTTTGTTTTGTTTTGTTTTGTTTTTTGACTATTTATGCAACCTAAAGTTATCTACTTCAGTTCTCCCCCAGGCCCCATTCATATTTTAGAGTCTGCTACCTTTATAAAGACTTCATTTTACAGAGTGTATCTTCTCTTCAGGGCCAATGCCTGCTTTTTGCATACAATTTAATGAGGTTTAAAAGCCATTATTACATGAGTGTATCAGGCGGAAATCTTAGTTGCAAGCTAACAAAAGCTGACTGAACAGGCAACAAGGAGTTGAGAAGTTTGGTAATTTGCCATCATCACAGAAAGGGCTAGAGAATAAAGCTTGAAACTACACTTGTATGTGTCAACTGTCACCTCCCCAAAAGCCCGTGGGGCAGAGGAATTATTGATAATAGAAGTTAAATTCATTAGACTCATAGCAGGTAGGGAGGAGATATATTAGAAAAAAAAAAATAGGAATATGTCTGAAGCAAAAAGTCAGGGCATTTAGCCTGAATGAATACTTTAATGTAGTTCTTTTAGAAGTAAGATTACTTGGTATTTGGCATGGTTTGTGACACAACAGCTTTGGAATGATAACACACAGTGAAGTGAGGAGGGTCTTTAAGAAAACAAATGCAATACAGTACAGACATGGAATAGAATACTATTCAGCCTTAAAAATATAGGAGACCGGGGCTGGGGATTTAGCTCAGCGGCAAAGCGCCTGCCTGGCAAGCGCAAGGTCGTGAGTTCGGTTCCCGGTACCAGAGAAAAACAAAAACAAAAACAAAACAAAAAAAAAATATAGGAGCTTCTGCCATTTGCAGCAATATAGATGGAACTGGAAGGCATTGTGATGAATGAAATAAGCCAGACACAGAATAATATATATACATATATTTTTTTAAATAGTCAAATTCATAGGAGCACACAGTAGCATTGTGGTTTATGAGGTTTGGGGAGAGATAGGGAGGTGAAAAATTAAAGCATGCAAAATTTCAAATGCATAAATAAAATCAAACTCATATATTATATGGTATTGTGCTTACAACTAACAGTAGAACTATATTTTACACTTAAAATTTGCGGAGGGCAAATCTTATGACATAAAATGAATAATAAAAAAATTAAAATAATGAATCAAGAGGAAACTTTGGAAGGTGATAAATATGTTGGTGGCTTGATGGTAGCAAAGTTATCAGAGGTATATAATTAACTTCAAACTCATCAATTTTTATGTGTTTAATATATACAGATTTTCATGTCATTCATACCTCGGTAAATCAAGTGTGGCCTTGAAGAGATTCTCTTGACAAGAGTGGTGACCTGGTAATAATGTCTCCAGAACAATTATGCATGCAGGACACAGGAGAAAATGACTTGGCAGAGATAACTGAGTCCACCAGCCTCCTGATTTCTGGAACAGACAAACCTGTCTCTTACTATCCTTTTCATTTGCTATTCCTAGCACACCATTTCCACACTTTACTATTCCTTTCTTCCTAGCACACCATTTCCTCACGTTACCATGTCACATCTCAGCATTTGTCAATTCTTGAAAGAGATCATTTCCCTGTGTTTATATTCTGATTCCTCCATCAGAATTTAAGCTCCCTAAGAACAAGGATGGATTTATTTGTTGCTACATTCCTGGGTCAAGAAAATTATCTGACACATTGTAAGTGCTCAGTGAATTTTTTGGAATAAATGAAAAAATCTGTATCAGACCAGTGAACCGTCAAGAATGATGGGAACACTGAAGAATTTCTGCAAGATGGAACCTGCATATGATCAGCATAAGAGAATTACCTGGCAGACCTCATATCACTGCTGGCAGAGAAAGCCTTAATTTCCCAGGACTGTTCCACTGAATAACACATTTCAGTATGTTAGGTCCTTGGAGTTTAACTTTTCTCTATACTGAAACATTTGCCATTTTCTCTAACAATGATGGGTGTGATATCATGGAAAAATTAAAATATGTACTAAGGCCTACATGGTGGTATTATAAGTAAATGTCTTATTTTTGCTTTTAAAAAAAAAAATGGAACACAAGGATGAGTGTCTACAGGCATTATTCCTTGAAATGTAGCACTAGGTCCGCTAAACTCAGAGTACAGCAATTGGGCCATAATTCATATTGTAGGGCCCCTTGATCAACACTCTGCCTACTTTCTTATGAACTCACTCAGCAAGCACTGGGACAGCTGGGGAAAGAAGGCAAGTGCCATTTAGAGATCCAGAACATGTGTCCATATAAAACTCAGCACCCTCCCACCACAAAAATATTCTCCTCTTTTCACATGTATCCTCACACTCTGGGATCATTCTGAAAGACTGAACCACAGAACCCTTCCCTACATTTCCCTGCCAACCAATTCCCTCATCCTATTTTATTTAAATCCTCGAATCTCACAGGAAATCATAAACTACTGGTGATTAATCAGTGTACATCTGTACCTCAAGCTGCTGCTCCCTCTAGGCAGGGTGGAAAACTACATATCCTGCTTGACTAGAATGGCCTGTTTTCCCTTGTTTTTTCTGTTATTAATGTGTCCCATCCCTTTGAATTCCGACTGAGGCTGGACTTTTGCAATGTTCCATTTCTGTGAATTACTAGGATATGGGGGAAATAACTCAGAACTGGGCTCATTTTCTCCTCCTGTGTAACTAATCATGAGTGCTGGGGGAAACACAGCATTGAAGCAAAAGCACTTACTTACAGCCTCATTCTAATTCCTGGGGTATCAATTCCCACCCCCAATAATCCATTATCTTTCCCACAAGAGACATGAAAATGTTTTGAATTCAACCTCTGACAGCTATAAACAGACTCAAATTTTGAGTTTGTGTTTCAGCTATCTCAGCCCATTGAGTAGAATTGAGATAGGATTCTTATCTCTTAAATATGAAATTTCAACTCTTTTCCTTCTGTGCCTTAAGGTAAGACATAGGCTTTTTATGCTTTTTTATTTAAGCTATTCAAAGACATTAGAAGAGACCAACTTTATAGTCCTTTAACATCTTATGCCATTTCTCTCAGAATGCATGGTGTTGAGGAGCAGAGGTTCTGAAGACAGACTGCCAGGGGTTAAATTCTGTCTTTATCACTAACTAGGTGTGGTATGATGGGCAAATTATTATTTTTTTAAGAGCAGAACATATTTATTTAGGGAAAGAAAGCTTCCGTCCAAGAGGGACAGAAGGGGACCCGAGTGGGTTGCCAAGGACCCTGCCTTTCCTAACGATTTTATAGAGAAAAATCACAAGGTGAGGCTGGTCCAAGATGGGAGAGGAAATGGGAAATCACAAGGTGGGCATAAGGTGGGACAAAACTATGGTCAGTCAATAAAAATTGTCAGCGTAAAATTGATTAAATCAGTATCAGATGAGGAAGCAGGTCACACAGCAAGTGGCATGAATACAGAACAGGGGCTTTTCCTGTAGGGGGTTGGGTAAGTGACTCTTCAAGGTGATCACCACCTATTTAGACTATCAATTGGTGGGAAAATTATTATTTCTTTGGCTTAGTTTGCTCATGTTTGAGAGATGGGTAAAATGAATATTAATTAGTTGAATCTCTACAAAGTTTTCACAACAGAACCTGGCACATGATAAACAATAGGTAAATTTTTAATCTTATCATATTTATAAATTGGCCAACAACCATACAAAGGTCATGTTACTGCAACCATCTATAGTGAAATGTATTTGTCTGGTCTACATTATGCATTAAAAATCAGCAGAGTTGCATCTCTCTTGCAAATTGCTGTATTTTCAGAACTATCATCCTGAGTCAAGTCATACATTCTCTCCCATAATCACTTCAAGAACTTTAGGATCATGGAACTATTGAAGTGGTTGCCATACTAAGTCACTAAACTATAATACAATTTTTGGATTTCTGACATCCTCAGCATTTTCCTGTCTGGTATATATATATATATATATATATATATATATATATATATATATTGATACCAAGAATGGAACTTGGGGCCTTCCACTTGCCAGGCAAGCACTTATGATGCTGAACTATATTCCAAGCCTTTTTTTGGTTTTTTTTTTTTTGAGACTGGGTCTCGCTATACAGTTCAGGCCTGACTTGAAATCACTGTGTAGCGCAAGCTGGTCTCAGATTTGAAACAATCTTCTGTCCTCAGGTCCTTGAGTCCTGGGATTAAAAGCATGTGTCACCACACCTGGCCTAGATTTTTTTTTAATTCTAAAAGTATTCATTGAGTACCTGATAAATGCTAGTCACTTTACAACACTGATCAAATCTGTTCTTAGGGAGACTATATTCCAGTGGGAAGAGTCAGAAATCAACACATAGGAATAGACTATTTTAAAAAATTGAAGAATGATTCAATCAGAGGGTGAGTGAGTGATTGAGAGATTCATTCAGAACCTTATATATTTTCTTTAAAAATCTCTCTGTAAAAGTGACATGTAAGCAAAAACGAGAAGGAAGCAGGAGAAATAGCCTGGAGGTTATCTGTTGGAACTAGCTGCCAGCAAAGAACAGCAAATGGGAAAAGTCTTAAGGAAGATTGTGCTCAGTGTGTTCCAGAAGAGAAAGGAGGTCAGCACATCTGGGACACAAAAAGCCCGAATGAGCATGGTAGGATATGACACAGTATCAGGTCAGACTTAAAATAGTGTTCTGAAATCACTGAGACTTGGAACAGAGGTCTGGAAAACCTAATTTGTTTATGAAAGATGACTCCAGCTTAGGGTGAAAAGGAATAGGGACTAGAAGGATTTGGGTGGGAAGAAAGGTTTATTTTGACAGACCAGCCATAGGGGCTTCAACTAGGCTGGGAGTGTGGCAGTTAAGATGGACTTTCAAGTTGATCGAATTGGAAACCACCTAGGACATTGGTAAAGTACACTTCTGGGTATGCCCAGGTGGGTCATGGAAGCGTGAGTTTGGGGGTCTATAGCTGATCTCTCATACCTTCTTCTCTGGTCCCATTCCCCTCTTCTGCTTCCTATCTGCCATAAACTAAGCAGATTTGCTCCACCTTGCGCACAGGTCACAACGTTTCTCCCTTGGAGAACAGAATCCAACTTCTCTTCCTTTAAATTGTGGCTGCTGTGTATTCTGTGCTGGTCGCAAGGTAGTGAAGCTAACCGACAAGGGTACTGCCTAAGGCAGAGCCTGCTGCCTGGGTAAACTGGAGATGGCATTTGCTGAAATGAGAAGGAGTAGGCACATAGAAGTACCGTGGAAGAGGTAAGTGTGCGACATTCAAGATTTTTTGGAGGGCTGGGGATTTAGCTCAGCAGCAAAGCGCCTGCCTGGTAAGCGCAAGGTCGTGAGTTCGGTTCCCGGTACCGGAGAAAAAACAAAAAAAAAAAAAAAAAAAAAAGATTTTTTGGAGCGGTCATATTTGACTCTGTGACAGTCGCACAACTATGACAATATCAATTAGGAAGATAATAACTATTTGGAAATAAAGGAGGAAACTCCTTTTCAAACATTTTTTTTCTTTTTGATACACTTGTGGAATTTCAATGTAGGAAAACTACAGTTAAATTATTTGAAAAAGGTGCCACCATAAATTGATGTTTTATATGTAAGTTCCCAAGAAACAAAGTCAAGCAGAAATCAGGAAAGGTGATTTTCATGTAGAAATTCTCTGAAGATTTGCTTCCCTCTCTTTGATTTCCTCAAATAGCCTGGATTTCTTTTCTAATTTTCTTGATAAATTCCATGGTGATTTTTTGACTATTCTGCAAATAAAGTAAGATATATATATATATACAGATAGACATAGAGGTATATATATAAATATATGTATATATAGAGGTGTATATGTGTATATATATATATATAGAGGTATATATGTATATATATGTATATATATATATATATATATATGCATACACATACAACCTCATGTTATTTCAGTAGTTACTTTCAAATAAATAGGCCTTATGTTTAAGTCTGCATCTCACTATGCATATACCTCCTCCTAGGAGAACAATTTTAATTTTATAAAGAATGTATCTTTGTAGAGCGTTAGATGACATCTCCCTGCCAAAGTTAGTGGCATAATTAAAATGTGTATGAAGCAGATAGATGGCAATTGACTCCCTGTGGTTCCCTCTAATATAGGTTCCCTAAATCACAGGCCTTGGTTATGACTACAGCAGTGTGTTGCCTTCTCTCTAACTACTTGCTTTACAATTGTACATACCATGCAGGAGACTTAGTTTGCCTTACCAGCTGCAGGAGTTTGAGATGTAGTATGAGGGTTGAGTGCCATTTTGCACATTTTCTTTAATTGAGGATCTACAATAACATGAAGGCTTTGAATTCACAGAAGAAAATGACTTCCTATTTCTTATGAAGTGAGCTTTAGAAAGCATAATGATAGAGTCTTTCAAACAAGCTAAGTGCACTCGTTTAGCAAAGTCAAGTTGCTTTAGCTATCATAGTTTAATGGAATGTTGCCCAAACTGAGCTGTGGCATTGAAAGCTGGCGATTCTTAGTAGAAGATGGGATTGAATTTTGCCAGTTGAACCTGGGAGTTCTAAAGACAGGATCACAAAGGCGAAAGAAAAAGGTTAGGTCTGTTAAGAAGATAAAACTTTGAGAAATAATCAGAGAAAAAGTGTGTACTTATTACAGTTATATAAACAGATAATCTAAGACTGAGAATATCCACTCTCTAATATATTCACAAGTTCAAAGCAACATCATTTATAATTGCCAAAACACGGGAAACAACTGAAATATGCAACCACACAAGAGGGGAGAAATAGTGGTCTATTCATGCAATAAAATTAAATGACATATAGGATTAAAATTCATGAATTAAAGCTATATTCAGGGATATGAATGAATCAAGATAGCATTAAATTAGACACAAAATAATCTATTCCGTAGAGTTTCATTTACAAACAACTGCAAATCAGACAAATCTGTAGAGCTGAAATTTTGGACAGTAATTTTATTTAAGGATATCTGCAGTGTGATGCGGAGGGAGTCTATGTGTAAAGACCTGTGGAGCATGCCTATGTCCAGTTTTTGACCTGGGTGATGTTTACAAGGGTGCTTACTTCAACATAACTCAATGAACTGCATATTTTCTGCTTTGCTTACTATTTGTTACATGTGTTAACTTTAATAACAAAATGCTTTAGAATTTGCACCCAGAATGTATTGGAAAGGATGAGTTAATAAAGTTCAAGTTAGCAGAAATTCAGCATAATCTTGCTTAAGTCTAATTATTTCCAAACACAAGATACAGAGGAAGAAAAAAAATAATGTTATGCTATATTATAAAACCAGAGAAGGGGAAGATCAGTCTGTAACTGCCATTGCTTTTACCTGATAGGCCAATGGAAATTCTGACCTATGAAAGATCTCATATTTTATAAGAAATTAGCTGTTTTCAGTGTAGGAAATGATACCAACACCAGACACGGTTTGGTAGAAGACAGAGAGAGTGGACTAAATTAATCCAACTAGAAAAGTGCCCAGAATAAAATTGAAGGAAATTAAAAGCTGTCAGGCGGGAGGAGATAGATTGAGAGACGTACCTGGGGTCCCTGACTCACCAGTGAAGCTTAATATATACTGTGTTTCTATTTAGTCTCAAATAAATCATAGAAGGAAAAAAAAAACAACAACATGAGCTATGGATGACCAATACCCAAAAAATTACAAATGCATAAACAGGAAATAATAAGAATGCAAGAAGCAACTGAGAACAACACAAGTTTTCTTAAAACAACCACAAATGCACAATGATAGTATTAAAATTAGTGCCACCTTATTTCAAAATTAGTGAGACACCTTATTTCAATTTTACCAGACAGGAGATAGAAGATGTAGGGACATCTTGGTTACATAAACATTTGCATAGGATCTCTGTTAACACAGCACTTTTCACGTTTCTTCCTTACCTGAACCATCTCGGATAACTATAATTACCTCCATTTTATGAAAAAGGATGCTGAGATTTAGAGCAGCTAAGAAAATCATCCATATGCATGTTACTACTATTCCTGCCACTGACTTCCATTATATCAAGCTCAATGCTTTTCTAAAACTAATCTCATGTAACTTAGTTTAGTTAAACTTTCTTCTGTGAGCACCTTTCCCAAAGTTGGATCCATGTGTGCTCCAAATTCTCCTTCATTGTTTTGTTTTTGAGAAAATTTTAAATTTCATGTTTGGAAAAGCCAAGAAGTAGTAAAAAAGTAAAAAGAAAATCTATTCATCATTTTTATCTTTCTGATACATTTTGTCAATACAAAGAAAAGAAAAAGACTACTTTTCTAGGTCTCAGGTTCTATACAGATTCACTGAACTGTTACCTCAGTATGAAGGAATTAAGTTTTTCTCAGGAACATAGAGCAAGGTCTAGTCTTTGCATAAAACAGACTTATGTTAGAAAACTGGTCAGCAGGCTAGCTCAACCACTAATTGTGTTAATGTCTTTAGTTCTAGTACTTCATTTTTCTTAACTAAAAGGGAGAATATTTGTTTTCTTCTTAGTAGGGTTGTCATGAAGATTTCAGAATGCAGTACAAATTTGCTCTGTAGTACCCTAATACAATATTTGGAATAAAACAGGTGCTAAATAATATTATTTATAATTGAACAAAATCATGGTGGCACTGGAGACTCTTTAGGCAGGTAAGCTACTGTCTTGGTTACTTTTCTCTTGTTGCTGAGACAAAATGCCCAAGCCCCAGAATTAAGGAAGGAAAGGTTTACTTAGTTTATAGTTTGTGGAGGTTTCAGTCTATAACCAGCTGGCCCCAAGGCTAGGTGGCAGAGTACAAGGGCAACACTTCGTGGTGGCACAAGACAGCAAAAGCAACAAAAGCAAAAATGTGGGTGAACAAGCTTCTTTTTCTCCCTTATATTGTAAGCAGGCTACCCCCACCCAAGGGGCGTGTAGCACTCACATAATCTCCATTCCCTCCTTTTGCACAGGCTCAGGATGAATAGGACCCTGGCCCTCTGCTGAATCACACTGCTGACCTTCTAAACTTCTCAGGTTGACACAGTGAACAACATCCTAGAGGATGAAGGGCATGTTCTTTTCACCCCAGGATGTAGAACTGCTGAATCACTTAGCTAAGGCTCTAAACTCTGCAAGCTGACACAATGTATCAACCAAAACAACTACCTTTGTAGATAAAAACTAGCCAACCACCTGCTTATGTAACTACATAGTTTTGTTACAATACAGCCCCAAAACATCTAATTTTATTTTATCTAAGGCTATTTTCACATTATAACAGTAGAGCTGAATGGTTATGGACAGAAACCATATGGCCCACAAGGCTGAAAACAACTTCTACCATCCTCTTAATGTAGAAAAAAGTTTATTTCTAGGGTGTAAGGAAAGGACTTTGGCAGCCGTACTCTATAAGTATCAACATTTGATGTTAGACTTTTGCATATGGAGGGTCATTCCCACGAAATAATTAATTATTATTGACCAAATTTTTTTAAAAAATGTTGAGAAATAATAATAATTATCTGGTTTGAATTTTTGCAAATTTAGTTGCCATCATAAGAATACTTACTCCAAAACATCAAGGAAAATATTATTACATTTACTAAACACTCAAATATATTATGTATGTAAAACAGTAACATAAGAATTTCTGCAAAACTATGAGCTTTATAATTAGACAATGTGAGCATTACTAACCAAAGATGTATTACAGAAATAAAAATTATTGCTCATCTTTTGGTTTTTGTTTGTTTGTTTTCCAGTACTGGAAATTGAACTCAGGACCTCTTACTTGCCAGGCAGGTGCTGTGCCACTGAGCTAAATCCCCAGCCCCCTATCTTTTGTTTGCATAAATATGTTTAAAAATGCAAAAATTCGCAAGCCTCACCAACTTTTATTATTAGCATTTAATAGAAACAAAGTACTAACAACAAAATTTATTGAACGCTGTCTTCGATATTTTCTTGTCACTGAGACACAATACCCAACATCCGCAGTCTAGCAGAGGTGAGGATTATTCTGGCTAACCTTTAGTCCACAGCTGGTGGGCTTCAAGGCAGAAAAGCATGAAGGAAGAGTCTGAGGGAGGAAAGGTGCTCAGGTCAGGGCAGCCACAATCAGAGAGAGAAGGCAGGAGCCAGGAAGAAAGATGCACCCTCCCAGGCTATGCAGTGCCCTCCTTCTTCTGGACAGAAGAAACATTCTAACACTAAGTCAGCTCTCCATTGACCCATGATTCAATCAGGGTCCCAAAGCCCCACCTCTGAGTAAATGAGGCTATAGGAGACATTCCAGGTCCAAACACCAGCAAATGCTTACTGCTTGCCAGTCTCACAGTTATATAGGTCTCCTCTAATTAAATAGATTATTATTATATCTGGGAGATGGCATATTACACGACATTTGTTTTCTGCATTTATTTTTATGTTAGTGTAACATTTTCACAGTGGTCTTTTTTTTATCATTTAAAATTAACCTAGTCCTTTTCACAAATGAAAAGGAAGGAAAATCTAACCACCTAAACTCATCTAACTTCTATTTCTGTTCTTGTTTGTCACTGAGAAATTTTGGAATTCAAGGGCGATGCTTACAATGAAATAAAGTAAAAAAAGAAAAGAAATCAACAATGCTATAGTCACTGCAACAAGAGAAAGAGATAATAAAAACAACAGTTTAAAGAAGCAGACAATAACATGCTAAATAATAAACAAGCTAAAAAGACTCCAGGTGAGAAAAATCAGAGATCAGAAGTCATACATTAGTTCAAAGGGCAATAGTCAGGTAGAAAAGGGAAGTGAGTGAGAACAGAATTCACACAAATCATGGGAAGTTTGAAAAAGATTCATAGAAATACAGCTGCCTCCCTCAATAGGGGCAGCAAGAAGCTAAATGAAAGTAGCAGAAAAGATTGTCAGAAATCATTTTAGTAAGAACATGATTGATACAACCAATCTGAGCTTGGAAGGGAAATATATTATTTTTCACTCTTGTATTCCAAAGAGAATTGCTATAGGGCTAGAAGAATGGCATACAAGGTATGCAATATATAATTGAGAATAACGTACCCTCCCCATATGTAAGAGAGGAGGGTGGTCAGGTTCCATAAGCTTCACCAAATGCTATACCATTCAGAAGCAACCTTACATTGGTATCTTTGAAGTTGGCAAGAAAGAGAAACACTGGCCACTACCTGAAGGGAAAAAGTATTACAAATCTACAATGATGAACTGAGGAATATAAAGCCAAACCCCATCTCAGAGACCACTCCAGCTTTAGGACAGAGACTCCCCCTAAATTCTTCAATTCTGGGCACACTTGAGAGCCAAACCCACGGGAAGAAGTGGGAAAAGACAGCAGGTGCTAAGCCTCAGATTATTTCAGCAAAGAAATCCACTATGTAAATGGCCAGAGAATTGGCAAGAAGCATCTGACCTAAAAGCCCTTTAGCGATGAAGCACTCAGATCAAAATCCTTTTCTGTTATGTTTTGTTTTGATAAATGTGGGAGGGGTAGTAGTTAAGTAAGAATTTCCCCTCTCTTACTAATCTGAGTGAGAAAATAAGAGGGAGTCTGAAATTGAAGGTTAGTGATTAACAAAGAAAAAGGCCCTGCCTGTTCAAACAGTTTTCAGCTTCTTCCTTTCAGCCTTGGAAAGAAAATACACACACACACACACCTTTTATACTGTTTTTTAAATTTTTATTTTAAAGAGAATTAAAAAAAAGAACAATAGCAAAATACTAACAACATAGACAAAAACAAAGCAAAGCAAAAACAATGAAAATGATACAGGGTTTCAGAACAGAATAATAGGAATTAACAGTGGTTATTATATTTGTTATTTTTAAAAGAGAAAAGAGCTAACCAATCAACAACAGTGAAGACGAAAGCAAAGCAACACACAAACAACAAAAATAATACATGATCTCAAAACAAAATGATAGGAATTAACAGTGCTTGCTATATTACATACTGTTATCTTCAACAAAGTTGCTCAGTCCACCAGATGTAAGAATGTAAGATCGATCAAATAATCAAAGAGAGTAACAAGTAATAAAAAAATTGGAAGTGAAGGTATATGTGAAGATACACACACACCCAAAGAAGTTAAATGCTTGAATCTTAGATTTTTCGCAGTCATCTCAAATATTTTTTTATAAAAGAACCTAAGACACTTATTGTAATTTCCTGCTCACTTCATGAATTTTAGCTCTTATAAAATCATAACCCAAGTTGTGTCATGTTTTAATGGTTTTGTCTCAACAAAGAAAGTTCTGAACTCAATCCTCCCCTGTGATTCAACAGCACCAATGATAAGCACACAAGCGTTTGTTTCCCTTTCAGGGCTGTATTGCATATGCTCTTTTCCTTATCCCACTAATACAAATACACACACCTACATACACACACATACATTTTCCTTATCTCACTAATACAAACACATACACACACTCATGCACACACACACACACACACACATGCAGCAGAATACCATGGAGGAGAGGCACTATGGCAGGCTAGAGGCAGCAGTGCTCACAAGACGCTTCAAAAATGATCACTAAGCTACACAGGTACTTGAGGTGTGAGTGGCAAAAAACCTGTAAGGTTGAAGGAACTTGAAGGAGAATCCCATCTGATGAATGCCAGTAACAGGGGTGTTTAGAAAGAGAAGCAGCGTTGCTTCTCAATCCCAGAGCTCCTTACAGCCCAGGAATAAAGGTGAACTTAGTGTCTCAGGAAAAGAACAAATCCCTTCAGGGAAGCAAGCAAGTATGGCAATCGATGCCCAGCCTTGCAGCCACTGCCCCGTGCTCATGTGCGCTCACTCTGCTCCCACTAGGAGGCAGAGATCAATAAGTGAGATATTAGCAAGAGAGCCCTTCTCAGATCATGGAACTAAGAAAAGCACACTCAGAAAACTGCTCAGCGGGGAGTGACTGAGTTAGAATTGATAAGTCCTAGGGGCAGGGAGAAACAAAGGTCATGGTCACAGTCATGGGGCACTGAGAGTTCTACGGGACAGTGAGAGACACAGAGGCTTGCAGCAGCTGTAACTGGTGGGATCCTGGGGTGGAGAAAAGACACTGGAGCAGGGTCGGAGTGTGCAGTTTCCCACGGCACGCCCCCGGGCCGCTGAGCTCTGTGCCTGTACAAACTCCGCTCCACTGCTTCCCTTTCAAACACCACTGAGTTCCGTGCCCAAGTCGGACCCCTCCCGTCCCTCACCAAAAACTGCTGAACTCTGTGCCCAGAGAAGCTCCCTCCCAGAGTCCCCCAAACGCATCGCAGTTCCAGGCAGAGTGGCCCTTCTCCATGAAGCCCTAAATGTCACTGGATTCATTGGCTGGAAAGAGGTTCTTCTTGGCACAGGCAGAAAGATTAACGCAGAAAGATTAACGTGCTCCCCCTGAAAGCCAGGGAGGAGTGGCAAGGTCAGAAGTGTTAGGTTTCTGGCACAGAAAAGGACCAAACAAAGAAAGGAAAGAACGCCTTTACTCCGCACTTAGAGAGGAGAGGGCAGCATGCCATACTGGGCTCCTCTGGGGCTAAACAAGGGAGCTGAGGTTTATAAATACTCTGGTTAGGGGCAGAGCTTAGGGGAAGGGCTTAGTGAGGTAGCATGAGCTGATCGGAGATTTCTTAGTGCCTGCGGGAAGGGTAAGAGGAAGTCGTACAGTGGGCTAAGGGGAGGAGAAAAGCAGCGGGGCGCGGGGGAGGACATTGGGAAGATAAACTGTTGTTTTGGGGTTCAGCCATGTTAGACCACTATCACCATAATAATTCAGCAATTCATACCTGGGCAGGAGGGCTGGGGATTTAGCTCAGCCGCACAGCACCTGCCTGGCAAGCACAAGGTTGTGAGTTCGATTCCTGGTACTGGAGAAAAATCAAACAAACAAACAAACAAAAAAACAAAAAACATACCCGGGCAGGAACCTGTCAAGAAGGTTTGGCATGGTGCATTCTTTCAGAGTAGCACAGGAAAAACAGATGCAAGCAACTGCGGGGATTATTGTTGTGGAAACGGGGAGGAGATTCAGGAATCCCCTGGAGAGATCAGAAGATTGGCCGCTGAACGAGACCTCTGTTTCCCTAACCCCGTACAACAAGCCCATACAAAGGCAGGTGTCTGATCATAAGACAGAAGCAAACATCTCTAGCTAGTCACATCCACAGGAGCACAGCTGAAACCTAGCAGAGATCTGTCTGCAGAGGAAATGAGAAGCAAAAGCTGGCTTGGGGTCCCAACTGGACCTCCCAGCCCATATTCCCCTGCAGACAAGGGAAGGAGTCATGAGAGGGGCCAGCTGAAGCACTGGTTTATGTGCCAACCTCCCCATCACAACCACAGAGACCTGGAGCTCTGCCCTCAGAGATACAAGCCAAGGTCTCTCCATTTTTTGTTTTTTTTCTGGTATCGGGAATTGAACTCATGACCTTGCGCTTGCCAGGCAGGCGCTGTGCCACTGAGCCAAATCCTCAGCCCCTTGTCCCTCCATTTTTGAAGGGAGTGGGGAAACACATGGGGCAAATTCTGACTACTGTATAAGTAGTTCTGAGAAAACTCTTTAGTGGTTTGGTGTATGTGTAGTTCTTTCTTATTTTTTCTTTCATCTGGTATTGCTTTTAGTAAGAGCTAAGGGACTGGCAGCGTGCTAATAAGAGTTCAGGATTAAGAGTGAATGTTTTTATGCCTTTTGCTCCTTGCTTAATTACTTTAGGTCCTTCTGAGGCTAAGGGCTGTTTCACAGGGTTACTTAAAATAATTTTCTTGTTTGGTCACAAATTGGACACAACTTCCCGGTACCTTCTACCATGGTCCATTAAATCTCCTTCACCATTTTCATACTTTCCCTGTCATGCCCCCTCCAGTCCCCATTCTCTTTCTTCTGCTTTTGAGTGGCTTTAATACTGGCAGCACAATGTATTTTTTATTGATTTATTTATTTTGTTTTTCTCTTTCTCAGAATACACATGGGGGAGTTTGTATATGTGAAATGATGAATAAGAGTTAATTACTGCTTTATCTTCATACTATGGAGTGCTTTATCTTGACAAGTCAGGATTACACTCACTAAAATTGTTTGTAGAGGATTTGAATAAAGCTGTCCATTGGTAAATTACTCCAACCTTTTACCATTCTCCTCAATCAGTAATTCCAAAGGGTAGAGAGACACTGATACAATCATACTAGGGGATTTCAGTATTCATTTGACAAATAGACAGGAACTACCAGCTGGATGTGGTGGTGCATGCCTGTAATCAGCACTCAGGAGGCTGAGGCAGGAGGATCCACCTGAGTTTGAGGCCAGCCTGGGCTACATAAGCAATTTCGAGGCCAGCCTATACTACATAGCAAGACTCTGTCTCAAAATGAAACAAAACAAAACAAATAAAAAATACTAGAGGAAAACATGAATCGTGATTTTATTCAGTAGTATATGCAAAATAATAAAATAAAACATGTAAGTTTGTCAGTATATTAGTTGCAAAAATATTCCTTTAAAACAATCATAGCATGATTACTGGTATAGTCTGAAATACTACAAATACAATAGTCTACTGACTGCTAAGTCAATAATCTGTCACAAAATAAATGGAGAAGAAAACGGACCACTTCATGTTTTGGTTCAAGTACAACAAATCCTAAAAGTCACCAGATATCATAAAGAAAACAAATGGTTAACTCGTAAAAAGTAAATCAGTTTTGTCTGTCTTGTGTACAGAAGTTAATTGCTTTCTTCACCTCCCTGAAAATGTAGTCAGCTTACCTAACCACCAACTCTTTAGATAATCACACTGTATTTGTGCACCATTTACTTTAACATGTTTCTATAAATAGTTAAATTATTTTCCCTAGAAATCTCGACTCCCTAATGCTTACTAAAGCTCATTCTAACTTTTTCATTACTAGAACTTTGAGAGGTGTAATGAGTATTCCGAGTAAAATCAATTGTGTGCTAGATGTGCAATTATTGGGATCTTTAACATATATGCAATAAGTAAATAAGCACTGGAGAGTCTTGCTGTGAAGGGATTCAAAATAAAATAAATGATGGAACTAAAATTGAAGAAGCAGATTATTTCTCACCAGGTGTTTTGGGAATATAGAAACACACTGTAATTTTTTTTTACTGCTTATTCTCTGAAACAATTGGAAAATGCCCCAGGAATGACATTAAGACAAATAATTTATGCCACACAAATTTTTAAACCATAAGCAACTTCATTAAAGAGCTTCCCCTTGGTAGCCTGAACTAAAACAGCTGGCTTTAACTGTTGGATATTAAGGAAAAAAAATAAAATTTCTTTGGCAATCAAAATCTCTTTTTTGGATTTATAATGAGTTTCTTTATTTAAAATGACCCAAAGAAAACAAACGAGCCTCATTAACGCTGACTGTTGGATTTTGAGAGAAATACAATCAAGAATTTTCTTAGTGCTTGCTGTAACCAGACAGGGTTTGAGGTCACTCAAAGGGAGACGGAGACCTCAACTTGGTCTACAAGGTAGGTCTGACCACAGAAAACAATTTCAGGAAACGTCAGTGAAAAGCAGGGGCAGTTTATTAGGCAGAGTTAGAAAGTAAGAGAGAGTGAAGAGAGCACTAGAAGGACAAGAGTACACTAACTAGAAGGGCACACTGATGAAGAGATTCTAACTGACCCAATCACAAAAAGGCCACCTTTGTAAATTAGCTGAGGTCAGCCAGGGTCTCCCCAGTCATTATCTCAGCAATGGATCTGCAGCTCCAGAGGAATCCTTAAGGCTTGAAGGGCAATTTGGTTCTTTGAGATGATAGTTCTTGCTTGAGAATGGGACAGACCTCATCTTGTGTTGGGGTTACGGTTCCTGCTTTGGGAGGGTGATCTCATCATGGGGTGGTCTGCAAAGCAGTGCTTTCCCTGGAACCTGAGATGATTCCAGCTTTAGACAGGTGGCGGGAGGATTCTAGGCATTGCTCTGAGGGGAAGCAGTTCTACTTATGGTAAAAGTTGGGAATCATATGTCTATAAATTCTGAAAATTACTCGGAGTCCTGAGGCTTGAAAGGAGATGAGATAGACTAGGTGCATTTAAGGATAATAAACTTTGTAATACAAATGCTCCTTAAGTGATTACCATGGCTACTACAGATCTGAGCGGGGATCTGACTCAAAGTTGGAAGGTAATAAAGGAGACAAAAAGTTGACAGCAGAGATGCTAAACATAGAACTATAGTTTCCTTTCCATTTTTATTTCTTGTATACTAACTCATGTATTACATGCCAAACACTATTCTCAACGTTTTATTTCTATTAATTTATTCAATCCTTGAAACAAAGTATCATTACAGGGGCTGAGGGTTTAGCTCAGTGGCACAGTGCCTGACTGGCAAGCACGAGGTCTTGAGCTCGATTCCTGGTACCGGAAAAAAAACAAAACAAACAAAAAACAAAAAACCCCCAAAGTATTATTACCATTAGCTACATAATTTCAGGAAGTCAATGCAAAATGAGAATGCAGAGCCCAAATGGCTATAAGAATGTATTTTTTTTTCTTTCTTCAATGGTTTTTTAGCTAATCCTGGAAGTTTTTAACTTGCTATGTCATACTTTGCTCCCTCATACAGAGAAAGCTCTGTTTTAAAGATGATACAAATTGGGCAAAGACTGTAAGGCGTTTATGTGAACATGTGGTCTGCCTTAGGGAGGGGCACATGGCACAATCAGAGGCAATGAACTATCATGAGATGCCCTTGGAATCCTGGGAAGAAGACGCACTCTTCTCATTGGACTCGCATGTGGAGGTTCTGAAATCTGAAGCTGCTTCTACTATGATTCTCCCACATGAGGCTAAGTCTAAACACATTGAAATAGGACACAGAGCCAAACTGAATCTATACTATATTTTGCATTTTTGGTCAAAATATACTTCTTTAGGTTTCATCAACTATATTAGCCCATAAATTCCACCTGTAGGTGATTTCATCTTAAATTGAGTTTTAGGTCTGATTCAGGCAGAAAAATTCTCCCTCCTTCCCCCCATGCCCCAAAGATGTCCCAATTCTGATCCCCAGAATGTGTAACAATGTTAATTTAGGTAGGGAAAAGGATTTTGCAGGTGTGATGGAGCTAAGAATCTCGATATCTGAGCATTGTGCTGGACTATCCAAGTGGGCTGGCTGTAATCACAAGGTTCCCTATTATAGGGGATAAGATCAGAGGAGGTAGAATCAGAAAACAAAGGTGAGCATGAGCCAGAGTAATGAACTGAAAGAATAGGGACAGTCTGTAGGAGCTGGAAAAGCCAATGAAGTTGATTTTCCTTTAAAGCACACAGAGAACCCTCCTGCACCCATGTCATACTTCAGACCTCCAAACTGGAAGTTATAAGTGTATGATCTTCTGAGCCACTAAATTTGCAGTAATTGTTTTTAGCAGCAATAACAAACTAACATAACCTCTTGCAGGAAGAGCAGTAATTGATGCAGACTTATATCAGAATATAAGGAAAAGCATAATTTATTTAAACATAAAAGTAAAGAAACATAGACAGGTTTTGTTAGCAGTATGGACAGAAATTTGTTTCCTATTTTCTATGTGTTTCTATAAAAAAAAACTTGCAGGAAGGTGGCTATTTTTTTTTCTATTTTTACTATTAGTATTTGATTATAACCACCTAATACACCATCTTTTTTCCACCCTGAAGAATTTATTGCATGTACTATACTTTTAGAGCAAGTTGTGATGTCTAGGGTGGAAGTTGCTGTGGGAGATTCTAAAGTTTTAGAAAGAGACTCATTAGAACAGGTATTCTCAATCTTTCTTCTGCTTCCTACCCCTGAGGGATGCTAGATACACACATAAGACACAGTAAATGTTAAGCAGAGAGCGAGATCCCTTCCTGCTCCTATTGTGAATCTCATCATTAGCGGTAACTATTTTATTGTATTTTTTGCATCAGCATGAGAGCAGAGAGTGATTTAATCCCACCTCTGCAAATTTGGCTATGGAAGAAAAATGCAGGATATGAATGTACATGGAATCTCATCTTGAGTGTTAACCATGTTCCCTGCTGGGAATATCTGTAGGGTTGTTACTGAAATCCCCACTAGGAATAAATTTTCATGAAGGATGGAGAAGATTGCTAATAAAACAGTCATCCTCAGGGAAGTGCTTCCTGTGAGCTGCTAGACGAGGCCAGCAATTTTAATGATAACATGGAGTGTCTCTCAGATTTGTGCTCTCTTGTTTCAGAGAGGAAAAACCCATGATTCCAGAAAGATTGAAATGGCAAGAAGTGTCTTCAAAGGACATAAACACAAGAAAGCACTAATATAAACCAGGGCACCAGGACTGACACTGGGGACTCAGACTTCAGCAGAGAGCTGCATAACTCTGAGCTTTGACACACTGAGGAATGAAATCTCTCAGCTCCAGCAAGGATGGAACCTAGCTTCCAGGAGGAGAGGTGATAAACAACTTGGAAGAGTGGAGGCTGTACAGGGAGACCCAGGAAATGCTGCTCCAGTGACAGGCAGAGCCAAGATAATACAGGAAAGGCAAACAACACAAGTTCACTCTTGGAGAGGACTGGGGAAAAATGGAAGGTTTCAGCAATATGGGATAAGAAGGAGTCAGGAAACATCTTGTTATGGTTCATGTGTCTCAGTTTTTAATCCCAAAGGCAGTTCATCCCAAATAAAACACAACAATGCGTATTTCCTCTTCCTCCAGTTTACCCTTTCCATTTGTACACAGGACACAGTAGCTCAGTCCTGTCCCCATCACACTTATACACAAGCACCTACAGCCACATACACACACACACACACACACACACACTTTAGTTGAGCCATTGGCTTTTGGCCATTCATTTTTGTTTACAATTTCAAGAAGAAATGGTACAGACTAATAATCAAGAAAGGGAACTGCTCTGCTATCTGTTCCAGGTGTAGAAGTGGGGGGAGACTGTTAATACCAAGGGACAAGGATTTGCCCAAATTCAGTCTACTACACACTTCAACAAAGAGAGAGAAAGTGGCAATGTATACTGTATGTTATATACAACTGGCTCACGGTAGGGAGAAAAAAAGGGTATAGAAAGCTCAGCTAATAATGTTCCACACGTAAAATAAACTTGCTAAAACAGCAAGTAACACCCTTACTCAAGCACAGTCCACAGAAGTACAACATGAAGCAAAGTGGCCATGTCCACAGTAAGCAATGAAATATCAGGGCCAGGCATGAAAATGAAGAGCCAAGCACCAAGGTTCTTTGTAGATGCCAAACCATGCCTGTTCCTCTCTCGCTTATTTGAAAGTTTTTCCTTTCCCACACCATGGATACTTGAAAGTCATTTTTAATTAAAAAGAGGGAGAAGAGGAGGAAGAAAGGAAAAGGGTGAGAGTGGGAGGGAGGGATGGAGGGAGAGAAAAAGAAGGAAATAGAGAGGAAGGAAGGAAAAAAGAAGAGATAAAGGGATACCAAATGACCTTAACATTTCTCTTAGCTTTACTAAAGTTTAGACAGTCTTCCTGACTACAGGCCCTAAATTTCATTTTCTTAGAGTTTTACTTTAGAAAGCATGTAGAATTATAAATTCTTTCTTTCTGAGACACAAATCTTCTACAGCCTAGGAGAAGGGCCTTTTCCTAGGAATTGAAAACCAACAGTTTGAAATATAACCTTCAAGAATGATAGGGCAAGCCAGGCTTGGTGGAAGGAGGATCTAAGTTCCAGCCCCGCCTGGATGGACAATTAGCAAACACAGATGACCTAATCACATTGACCTACCTCACCCCACTAATTATTCTCCACAACTTTTCCATTAGCTTGCTTCAGTATTTAAAAATCCTATCATTTTGGCAATTGAGTTAAATCTTCCTCCCCTAATCAAGTCTTGACCCCCATTTTATTAGTCTTAAGTAAAGCCTTCCTTGACTGTCTAACTGGTGCAATTTTTCTTTTTTTTGGTTTTTGGTTTTTCTCCGGTACCGGGAACCAAACTCACGACCTTGCGCTTGCCAGGCAGGCGCTTTTTGCAGCTGAGCTAAATCCCCAGCCCCCAATTTTTCTTTTATAAAGGAAGGATTTCAATTTACAATTTGGAGGTCTGGGTTATACTTTCCATAACATTGGCTCTGTCCTAAGCTGCTTATAGTAGGTCTATTCTTATCTAATGTTGCAGGAGTTTATTGCTTCTCTTCAATGTTAAGAGAGTGGCATCTTTAATTCTTTTTTTTTTTTTTTTTGGGTACCAGGAATTGAACTGAGGACCTTCAGCTTGTGAGACAGGCGCTTGTGCCTCTGAGCTATATCACTGGCCCATAGTAATTCACTGATTTCTTTGTTTTTGGTACTGGGAATTGAACTGAGGACATTGTGCTTGCCAGGTAGGTGCTTGTGTCACTGAGCTATATCCCCAGCCTGACATCTTTAGAATGAATACAAAAAACAGAATTATCCAAGCCAAGATTTCAACCTGCTGTAAAGGAAGGGAAGGGGAAAAAATAGAATCAAGTTCTGTCAGTTACAAGTACAAAGTCCCTGTGATGAATGTAGTCATTATGTACACCTAACCGTACCAATAAACATAATTAATTTGAAAAATTCTTTTCATCTACAGTCACTCTTGGTTCCAAAACTTGTATTAAGTTAAGGTTCTTTAAAAAAAAAAAAAAAAAAAAAGATTCCAACCAGCCTGAGCTTTCAGCCCTGTTATTGTTTGGTTTGTTTTTTATTTTCTCTGAGTATGTGTCTGGTCATCCACCCTCTTCCATTTACTTCTTCAGCAAGTATTTCTTGAACATTTATTTTATGTGAGGTGCTGTTTATATTTGATAAACATCAAATATTCTCTCCAAAACCTGACTAAATCTACAGTAAGGTATGCATTTTTAGGATCAGAATACTCCATTATTTCTTACAACCTGCTATTTTTTTTAAAGTAATAAATTCTTAATATAAGAAAATTAAAACCCAACTGGATAATTAAATCACCCAAGGGAGTGGGAATATTTGAGAGACTGCTTGCTAAAAGACCTGCCCACAAAACACTGTATCATCTCACTGAAAGGAAATGCTATTACATATTGTTAAAGATGTCTACATTAGTCACACAGGATCTAGAAGCATTTTGCCAGGGTATCCAACTCTTGAATTTATTTCTCTTATTTTCTATGACAAGGAAATGAGCATGGTTATCAGCATGGCATTTTGTTGATTAAATCAAATTTCTACAGCAAGGCAAGTCAAAAATGTTTCCCCCCAAAGAACACCTGTAATAGCCTATCATTCATATTTAAGGAGAGAGATAAAAGAGAGAGGAAAAACACCCTACATTTTGTAAGAGGAAGATAAAATTCCATTGTGTTCAAGTATTTCAAGCATAAAACCTTTTGAAATCCACAGTCACTAATAGCTCTGCTCTATAGGAGTAAACTATTCCCTGTTTGAAAGCAATTAACTCTTTCAAACCTCAAAGGATAGCACAATGTTGTTTATCACTCATCATGTGGATTAGGCTTGAAAGTGTTTTGGGCAATAATACATCCAATTATCCCTCTTTGGAATTGTTTTCTACCTTTAAATGGGCTTTTGATGCTTTATGACACTTTTATCCAACAAAAAGAGGAAAATATATTATAAATATTTGGGTGTTTCACACTGATAATATCACCGTGGTTTCAGCAAATGGCTTTGGCAAACTTCCTCACATAATGACTCTGCACTACTAGCAATACCAAGGGCAACCACGCAAGAATGTTCGTGTTCTGTAATGAACCCCCGTATTGCTGGAGCTCTTTGAGAGACTAAATAAAACAATGCTTTGTAGCTTTTTTAATGACTTAATTTTACAAGTTATTGTAGCATCAAGAAATAGGTTAAAGAGAAAGCAGTTTCATATAAAAATTAAGAGCGTAAGGTTTAGAGTTATAAATTCCTGAGATCACATCCCAGCTTCATCACTCTGTCCTTGTATGACCTTGGGTAGATTATTCTTTAAAGCTGCTTTATCATCCATAAAGCACACCTATTAAAACCTACCTCAAAATACTATTTGGGGAAGGGAAGAAATTTAACAGCATCTGGACATAAATGGCACATATTACATAATTGCATAATTGGCAACTTTTACTATGTTTTGATCCAGTAAAGTAGATCTGAGATTGTCAGTAGGAAAACGGGACTAGAAAATAAGAAAAGCCATCATCTTTTTAGTAAAACACTCTACCTTACAAGAAAGCTATTTAAAGCTTTGTTTCTGTTAGATGAAGTAGAATAAGCTCAAGAGTTCAAGCTCCTCCTGACATGAACCCCGATTTTGAAGAAATTAGAGAATCAGCCGGTCTAATCTGATAATACTGAGAACACTTGACTGAATGTGAGAAAATATAGTCATGTCAAGGTGATGCGATGCCTCACAATTTAGGTTTCTTGGAAAAACCCAGGAAGAGCAAGCATACATTATAAGAGAAAAGCATTTTTGCAATTTATTGTATTCAGTTAATAAATATTTTCTCTACCATGACAGTCTGACTAGAATGAGGTATTGGAAGACTGATTGAGAAAATGATGGATGACTCAGTAGACAAAATAATCAGACAAGGTGACTCAGGGAGCCGAATGTACAAGAGTACGAAATGCTTCTATCACTGTACCACTAGCACAAAAGACTGGGTCTCATGTCTTTCAGATCACTAAGTCTCCAGCTAATCTTTCTTTTTTTTTTTTGGTTTTTCTCCGGTACCAGGAACCGAACTCACGACCTTGCGCTTGACAGGTAAGTGCTTTGCCGCTGAGCTAAATCCTCAGCCCCTCCAGCTAATCTTTCGTCTACATACTGGGGGAGATGGAACTAGATGGTGAATATTTTAATTCAAGGGATATTTTATAGGAAAAGACATATTGTCATAATCCTCCTGAAATTATTCCCTTGCACTTGAAACATACTTACCCCATCATTCTTACCATTTTCTGAAAAAGTCTTTGAAAACCTTCTCTGATATCCTCACAAGATATGATCACAAATAGAGTAAATGTCTGTTGCCATGCATTGTACAACAGAAAGACAGGCTCATAAAAGCACCAGAGTATGTCTTCCTCTGCTTTACTCACTGGACCTACCACCATAACGCTTCTTGCTCTTCCCCAAAGTCAAAATGAGCATGAAAGGTAAACATTTTGAATCGATTCAGGAAACGGGGGCAGCTACAACATCACAACTAATGACACACAAGAAAGAAGATTTCCAGACTTGCTGCAGAAAATGGCCAGAACAATGTAATTGCACAATGTAACTGCGTTCAAAGTGAGGAAATTATTTTTAGTAAGATAAACAGCAATGTGCCTTTTATTGTGATTTTTACCTTAAATATTCAATGTAATTTTTGATCACATCCCTGTATGCATTAGTTGAACTTATTTTAGAAGCACAAAAGTTATTAGCAGGGCTTCTGACACCAAACTTGCCTAGGTTCATTCTTCACTCTGCCACTGACCAGCTACATGTCTTTCAGCACATTTCCTGTCCTCTCTGCCTCAGTTTTCTCAACTGCACACCAAAGCATATTTTAAAAAGAAATCATCTCAAGTGTCTGCTTTGAATATGGACTTAAAAAGGGTACTCAATTTAGTTATTTTTACCCTTTGGGTTTTGTTTCTGTTCTTGGTCTATTGTATCAAAGCTTACCCTATATCCAAGGTTTACCATGCAACCACAATGACCTCCACAACCTCTAATTACTTTTCTAAATACAGGAAATAATGCAGACCTTCCTCCAAAACCTTCAGTGATTACCAGACAAGCAGTTCTTCACTTCATCTATGACCTTCATCTTCATCCTGGTGTTTTATTTGTTTTGGTTTTGGTTTGTGGTGCTGGGGATTAAATACAGGGCCTTCACACTGAACTACACCCCTGGCCTTATATATATATAATTTTGAGACTGAGCCTAGTTAAGTTACTAAGCTGCTTAGGCAGGACTTGAACTTGCAAGCCTCCTGCCTCTGCCTCCTAGGGTACTGATCTTACAGATGTGTGCCACCATTTCCAGATGACATTCTTATTTTAACCTGTCCCTTGGTTATGTTAAGCTTTATCATCAAATCCCCCAAATGGAATCAGCTGATGGTCCAAGCTAATGTTACACATACAAAGTTAAACCAACTCTGTCTCTTGTTTTTGACTCTCTCTTTTTCATCAGCCCATTAGACCTATCAAACTATCAGACTACCTATCATAGACCTATCAGACTACCTGATACAATTTAAAAATATTTAGTTGACATTCAGGTGCAGAGCTAGGAAGTAAACTAGACCCTGAGAAATCAGAAAAGTATAAGATTTCAGGTACTGGTTAAGAAAGTTGTGTAGGTATAGTCTCAAAGTATTTTTACTGTATAACATAGCCTCAGAATACCCCCCAAAGCTACATATATATGTAAAGTACAAGCCTAATTCACAGCTCCTGATACTTAGTAGACCATGCTTTGCATAGCATGACTTTGGATCACTAACCACATGTGATTTCTTAGAGATGGGATCTGGCCCAAGGGCAGCCAATCTACAGTCTGATTTTTAAAAAAATCTACACCGTGTAATAAAAATAGATGATTTGGGCCAATCAGTTTCCCTTGTAAATCTGCAGCAATAATGCCTGAATCCATTAGTGATAGGAGGTAAAGTGGAGGATGCTGTGAAGGAGAGTTTTGGACCATAGCAAGCTGTGTTAATTACACATTAATCACCTGAAGTGTTTCATTGCTGAATGGACTCTCAGGCTTTAAAGAGTTTATTATAAGTGAATAATATAGTTCAGCAACAGCAGGGGAAAGCTAGGCATTGAGAGGGATCCGCGGGGCCTTGACAGATTTCATTTTGTCCTCCCGTGTCTGGTTGGGGTGACACAGAATAATTCTATTTCCAGGTCTCAAAGTATCATTGTTGTACTTGCAAAGGAACAGACACCAGGAAGCCCAAAGTCAGCTCTTAGTAAAAGTCTCCGAGAATAAACTCTCAGACCAGCCTTTACCACTGACACCCTCCTAACTCAAGTCATAAATCCAATTATTATTACTAAACAATGCTGACAGACTGGCATATTCTGGTCATGGATGCATGATCACAGAACATTATATATCTTAGCTAAAGCATTCCATAGTGTTTGTCAAGGATCAAGAGCTTGGAGAGAAGCAAAGGATGGATGAGACCAGTTGAAGTTAACCCTTACTATGTACAGTTTTAAATCATATTTGAACAGAAACTAAATAAGCATAGGAAGCTGTTAAATGGGAAGTAGAGCGGAGGAGATGGAAGCTGTCTTAGTTACTTATCTCTCGTTGCTGAGACAAAATACCAGACATCCAAAGTTAAAGGGCAAAAGGTTTATTGAGCTCACAGTTTGTAGAGGTTTCAGTCAATAATCTGCTGGCTCCAAGGCAGGGTGGCTTGGTAAAAGGGCATCATGGTGTAGAATCAGTTCAAGACAAGCAGAGCACAGCAAAAGCAAGCAACCAAGAAGCAAGACAACCACCTTTCTGTCCCTTATATTGTATCCAGGTTACTGGGATCAGGGCTGTGCCAAACCAATATGAACACTGATTTAGTAATCACACATCCTTCATCCCAGCATTGCACTGTGAATCAATCACATACTGTAGACCCAGCTACCTCTGGAAAAGTCCCACCTATGACCACATAAGGCTCTGGGTGATATCTAGACACAAACATAACAGAAGCTAAAACTGAGCAAGGGGAGGTAGGGATTTGGGGAGAGACTGATTGTTAGAACTTTCTCCAGTTTTAAAGACTTTCCAAGTGTCTCTTCAGTTTTTCTTTATTAAAGTATAGTAAGTGACTATCCTTTTCAAAATGTAGACAACAAAATAATACAGAAGTGATATCTTTCTAGACCTCACAAATACATACCTGGATCTGAGCTTCTTTTTATCCTTATTTCTAATTAATGTTATTTTAATTGATAAATCATAACACATTTACAGGGTACAGTGGGATATTTTGAAAAGACAAATAGGAAGGTTTGAAAGAGAGCAGATAAATCATATCCATTCTACCTTGGGTTCTGAATTCACTGAGAAATTCATGGGCATCAAAATGCTCTTTTACAGCAGGAAACAAGGAGAGTAGATTAGAGTAGAGTGCACACTCTCTTCAGACCACAGTTATAAACGGAAAATCTGTAGGTATTATATTTGACTTCTTCATGCCTGGTTCTCTTTGTCAGTCTCAACAATCAACTAAATCAACACTGCTTCCTTCGAAAACTATGATTTAGATGGTTAGACAGGGAAAAAAAATCAAAGTCACAGCCTTGTTGAAACTGAACCCCTCTCACTGATACATGAAAACAGGACTAAAATTTCCCTGACAAAACAAAATAATTGACATGGTAAATGACATTAGCCATCCATTAAAATGTCACAGAATGGATGCTTCTTTCAATGAAGTTCTCCTTGTTCAGTGGTTCCGTGATAGCTGGACCATGAAGTTTCTTCAAATTCATCCACATATGATAATGTGCCTTAATAGGAGGGCAAAGGCCACTCAACCTTACCCAAAGAAATTACCTCATATAGAACAACACTATACTTGAAATTCTACATAGTGACATTGTCACCATATCCCTTATGATATCTAACACTCTTTGAGTTTAGCTAAAAGAATTTCCTCATGCAAATCAGCCTGCCACTTTGCACTTTTGTAGCAAATAAAAAACTAGTTGCGAACACAACTCCTTGAATGTTCCGGAATTAATCAGCTTCCCTTCACATTAATCTCCCATTTATCTCCGGGCTTCCAAGATTCTTTCTGACACCACAATTAGGGGAGCTGAAATACTGAAATAAAAGCATTCACTATAGTCACATCTCTCCAGTTAGAAGCACAAATTATTAGGGGAAATCTAGCAGAATGCCTGCAGAGATGTGTCTTCCAGTTGCTTGGAAGGGCATCTCTTCACAGAATGTTGTAAGGAGTGCTAATTGGCTGTCCTGGTGTGCCCAGCCCTATACTGCACCAGAGTGCTGGAGATGGTCATGTTAAGAATGGAAAAATAAAGGTTTTATTTTAAAGTGAATATAAATGTCAAAGAATACCTACAAAAGAAAATTTATGCACTGCAAAAAAAGACACTGATGTAACTCAAAATTCCTAGCTTACAATACAGCTGGAACAAAACAGAAGCTACAAAAATAAGACAATGTTAAAGTCTTCATTGGAAGCAGATAACAATTTAAAAGATATTATGGCATTTTCATAGTTCATCATTATTTTAAAAAGTTTTAAAAAATAAAAATAGTTTAAATATTATTTAATATTTAAATTAAATTTTAATTTAAGGTGTACAACTTGCCAAAATGCAGTAAGGCAAACAAAAATATATTCTATAAAACAAATTAAGTAAAACAAGAAACAGGAAATCTGCTCTTATTGACTTGTGTCTCCATTTTGATGGCTGACCTGTAGGCATGAAAGACCTCCATTTTCACATAAACACACTATAATTCCCACACAAAAGTTAGCTTGGTAAGAAAGACTTTCATAGTAAAGGAATTTACAGTTTTAAAATTCTCATATTCCCACTGCTATCAAATTTCAACTTGCCTTCCTCATCTGCAATACTAATTCCTTCATTTTATGTCCTGATTTAGAAAAACCTACCTGTAGTAGGCACTCTGCCGTTTGTTCAATTTTTCTGGAAATCTGTAGGCAAAGATGGCCAGTGGGATTTTTCTCTCCACTTTAACCCAACTTTATTGTATCTCATTATTCCCAAGCTCTTCTGATACCCATACTCACCGATTTTATGCTGTGATAGGCTGTGTTAGTTTCCTTTCTGCCTCTGTGACAATATACCAGAGACATTAACTTATAATGCGAAAAATTTTATTTTGGCTCATGGCTTCTGAGGCTTTAGTCCATGGTCACTTGGCCCTGTTGCTTTGTGCCTGTGGCAACATAGTACATTATGGCAGGACTGTGTGGCAGAAGAATCTGGTACTTTATGTTTGCCTGGAAGTGAAAAAGAGAGACAGAAAAGGGTGGCAATCTTAATATCCCTTTCATGCCCTCAGTGCCTTACCTTACCCCAGCTAGGCCCCTCCTCTCAAGTATTTCAACATCTCCATCTGGTACTATTGACTAACAAGCAAGCTTTCAGCACATGCATCTTAGAGGATCTTTAAGATTCAAACCTAACATTCTGTGTTTGCAATCCAAAGGCTTATCTCCACCTTACAATGCATTTAGTCCATATCTAATAGTCTCCAAAGTCTTAACTGTTTAGGCATTGTTGAAAAGTCCAAGTTCAATGTGTCCTCTGAGTATCAAGGCACACTTTCATCTGGGAACTCTATAAAGCTTAGAAAAGAAGCTATGTATGAATTTCTGCCATACAGCGACCTAGAGTAAACATTTCCATTCCAAAAAGAAGAAACTGGGTCACAGAAAGGATAAATCAAAACAAAGCAAGACTGAAACCTGACAGGGTACGCATTTTATCCTTTTTCTATGTCTAGCATTCAAGCTTCACTGAAGCAGAATGGGAGCTCCAAGGAGCTGGGGCTGCCTCAACCCTACTTTCTGGATACACCCTCTATGTCCTTTATTTGGGAGCAGTCTGCTTAAGGCCTACAGCTTTTCCAAGAAAGCAGTTCATGTTCCTGGCATCTTTAACTTTCTGGGGTCTCCACTGTTATCTTCAGCTTAACTTCTGCAGCTTTATACCTCATATTCTCAGGTTATTTGAAAGGATTTAGACCTTGTTTCATACTGCATGACTTCTCAGGCTTTGCTTTAAAACTTCAGAAGAAGCCTGCGTGACCCAATAACTCTTGTGTTCTGAATGTCTGCAAAACCAGCTTTAAGTGGACAGTGCAAAGGTCTGTTGATTTTGTGTGCTTGTACCATCGTTATAGTAGCCTCTGATTACCTAGACAGATAAACAAGGGAAATGGAATGCAGGGGAAACAATTCCTTAGTATTTAGCAGGGCTGCCTTGGGGAGTTTTTTTTCTCAAAGGAGTATTTGAAGTGACTTTACACCTCTGAGGTCTGTGATGCAGTTCTGTCAGTCTCTGAGATGCCCTCAGAAACTTTTTGCAAGGTCTTGGTGAAAAATATTCGCCGTTGTATGTGTCATCACAGAACTACACTCCCGGTCCTTGGTTTCTTTATAATGTTGCACACTCCTTGAACATAACTTTACATTTCTCCTATTCTGGAAAATCTGCAAGTTTTTCAAATCTTTCTCCTCTGTTTTTCACTCCTGTTGCTCATTGCAACTCTGGCTAAAAACAACCAACAATAGACATGCCACAGGGTGAATGCTGTATTGGTGGAAATTTCCTCTGCCAAATTAATTAGTCCATCACCTTTAAACTAAGTCCTCCACTGTGTCTGAGGCCGTGAACAAAATGTAAGAAAGTTCGTCTCCAGGATATAGCAAAAATGGTCTCTAATCCAATTCCCACTGATTTTTGAGATAAAAATTTGTAAAAAGTATTTGATAGCGGAGAAACAAAAATAACACATTTAAGCATTACTATCTTCCTATGTTTGTGGCAAGATACCAATTTTTATAAAAAATTACTGCTCTTTGGATTCTAATTGTTTCATATAATTATGTACTATTTTACAATGTAAATTAATGTATATTAAAATTATATTATATTACATAATAAATATAATAGGCAAATAGCTACATATTTAATATGTCGTGAAATAGATTAATATAAAAACATGATATAAAATTTTCTTTGTTACCCCCAAAAAAGAGTGAACACATTCTCTACTGTGAGGTTAGCTCATTGAACATTCCCTTTCCCTATCTCTCAAAGTGAAGAATAAAATTACTCAGACTTGTATTTCTTCTCTGCTACAATACAAAAAGTTATTTTAGACATATCATGGAGCATGTCAAAGTAGACACATTCACATTAGCAATAATTCAGTCATTTAAAGTAAAGAGGCTAGCAGCATAAATGAACAGTCGTAACAGAAAAACCTTTGAGAGGTGTCAATGTTATTAACTGAAGTAGCACAACAAAATCCTGAGTTATTGGCTACCCTTAAGTTTAGGCTGGAATATTCTATATTGTGATTTATAATTTTAAATGGGCTAAACTGAAAAATCACCCCTCCCAAGAGAGTTAAAATCAAATCCATCACAGACAATTCAGGTAACTAATCAATATGTCTAAGAAAAATACAATTCTCAAAAGTAGGTCAAAACAGGCTAAAGATAAACACCCAAAGAAAATAAATACCTTCTCTCCTCATTATGTTGACAGACAAACCTGAATATTATCATCATAAAATATTATATAATTAAAATACAGACTAAAGAACCTGTATAAAGCAATATACATGTAGTCTCAGGTGACATTTTAATAAGAAGCATTAAAAAGAAAATCTAGGTTGTGCATATCAGCCTTTTTATATTAAAGATAAATTACTATTCTTGAAGGACAGTAATTCTGACTTATACCACTAATAAAAAAGAAAATAAAAAAATAACCTTTAGTGAAGACATATTTATAAGTGTGGAAATAACATTCAAGCTGGGGTGTTATGACTTTTTTAAAGGGCTCAGGACATGTGTGAGATTAAGAGACATGTTCATAAAGAAATAGTTTCCAGGTTCAGAGCCTATCTTGCCAGTATACTAGTCCTCTAATTGAATTCTAGGCCCACCACCATCCCTGAAACTTGGTCCACTCCATTACTGGGAGCAAGTCAAAGGGGTACAGGAGACAATTCAAAGAGATCTCAATGATCAAAGCTGGAAAGATTTGAGTAAGAAAATAAAAAAAGACGTGTTGAAGTACAACCCAAAATAAAAAACAAATATTCTTGATTCCATATCTATATCAATAAATTACTTCATAAATAATATGGTGCTAAATGTTTTTTAAAACATCACTCTAAGAATGATTCTAAGTAATTTATGGGGATAATTCACATTCAAGGGACAAAACATGCTTTGCCACTCTTTCGGTGTGGACTGCACAACAGAAGCCTTCCTGCAAAAGATTAAAGTATGGGAAGGGAGAAAATAGTGAATTTATAGTGCTGGGTTATCAAGGTCAACATAAACAGCAATACATCATATTGACAGTGGGTACCCTTGATATGATGTGATAAAATACCTCTGTGATTTTCTTCCCAAAAACCAATAATCCAAATTTAATCACACCAAATCCCAGCTGATGGACATTGTACAAAATATCTGACCTATAATTCTCAGAAGAGTCAGTGTCATCGAAAGAAGGAGAATTTCAAGAGGAGTATAAGGAGGTACGATGATTAATATAATGTTTTATTCTGGATAGGAACTTGGAACAGAAAAGAGATGTTGGAAAATAAGAAATCTGAATGAAGCACAGACTTTAGTTAATTAAAGTGAAGTAGTGTTGGAGTATTAATTATGACAAAATGACACGCTAATATAAAACATTAAAAACAAGGGAAAGTGGATGTGATATTTATAGGATTGTATACTGTCTTCACAAGAGTACTGTCAAACTAACCTGTTTTAAATACAAATTTATTTCTCTAAAAACAGAGCATATTTGGCCTTGTCAAACACAGTCCAAAGAAAAAGACGATATGGACTGATCAGTTTCTTCTGATTCTCTGGATGTCACATCCTTCCTGATCTTGCAAAGAGCACTTTCAAGGTCATGAGGAAGAAAAGTAAGGTGGCAGGAAAAAATAATGAGGCATTCTTGTGACACACACAAAAAGTATTTCCAGTTGCCTGACCCTGAAGTAATGAGAAAAGAATAGAAAGTAAAAAAAAATGAAATAAAAGAAAATAACATTTCATTATTTATTGAAAATAATAAGACAGCAGAGAAATGACCTTTTAATAATTTTGAGGTTAAAAAGAAATGTCTAAAGCACGAAAGGGGTAACCTTTCCAGTAACTGGAAAAGAGTACTTTTCAAGTTAGAGTTAGAGCCATTTTCTCCCTCCATGGACCATCTGTTTTCCTTACTTAGCCCATAGATTGTTTCCAATAAAAAAGAACGTGAGGTACAAATTAGTGTGCAGGAAGTCTGAACTCAGGGTCAGTACGAGCAGGGAAGGTACAGGAAAGTGTTCACCTATGATGAAGGCCCCACCAGGATTTGGTCAGCCCTGAGGGCACTCTGAAATTCACACAGAGCCTCAAAGTTGTCCCTCCCATTCCTGTTGGTTGCAAGGCCTTGCTACTCTCTTATCACCGGTAACTGGATGCCAATGGCTCTAAAGAAGGATGTGATCTTAGGTGAAGTAGCTTGTTCTGGCACAGAGGCAGCCAGGAAAGACTAACAGCTTAGGCTAACAGACCCTCTGTCCCCGGGGGGAAATCTTCTGCAGCACACCTTGGCATCTAGTATATTTGACATTGTCACCTACACATTCAGTCTTTTCAATCTTTTGTGAACTGATCTGACCTTCCATATATGTTCGTGTTCATTGCTGACAGTGCCATCTAGTTTGCTTAAATGTGAACAGTTCTTTTTTTAAAAAAATTTTTATTTTCCAGGTTTTTTTCTTTTTTTTTTTTTTTTTTTCTGGTACCAGGAATCGAACTCAAGACCTCATACTTGCCAGGCAGGCACTGTGCCCCTGAGCTAAATCCCCAGCCCCTTTAATTTTTATTTTAAAGAAAATAGTACAATCAAAGAACAATAGCAAAATATGAACAAAACAAAGCATGGACATTAAAAATGATACGGGGTTTCAAACCAAATGATAGGGATTAACAGTAGTTATTCTATTTCATATTGTTATCTTCAGTGAAATTGCTCAGATTACCAAATGTAAGAATAGAAGATGGATCAAATCATTAAAGGGAATAAGAAAATGATCATTTAAAATAACATTAGAAACAGTACATAATTTCACTAGACAGGATTGTAGGAATTCACCAATGGTTGTTATACTGCAAATTGTTGTCACAGAAGTTGCTCACATTACCAGATATAAGCATGCCAAATTGGTCTACATATATAAAAAAAACTTTTATTCATCAACTGTTTCCCTCAAGAAACCATCAGACACCAGCAGTACAGTTGTGCCACCAACCCATGTATATATATATATGCCTTAGTACTTTCTTTTTCTTCTTTCCCTCATCCCAGTACTTCCTTCCTTTGAGCAATTTCTTTCCCTTTCTTATTACCTATTGTACATTCTGGGCTTTATTTATTCTTTCATGTTCTTACACCAGGGAGGCAATGTGATGTTTACATGTATGGGTCTGATTTACTTCCCTTATGAGTATGGCCTCTAGTTCCATCCATTTACCTATAAAAGCCTCGAGTTTATCTTTTTTTAAACCTGAGTAATGCTCCATTGTATAGAAATACCACATCTTTTTTATCCATTCCTCAGCTGATGGGCATTTGAGTTGTTTCCGAGTTTTAGCTATGGCAAATTGAGCTGCTATAAACATGGGTGCACATATATCATTGTGATATGATGTTTGGAGATTCCTCGCAGAACTAGGATTGGAAGTCCCACTTAACCCCTCTATTCCCATTCTGGGTATTTTTCCGGAAGAATTAAAAATGTCTTACCACGGTGAACTTTCATTTCTGCTTTCCACTCTCTCTTTGCTTTGTGATGATTTCTAAAAGGAAAAGTATGTAGTGCTTTATGGGGAATGAGTAATTGCATTTCTACTACATGGCGCAAAGATTTCCAGTTGCTGAGCACCACTTGAGGACCCTAAGGCAAAAATCTAGCACCCTATTACCTTAAAAAAAATCCCACAGAAAGAACATTTACACTGAATTCAGAAAGGATTTGGCAGTGGAAGAGACCGGTAATTGATCATTTCAAAGGAGCTGATAATTCTGAAGGAGAATGATAGACAAAATTCTGTAGTCCTCTTCCAGTGAAAATTCATCTTTAACAATAACAAAAACATTAGAAGTTATTACGATCACGCCCTACACAAAGTTCCCCCAGGAAACCTTTCTCCCTTATGAACTACCAACTCTGCATCCATAAGCACACAACGTGCCAATGAAGGCACTTAAAACAATGTGTCAAGGTCCACTCACGGGAACCAGGGAATCTGTGAGATGCACTCAAAGAGTAATTTTTAAACAATATCACAGAGGCTGTGACCTGTTAAGTATTAGTCTTCCCTTTTTATTCAGTTGTAGGCCAGATGTCATACAATGTACAGTAGTTCAGCTTTTGCAAGAATAACAGAACAATTCTTAAGAAGTAGCTTAGAGGAATAAAGTGAGGATAAAAATTAGCAATAAAAATGAGACTATGCAATGGTTAATACACCATGCAAATATAAAAATTGTTTCATTTTACCAAAATTAGGGGGTCAGTCAGTACCTCTGCTCAAGTGATTGTAAGACTTACCACCCAGTTTAGTATAGGTTGAACAATTTTCATTTTAAATGGTTGGGACCATAAATGTTTCAGATTTCAGATCTTTTCTGATGTTGGAACATTCACATGTACATAATCAGATACATTGTGGATGAAACCAAAGTCTAACAATAAATTCACTTATTTTCCGTGTATACCTTGTGGAAATAGCTGAAGGTCATCATATATGTTTTAATAATTTTGTGCATGAAACAAAATTGCATTGTGTGGAATCTTTCTCTGTGACACTCTGTTGGCTTTTATACGGTTGCAAACTTTGGGGCATTTCCAATTTCAGATGTTTGAATTAGATACGCACAGGGTATAACATAGACAACAGGTTTAGAAAAAGAAATACTAGTAGCAAACAGGCTGTTAAGTACATGGAACTGGAGTTTCAAGGTATCTCATCACCCTGAAAAAACCTACAATGGCTTTCAGAATTCTGTATCCTTTTCATAAAGATAACCTAAAAGTTGCATAAACCTGACCCACAAAACTGAATACTATCCCTACTGAGCAAGTTAAAAACTGTAAAGATATTTTAGGAAAAGAAAAAGTATTTAAAACTCATTATATTTAAAATGATATTTAATTGAGCACCTACTTTGGACCAGGCATAATATTAAGCTGTCAACAAATAAACTTCAAATGGACAAAAGACCTCAAGTGAGAAAAAGTACCTTATGTTTGAAACAGGAATAGGCAATATGCACAAACCACACCCTCAACAGATGAGTCAATATTTTTGCAAATTTGGAGAGAACAGAGATAGATTTGTACAGAGCTATCTATGTATCACAGTGTCTGCTCTCCATATCACAATAATGTATTCTATCTGTTTGACCCTGAATATAAGTCACATTATTCATTGAGGGTTAATTAGTTTGGGGTCACTGTTCTGCATAAGGAAAGAATCAAAAGCAAAGATGTGCAATGGAAGTAGTTACAAAAAACAAAATTCATTCATTGAACACATGTGCAATGAGCACCATGCACACTATGTGCAAATCACTATACTGGTAAGAGACATGACATGGGCTTTGCCTTCATATCTTGAAAAACAGAAAATGAAAACAGTGGGATACAGTGGATTAAGTTTTACAAAATTAGATATTTGGGGTGTTTTGAAAGTAAATGAGAGGAGGGTGAGCTAAGAATTAACAAAGTATAAGTAGAAGGCAAATCATCCTTGAGTAAATGATGTCTGATTTGGACCCATAAAAAACAAAAGAGAGAAAATGTTCTCCCGGTGTTGAAAAACAGTCACAATATTCAGAACATAGACGAAGTGGAAGCAAACAGGGGGGGAGAATAAAAATAAAACATTTGCCACTGCGCTTAAAAGAGTTTAAAATTGACCTAAAGACAATAAGAGGGAAGATGCTGATATTTCGAAGCAGCTGCGAATTAATATTCCATCTCTTATAAAAATTAGATGATGTAAGCTAGCCTATATTATTTAATTTGTCAGAGCCTTAATTTTTCATCAGTAGTGAATAAATAATAACTTCTTAAGCAATGCTGTGTGAATCAAATAAGATAATAAATGGGAAAACACTGTGGAAAAAATGTACAGACATGGTCTACAAGTATAAGGTGCCATTATTGCATGAGTGATTGCAGATTAGGCTTAGGAAATGACATCGCTATTGAAGACAAAGTGCAGAGATATCCAAAGGCTACTCAACCAAGAGGATCTATGTGTTCTTCAGTGCAGCTGATATATGGTGGAGAATGAAGTCTGACAGCACAGGCAGAACAGTCAGCATATTGCACTGCGTCACAGCCCAGGGCACAGTAATGCAACTGGGACGCATCCAACTCCAGAAGAGCCCAAGGGTATTCAGAAGGACTCTGCTTGCTGAGCTCACACCTCTTGCGATGCATTCATGCATTTTGGAAGGTTGTATGTGTCATGCTACGAAGATTATCTTTCTGCACCTAAAGGATAGCTCTTCCTGCTGTGGTGGTAGGCACTTGTGATCCCAGTTATTTAAGAAGCTGTGGCAGGGGGATCACATGAGCCCAGGAAATCAAAGCCAACCTAGACAGTCTAATGAGGCTCTCTATCCTGAAAAAATGAACAAGAGAAAGAAAGAAAGTAAGAAAGAAAGAAAGACAGACAGAAAGAAAGAAAAAAGAAAGAGAGAGGGAAGGGAAGGCGAGGGAAGGGACAGAGGCAAGGAAGGGGGGAACAGAAAGGAAAAGCCATGATAGAAACATTAGGATTTGATATCACACTAACAAATTTAGGGTTCCCTTCTACTTTTCTCCTTCTCTGTCATCGAATTATCTCTCTATATTTCCATCTATCCATCCATCCATCTAAAATTTAATTTAGCACCACAGTGCTCCTACAGGGTTGAAACAAATATTAGCTCCATTTGAGAACCCAAGGCTATGCCAGAATATGAGAGTTTCCCAATATCACTCCACCAGTGAATGTTAGAGATGGAATTTGAACACATTATTCTCTGACTCTTGTATCAACCACATCCTTATGTAGCAACATTCTATACCAGGAAAAATAGAGACTTGTTCTCCTGGGTTGCAATGATGTTTCCTTTGCCAATTTATCACTATAGTATCTATCAAGACAAGTGAAAAAGAGGACAAAAAAAACACTAAAAATAGTACAAAACTTAAGACATAGAGCAGAGTGCAAGTATCCAGAAAAAAATACCCATTCAATATAAAATCATATGGATCATAGCCAGGAGCAGTGATGCACACCTGTAATCCCAGCACTCAGGGAGATCACCAAGAGCTTGAGGCCAGCCTGAGCTACACAGTGAGTTCAAACCCAGCTTAAACTGCATAGTGACAATCTGTCTCAAAAAAAAAAAATTATAATAATCTTGATTTAGAAAACCGCCTCAAGCTATGTCTCCTGAAACTGAGTATAAATCATCCCAAGTTCACCCAGGCCTCACTGCCGTGGACCTCTTTTAAAGTCTTACAAATATATTTTTATGTGCCCCAAAGTTATACAGTATTTCACTCTGAAGGATAATAAAATTGATGAGACATTTCTGTAAACATAAAATACATGGATTTTAGCCTGATGTCGCAAAAGGTGTTTTATTTTAGCCTTGTGGATAAGTTGAGGAAACATGAACTAGCAACTTTCAAGTATAAATAATTCAACCCACACTACCTAGGAACTGTGTAATGGACTGATAAACACCTGTACAGCTAATTTGTATCACAATAGCTCGTATATATTAATATGCTAAAAAATTTGCCAAATATACAATGGTAGCAAGTGAGGAATCTTGGCTCAGTGGTTTAATTGCACTCACATCTGCACAAGTATTGGATAACACAAGATGTTAACAGAGACAAAACCAAGTTCCAGTCTGAGATTCCGAACTAGGAGCAACAGCAGTGGAGCGGGAATCAGCAACGGTCAGTTATCAAGAGTGCACTTCAGAGAACACAGCTGACAGAAAGCCAATATGCCTCTGGAGGCTACAGGGCAAAGATGTCAAAACAGGCAATGACAGTTCAACTGTTTCCACAGAACAACAGTATCTATGACCCGGGAGCAAGAATCTGGCTCACAAATGCAATACGGTGTCCTGTCCAGTGCTTTACTTATAAGGACATAAGTAACAAACTAGTCATGAAAAACAGCTTCATCAGGACACAAGAGCAAGTACATAATTAGAATTAATAAAGAGGCTTGATCCATAAAACCAAAAACACAAGGCGACTCTCCTTTTGATGGTAAATCTTTTGATAGTAAATCTGCCTTTGTCTATGTATAAAGTTTGGCAATGTCGAGGTAGTAGTAGGAATTGGACAGAGTTGGAGAATATCATATTCACTATGATAGTGAATAATTACCTTCACAGAATCAATGAAATTTCCCCTCTGCATAAAGATTGGACATCACATGACTTGTTTTCACAAGGCTCATGGAAACGGAGAGCTTAACAAAATGACCAGAGTTGTATAAATAACTACCTTTTCTACAGTAATCTGGACCTCAAGGAACCTCACATGTAAGAGGAAAAACGCTCTTCATTCTGGTAATGAAAGACATTCAATAAATAATTAATTTGGTGGATAAATGGATAAAAGTTATTTATTCAGCAAGGGTAATCGTGTGCAGAAGCATCTTACCAGGCTCTCTTAAAGGTAAGTCTTAAAAATATGTGTATCAGATGGAAAGTTATACTAGAGTAACTGTTACGGTTTGTGTCTGGATGTCCCCCTAGAGCCTTATGCAGCCATGGGGCAGGCTTCTAGAGTTTATGACAGATTCATGGTCCAATGTTGGGATTATGGGTGTGAGGGCTGCACTCACCCTGGAGTGGGTGGTTTGCATACACTGTAAGAAAGGGATAGAGGGTTGATCTCTGCTGCTCCTCCCTTTTGTTCTTGCTGCTTTGGCTATTTGCTGCCTCCGTGAACTGTTGCCCTCTGCCATGTGCCACTCTGCCTTGGAGCCAGCTGAGAACTGTGAGCTAAATAACCTTTCCTTCCTTAATTTTGGGAGTTGGGTATTTTGTCTCAGCAATGAGAGAAAAGTAACCAAGACAGTAACTTTCTATCATGAGATTCTTAATCATTACAAATATGTCTGGTGAGAAATTTGGGGGAAAGACAGACCCACACATATAGGCAGGTATGAATATGTAGTCTGAGCCAGCTATGTCATAATGATACGGACACCTCCCATCAGCTCTAGGCAGGCCATAGAATCTCCTTAAAGAGTCGCAGCCCACATCTTCAGACTCCCTTATGATTTTCTCTCCCTTCCTGCCCACTTTGAACCTTGCTGTGTTACATGGTAAGGTACTCTCGGTACAAAAGATTTCTCTCTGAAAATATGTTAAAGGGCTGGGGATGTAGCTCAGTGGGACAGCACTTGCCTAGTATGCACAAAGCCCTGGGTTTAATTCCCAGTATGACAGAAAGCAAAACCAAAACCAAAGCAAGATAAAAAGAAAATCTGTTAAAGGATCAGGTTCCTTAGGGGACACCTTCTGTTTAAAGAGAAAAGGAGCAGCTACTGGTTTATGCAGGAAGTCTCTGAGCATTCTGTTGGGGGAGGGTACTCTCTTTCATGACGTTGCCTTTCCTCCCTACGGAATTCTACATCCTGCATTCAAAATATGCTCGCTAGAAATAAGATGCAATATTATTATTGACACATCACCTTGATTTACAGTCTTTTTGAATTTCTTCAAGGACAGACAAAGGCTAATATCCATTTTTCATTGCAAGCAAGCAACGGAGAGGGGAACTGCCCCCTGCAAAGGCATTTCAAACATTAGCTGATTAGAGGAGAATGTGTTTGTGAAGTGAAAGGGTATTTTTCTTTATCCCGTAATACTCATGTTGAAGCCTGCCTGTGGCTTCAAATTGTATACTGTATCAAAAACTCCCATTCATCCTGTGTATTATTATGGCTAAACTCTTTTATTATTTTTCTTTGTGTTACAAATCTCTTAACTGATTCTTGGCCGTGGAATTGAAACCAAAACTGGCATTTGATACTGAACACACTGGGTAAACCTTTCCCTCAGGTTACAGGATCAGAAGAAAGTCTAGGTTCAAAAATTTCAAAGCGATTTCCATATAAAAGCTTCCCAACCTTAAGGTCTTTCTTTCAACCTAGTTCCAGAGGGATTTATGCTTGCAAGTTTTATCTTCCTGAGTAAAAATAGCTGCAGAGTAAGCAGTATCTAAACAGGGCCTCAAGAACTGAAAGAGAAACAAACAGAAATTAGGAAAACTGGGAAAGAAGAGTTGTAGAGAAAAAACTAATGCTCTTTTGCTAGTCAGTGGAAAAAAAGCAGTTGGTGAGCCTTCTACAAACCTCGTCAGGAGTAAGAAAGAAATGCCTAGAGCAGTACATCACATCAAAAAGAATAAAAAGCTATTCATAAATGTCCCTGATGCTTATCAAAGTAAATATCATCTTTGGTTTGGTTTTAAGAGGAAAATTCATTTCACTTTAAGTAAGACTTCTAAAAATTTAATTTAACGACACACAGCATTTAAATTTACATAATCTAAAATGTCATTCTGATAGAATATTTGGCTTATTTTCAGTAATGTTCCCAAACATCATTTATTACTTAAAGGTGGGTTTCCGAAGCAATTAGGCATGGAAGAATTCTAATTAAAAGTTAAATCAGCATTCACATAAACATAATCGAATAGTCACTGTAATTTTCTGAAATACACTAACAGCTAGAAGAGTATTTGGTTTTATCGTATATTTTAAAAATCTCATCATCTCTTCAATAAAACTACTGTGGAAACACTCTCAGAAATCACCTTTATTGGGGGGCTAAGTAATACTTTGAATCTAAGTGTTTATGCTGTGTGCCTTTGTTTTCTTCTTAATGGAAGGAAGAAATTGAAATAGCTATAAATTCAGCAAGGGAATGAAGGGGCACCAGAAAATGCAAGCAGAATTGGTGTGGGGCTGTGCTAGAGGGATTCTAAGGTCTCTTAAAGTTTGGAAACACTGATTTTAAGAACTCTGAAAGAACTCTTAACCCATCTCAGCAGATTTACTGGATAAATGTATTTGAAGTAAAACACAGTGGTACAACCATGAACATATAAAAGACACTGGACACTGACTATCTGGGTTCAAGACCATATTTAGCTCAGTATATTTAAACTACTTACGCTTTCAGCTGCTGAACTTGTGGGACTACGGAAACATGCTTCAAAGTCGTCCTGGAGCTTACCTTCCAAACACATATTCATAGCATTATTTCTTTGAGTGTGTGTGTGTGTGTGTGTGTGTGTGTGTGTGTGTGTGTGTAGTGTGGTGTGCATGTGTTCTTATTTTACAGTAAAATCTATGAGGACAGAAACTGTCTGTCTCATTCATTCTCCTGTCCTCAGCACCTGGCTCGTGCTTCTGAAGTTCTAGATACTCAAAAAATACTTGCTAATGAATGAATGTCTAAACTAACAAGTCCTATAAACAACCTTATTTTCTATTAGATCAATGAAACTATTTACATCAGGAAGTTGTAAAGGAATGTTGTTTTCATTTACATCAGATTGTATTTGTTCTGTACAGTGTTTCTTTCATTCATTAGTGTGAACAAGACTGAAGCTGCTCAGTGGCAAAGTCAGGAGACATGGTCCTCACATGTAGAGCACACCCCAACAGCTCCTGTGTTCTTTTTGCCCCGAGTTCTACATTCAAGTCATGAACAGCTCACCCAGTGCATGAACACAAAATAAGTTTCCACAGGGGTTCCGGGTCATTTGAGTCAAAATGATGCATAATGCTTGCGGGGGAGTTGGAAAAGCCCTCTTGTTTCTTCATCAACCCTTCCTTCCTCTATTTTCCTAAAGTGTTTTCCCCCTCATCTATCCTGAGAGTGTCAACTCAGTTCTTGACAAAATATATTTTGTTGAATGTGTTCTGCCTGCCATTACCCAAGCCTATTCTAAAATGTTACTACACAGGGGATTCCCTTCTGTCTATAACAAACTTTCACATGTTTGCTACAGGAAAATTGTCACAGCATCCAGCAAGACTCATGTTAAAAGCCAATTATATTTTAAAACTTTCTTAGTTTTTCCTTTTCCATTATTTTATGTGTGATATTTTATATATGCTCTCAGCAATCACCCCTCTGTGAGTGAGCTATACACATAGAGGAAAACCCATTTTGGCCATTAGTACTGTAGGGTCAAGAATAAGCCCTACCTGGGGATGTAGCTCAGTGGCATAGGTGCTTGTCTGGCAAGCCTGAGGTCATGAGTTCAATTCCCAGTACAAAAGAATAAGCCCAGAGTGCCACTTTCAATTAAGTTTTTATATATTCACCTATCACTGTATCTTCTTTTATATTTGAAAATGATTTAGAGTGAGACCTTCAAAGAGCAATGATGTGTAGAATAAGAAACCTTGAAGTCACTCTCTTTTAAGGGGAAATCTATGGTGCTGGAGGGTAACAGTGAGACTCTTAATTGACCCACTTGGCCAGAAAATCAAATGAATGGACATTACAGAATCTTGTCTGACTTCATTCATCAGATGTGGGTCTTCCTAGAGACTTCCAAAATAAAACAATCAGCCTAGAAAGACATTTAAAGTAGAAAAAAAAGTTCTGTTAAACACACAATAGCATTGTAACATTTATCATATACCTGGTGGGGATATACCAGTAAAGTACAGAGATAGACAGATCTGACAAAAACTGATCTGAAAATATCTTGACATTAGTATAGTTGGCCATCAGATGGAGAAAAATATTCAAATATATGTTCACATAAATAGAGCAATGTTAGTTTCTTGAAATAAATACATATCTATATATATTATTTAGAACTTCCTATGTATCAAAAGTTTTGGAGGCTTTGGTAATCTCATCTGCATGGGATTTCTGAGGTAGATAAATATTACTCCTATTTTATAGTTGAGTACGTCAATAGTCCAAGGTTAGTTAATATTAGAGTTAACATCAAATCCATGTTTGATCTCAAACCCTGTTCTCTTACCCACAATGCTATCAACTTAGGGAAGTTGAAAGAGCATAGAAGGATTTACCAACCTCTAATCTTTCCCCCATTCTCCAACCAGCTCTATTGTGTCAATCATAACCCCACCAGCATCATACATAAAATTGTGATACTCTGGATATCTGCAATACCTGCTAAAGACAAAGGGCAGTAGAACCATAGTAAGAGGGCTACAATCTTTAGTTTAGTATGTTGGCCCTAGGATAAAAACTATGCTCCTTCTTTTCTTCAGAGAACCAGATTACACCATGTGACTAAGCTCTTGCTGGTTGTATACAACCAAAAGCAATACATGTAAATTCCAAAAAAGGAGAAAACCCATGCCTTGTTTTATTTATTTATGTATTTGTTTGTTTGTTTGTTTTTACTCACTTACTTTTGGTGAATGAAAAGTAATTAGAATGGCTAGGGCTGCAAGAAATATCGTGGACCATGAGGTAAGTCTTTTATTTCTGTGATAGGGTCTCACTATGTAGTTCAAACTGGCCTTGAAATCACCATGGTGTGTACGCTGGCCTCGGACTCATGACAATCCTCCTGCCTCCCAAGTGCTAGAATTATAAGAATCATAAGGTGTTCCTGGAAACTGAAATTTGTGTGATAGAAAAAGGTAGAACTATCCCAGTTTCCATATCAGTCCACCATGGCAGATTACATTTGAATATTTCTAAAAGCCTTGCACTTGACAGGAAGAATAAGCTCATTGTTATTATTATAGTTGCCATTTGTGTTCCCTGCACTGATTCTGAAGAATTTGACCTTTTGCTTCAGTTAGCCTTGTAACTGTCTATTGCTTGTGCCTCTTTCAGGAGAAATGGTTAGAAAATCCAATTCAAACTACCTTAAGCAATAAGGAAAAAGCATTGTTGGCTTACAGAACTGCAAAGTCCTCAGGTAACCAGTTTCCAGCCTCCAACTAAAATGTAATCAACATTTCCAACAATGTCGCTGAGCTCAAGCTTCTCTTCCACGATGACTTCTGCAATTTCAACTTCACTTTCAATTTCCCTATGTTGAGTCCCTCATAACATCAGTCATTTTTTTATGAACTGGTACATAGGCGGGCACAGTGCAAAAGCTCTCATTTCATTTTCATTTTCACATTATAAGAAAGAGAATCTCTTGCAAGAGGAACTAAGCAAGAGGAGATATCTCTCTCTCTCTCTCTCTCTCTCTCTCTCTCTCTCTCTCTCTGCCCCCTTCTGTCTGCCTCTGCCTCTGCCTCTGTCTTTCTCATACATACACAAATCAAACCAAAAAAATCCCAAGAAATTTATCTTTGTATCTTTACATTTTAATGGCAATAACCTCATTATAATCATCTCTAAGACAATCATTACGGACAGCGTACAAGGGATTAGAGATACTGATTGTTCACTATTCATTGGGCCCCACGCAGAGATCGAAAAGTGGATCATTCCTTTACAAACAGTACGGTTCGCAATACGTGAAGTGGTTCTTTAATGCAAAAAGTGAATTTCCTTATTTGCCAAACAGGAATAGAAATACTTATCCCACTTACGTGCAATGATGCAAGAGCTCTGTTATGATGACTAAATCCAACAATTCAGGTCAAGGCATTTTGAAAATTACAAATCACTACATAGCTGTGCAATGCAATTGTTGGTTCTCAGTGCATTTCTCTCTCCTTCTCTTCTTCTTTCTAACTGAATGTTTCAGTACTTGTAGCACCAATTTAAGAGTAATAGTAATTTGAAGAGGAACAACCACCTACAGTTTTACAATTTTTTTCATTTTTTCCAGGTAAGTACTTATGATATAATTTAATCTTTTCTCTTTTGCTTTTTTTTTGTTGTTGTTTTGTTTTGTTTTTCCAGTACCGGGAATCAAACTCACAATCTTGTGCTTGCCAGGCAGGTGCTGTGCCACTGAGCTAAATCCCCAGCCCCGAATCTTTTCATTTATAACTGAAAACATCCCTTCTGTTCCCTGTGATCACAGTTCCATGAGTGTAGTCATGGTAGGGTCTTGACCTTCTTCTGAAGTATTGGTGGTGCCCCACTAACTCCATCCTTGAGAAAAGAATACCACCAGAGATTGGGAATGGGAGGAAGTAGCTCCCTCTAATCTTGTCTTCATTTTCTAGCCAGATTTTATCTTTTAAAATGTAATTCTAAATATATCACACATGAGACTAAAATTCTCCAGTGTCTTCTCAATGTTTCAGGATCAACCTTTAGCATAGTTAAGCAGCCCTACGCCACGGGGTTTGGGGTCCCTCTGTGCGTCCACTTCTCACTTCTTTCCCTTGCTGTCTTCTCTGTGGTCACACTGAACTATTCTGGGACCTTTTGTTGTCCCACAGTCTCTCTGTGGGTGAGGGTTTTTACTTCATGCTTTCCTTACCCACAACTCTGTCAACCACAAAGGCCTGTGAGCAGTGCCAATCTTTCCACCTAATGTATCACTCTTTATCCTTCCAGACTCAACTCCAACGTTAGTAGCTGAGGGCACCCTACTCTCTGGAATTGTGAGTCTTAATAGTGTCCATTATTATCTAGATATTGGTGGAATTATTTCCATAACCCTGTGGTCATTTATTTAATGCCTATGTTCCCTAATTATTCTTCAAAACTCTGAATTCAAGTAGCATATTTTTTTAACACTGTATCCTTAAAGTGTCTAAAACTTAACAGCACTAAGAGAATATTATAAAAACAATCAGTCATCAATGAATGACTGAAGGTCTACAGAGTTTATTCCTTAAAGTGAAAATTATAGAATTCTACCTAAGAAAATGTAATATCCCAAAGAACTATCTACTACTGCTTAGAAAAATGAATACTTGTTTTGATAAAGTTTTCAGAGTAGGAGGAATAATTGTGTATTAACCCATACCCATGACAGCTCCAGTTTCATATGCTATGTTTATATCTGTGACTTCTCACCTTTCAGAATTTGAACAAATAACACTTTGATTTCATAATGGGCACATCTTTTAAAATGATTTTTTTCTGATGTAGAGGATTTAGGATTATTTCTGCTTTTGATAACGCTTAGCAACATTCCTTGAGATAATAGATAACTCCCTGGGATCAAAACCTTAGGGCTGATACTCACTTAGTGAAATCCTAATATATCTGTAACACAGCAAACCAAAATCCAGCCCTGGAAGGTATGGGCTGGTATCTTGCTGCTTCTATATCAGGCCTCTCTGAGAGAGTTCAGCAGGGAGAGAAGGGCAGGAGGGTAGGAACAAGCAGCTCAGAAAAGATCATAAATGAAGTCTAGGATGGGAAAAGATCTTGAAGTTGTCATCAATTCTAGCTCAAAATATTTTTTTCTCTGTCAGAGTTCTACCTCTAAAATGAGGAGTAAGAGGTTTCTAACCCTAGGACAGGCATTCAGCTATGATAGATGAATGTTCCCCAAAAATCCCTGAAGAGACAATATGAATAGTAAGGTTGACTGTGTGCCTGATCTTTCAGGAGTCTCTTGCGGCCCTTTAAATCTACTTTATAAGAGGAACATTTTAAGCTGATTTAGTGAGACAGCTAAAACTTAATTAGTTATCAAATAATTACCTAATGGATCCTTTTTGAGATACAAGGGTGAGCCACAGCTCTAGCTGCAATGCAATTAATTTTAAATTTTATAAACCATAAAAGGTAATCACAGCCTGGAGAATAAACTAGGGTGCGAAGATAATATTTAGACGCTGTGCTGACACCAAGACACCTAAAGCAGGTTAATTGGGTGGCAATTAGTAAGAAGAGTGTTAATTACCATACTAGTCTTATATTATGCAGATGAAATTACATTTCAATTAACAGTTAAGAAACCAAACAATTCAAAATGTATGGGCTATAATACCAATCAACATGCTTCACAGAAGCCAAAGAAATAATTTCCTAAATGGGAGATTTTAATCTTGCCCTCAACTCAGCAAGACTGCAATCATTTTCTTGGTTTCTGCACATGAATTTAGAAATGCAGCCCAATATTTTAGAGTTGGTATCTGCCATGCCAACAGTAATGTGCAATAGTGTATGTTGAGATTATATGTGAAAGAAGCAGCTTGTGATTCAGCCATTCAATTCTCTCCTTTAGTCCAGAAAGAAGCTCCAGCTGAGAATGCGTAAAGTGTGTGCCTCATTCAAATAGGTGATTGGGGACAAATTTGGGCAAGATTTCAAAGTCCTAACATACAAGGACACTTTCAACTTTATGATCATCAATAGTAAAGCATCATTTACCTTCAGTGGAAGAGTATAAATTTTAAGAGATTGGTATTTGGAGTCATATCCATCTGGATCTTTCTTTTGTGGTGTGACTTTGGGAAAATTACTGAACTCCTCTAAACTTGTGTTTCCTGACATAAAATTAAAATAAAAGTTTCCATTTCATCCTAATACTGGAGACATGTATTGAAATAAGTTCTATGGAGTTTGGTTTGATGACCAGCACGTAATCAACACCCCAAAGTTATTAGTTTTTGTCTTAGCACTGGTTTCATAAGAAAAAAGGTGGTACAATTTGAAGTGTTCAGAAATGCAATCAATTTCCCTCCTAGAGGAGCTGGGGATTTAGCTCAGCGGCAAAGTGCCTGCCTGGCAAGCACAAGGTCGTGAGTTCGGTTCCAGGTACCGGAGAAAAACCAAAAAAAAAAAAAAATTTCCCTCCTAGAAAGCCTCATGACTTAAAATCCTCTCACTGAGGATCTTTCCCAGTAACACTCCATCAATTTTCAGCTGTCACGTGAGCAGGAATTAGTTCTCACAGTAACTGCAATCGGAAGGACCTGTAACTTCAGAATTCCAGGGTAGAAGGCAAGAGTACCACAGATGTAACCAAAATGGGGTATAAGGATGCCAGAAAAGGGGACAAAAGGACAAAGAAAATGCCACCATTTTTGGCAATTTGTCAAGGATGTCTCACTGTGAAAATCGAGGTTGAAAGCTTGCCTCGAGGGATGTAACCATTGACAAAGGAATTATTGAGTTCGGTGGTTTTGTTTTCAAGCTGTGCAAATACACACAGAGATAAACAGTGATTTTGGTTATTTTGACTGCTGTAAATTACTCAGCTACAAACCATCCACAGTTGAAGTGAGGAACTGTGTTGGTCATGCTTCTGTCTTTGCGGGAATTATCAGTGCAAATGCAGTTTTTCATTGCTGGCAGGGGTCTGACGCATTATGAAGAACTCTGCTCATGAGTGAAAGTGACAGAGGCAAAATGAGCAGCCAAGGTTCGCAGTGTTTTCTCTGAACAGGGACAAACTAACCATTTGAATGTCTTGTGAAAATCATGACTTTCATCACTGTGTCCCTGGATCAAGTTCAAAGAGGAAAATGGGTGTTGGCACAAGAACTCCTTAAAGAAAGCAGCACGTTTTAAACTGTGCACGTTCACTTGCTATTTATATTGTTTAAGGGCAAATCAAACCGGAGGTTTCCAAGTCGGTATTCCTAGGAATTCCTGGTGGTTTTCTCCCGTGATCTGACAATGTCAGCTTCCTTCAAATGACACCTCTCACGCTCTTCTATGTGCCTCACGCTAGCTTCCATTCCAAGGTAAGCTGTATCAGATGGTCTTAACTTTAGTGAGAGAAAAAGTAAGCAGCGGCTGTTGCAAACAGACCCTAAAGTGGTCCTCATGATCCCTGTTTCCTTATTTTATGGCTTTGTGTCATCCCCTCAGCTTTACTCTGGCCAGGGTCTCTGACTGCCCTCCAACCAATAGAATATGTTGTCCCAGGATCCCAGGTACCAGGGCTGCCTCCAGCACACAGTCAGCAGGAAACTGAAGACTTGCTCTGATGTAACTCAAGGGCCAGCATCCTGTCCATGACTACACAAACACAGAGGTGCATCCTTACTTGGTGGAGCCTCAGGAGAACTGGTCTTCGTGATACCCTAGTTTCAGCCTTGTAGAAGATTCAGTTAATCTAAGTTTCCCAGGATCCACAGAAATTGTTGTGTCAATAAATTCATGTTGCAATAAGTCACAAAAATAATGGCAGGGTTATTATCTAGCAATAATAACTACTATATCATATTGAGTAGAGTAGTAATCATATCCTCAGGTGCCTTGCTGAATTTTTAGTTTCTAATAAAAGGAATCTACATATTTTTTTTTCTTTGCATTACTGGGAACTGAATGCAGGGTCTTCTCACCATGCCTCATCCCCAGATCTGCTTTTGTTCTTTATTTTAAAAGGGTCCTGCTAAGTTGCTAAGATGACCAGGTGGGATTCAAACTTGCCATCTTCCTGCCTCAGCTATCCAAGTGCTGGAATTACAGGAATGCATCACCACACTTAACCACATCCGCAGACCTTTGACAAAACTGAGTAAGAATTTTAGAGATCAACTACTCTTAAAGCCAGATTTGCCTCTGTGTATTAACTTAATACAGTAAATATATTGAACCTGTTGCTTGGGAGCAGTGAAGGAAAGAAACAACTAAGGATTTGCCACAAGGAGAAATGTAAAACAAGATGTCTTAGAAAAAAATCTAGCTGCACGTGCTATGTAAAGAGGAATAAGGAATAACAGCAATAAATATAAAGATCTAATATGGAAAATTGTATTTCTTCAACTTGCCACTCTGTAGAGTAAAAAAACCTCTCCTCAGAGTTAAAAAAATGCATATCAAGTTAATATAAGTTTTTGTCCAAATTCATCTTATTTATATAGTCTGAGAAATTCTAGTGGACATTTTCGTTTAAAGTAATAAACATAAGTAGTGCCTGAGGGGAGTGAAAGAAGAAACAGTTAATCTTATTAAGTAAAACTAAACTTGAATTTAAATATTAAAGCCTAATAATACTGTAGGTAAAATTCCAAAAGAAACAAACCCCCAACAGCAGTGAAAACAGAGAAACACAACAAAAAAGAGGTACAAAATAGAGACACAAAACAGAAGATAGAGTACAGAAAACAGAAACACAATAGCTTCAGATAGAAGAACTCATCAATTTTAGCCTATTAAATAATAATATTTATCATAAAAAGAAAACATCAAAACTCAAAGTATCAGCAGAGAATAAAAATCATAAGTAAACAAGTTGGTTTGGAAATGAACAAATAGATTTTCTAAAAATAAAATTCATTAAACACCTTACAGAGATTCGTAGGTAAATAGGTCTGAAGGAAATCAGAAGGAAACCCGCAAAGAGAAGAAAATATCAGAGGCTAGTGATATTGTGCAAATAGAGACTAGGTCTAACACATTATCATAGATATGTTTAAACAGTGGTATGCAATTAAAGCAGTACTCTAGAAAAATATATGGTATTAAAGCCTTAAATTAGAACAAATTTTTTTAAATTTATGAATTAAGTAAGCGAGTAAGTGCTGTAATAAAAACATTTTCAAAATTTATGAACTAAGTAAGCAAGCAAATCAGTAAGTACTTTAATGTAAATCCAAGGAAAGTGGTGTGAAGAAAATAATGATAAAAGTTCAAAAAGTAATGAAAAAATGGGAATATATCATGACCAATAGATGGGAAGATATTTCTTAAAACAGAGGGGCAGATCATAAAGAAAATACTAACAAATGCAAGTAAAATAAAATAAAGAACTCTATCAAAAATAAGGAGTGAAAATTCAGGAAGAAAGCATTTATAAAAGATAACTACATATATATATAGAACACCTGTGCATATGTAAGAAAAAAAGTCTACAGGAAAAATGAGAGCAAAATATTTCACAGAAAAGGGAAATACATATGGTTCATGAGCATATGGAAAAAATTCAATTTCATAAAAAGGATAGTTATTCATAGCAAAAAAATTCACAATAAAATTCACTCTAAAATCACCAGATTAGTAAAACTTAAGGAATACACAATCTAGTGTTGGTAAAGATGTGGAGAAATGGGAAAATTCAAATACTATGGCTAAGGGTATAAATTACAATGATCATTCTAGAAAACATCTTGACATTAACTGGTAAAGTTAGAGATATATATCCTACAACAGCTAGTAATTCCACTCCTGGATACATTCCTTTAAAATCATTATACCTCCTGAGTACATAACTTAGGTGCGGTGTTTGACTGGTTCTCAACTTGAGCGTGGAATACTGGGTTGAACTGAGTCACCAGGGTTAGGGGTGGAAGACCCACTTAAGGAGGCTTGTTGTCAGAACTGTATAAAAAGAGAACAGGAGGGAAGGATTTTGTGCTGATCTTCCTTGGAGGAACTGTGTTCCTGTGCTTTTCTTCAGAGAAATCTCAGCTGTTCCCTTCCACTGAGCTCTGGTTTTTCACATTTGCCAAGGATGTCTGCTGTTCTCTTGGGAGGAGCTCTGGTCTTTGCTTTCACCTTGAGCATGGTCTCCTGGATCTCCGTGCAGATTCTTCAGTTTCCAGTACCAGCCTCTGTCCCGCGGGCACAGACTCTATCCTACAGCACTGACCTTTGGGTTTTCTATCTCAGATTCCTTGGCCTCCTGACACAGACTTTTCCTGGACATTGCCCTGGGTTCCAGGCCCTCTGCTGGATTCTTTGGCTCTCTAGCACAAGGACAGATCTCTTGCATTCTTCTGCATTTGACTCTGTGGGAGGATATTGTCAGCTAATCTAGAAATTTCTGTGCTCTTCACTGAATATTTCTCTTGCAAATACTGACTACACTATTAGGAAATATCTTATATACGTGTATCAGGTGACATGTATAAAACACCCACTGGAACAGGTCCTTGAGAAAAAAAATTGAAATAATAACAATACCCACCAACAGGAAAGTAACAAATAAGTATTTGTTCAGTGGAAAAGAATGAATGAATTCCTAGTGCATGCATCAACCTGAGTTAAAAATATTCATAAATGGATTTTAAGCAATGTTGATTTTAAAAAGCATATTCCAGAGTAGTATATTAGTAAGAGACCTTGAAACAAGCAAAACCAAATACCTGTAATATATTGTTTAGGCATAGCCATTTAGGTGTAAAAATTATTAAAAAGAACAAGAGAATTGTAAAAAAAGATCACTTTGTGGTTACGTCTGGGAGTTGAGTTGAAGCGGGTACACAGGAAGTCTTAATAAGAGAATAATAATAAAATAGAAAAATTACAGCATCATATACTAATTAAAGTTATGGGAATTTTCCCTTTTGATATCTCATTGTAATGCAGTCAGTCTTTTTCTTTCATTTACAGCTTTTTTAGTACATATTTGTTACACATAATGAACACATTCATCATGGGGAGTTGGACCATGTACCTCTTATGTATTACATCATGATCCTTAGTACTACCTGTCCCCTTCACCCTACCCTACATCCCCTCTCCCTCATCCCTAGATCCCCTTCACACCATCAAAAGGCCTGTACTTCTTTATCTTCTTGTTGACCATGGCTAACTGAAAGAGCAGGAAGCAACACTGTGGGTAAAGGACAAAGAAAGACTGCTATGTTCTAGTTCCCTTTGGCTTTTATCTGAAACATCTATCCTTTGTCGGACCAGCCTGTTTTGCTTTATTCCCTTCTACCTTGCAACATCATCTCTTCTCAGAGATTTCAGTCTTTTCCAACAAGTACACCTTCCTACTGTCAAAAATGCCCACAGCTTTCTAAATGTTGGAAGAGAATAGTCCTTTGTTAAAAATAAATCCTTAATATACATGCAAATTAACTTTATCCGTTTTTATCGATAATAGTAGATTAAAGATGTTCCAAGTTTCAAATAGGAAACCAGTGAAATTAATTATGATATAGCCACATAATAGAGTTTTTCTACACTGTGTATGAGAAATTATTTAAATTAGAGGATGCTCATCAAAAAATAAGCTAAAATTGCAAATTATTCAGAATGACATCATGTTTGTGAGACCATAATGTGTACATACACTTGTATGTGTATGCATGTTTGGCAGGATGTATGCAAAGGTTTTAATGGTAGTTTATTTTTTGGTGGTGAGTCATGAATGAGAATTACAATGTATTAAAGAATAACATGTAATTCATTATTTAACTTTTTATTTCTCTTTACTAGTGATATTTATTATCGATTTGAAAAGTTGACCTGCAATTCCTACAATCTGATTTATATATTTAGCCTTAACAAACATATAACAATTGATGCATTATTACGTATACTTCCTACATATGTGAACAGTTATTAAGTGGATGAAAAGAAAGAAGAACTGATAACATAAAATTCTACACTGCCTGTCATACTTAAAGCCTTGAAAAAAACATCTAAATTTTTATAGTTTAATTAAAAACAATGCCAGTGAAAGCACTGAAATTAGAAAGACAGCATAATTTTTCACTTTCAGTAAAAAGAAATAGTTGTTCACAGCACAAAAGTATTTTTTAATTTTGTTAATACTGATAATCAGGTGCTCTTTATCAAGCATTCAAAAGAACAGGAAGAAGTAGAAGGAAAGAATAATTGGAATTAAATATGAATATAAGCTTTGTCAATCCAAGATAATTTATATTAGCAATATTGCTTTTGATATTTTTTCTTTATTAACTGCAGTTTTTATTTTATTCTAATAAAAGCTCAATCAAGCCACATATAAAAAACAGAACTATTATAATAATTGTGAGCCTACCCTCCAGTATATTTTTCTCAGTACTAGGGGAACCAGGGAGAATCTGAAACTTTGCAGCTATGTGTGGACATATTTTTGCCATTGTGTGAGTAGATGATGCCAAGTTAAAATAGAAAAAAAACAAAATGCAGTGGAATTGTAGAGCTTTGCCTAGTAATGCACAAATTAATATCTACATACTGAAGTAGAGTGCTAGTTGTGTGAGTCAAGCAGGTGACACAAGTCCCATGATCCAGGGAGCACTCTGCCAGAATTTTCTATTAAATTGCCAATCACTAGACACTAGGTGTCAAAAAGGATGAAGCTGTACATTTTATTCCCTAATTTATTATTTGCCTAAATCACAGTATACATTACGTCCCCACACTTGAATATAAGAATCATTAAAATGACCAAATTTGTCAGTATGTTGGCAAATATAGTGGGGAATCACAATTAGAAGAATAAAATGTTCATGTTTTACTGGTTATACATACATAAGTGTTGAAATATGAAAACACATAAATAACCCTGTTCTCAGTGTTGTCTATTACAAATTACAAACTAAAATTAATTTAAATATAAAATATGCACATTTTCACAGTGTTAATCACTTGTTATAGGAAAAGATGTTTAAAAAGAGGATGAGGAAGTCCTCCCACACTTATTAAGTAACTTAAAAAGATCCTTTATTGTCAGAATGTGTACTGTATGCTACATATATAAGAGTAACAAAACTGAGAAAAGATCCTTCCCTATAGTTTGCTAGGATAGTAAACTATTTTCAAATAAACAGATGAACATCAGTTTTAGTAAGGAAGTGAAAAGCAGATGGGATTCATTTTTTCCTTCCCTTATACTTTCCTTGCACATTCCATCTTACTTCTGTTGCCCAGTCAGATTTTTCTTGTAAGAAGGTATATTTAATAAAAAAGGAATAGGACATAGAGATAAAGTTCTGACACTATTTGAAAGGAAAATGCTGTTTCTCTGACAAATGCTTCCCGCTGAAAAAAATTCTAGGAAACCTCAAATGTCTTCTTAAAGCAAAAGAAGACATTATGGGTGCTGCTGCTTATCCCCCTGAGAACAAAGGCATAGAGGAGGGCAGGGTGACTAAAAGATGACCCTAAATAGAGGGATGGAAGGGAGAGCTTAGAATGGGACTCATAGATAATCAGCTGATGTGTAGATAAAACAACAACAACAAAAAAAATTTTCACCATCCTCTAGCTTCCATCCAGTCATAGAAATGAATGAGTTTTGAAAAATATTTTTTCTGAACTTTGACTCAACGATGACAGGCTATGGTGGTTAAGCCTCATGTGTCAATGTGACTGGCTTGGGAGCTTTGTAGAAGATTAGTAAAATACACTTTGGGCTGTGTCTGGTTGAGTTACAGAGGCATGGTGCTGTATCTGGTCCCTGGTCCCTTTCTTCCTCATGTTCTCTTCCTGCTGTGCTTCCTGGGTGCCATGAACTAAGCAGCTTTGCTCTACTGCAGCCCTCTGCCACAATGTTCTACTTTGCGGCTAGCCAACCATGGACTGAACCCTTTGAAATCATGAACCAAATTAAATCTCTCTTACTTTAGAAAGTTGTGGATGGCAATTACTGTGTCCCAGTGATAGAAAGTTGACTTACATGTAGGCATGCATGCCTGAAGTCACCAAATGTTTGATCAGAAAGTAATTACTCCTGTCAGAAATTAACAGGGAATAGCCAGAGAAGACAGAGGAAATGCTAGGAGAAGAGATGTTTTATCGGACATGAAAGGTGAGATTTTATGAGAATTAACATGGAACATCATTTTGAAAAAGAAAGTAAGACAGAGGACAGTTTCAGAAACTGAAAAATAGTACTGAGAACTAGGGGAGACAATTACAAAAAGAAGTTACAGAGTAAGTCAGAGACAAAACTATAGTGCCTTAAGGAATACATTCAAAAATTTAGAGCCAAGAATGAGGATACATGTCTATAATTCCAATACTCTGGGAAGCAGAAGTAGGAGGATTGTGAGTATGAGCCCAACCTGGACAATTTAGTGATTTAGAAAGACCCTATCTCAGAATAAAAATAAAAATGGACTGAGAATGTAAGTTAGTGTGAAGACCCTAGGTTCAATCTCTAGTACCATAGAAAAAGAAAGATAGATAGATAGATAGATAGATAGATAGATAGATAGATAGATAGAAGGCAGGAAAAGAAAGAAAGAAAGAAAGAAAGAAAGAAAGAAAGAAAGAAAGAAAGAAAGAGAAAGAGAGAGAGAGAAAGAAACAAAGAAATTTTATTTTTCACCTTGAGAACCCGAGGAGCCATGGATAATTGTAGGAGGAGATGTGACAAGATCATTATAACAATTTATCAGTATCATTATGGGTGTTAATTTAAGCCAAATAAGTAATGAATTGGGACTATGGAGGGTAAGAAAAAGGGAAGACATGAAAATGATTCAGAGTTTCTGGCTTGCAATTTTGATGAATTCTGAATCCAGTAGGGAAAATGTAATCAGCATAGGTTTCATAGGAAGAATTTCAAGAGAAATTTGAATATGTACAACTGAATTGCCTTTGACATGACATATTAAAATGGAAATCTTGAGTCTGTAGAAGAAAATGCAGATCAGGAACATTGTATACAAGTTAAGTGTGGAAATATTTAAACCAAGAAAAGCTTGGGATTTAGGGCAGTGCTACCATCCAGGCAATACCTGCATTGCGTGCACTGGAATACTAAGAAGGAGACCAAGGGAAGAATTACCCTAGAGTGTTGAATCCTATTCTGCTCCCTTTCCTCATCCCCACTGCCTCTCTGCAACTTTCAGAAGATCCTGACTAGTCATTATAGGGTTAAGGATTATTTACAGAGAGTTATCTGGGACTTAGGTTTCTATTGTACTTAATCTCTCTCTCTCTCATTCTCTCCCTCTCTCTCTCTATTTACTATAAATTACATTAGAGGCAGAATTTACTTGATAAATCACAAAATTAAATAAATATGAGCAAGAAATTCAGTTAAGGACTTCACGTAATGAAAAGGTGAAATAATAGTATAAATTTGGCCCAATCTTCTTCTGTGACATCCACTGGCCAAGCTATTTTATGTGTCTGAACTCATTAATTTTTGCACCAACCCCATGAGGTAAGTAAAAGTGTTCTTTCCATTTTACAAAACACTAAGGAATATAAAGAAACTGTACCTTACCTCGCTGTTGAGGAGGAAGTCTGCAATTTGAAAATAGGCAGAGTGACTCGGGAATGCATGGTGTTTCATCACTGAAGATAAGATTTGACAGTCTTACACTCTTGCTCAGAAGATAATACATAGAAGAGAACCTGAAGACTAAGGAAAACTGAAAAGCCTTTAGTTACTTAAACCTAAGAAGCTCAGGAAATTCTTTACATGTACTGAACTTTAAATATTCAAATCACTGCAGATATTTCATTGAAATTAGGATAGGATAAACTACAAAACTAATCAATCTCCAAATATCAGTGACTTAATAGAAAAAATTGCATACTTATTACTAACATTATGTGCTCACTATGAGTCACAGCAGGAGATAATTTCTCATTCTTAGCACTCAGGGACCCACATGAAATAAGTCTATGTTTTGATATGGCTTCCACAGTCTCTCAGAGGGGTGTCTCATACCTCAAATGCACAAATGTCACTACAATTTCTGGTTATATTTCATTGGCCAAAGCCAATAGAGCCAAATCGAGCTCCAAATTAAAGATTAAGAATTGTGGTATTCCTCAGTATCTTTTTAAGCTACCCTACGGACTACCTGTAAACTCTCATGACGGTGATTCTTCACTGCTCGGTCACCTAGATGTGAAAGATGGTGAGTCCCATGCAAGAGTACTCCCTGTTGTTTGCTTCTGCTGAAACACCACCAGCTACCACTCCTGAACAGAGGACCTCGGAAATACATCACTTGGTTAGGAGTCACTGCATGTCAGAAATATTCATTACAAAGTAAAGCTGTTTTCCACTGGAGATTCAATCACGAATATCAGTCCAAAGACGTGTAAGAAAGAGACAGACAGAGGCAAGAATTGGTGTATTAAAGTACATGAAACAATTATCAACACATCTAAAGTATTTCTCAAGTGATATTTTACTGTTGTTACAGTCTTTTAGGGTGATGAGTAGACTGACAAAGAGAGAATCCCAGACTGGCTGACACTACACTTTATGAGAAGGAAATATACTCCACCCAGACATTTTCCCTGGACCAAGGTAGCTCTGGGAGTTACAGATCAATATCTACAGTTACAGGCCTATGTTTCACCCTGTGGGATTCTGTGTGGCCCTGAACAGGACTGTGTATAGGCTAACATTAAGCTCTGTTGTCACACGTGTGGCACTAATGCCATTAAGCTGTCACAACCTGAGCTTTCAGCCACAAAATTAACATTAGCAGTGGGGTAGAACTAAAGTTAACCCTGCCATGGTTCACCTACTGCTGAAATGGACCCATGGCCCAGCCACTGCAAACAGCCACGGGTGATGCTGGCTGCAAGTGAAGTCTGACAGAATGGGGTCATGTGTCTTCCCCTGGCTCTGAAGCTGCTCCAGAGACTCCATCTGTAGGCAAAACTGGGGAAGAGAGCCATTAAGATTTCCCCAGTGCTGGATTTTTCCAGCTAACAACAAAGTTACAAGGCAAAATCTTGTGCTTACTACCCTGTCCTAACCCCAGTGAATAGGGCCTGAGGCAGCGTGATGCTGGTCATTTGGCTACGAAAGCTGACACTGAACTTGGCTGTGTCTGAGTCTCCTGCTGCAAGGACTTGCACAGTGAAAGGCTGCTTTGAGGCCTACAGTGTAGCTGATGAGGATCCAGGTTGAAATACAAGTCTGTTGCGCAGAGCTGGGCCTGATGCTCCGGTGATCTAGAGGCTTTTCTCATGAGCTCTGACCTTGCCTTGAAGCATATAGGGCCTTCAGTTTCCACAGTACGCTGAGCCTCCCACTGAGCTAGCAGTGCAAAGCCCTATACTACCTTTGATGTCCCACTCCCCAGCTACTGGAGTGCTGCCCTCTGCTCAAAGTCAGAGAAGTGGTGGGGAAAGCCTGGCCTAACACCATCCCAGTGTCTTGGTTTATGGTACAGGTGTGGCAATAGACATAGTGGAGCCTTGTCCAGCACTGGGTTTCATGTTTAAGGCTAGGACTTACCTCTCTGTCCCTCCCACCAGCAGGAGGCATTTCTCTCTTAACTTCCTGGTGTCTTTTTCAACATGTCTTTTTTTGTTATTAAACCTAAAAGCAGGCACCCTGGTCTCTCACCTGAGATTTTACTTCTTATAAAGGCAGTCATGTGCAAATAGCTCTTCAATTTCGTGTATGTGTGAAGAGACCAAGGCCAGAGAACCTCGCTCAGCTGCTATCTTGTTCTCTCTGCCTATATCACATTTTCCCCCATGTACTGAGACTTCAACCTCAAGCCTTGGACAAGCTATGCAAAGGCTCTACCACTGAACAGCACCTCAGGTACTGCAAATCAATTTTAAAATCAGTGGTATTTGAAAGAAAGCACTTTTTTGAGTTCTTATCTTAAGTACACAGGAGGAGCACTTTATTGACCATTGTGGCTTATGGTCTTTCTCCTATCTGGTATAAAGGATTCAGCAGACAACCAAAAAGAAAACAAATTCAACCAAGAAAAAGGTTCAATACCACTAAAATAATGCTGGCTATAATTAATTAAGTGGGGCTGGGGATATAACTCAGTGGCATAAACGCCTGCCTGGCAAGTGCAAGGTAGTGAGTTCTATCCCCGGCATCGCAAAAAAAAAAAAAAAAATTAATTAAGTAAGGCAATTTGACATCTCATTCCAATGTAGAGAGCAAATTACTACCTCACACAAAACACCCTATTGAAGTCTTCCTATATTTTAGTCAAAATAACATAGTAATACATTCAAACTTATGACACTCTGGCAGAGAAGACTAAATATGTAAAGTCAATGTAAAATAAACATAAGATGGATCAATAAAAATAAAAACAAATGAAGGAATACTATATGTAAAAAACAAAATAAATGTGAAAAAGATGATGAAAAATAATATTTATATGTATATATGGATAGAAATGTATCCACATATATGTATATACATAAATATGTATGCTTAAAATAGCACAACCATAATACAGTAACATGACTTGAAAGTGGTACATATTCTGAATGAACCAGATGTCCAGAAAGATGCTTAAAAGTTATCATTAAAAAGTATAGTATGTAAAAATTCACCCTAGAAAATCTTGAAGGCATGAATGATTTGATGAGAAATTGCTTTTAGATAGTCATACACCAAAGAATTTCCAATAGGCCTGAATTTATCCAGAGCACAAAGAGAAGTAAAATTCTTTCATTCATTTTCTCAAGCTAGCCTAACAAACCTGTTCAGAATCACAGTAAAAGAAAACTCTACATCTATCTCCCATCTATCTCCCAATGAAGAAGTTCTGTATAATATATCAATAAATCAAAATAGAAACACACAAGTGGAAAAATATTTATTATGAATAGGTTCAAAAGGAATATTGTAGCATAAGGAAATATGCTGACATGCTTTACAGTGTGCAGGGTGATTTCAAATTTCAGGTCTGGAGTTGGATAAATGGTACTTCTGGTGCCAGCTTCAGCAATCACTGAAAGTCTAACCTTTGATATCTTACCTTACCATTATGTGCCACTTTATTTTCATATGCTAAATGAAGATAACATGCTTTCTACCTCTCAAGTTCACTGCATGTATTAAACAAAATCATGTATATAAAGCTCCTAGCAGCTTTATCCATACATGTATGTATGGATCTAAATGGACCTGCACGTATGCAAATGTGTTTGTATACATAAAATAACACACCCATAAAGCAGTAACATAACTCAAAATAGGTATATGTTCTAAATGAACCAGTTTTCTGGAAGGATATCTGAAAAGTTATCATTAACAGTCCTCAACAAATACCAATTATTACTGGAAAAGAAGTTAAAAATAAAAAGGCATTTAAAAATTTGGTGCTGTAGCTACTCAGGAAAGGTACAAGTTTGAGGGCACCTTGCTTAATATACCAAGACTCAATCTCAAAAGAATCTATTTCATAAAATTTAACTTCAATTTTAAAGTAATAAGCTAGGACTAAAAAATAGTATTAGAACTTGTTAAACAGTATGCTTATTTCAAACCATAAGAATAATGCTTAGAGGATTTTTGAGAAAATGGAGTGGTAAGCAGCAGAGAAAGAACCTCTCATAGATTTGGTGTCCAGACACTGGAGTACAGCAACAGGAGGAAGAGAAGAATGAGGGAAGTGGGTTCCCAGGACCCAGGAAGGATCTAAAGCAATAACTGCAGCCCATGGAGGGAGCAAAGAGAGGCTTCAAAGGAGAAAGAGGAAGTGGTAGGCAGCACTTTCTTCCTGAGCCCAAACTCACTGCATGGGTGGGGAAGTACAAACTTGACTTGCAGATGTATGCTGATGACAGGCAATTCCAGACACCTCCATGGAGAAATGCACCTGTGGAACACAGCAGTGGGCACTGCAGACTGCAATTGCTGGTGAGTTACTTGGGTTTAGACATCCTCCAGGAAAGGAAAATTGGCCAGTAGAAAACTTAGAGAGGGGCCAACTGAGGTCACAACTCAGAACAGCTGTGGTCTAACTCTCCAATGACAGGGTCAGGGAGCTGAGTTCAACCTGGCAGGAGGCACATGGACTGCTGCAGGCTGAGCAAATCTGGTTCCACCCCACAGCCAAAAATCAGCCTGAACTTCAGTGGAACTAGATGTGCAGGTTCACTGGGATTATTCACTACACCTAATAAAGCTACAGCTGGCTTCCTGGGATTAATCAACTTGGATTGGGATTCTGTCTGCACATATTTTCTACCAGTGACAGCAGAGTCACACCTGGAAATGGACTTTTTTTTTTTCTTATTTTATTTTTCTTTCTTTTGTTATGTTTTTTGCTTGGTTGGTTGGTTATTTTTTTCTTCACTGTTTGTTCTTCCTATAGGAGTGTGAACACATTTTCTAGGATTATTATTGCTGTTCTGTCCTCTTCCTATTTTTATTTTATTTTGTTTTTTCATTCTCTCTTTTCTTCCTGTCTTCATCACCAGTTTCCCAAAGTTTGTGTGGTCTTCCTTTTTCCTCCAACCTTGCTCCAGACCTCTTCTATTCCCCTGAGGGTAATATAGCCATACTGGGGACTTATTTACTGCATACAATTTATTGGTTTCTTTTATATTTTGTATTAAAACCACAAATTTAGTTTATATGGGCAAAGGTGGCAAATTACCTAAGTTTGTCATTTTCTAGGCTGTCTTTGACATTATTATTACTGACTGTATTATGTTAGTGAAGGTGACACAGTTGTTCTAACCAGGTGTTATTCCTTATATACCAAGACTGAGAATTCCTAACAGTCATAAAAAATTTAATATAGGCCAGTGCCAAACAAGCAGGCACTGGGAAAAGTAGGCAGCAGAGTCTCATCCCCAATAAACTGAACAAGTAAGATCTTATATCACACTCAAAACCCCAAAGCCAGCTACAACTGAGAGACATCTCTAAGAAGCAGTCATTTCCTAAGGGCTCTAAATACTAGCAATAAAGCTATTCACCATAGACAATTTCTAAGCATCAACGTGGGAATTAAACAAATAAACAAACAAAATGCAGTATGAGAAGATACTTAAATAAAGTGCAACCCCACAATTCCAGCTCGCCAAAGGCAAACCATGGAACAATGAGGTGGAACAGTTTGAAAGCCACCCACTTGGACTTTTTGAACTGGTAACAGTGAAACTAGCAAAGCAAATGAATGAGGCTCTAGAAAAAATCAATTCAGAAATAATTTCTTGGGGCTGGGGATTTAGCTCAGCGTCACAGTGCCTGCCTGGCAAGTGCGACATAGTGAGTTCCATTCCCTGTACCGGAAAAAAACAAAAAACAAACAAACAAAATAAAACCAGAAATAATTTCTCAGGTAACTAAGGAGGTAGTAACCATAGTGAAAGACATGATTAGTGACTCTAGAGCAAATACAGATAAGAAAAGAGCTAGGAAGATGATGGAAACCATGAACACCCAACATAGGAAAGAAATGAAATCCATGGAACAGATTCTTTTTAAGTTAAATGTGTTTCTTGTGTGTGGCATATTGTTGGATCTTGCCCATTAATCCATTCTGCCAGTCTGTTTCTTTTGACTGGTGAATTGAAACCATTAACATTGGTGGTTAAAGCTGATATGTATTCACTATCCTTGCCATGTTATTTCCCTGTTGTTTTCCTTTTTCCCCTTGTTTAATTCTAGATTCATTCTGTTGGGGTTCACAGAGATGTAATCCTTATTATCTCTTTCTGAAATGTCCTTCAGAACATTTTGGAGCACTGGTTTGGTGTTCATGAATTTCCTCAGGTGTTCCTTGTCATGGAAATATCTTATTTCTCTTTCAATTTGGAAAGATAGTTTTATGTGGTACATGAATTTGGGTTGGAAATTGTTTTCTTTAAGAACTCAAAGTACTTCACTCCAACCTCTACTTGACTTGAGGGTTTGTGTTGAGAAGTCTGCTATGACTCTGATGGGCTTTCCTTTGTAGGTGATTTGCTTTTTTTTCTCTAACAGCTACTAATATTCTGCTCTTGGGTTAAATTTCTAGGATCTGGCTATGATATGACTTGGTGTAGATTTTTTTGATCATGGCTAATTGAAGTTCTATATGCCTCACTTACTATAGGTAAAATTCTTTTTCCCTGTTTGGGAAATTTTCTGCCATGATTTCTCTGAAGAGGTTTTTTTTTATGTCATTTGTGCTGTCTCCTGCTTTTTAATTGGCTCCAATGTTTATGTTATTCTTCTTTGCATCATCTAACAGCTAATGGATTGATTTTTCTTGCTATTTTTAAGAAATCTCTCTTTTCAGGATTGCTAACTGCAGTCTGGTCTTCTATATCTGAGATTGTCATTGGCTCATTCTACTGTATATACTTTCAGTGGAATTTTTAATCTCCTGGATATCTGTTTCAATCTGTTTCAAAGATTTCATTTATTTCTATAAGGATTTCCATTGCATATGTTGGATGTTCCTGATCGTCACTGTGCATCTGAAGGTTTGAGCTGCCCTTCCCATGCAGTGTCTGGGCTCTGGGAGAAAGCACCAGCTGCCACCTCCTCCTTCTTTGCTCTCCCTAAGGGCTTCCATTCTCACTTCAGATTTTTCCTCTGTCCCAGCCCCCATCTCCCTTTCTTCTCCTCCTTACATGTTGCAATATTCCAGTGTCTGGACACCAAATCTCTGAGAGGCTCTTTCTCTGCTGCTCATCACTCTGCCATCTTTCCAGAAGTTCTCAAAGTTAATTTTCTAGGTGTGACAGAGTTGGAATTAGAATCTGGGCCACCTGATTCCTTACCTATAGCTCCTGGTAGAATATCAGCGGCCAGTTACAAATGGGGTCAATTAGAGGGACTCCTGTCCTGGAGTCATTGTGTTGCCTGGACTGACTCCAAGCTTCCATATGAAAGGCTTGCCCACCATATCCCTTGGAACATGACCATATTAAATTTATATCTTTTCACAGCAAAGAAACAACCAATAAAGTGAAGAGACAACCTACAGAGTGAGAAAAACAATATATGCCAGTTACTCGTTGGACAAAGTATCACTATCTAGAACAAGTACAGAACTCAAGAAAATTAGTCTCCCTCAAAATAAAAGACCCAGTCAAAATATGGGCAATTGAAATGAGTAGACACTTCTCAAAAGAAGAAGTACACAAATACCCATGGACCAACACTATGTGAAAAAAATGTTCAACATTCCTGGCCATGAGAGAAATGTAAATTAAAACAACTCCGAAGGTCTCCCTTACTCCAGAAAGAGTGGCTAACATCAATAAATAAGAACAAATACTGGTGGAGCTTTGGGGGAAAATGGAACACACATCCATTGTTGGTGAGAATGTAAACTACTGCAACCTTTATAGAAATCAGTCTGGAGAATCTTCAAAAACTAAAAATAGAATTTCCTTTTGACCCAACTGTTACCCTCCTAGGCATCTTCCTGAAAGAGTTAAAAACATCATATTACAGTGATACATACTTACTCATGTTTATAGAAGCACAACTCTTAATGGTTATGTCTTGGAAACAGACCACATGTCCAACAACAGATATCACAGATAATCTGGTATATTTATATAACGGAGTACTACTCAACCATAAGTAAGCATACATTTGAGTCATTTGTAGGAAAATTGAGGCATCTTGAGACCTTCATGTTAAGTGAAATAAATTAGACACACAAGGATGATATCCCATGATTTCTCTCATATGAGAAATATGAAATGTAAATAATTTAAAGTGCAAAATAAAAGTTAGATAGCATAAAATAAAGAGATAGCTCCTCTGCAACTGCAAAGCAGAGCTACAGATGGAAAGATAGGGGAGGAAAGGGAGGGTAAAGGGGATTAAAAATAATTAAAATGTGTTACAGACACGTACAAACTCCGCAAAATGAATGTAACCATTATGCATAGCAAACCTGTACAAATAAACATAAAAATGATAATTTCTTACTAATTAGATTTTCATCTGCAGAAGTTAAATTTGGGTGTATCTGCTGTGTACTTGATATGTTCAATCTGTCCCCTACCATCTGAATATAATCTTCATAAGTTTGGTCACGTATTCTCACTGAAATCAGGCAAGAGGGAAAATGAAGCCCTTCCTCCTCCATCTTTGCCTAGTGCAAGAATCATGTACATTCAATTTTTATTTTTTAATGTACAGGATTTTAACTCTCAATTCAAAAGCATGATACAGTCATATTGTCTTGATTCTCATGCTCATGGCAATATAATTAAATTGACTTGAAAGATTTACATTTTTAATATTTCAGAAGAGTACAGATCAATAGGGAAAGAAAATAGGTCTTAAATGGAAATGTCACTAAGTGATGGTGTGGAGATGGGAGAATGACTTAACCAAATTACCCTCAAATGTATATGGAAAAATAAGTAATAGACAAAAACTGTTGAGAAGGAGAACTAAGGGTTCACCTTAATAAACATCAAAATCTGACATAAGAGTAGGAAGACAGATCAATGAAAGCCCAGAAAGCCTTATTCTAAAATGGTAGTAAGGGGCTGGGGATTTAGCTCAGCGGCACAGCGCCTGCCCGGCAAGTGCAAGGTTGTGAGTTCAATTCCCGGTACCGGAGAAAAACCAAAACAAAACAAAAAAAACCTAAAGTGGTAGTAATCTAAGATAGGACAAGGATGGCATATCATGAATTGATAAAGAATGGAGTCATGAATTGAACTGAGAGGTATGAGATAGTAATCCTACAGATGTACCTTATACAATTAATGAAAACAGATTACAGACTGAATCATGCAATTAAATTTAAAAAGTATATATAAACTGGTCAGTTACATGTTGTAATAGTACGGCATAAATTAACTATAAAATCAAGTATACAAATCATAAAGGAAAATGTTAACAGTTTTGAAAACATTAAATAACATCTTATCCATCCAAAACATATACAAATAAAACAAAGTTTAAAAATGTAATGATAAAAACAGGATGAATTCCTTTTAAAAAGAAGTGTTGTTATAAATCAAAAATAAAATTATTAAAAAATTTAAAATAGGCAATGTATATTTTCAATGATATACAGAACAATCAGATTAATAGCCATAAAAATATTTTTTACTAGAAGTAAAAATTATAAAAACATAAATTATATTATTATTTCACAATTTGGAAAACTTAAAAACAATTTTCAGAATGATGAATATAGTGGGAAAATCATTCTTTACTGATATAGACAAATATTTTTAAAACTATAGATAATTAAAAAAATGGATAATTATTGGCAATATGTATGCTGAGAAATTTTGAAATGTTATTTCACTCAGCAACTTAATATTATGTTTTAAAAACACATTTAAGAAAACACAACATTCATAATACAGTATTAAATAAAAGAAAACAAAAAATGCATATGCTAATACAGTGTATGAATTTCATAAGAAAATGTACCTAAGTGTCAAGAATATATATCTACAGATTATGGAAACGTGGTTAGGTTTCATGGAAAACATCACTTTTATGGCCCTAAAGTGATTCAATTCCTGTTACTTTTATAACAGTCAGGCCCTGCACTCTCATGGAAATGGAGACCTTTTCCTATCAGAGACTATGGGTTAAAAAAAACCACTCCCTGTAATGCAGGTATCCATTCTGGAATGACATAAACTTTTTAATCAACTTAAGGACAAGAGAATATCTCTTTCTCCCTCTGTCTGTCACAAGGAAGTTTAATCCTTCTGCTGATAAGCAATTTCAGTACTAAGGTCTTAAACCTGGCTGGGCAGGGGGATCACACAGTTTTCTCTGGACATGTGATCCTCAATCTGTCAATCCCATTCCAGTTACTGCTTCAAGGTGACCTTGAAAGGACACACCGGCAAAGCCAGAGTCGGTTACTGCTAACTAGAGAACAGTGCAGCCGTGTTCAATGTGTAAGAAGTTCCTTTTTCTCTCAGAGGCTGTGTGGTACCATCACTGCACCTATCGAACCAGTATTGTACTTGTCTGTGCTCAAACCTTCAAAAGAAGCTTCATCACTGCAGAAAAAATGCATCTTCATGCTGTTCTTGAAAGTATACATATTAAATATACAATCAAAAACATCAAAATTAATGAATGAGAATGTGTGAAGTCCTGGAAGCTCCATTGCCGACTGTGTATTTTAGAGCTTTTTGGCCCTCATTTCAGTCACCAATACCTTGGGAGATATTTCCTTTTTGGTACAATTCTCAAGGTTTCACACACAACCCCAGATAAAAATGTATCTATTTGGAACTGGGGGATATAACAGGGCTTCCACAGGCAGTTGTATACACTGTTCCCTCAGCAAGAATTCTCAGTTACAGAGATAATTAAGGCCTGAAGTCTAGGAAGGGATTTGGACTAGGTTAAATGTACAGAAAGATAGATTTTTCTTTCCCTAATTTGCATGAAGTTCTGCTTGATGGCCCCTTGGACCAAAAATACACCTCAGAGGCAGTATCTTTTTAGAGTGATACAAAGATGAAATACAGATTGGCTATATCTCTGGATCTAGGAATTGGGATATTTGTTTGTTTGGGAGATTCTGGTAATTGAATCCAGGGCCTTCTCATAGAGCTACATTCTGAACTATTTACTAATTTTTTTTTTTTAATTTTGAGACTGGGTCTCACTAAGTTTCCCAGGTTAGCTCAACCTTGTAACCCTCCTGCTTGCCAAACCTCATTCTAAAGTTCTTCAAGTAAAGCCAGTGAATAACTCACACTGAAAAAGCACCAGACAAGTCAGATGTGATGGCTCCTGCTGTAATCCCAGCCCTCTGGGAGGTGAGGCACAATTGCAAGTTCAAGACCATCTTGGGAAACTTAACATAGGGAGACCCAGTTTCAAAATAAAATGTAAAAGTAAATAATATATAAAGGCTGGAGATGTAGCTCAGATGAATCTTATGGGCCCAATCCCAAGGACCTCAAACAACATCATCTAATTGCTGAGTTCAAATTCTATCCAGCAGAATCTTACTCGTATTTGTTCTCCCTGCCTTCAACAGGTCTACTCCAGAATCTTGGGTTGGCATCTATATTTGAGTCCCTACCCTCTCTCAGATACATACCCAAGTTTGCACTCTGCCTATATTCTTCTTGGGAACCATAGTTCTAAAGTTTCTACAGAGCAACCCACTTCTGGATATTGAATTAAATATAATAATTAAAAACTTTTGAAGTCAAACACTGAATCTGGTTATAAAAGAGTGTAAGAAACATTACTATCAAACTGTAGAAGGCTTCTGAGTTGAGATCAGGATGGCTACAGGTGTCCTGAAGCTATACTTCTGATGCAGTGGGGATGGGAGTAAGCCTGGGGTCAATTTCAGGGGAAAATCTGGTGCTTTCCAAAGGTATTTCATGGCCAGACAAATTAAAAGTTCTTTGGTGCTGTACAATCAAATATAACATATACTTTTTTCTCTTCTATGTCTTAGAACATGTGGGTACTAAAAGCAAGACAGTGATACAGTCTTTACTTCAAAGATGCATACAGTGCAGGTACTAATAGAAATTAAACGTCATGTACAGATTTCCCTTTAGACACTCACCTCAGCTTCTCAGCATCATGCCTGGAAAATTATTAAAAAATATGAAAAGCTGGGAGAAATGTTCACCAAATGTAAGATCCTAGGAGAGAAGCTTTTCAGAGAATTTTTCCAGAATGAGAAAAGAAAAACGAGTACAGAAAACTGTCATCTGAGAAGTGCTTTAGTGGATGAAAAACTGTAGGATACACAAGAAACAGAAGACCGGTGGTCATGGTATGTACAGAGAGTTTCATGTTTCCAAAACACATTTTAATAAGAAAGAAGGAAAAAGAAAAGCAAAGAAATTATCCTCCCAGCAGGCACAAGCCTGCCGGAGGTATTCCTTCCAAATAGTGGGAGTAAAGTCAAAGGTGGTGCATATCCACCTCGAGGTAGAGATCTCTAGTGAGGATTGCACACTCGTACTGGACAATGTCATGTGTTCACCTCAATAACTGAGCAATTTCGCTTTATGTCCAGAGAAAAGAAGGTGATACTGAAGAACGTGTTTGTAAATATGCTCCCTTGCTGGGAAATGGCATTTTATTTGAAACAACATGACAGATCTCTCCTAAGTTGAAAGTAAGCAAGAAAAAGAACTGAATAGATAACTTCTGAATGTAAGATGAGCACATACCTTAAAACTAAAGAAAAACCTACATGTGAATAATTTACAAATAATGTGAGTCAGGGAACGGAAATGTTATCCTGTAAGTAAAAGGAAAAATAATGCTTCTGAAAAGTATTTGAAACATGAACTGAAGAATGGTACAATGACGTACCATTTACCCACTCAAGATAATAGCTGAAATTAAAAAGGCTGGCAATGCCACATTTTGTTTGAAATGTGGCGTGACCAGAACTCTCACACGTTATGAATAGGAGTATAAAATGGAACAGCCACATTGGCAAAAGATATAGCAATTGCCTATAAATTTAAAAGTATAGTAGGCAAATTACTCAAGAATTCTACCCAACATCTTTAATAATAAAAAAGACATTTCTGCAAAAGGATCTACATGAGTACAAATGGTAGCTTCCTACACAATGGCCCATATTATGGCATAGTAGGTAGAAAAGCTACTCAGCAACAAAAATGAACACATTGCTAAGAAATACAACTACACAACTCTTACAAATAGTCTACTGTATGGAATAAGAGACACAAAAACAGTATGTGCTATATAATTCAACATATATGTGTCTTGAATAAACAAAACCAAACTTGCGGATTTAAAAGATCAGAATAAATGCTATCTCTGGGATTTGGCAGAAATTGACTAGGAGGTGTTGTATCAGAACACTATACGGTAAAAATAGAAAGGAGTCTTAGATATTCAGTATATGTAGTAGTTAAATCTCACTGAATGGCTCATTTAAGATTAGCATATTATACTTATACGAACTTAACCTCAAAAGAAAACAAGAAGCAGATATTGAACTACAGTTAATTCTGTGCATACAGTAGTATACAAGGAAGGGCCATATTCATTTTAGCCTTATTTATTGCTTTGTAGCAAAATTGCCATAAAATATAGTTCCTGAAAACAACAGACATCTATTAGATCAGAGTTTTTGTCGGAAAAAAATGGTATTAGTTTTGCTAATGTTTCTGGCTCTGGTTCCTTCAGGAAGTTGCAATCAATGTTATAACAACAGCTGCAGTCACCCTAAAACTTGACTGGCTGCAGAACAACCTTTTCTAAGTTCACTAGTGTGGCTTCTGGCGAGAGGCTGCAGTTCCTTGTCATGTCCATTTTTCTGTAGGGCTGTTCGTGATATGACTATTTGCCCAGAGTGAGAAATCTATGGACGATGTTAAGGGAGAAGACTTAGTGCCTTATATGATCTGGCCTTACAAGTCACACACCATCACTTCTGCCATATTCTGTCCATCACTGTATTAGTCAGTTTTCCTGTCACTGATAAACAACACCTGTCGCTCACAAATTATACAGGGAAAAAAAGGTTAATTTGGCTTACGGTTCAGGGAGTGCAGTGTTTATGTGGCAGTTTGTTCCTTGGCAGAAACATCATACTAAAGGGGCATGGTGAGGAAGCTACTCAACTCATGGCAGTTGGGAGGCAGAGAGAAGGAAGGAGCTGGGGAGTGAGACAGACCCTCAAAAGCACACACCCAGACACCCGCCTCCAGCCAAGCCCCATCTGCTATCTGTGCATTTACATGTAAACCCATCAGTAGCACTAGTGCCCCATATACAATCACTTCCAAAAACCCCACATGATATCTAGGTGTGTTTTAGATCTAAATAATGACAGTCATATTGACCTGTTCTGATTCCATGTGTGAGGAGACAACACAAGAGCAAGCATATCAGGAGGCGAGGATTACCTCAGGGCTGTCTACCACAATGGTGGTGATGACCACAACTTCCTTTAATGCACCCCAAGAAAGATGGGTTAAGTGGATAGAGGACTGGATATATTGATAGACATAAGATAGAACACACATAGCAACATGTTCACAACTGTGTATTCTAAGTGGTAGGTATATATACATGTACATTCACTGTTTAGGTCAGAAAATTTTTCTACATGCTTGAAATATTTCAAAATAAAATGGGGGAAATTATTTAATCCTAAGGAAATATGAGAACACCTATCCTCCTCTAAATATCAAAGATAATCTCTAAGAACTCTCAGAGAATTCTCAGTCTAATTTAGATGTAAAGATGCTAAAGAGTGGTGGTGGGAAGAAAGTATAGATGCTTTTGCAGCTGACTGCACTGAAGCAAGTGTTTGCAATGGGTGTCCCGCAGAAAAGTGAGAGAGCCTCAGACTGGAGATCTCTGTCTTTCCCAAAAATAACACGGGGAGAAGATACTTCCTATATGTGCTGGGTGCAGAGCATTGCAGAATAGAAGCTGCTATGGGAATTGTACTTCAGAGAAGAGAACAATGACCGTGCTATTGATATTTTAATACCAGATGGGAATAGTGACATCTCAGTGGTGTTGGTGAAGATTAATGACAAACACACAAGTTATATGGATTGCCACATCCACTCCTAGATCCAAGCCTATTGCCAAGGAGGAAAAGTTTGAGAGTAATATTGAGAGAAAGAGTAAGAAAGAATAGCTAGACTTACAGGAAATCACAATGGTTAGTAGGTTTTTCATGGCTGTTGATATCTTAAATAAGTCTATGTGCTTTTCAAACTTTCAAAATGTACAGGAATTATTTTTCTATAATTGGCATTAATGCTATTTTAATGTACTTTAGCGACATGATAGAAAAAAATCGAGAAAGAGAAATTACTTCCAGTGTTATCACAACAGTTCTAAAAGACAATATGACTTTTTCTCATTTCAAAGAATTTTTTAAAAATAACTTTCTTAGCAATAACAAAAAAGTAATTCTTAGGTCAGTGTTTGAGTTTCTTTGATTTTAACAAGAGTCAGGTGAATCATTCCATATGGTTAAGCCACATACTAAGAGACAAAAACAAAAGCTGAAAATGAGGTGGCCACTCACACAAACACTGTAAAATGAGGAAGGATAGACACAAGCTAAAGATGACCTTTGGCTCTTGTTCTAGCTGTGCAGTCTGTGCCCCCATGGGCTCTCCATGGGGTGTGGACAGAAAAGAGATAGCAGGAAGAACCCTATGCAGGCAAAGCAGTTCAGGACAAAATGTACAGCAAAATGTGGAGATTAGAACTGCCCCCATAACGGTTCACAATTTAGGTAAGAAACCAAGAGTCTAGACAATAACAGTTGGAGGAGGAGAGGATGGTTCAGACAACTCCTGAGAGACAAACTTAAGTCCAAGAGTCCTGTCTCTCACTGTCAAGGAATTCAAAAGGATTTGTCCCTCACAATTTCATGCACTTTGGAGGAAGCATAGAGATCATAACAAAAACAGCAACCACAAAGTTTGTTCATTTGCTTTCTAAATTTTGTTTATAGATTGTCTGTCTTCTCGCCCATTTCCATTTTTCTTTGTTAAAGTACCCACAAGGAACCTCTAAGATTGCCCCTTTTCCTATATGTGACCCTTGGTAAGATGAAGAGCAAGCCAGGAAGGTTAGCCAGTGTGCCTCTACTCCTGACAAAAAATTCAGTCCCCAGATAAATGCGTCATTCTGCTCACCTGTGCATTTTTGAGAGACCTGTGCTCTGCAGGTGTGGCACGATTTCCTGGAGCCAGTGAGCAACGCCCTGCAATGACTAAGAGAAAAATAATTCCTTAACAAAGTCCTCTATAGAAATGGAATGAAAAAGCACTACGTAAGAATCTCGGATTATTTTTTGTTGAACTAGTAGACGCTTTGTAATATATTTTCTCCTTCTCACTTTCGGATGCTAGGCTTTCGTAAAGCAAGGAACTGGTACCAGTTGCTACAGGCAAATCCCACCTGCTCACACCAACATGTGAACAAGATCTCCCAAGGAACATCCCAGCTATGAACTCCAGTGTCTAAGGACACATTAAGGCAGCTGTCTGTTCAGAAGACAAGCACTAAAATATTCTATAAAGACACCCAGTTAAATTTCCAATTAAAATGATTTAATGCCTTCATTTTTTAAGTTTTCCCAAGGTTGCTGATGACTAAAATTATGTAATGAAGCTTTCAAGGTTTTAAATCTGCTAATTAATCTCTGCACTTTTACAATAACCCAAAGCAGTAAAAGACACAATGAAAAGGTAGCAGATTCATGTCTGAGCGAGTTAACCCTTTGGGAGCTGGTCTCTTCCAGCCTTGGGGGCTGGTGATTAAAGTGGGTCAGAATATCACTTGGTCACATGCTTGGTGAGTAGCCTAATGAGCAATCTCATCATGAGGCATCTGTATCAGAACTAATTCTGCTTCTGCTGCCATCTCTGCTTAGATGCCTGCTGCACGCAAATCCTCTGCATTTCAAAGTGCTCAGCAAGAGGGGGTGGGAGGGATGGCACAGCCTCGTGGATCCTGAAGGGTGGAACTGCCAGCAACAGAGTTCAAAGGGTGATGAAAACAGTTCTAGGCAAAGGCACAGCCAGATAACAGGAATCAGTTTTGGTATACTATGACCCAGAAAAATGATTTTAGATAACACTACATTGTATAATTCCAAATCTCTAGAAGACAGGATTTTGAATGTTCTCATCACAAAGAAATGATAATTGTTTGAGACGATGAATAGCTTAAATATTCTGACTTTACCATTGCAGAGTGTGGAAATGTACTGAAACGTCAGGTTCTGCAGAAAGATGTACAATTATTATGTCAATTAAAATATAAATTGCAAAACTGAGTCTGGAAAGCTCGAGAGGAAACAATCTCTAAGGGGGATCCAGGAAATCACTCTATTAAACTAATGCAGATGTGAGGTAGAAAGCCACTGTTAAAACAGCTTAAAGGAATAGAGGGAGACACTGTGGAGCGAATAATAATCTAAATTTGTGATGTGAAGCTAAATTGACCAAAAGGGAATATTTCTTATCCCACAGTGAAGCTAATAAGGGGCTTAGAGGCACCAGCTCAACTCTGCCACTGCTGTGTACAAGGGGTAAATGACTGCGTCCACTGCCTATTACCTCTCAGCTCGACACTCACCTTCTATCTGCTGCGTTACATGCTGGGCTGCAGACTGCAGGCTGCATTACTCTGGCTCACTTGCCAGAAACGTCTGCCAGTGGAAGATACTAAAAGAGGAATGAAATGGGGGCATTGAACAAGCTCCTTTGCATTTCCAATTCCAATCAGTATCACGTGAGCAGCAGCAGGACCCTCCTAGTGGAGGCAGAGCTGGAATGGAGATGCGGTTCTATTTGACCACAAATACATTGGCTTTCTCTGATCTGCATTTCTGACTGGGAAAGAGCAACACAGGAGAACCTGAAGAAGGATCAGGAGAATGGTTCGCAGCGCTCTATGCCACAGCAAAAGTGAGAGTCTGCCAGAGTTGGCGCATAGAAGGTGGACAGCCCCTGGATTGGGTAGAGAAATGAAGGCGGTGATGGACAGAGCTGTGTAAAAGCCCCTGCAGTCCTCAACCCATGGTGTACCCCCTTGAGGGAGGGTTAGAAGCTGCAATTTGCTGCTAGGCAGTAGACTATGGCAAAGGTCAAGAGGCTCTGCAGATAGTAATTAACAGTCTTAGTCAGTGAGCTTCGAGTTAATCAGAAAAGAGTTGATCCTGGGTGAGCCAGCCCCAGTGAGGGAGGCCTTTAGAAGCCAGCTAAACCTCGGAGGTATTCTTCTGGCTGGAAGAATACAAACTGCTTTCTTGTCAAATGCCTGAAGACAGGGCCAGCCTCTAGGAACTGAGTTTCCCAGCCCTACATCTCTAAGAAAATGAATTCTGTCACCAAACATGTGAGTTAGAAATAGCTAAAAAAAAAAAATTCTAACAAAATGACAGCTCCAGCCAACACCCTAATTTCAACTTGATGAAACCTTGAGCAGAAAGCCCAATTAACTCCTGCCTGGGTGCCTGACCCATGGAAACTCTGAGGTAAGTCTGTGTTAAAATTTTACGTCCCCGGGTTTCTGATTATTGGTTAGGCAGCAAAAGAAAACTAATACAGGGACAAAAGCAGATTTCAGGCAACCACACACTCATACACACACACACACACACACACACACACACACACACACATACTCTGTTCCTCTAAATACTGGCTGAACACAATCCTCATATCAAACAGATCCATCGTTTGAATTTATGCTGCCATTGCCCACTTACACAGCCTACTGCTAAGACCCAGGAGAAAGACTGGACACCACCACATCAGTCTCACACCAGATCAAAGCTGGGATCCAGTGCCATCTGGAGGTTTGCATTGAACTTCTAGCTGTAACCTCCACCCTCCAGCAGCATGTCCTTTCTCTCACATCTTAAGGAGGGGGCACACAGTGTCGTCTTTGCATTTCTATTATTGTTATTCAACATCAGAGAGAAGAGGGATGAATAAATTCATCATTTAGTGCACATAGACTCTCACTAAACAGTAACAAAACAAAACCTGTGGAAAGAGAATCCGCAATAGCTGCATGAAAACCAAAGGTTGCTCTGGTAATTTTAAGGTTTCAGCAACTGAAATGGAAATAAACAGTGTCAGTGCAGCTTTCCTAGGTGAGTAGGTAGTTTGTTTTTCCTACAAAGAGGCACTTCCCACATAGACAGAGAGGCCAAAAGCTTCTATGATTGATTCATAGGGGGAAGCACAGACACCCCTATAATCAACATGGAGATGCAGAAGCCCAGAGCGTCATCACGTACAACTGAGCTGAAACTCCTTAAGAAAGCAATCCGAATAACCTTGTCACATCCATTTTCCACACCCCTCCTTGGGCAAGTGCTCTACGTCTCCGTGAAGCCTCATTTCCCCGTCTATTGCCAAAGGCTACCATTTCATATCACACATCAAAGCATGAGAAATGTCAAGGTAATGAAAACTGACACCATGGAAAGAGAAGGTAAGCCACAGCCATTGTGGAGAAAGCTGGGTCAAGGTCCTTCTCAGCAGAGCACCACATTGCCCAGCTCCTGCAGCTGCCCTCCTCATAGCAAGAGCTGGGTCTACAACATGAAGACACTTCTTGAACAGCGGATACAAAACACAGTTTGTGATTCCAAGTGGGTCACGTGGCAAAATAGGCAAAACAGCTTCCACATTAAAAAACAAAACCACTTGTGACCTTGAGAGGTGTATTATACATTCAGAATATTCCTTGCTTAATATAATAAACTGCTGTTTAGCTTTCGTGCATGCCTCTGGTCAAATAAATTTAAACCTTTCTTGAAGAAAAGCAGGCATTAAATCAGGAACTTGGCATGTGAGCCACCATTTGCAGGAAAAGCACCACAGAATCAAAGATTTTGGGAGTCCAGAGGCTCTAGTTTCATGTATAGATCAAACACTGGCATACACTGGGTCTTTGGCCAAGTCATGGGATTTCTTCCTGCAGGTTTCAATTTCAAAGGGTGTAATCCTTTTCAGACCTTGAACCTTTTCTATCCCTACTGCCAGGGATTCTCTTTTGAAAGAGAAATGTTGGCATCTGGTCAAAAAAGTACATTGGGACTAGTGATGTAGTTAAAGTAATCAGAGATGTGCGGTTGGGACGTGCTGATTTCAGCAGTGCACTCACACGCTCTCACCGACCCTCCCAGTGCTGCTCAGCCATGTGAGGCCACTGATTAGATGCTTATGTTGCTCAGAGGCAGAATAACTCTGAAAGGAGGGTAATTTTAGGGCTAAGAAGGTTAATGCCCGCATGTAGCGTAAGGATTAACTCCTGATTGAACATGTAAAGGTCACATCTGGAATAGAATATTTTGTAGCAACACAGAAATGGAAATAGAAAGCTAACTTTCCAAGCAGCATATGCTTGATAAAGGACAGTCCCGTAGCATCATTAGCCCTTCTTCCAATATTTGGCCCCTTATCAGGACTATAATTTGCATGAAATTTCCTGTGCAGATACATTCTCTTGTCCTGTATCGGGATAAGGTGAAACCCACGTTCCCACATCTTTAATACTGGATGTACAACAAAGCACCAGAGGGAGAACAGTGTCTTGTAACTACTCCACCCTAAGACGTCCAAACCCATTCGCTATTCCAGTTACCAACCCATGCATGGTCTATGAATTTCGCAGTGTCAGACACGGTCAGGCTCATTACACATCTACCAATTCTGAGTTAGGTCCACTCACCAGGTGCCAAGAATGCTTTTCTTTTTCTCTTCTTTTTTTTTCCTTTCCCCTTCCCAGTCCTGGGAACAGAACCCATGGCTTCACCCATGGCCCACCTCTTAGTCAAGCACCAGCTACGCTACCTTTGCCCACAGCAATCTCTCTTGGGGTCCATCTGGATTATCAAGTATTCCATTTGCCATGCTCAGGATATCAATCCATGGTAAATCTCCCTTCCCACACTACCATCCTCAACAATCTCTCTGCTGTCTACAGCACTATATTTTACTACATGAATCTACTCTTTCCTTTTTTTTTCTCTTGGCTCATTCAATCTCCCATGTCTCCTCTACATGGTATCTTACTTCAAGTACTTTTTATTTAGCACTGGCAATAAAAATAAAGAGACCACTCTAAACATTTGTCCTTTATTTTTTTATTTTTTTTATTTTTTTTTGGTTTTTCTCCAGTACCGGGAACCGAACTCATGACCTTGCACTTGCCAGGCAGGCGCTTTGCCACTGAGCTAAATCCCCAGCCCCAACATTTGTCCTTTAAATGAGGCCCAAGTCAGCCATAGTCAGGAATTCATCTGAATGATGAAGAAACAGGCTAAGGGTGAAATGGAGAATCAAACATGGTACCAAACACAAGTGTTATCTTGCAGTAAAGAGGAAGATTAATATCTCGACAATCTGTGGGAATGACAAAGGGGCCTGGAGATCAAATCAGATCAATCAGAAATTGCATTCTCGTGAGGGTTTTACACTAAAAGAGAGTGTTTGTAATGTGCACCTAGAGTTGAAAACCACTGAGTTACCCTATTGTTAAAAGTCCGCCTCAAGTGGAATTGAGAGTGCGTGTAGAAAAAGACAGAAGAAACCAGCCAGGGACAGCACAGGAAAGAGCTCCTGGTGATTTATTTTTTTTTTAGTTCTTCTCCTTATGTTACAAATTTTACTAAAATGGATCTTCAGTGGCATGGGACATGGAGCTTAGGATACTTGACTAGTACAGATATTTGGGGTCTCTTCCCCCCTTTTAATACGAAGTCCTATTTATTTGTTTCAGGTTCTTTCTCCGTGAAATGAAGGGGCTGGTGATAAAGGCCAGGATTCCTCTCAGTGCTATGGTTCCTGGCTTTGGACTGCTGAGCATTTCCTGGGAAACCCTTTACCATCGGAGGCAATGGAGATACATGAGACCTCATGTTCGTTCCCCTATCACCCTTTTCACTAACCTGAGAATGTTCTAGAAGATACTCTTTTTCTGGAGTGCACACACTTCATTCCTGGCTGGCTCTCGCTTGGGCCTCAGAGCAGTCTGCTCTGGAAGGACTTTCCAAAACTGGCCCTGAAAAATAAGAGGGGCACTGAGATATTATCAAGAACACACGAGCAAAAAAACCCCATCTCACTCTCAGAAAACAAAAGCCCTGAGATCAAGTGCTTTACCAGCCCTTTGCAGCTGCGTGGAGGAAGGAGCTTGGCAGGCGACTTTCCACCTTACCCAGAGCAAAGAAACATTTGTGCATTACTTGTTTCCGGCCCGAGTGGGGGCTTTTCATGAACAAGAAACTTTGGGGACACACTGCCACCTCCTGGCCCTCTTCTTTACAGCAAGGCATGCTTTCAAGGGCCCACGCCACTGAGTCTTTCTTACCCAGACAGCAAGCATATTCAGATATATTAGAAAATATCAGTGTTACAGATCTATTCATTCTCAATGCCAGATCAAATCTAGAGGGTTTTATAGGGTAAAATTTTCTAAATAATTCCCTTATGTATATTCCAAGTCACACAACCAAGAGAAATCTTGACTAAAATTAATAGATGGGGTGCTTGAAATATCCTTCAACAGCAATTTTCAGTACCGCATTTATATGTAATAGGATTTTTTAACAAGTGGGAGTGTGTTTTCGGTACATTATGCTGGGTGAGAATGCGGGAAATGCTTTTACGTTTGAAACGTGCATATGTGCTATATAATAATGAAACTACATTCTTGTTCAACACTTCTGGCACTCGGTATTGTCTGTAATTCAGATTTTCTCCCATTGATTCACACTATTAACTTCTGTAATTAATTTTCTACTATTGGAATGGTGCGGAGGTTAAAAGTTAATATGGATATAAATGGAACAAGTTCTGTAATTTTATCAGGAAAGTGGTTTGAGGCTAAGAGTTCAAGAGCATTTTATTTGAAATGGCTTTTGTGTTTCCCCACAACCAGCAGTGCTCTTTGGTTCTGGAATCTCTGAATGTTTTTCACCCACTCCCCCAATGGTCCAGAGTGCACGGAGGTGATCTGTGCAAGTGTGTGTGTGTATGTGTGTGTGTGTTGCTGAATAATTTCTGATAGTGAAGTGCCATCTCCCCTCCTCACTTTGAAATTTAGGCCACCACAGAGGTTATGTTTAAATTATTATATAGAAAATACTTAGTTTTACATTGCCTTGAATTTCTCTATTGTGAAGCCAGATTTTGGCTTGGGTTTTTGCCTTTGTATCACCAAAGGGTCCATTAAAATGTTACATATCACCTCTCCACACCTTTAAGAAAAATCTATCCCTAGAGCAACAAGAAACAAAAAGCCTCTGGCATTTCTAGCCAACAAGGCTTTTAAAAATATCGATATTCATGCTCCGATCACCCAATTTCATAAACCTAATGGGAGAAGAAACAGAACTAACCCATCTTCCACCTAATCTCTCCTTGGCGTGCCCTTCCGCGTTTCGGTGTGCAGTGCCCTCCTAAGCTCCTGAGACATGAAAAAGCCAGATTCATAGGCGGTCTCGACATAAAGATGGCACCTTCCTTCACCGGTGTCCCAGCAAGAGGAGAGCATTCTCAGGGGCCTATCAAGCTGTGCACAGGACTTGTAGACACCATCTGGTTCTTGCAGTCATCTCTTCTTCTTATGTATTGACCTCTTGTTCACCAGACAAGACCACGTGCTCTGGTTTTGGAAGCACGGCAGTGGAAAGGACAGAACCTGGACTTTGGAGGGCTGTATATGCAGCTCACAGGCACGGTCTGCCATTTCTTGTCTCTGCAGTCCTAGGAAAATCACTTGGGCCCTTTGAGGCTCCATTTTCTCCTTTGGAAAAGGGAAACTGCAATACCTATTTCTCACAGTTATTAAAGCCACAAAGATAGCATCCTATATCTTATGTATAGAGCACTTCTTTATGTGCTCAGCACTGTGCTAAACACATTAGATGAATTTGATTACCTTGACCTCTTTATTTTCATTCTCCCCACTTTACACATAAGGCATTGAAAAAAAAACCAGACATTTTCCAAGAGGTCAGAAAGCTCAGATAGAATAGGGCTTCCTGCTAAAACAGATTGAACTCTGGGGATGGAGTTCACTTGGGGACATAGTCCTGTCGGCCTAGACAGTGCTTACCAAGTAATACACACACACACACACACACACACACACACACACACACACACACACCATAAGGACTGTATCAGCAAATCCCATAGACTTTCTGACTTTACCATCGTTCTTGACATTGTGCTGTGCTCATGGATGGCTTTAGAGATTAAGTGTTTTTTGTTTGTTTTAATAAGCATGACAAACATACAGACATATGTGTGAGCACACACATTTAGCCCAAGTGTTTCCTTGGGATATCATCAGGGTCCAAATAACTGGGTAGCTTAGAAAAAGAGAAGTGTATTTTGTCACAAGTATAGAGGAAAGTCTGAAAATAAGCTGATAACAAAACCATCCCCTCTCTAAAATGATTTGGGGAAAACGTTGTTGTTCCATTGTTCTTAGATTTTCATTGCAACTCTGTCCTCACAGGGCCCTCTCTCTGTCTCTGTCTTTACACTGCTGGCTCTTGTAACACCACCAGCCACAGTGCAGAGGAATCCATTTCACTACTGTGAAACCTGCTCTTAACTAACTTGACCTGCAATGACCCTCCTTCCAAACAAGATCATATTCGGAGGCTCTGGGAGTCAGAACTTTAGCGTATCTTTTGGAAGAGATACAATTCAACCTATAACAAGGGCCATCTTTTTTGATCCATCCCTAGATGATCTTAAGTGAGCAATGGATACCATAGAATGCAGAAGCACATAGGACTGGGTTCACATTAAGGATCAGTTTCTTTACCCACTACACAAGGACATGAATAGAACCTACCACAGAGAGTACATATGATTTCTAAATAACACGCATAGCAAGCAGAGCTCTGTGTACGACACACGGTGAGCCCTCAGTCCCATTGCTTGTGTGGGTGCTCTCTACCTGATGTCTCCCCTGGGAAGCACTTCTACTACAATGGTGCTTATCACCAGAGAGACCAATGCCTGGAGCCTTCAGTTAGGCAATTATATTTCCAGACTTTGCTCCAACATCTTTGAAAGACCATGAAACATACCCACTTCCCTATCACACAGTCAGAATAATCACTCAGATTTAAAAGTCAGAAGTCTCACTGGCTTGGTATTATGCTTGTAGATTTCGCAGCCCAGACTAAGTCGCCTTTGCCTCTCATTATTGTCAAATCCGGCTTCTGAGCGCCCTACCGTGTGACACAGGAATTGGCTGCAGCAAGCAGCTATCGCTGGAGCAACTGCAGCGCGAGGGAAGTGGAAACCGGTGGCTTCAGATGCGGCTGCTGCCGAAGCCAGCAGATGAAAATGAACACACCTCCTTAATCACAATTCTGCGTCCCAGAGTCTTCAGCTGACAGAAATGATAATCATTTGGTTCATTGATTCTGGGATTAATCACCGAAGTTAATCTTGGCGTGTATTGATTCCATTTCTGCTGGCTGTAACTAAAGTGTTCAAATTACTTATTCCAATTCTGACAGGAATACGTTCCCAAAACAATGGAAGTCAAAGATGAGCTATTACACCTGACAGTCTGCACAGCGCCTTGACAGTGCTGACTACTCATCCCTCGGCAAAAAGGGCCCTAATAGGAAAGGATCAAGCACCTGTTCTTCCTATTATGCACCGATGTTTCACAGAGTTGACCCATCAGTGTCTAGAAGAATAGGAAGCAGCTTTGCCTTAAAGAATCTGAATTCAAAATCTGGCTGCCAAGGCAAGCAAATCATACAGGCAAAACAGTACAGCAGGCCCATTGCACCAACTTGACTTCTGCTGGAAAACACCTTCATCTGTTGCTTTATAGTCCTCCAGAGTTAGCTAATGGTGCTGACTATTAGCCGGCTGAAGCTTTACCGCAGAAACACAATTTGAAAAGTGACAACATAGTGTATTGCCCTTCCCGTAATTTGTTTTGTGAGCCTCTGGTCTGGTAAATGCAATTGACTTATCTTTTAATAGGTATACTCTGCAAGTGAAGCATCAAACTTCTGTATCTGTTACATGACTGCCTTCACACAAAGGTGGTGAAAATCTCAGTATATAATAATAATAAACAGTGAAAAGAATGATGGGCTTAAGAGGGCTAACAAAAAAAGAGAGCTGCAATGTAAATAAAGGGGGAGGATGACTCTAGGGCCTTCACACTGATCAGATGGAGGATTAAATTCTTGGCTGATCCAAGGTTTATCAGCCTCAGCCCTGATGACAATTTTGCATGGACAATTTCATTGGGAGGGACTCCCCTGACCACTGTAGGGTGCTTAGTAACATTCTCATCCTCCACGGGATGCACACCCCTAACCCATCTTTAATATAGAAAATATTTCCAGACACTGCCAGATATCCCCTGGGGCAAAATAAAATCTAGTTTCAAAGCACTAATTGAATTTTACCTTTTTATTTTTTAACATTTATTCTTATTAGTACATATTTGTAATGCATAATGCCTACATTCATCAAGGGGAATTGGCACACGTACATAACACATCTTAATTCTTTTTCCTTCCCATCCCCCTCTTCCTCCTCCACCCTTCCTTCATCTCTTGGTCCCCTTCAGATTGCAAAAGATCTGCCTCCACATTTCCTATTAGCTAATTTTTATTTTTCTCTTTATTTATACTTCGGGTTTCTTATGTAAGAGAGGTCATGTTGCCATGTTTAAGTTCGTACATTTGATTTATTTCGAGTTAGAGTATAAGTCTCAAACTGCATGTATTTTCCTACAAAAGGTAAGCATATGTAGCAAAATTTCAAGGATAACCAATAAAAGAACTACATTATACAAGTTCAAAAGGAATAGAGAGAAAGCAATCTGGTAGGAAACAAAGAAATAGCAACAAAGAACTTAATCCCCCAAATGCGTATAAAAGTGGAACAAATGTGTAAACACAAACCTTGGCAGAAAAAAGTCCAAATGTGTCCATCATAGTACAGAGTTCCGTTTGCAGAAGGACTCACTTTGCCCAATTTATTTCTTTTAAATTTTAAGCCTGTAAAAATTGTCTGCAGGGGAAACAGCAAATACAAAGGTTTTTTATTTAATCCACCAAATCTTGGTGAAAATAGTGAATTGGTAACACTGAGATGTAAGTTCTCTCCCCTTCATCTTTGCCCTACAGCACAGCCTGTTGGAAGCCTAGGGATTGGAATCCCTATGCAATCAACCACATTCAGAGGAACTCAAAATTACCAGGCAAATAACATTATTCTTCCAGTGTATTAATATGAATGTAAAAAGGGAAAGGTAGCAACCTGATTTTCCTGCCTAATCCAAGTAGTTGCCAGGAATTTGATTCCATTCTCTACTTTCAAGATAGACCCTTCAAATTTAGTTATGTCTACATAGTCCTTCTGTTCATCCCAGTGTGTAGTTCCCAGGTTATTGTGTAGATCAAAGATTCTAAACAAATGGGGCAGAAACAAATTACTGGATTTCTGGGAAATAAGAGTCAATGGCACACATCTGAAATGTCACTTGGACATTTCAGTGTGTAAATGTAAGACCTGGAGATGAGGCAGAATTTTTAACCAGAATGTAAGTAAAGATAAAGAATAAGCTAATAAACAGAGAAAAATACAGAGCCAAGAGCATCACACACAAAAAGCAGCTGGGAACTTGCACAAATTGTCTCAGAACTCTATAACATAACTCTTCAGTCATGTCGGCTAACCTTCATTTTATGTCACAAGTCACTATAATTTGAGTGGATGTATAACCTGCAGAAATTATGCAACTAAATGTTAACATGGGCAGCATCTGAAAGTAGACACTTATCTAAATCACTAGGCCTTCCTCACTTCACCAAGGAGTCAAGAAGACTAAAGCGTCGAGTACGTTCCATGGATCAGACGTCAGTTTTCCTAAGTGATGAAGTCTATCATGGATTTTAAGGAAGCAGGGAGAACAGTCACCCAAGGTAGGAGAAACCATGAAGAAATCAGACCTCAGGCTCACTTTGTTAGGCTTTCATTAATGCGCAGGTTTGATACCTTTTAGGTCTTTGTGATGCCTGTTACTGTTTACGTTTCTAGTAGTTGTTATCCTTGTTTTCAGATTAATTCAACTGTTCCGGTTAGTAAATATGTTTTGCTTTCCTACTGTGAGCAACTGAGTACTCTTCAAAACCCTGTCACCTCATAGACAAACCCAACTGGCCTTTCCCTAAAGGAAATCATGACCTAGAAGAGGACACATTGCTATTCTAAAACCACCCTTAAAATGTGTTCTAATATCTCAGAAAGACTTACAGACAGAGGACATGAGCCAGAGATTCTGCCTAGGGTACATCACTCAAGCCTCACAGAATAAGACATTATTTTTCCACAATTGGACCATTAGTTGATACCAGTAAAATGAATTAATACTATGACACAGATAACATGACACTTACCACTTAGACAAGTGCAGTCTGCACTCCCCATGTTGAATATTACCTAATTAGGTTAAATGAATGCTTACTTTAAAGAAAGCAACAAATAGTAGAGACAACAACATCAAAGTTTCCCTCTATCTTGCTCATATTCTCTACTTTCAGTAGCCTCAGTTTCAACCAAATGTTTGTCCTCTGCCCCAAGAATTGCTGTATTTTCAGTTTTAGAGTCTTGGTTTTGGCTCTTAGACTCCTGAGGTCAAAGGGCATGCAGTTCTTATGTCTTCATCCAATGGAGCAGTAGTAGTAGTAATAATAAACCCAGTCTAGCAATGTTACTAAACACCATGCCATCATGTAAAAAAGAAAAGTCCCATCTGGATATTTATCCTAAATCCTCTATGTTCAAGAACTTTCTCAACCATCACTTTTGCAGGGAATAATTATTGGATTCAGTGGTAAGATTTTCTAATAATTTGACATTAGGTTTACTTTCCAGTTTTCTAAGTTTGCTGTCCCTAATATTTCCAAATTATTCTCTTTCAAACTTTTGAAACTTGTAACAGTATATCCATTTTAGGCCACAATCCTAAACAAATGTACATATATTTAAAACTAAAGTATACAATTTCAGCTTTCTGATATCTGCTGTCTTGTTCAATGTTTTAAAATTCTAATTGCAAATCACCGAATTCCACTCATCATGTTTAGTCAACAAAGTCTTAAGGAGTATAATGAACTATAACAACTACAGAGATCTCTTCCAAGATTTTTATTTTCCAATTTCTACTTGATTATATCTAGTCTTTAATTCCTTCTACTATCAGTGAGGAGATAGATGGGAAATTTTCTAAATAACATTAAATCTTTTATCAAAGAAAAGATGGATGTTATTGTACTAGGTTTTCCCTAACACAAAATGTTTGTATATTGCCTAGATACATAACAAAATTTAGTTCATTCTACACTTTTATACAAGTATCTTTGGCAATTTTCAGTCATTACTCCCAATTGCTTACAATAGTAATTCACTGTCCCTTGCTATTTAATCATTTCAACATTGCTTTAACACTTCTGCTTGCTTTTCTGTGATGTTCACACATCATTAGTGACATGGGCATAAAATCCACAAGGCGATTTTCATTTTCATAATCATCGCCTGCAGTTGTACATCACGGCTGCCATAAATTTAATTTACAAATGTTTCAGAAATTCTCCAGTCCACACAGTGGCTTCCCTTTTCTTTTGAATTTCATCTCACTAGATGTCTATAAAGTCGATAAATCTGACAAAATGCAGAAGTTGAAATATTCATTAGAAACTCAAGTAGCATGCCAAACTTTGGGTTTTAGCCATATGGTACAAAATCTCAAATTCTTTCTCATTCTAACCTCCATGCAAATTCTAATAGCATATCCAAAGAAATCTGCCAGTCTATTTCTAAATTAAATTTTAAAACGAACCAAAATCTTTCAACTTTATTCCTGGCACGTAGGTCTGAAGAAAAAGCAGCAATCAAGCTGACTTGGGGCAGACTGGCCAAACACTGCTTTGAAGACTCATATCCACCAATAATCAAGCGAGTCCAAAGACCCTTTCCTCACTGGAGGCCAAGGAGCATGGAGCCTCTATGACTGACTCAGATTGATCTCCAGCTCTATACATGAATCTTTCAGTTTCCATGGAGAGCTTGATCTTCTATTTTCAACAGCATCTTCCTTTCCTTTCCTGTCCCAACTTCCTGCCTTCAATAATTCTCAGCAGATGAACTAGGCTTAGATTTTGCCATAACTCCCAATAGCAGTGGATATATATCATGAACCTACTATGTGCTGTAAGCTGAATGTTGATGCCTTCTCAAAATCCCTATGTTCAAAATGCAGTGCACCTTGTGGGACTATTTAGAGGCAGGCCCTTTGGAGAGTAATTAGTTTATGAGAAGCAGCCTTCACGAGATTAATGGCCTTATTAAAAGGAACAGGAGACAACTTGCTTCCTCTCATTTTTGCCACAGAAAGATAAACTAAGCAGACACCTGCCTGCAGACCAGGAAGAGGCCTTCATCGGACAGTGATGTCCTAGCACCTTGATGCGGGGCTGGGCAGCCTCTCAAACTGAGTGAAATATGTGCTTGTTTGAGCGACCCAGTCAATAGCACTGTATTTATTTATTGTAGCCTGAAATAAGACTACAGCTAGGTTTGCATTTAACTAACTTACATGTAATAATTCACTTAACAGCCGTAGGGTGTAGGAACACTTAGCATCTCCCTTTAAGAGATGAGAACACTGAGCTGTCTGAAGGTTACCTATTCAAGATCACACAACCACTTTGTGGAAAACAGACACTAACTGGAAAGTATGTTCTAAAAGTGGTATTATTGATAATTAGGTTAAAATAAAGACTCCTGGGCCTGAGCACCTTCACTTTCTCTCCTTCAAATTGGTATATATTTAAATTATACCAGTGATTACATCCCAGCTCTGCCTGGCTAGAGTTGCCTTTTGTCTTTTTGAGACAGTGTCTCCCTGTGCAGTTCAGGCTGGCCTTGAGCTCACTTTGTAGCTCAGGCTGGTTTCAACTTGCAGCGATCCTCTTGCCTCAGCTTTCTGAGGAGTGCTGGGATTACAGGCATGTGCCACCATGCCCGTCTGCTTTTTTTTTTTTTTTTTTCATGTCTTAAAGTTGCCTTTCAATTCATGTTCTCGAATCAGCCCTTTCCCATGGCCTCTTTTCCCATTGTCTGGTCCTTTCCAATTTTCTCTCACTAGCCTGTCACTGTCAAAGCTAAGGCTCAAATTTTAAAACTTCTACCTTCTTACCCACCTAATCCTGAACTTACAAATATGTCTTGTTTTCCCCCTTTACAACTGTGCTTTTAAAAAAAAAATGGTATCTTCCTCAATCCTCAATGGTTGCATATATTTGCCTCAAATTTACTGAAAACATTCATGAAAGACCTCAAAGGACCTCCTCCTGCACAACCTACCCTAACTATCCCGTTGTAACCTTTCAACATGTTCAGCAGAATCTGCTGCAGCTGGAAGTGGCTCCTTTAGTCTTTATTACCCTGTCTGGTTAATCCCTTCCTGTCTCCAAGGCAGTTCCTCACCAAGGGTCCATTTCCCTACTTATAATCTCCTCATTCCTTAGCTGTTCACGAGACGTCAGTGCTGAGCTTCTTCTCCCAGCTCACACACTTCCACAGTCTCATTACCACTCATTGGTGTCAAATTCTCACATAAGCATTTGCTCCCCTCATTATTGATCTGAGTTCTGGCCCAAACTTTATTAAATATTTATTAAACTTTATTAAAGTGTCAGTCAGTGTTCACTACAGAAACAAATTTAATGCAAGAGCCATACATACACCAGGATTTATATATATTGGCTTATCACGGCCTCTTGCAGGGCCAGGTGTGGAGAAGTGCAAAGGGCTCTTTGCACACCAGAGACTGAAGGATCCAGTTGAAGCCCTGGAGCTCACTGTAGGGTCCTGTGTGAGTCCGTATCAGGAGGATGAAGGGTCTTTGATGAGCGCGCTTTCCTTCTTCATTTCCCTTTTATTGTATTCCAACTACAATCCTATCCAGGCTGGGTCTACAGTCTTCAGAAAATCCCTTCAGCCACACCCAGCAAAATGCAGATCCCATTCAAGTGGGCCTTTCTTACTCAAGTTGACACCATCAGTGAACTATCACAAACATCTATGAAAAAATTCATCTGAACATTTTGCAAGCAACGCAGTCTCAAAGCTAAAATCGAGCTAAAATCAACCCACACCTGATCTCTTACACCGAAACTTCACATTCCAACAGTGAGATCATCAGTCACTATCTGCCTAAAGCCCAGAGCCTCAGACTCCTACTTCTGTTGCTCCCTTACACGCTATGATTTTGGTGGATGTGTTTTTCTAACAGGTCTCTCAAACCAGCCTCCTTCTCACCAGAAAAGCACTCTGAAGCCACTGATGGTGCGACGTTAAACAGATCCTGAATTTCTAACTCCTGCTGGTCATTTTTTCCACAACTCAGACCCAGTGAGGAGAGCTTTGTGCCAGCCACAGCACTTACCACTTATATACTTTATTTGACTGAGTCCTCTCAGCTGTTATTTACCTAATCTTACAAACCCTCCAAAAAGAGAAACTAAGTGACCCCAAATAATGTATAATGAGCATTCCTGTCTGTGGCTTATTTGACACCAGAACCATTCTCATAGTGCTTATCCCTCAGAGCGGTAGCTAAAGGTTTCAGCCACTCTACCTCAGTTTTTCTTGTTGTTGTTTGCTACCAGGAATCGAACTCCAGACCTTTGCACTTGCTAGGCAGGTGCTTATGCCACTGAGCTATATCCCCAGGACTCTGCCTTAGTTATTAAAAGAGCTCTTTCTATGCCAGCTTCTGGGCTGCCTCACTTCTAAATCCATTCTTGATGGGGCCCTAAGATTTCATAAAATAAATAAGTAATAAAGACTACCTAATGAGGTCCTCTTGAAATACTGTATCTATTGCCCCCTTCCGCTTTGCGGAACATGTCCTTCCAAAGTCCTCTCCCCTCCTTTGCTCCTGCCCTCCCTCCCTCACTGCAAGTCCATGCACCCAGGGAACAGATTTCATCACCTGCCTTTGCAACAGCTCTGTATGCTTTCACTCTCTGTCTGTTGTTCTTTTCATCACCAATCTTTGCCCTCATATTCATACTTCAGAGCCCACCAAAAGTGTGACTGCATCTTTAGGGTCAGGTCAGACCTTCAAGACAAATTGAATTATTTCCCCCAGAGCTTCCATGACAACTGACTTTACATGTCCATATTTTTTTTTTAATTTTAGAAATAAAAGGAGGAATATACTAACAGATCGACAACGTTTTACAAAATAGCAAAGGATCAGTACAGACATTACAGAGTTACAAACAGAGTGGTAGGGAATTAACAATGCTTATTGTATTACATATTGATATCTTCAATGTAGTTTTTCATGAAAACACATATAGACATACAAAGCTAATCAACCAGTGCCTCACTGACAGTTTCTTTACATGTCCATATTGATTCATGTACCGGAGCTGACTATAGTTGGTCAGATATCCATCTTCCTAGATGCCTTCAGCAGCTTTCTGACCTCAATCCTTAATCATAAGAGTAAGGTCTTCGTGTTGCAAAAGGTAAAGGAGAAACAAATGAATGCTCTCAGTGGGAGGAATTAAAATAACAAATACTTGATGTTAATATGACACTGAAAACATCCGAGAGATCCAAGAGCAATCACCACTTACTCAGAATTCACAGAGTGACAAACAGGAGTGGGAGGAGAAAGAAGAAGAAAGGGAGGTGATGCAGAAGGAAGAGGAAGAGGAGAGAACGCAGAGACAAGGGGAGAGAGAAATTGCGCTTGCCCGGCCGGGACCACACTGTCTCTCCGCCGGGTTAATCTCTACGTTCACAGATACTTCAGAGCCGGCAGCAGAAGAGCTAAGGTCTAGTCCACACCGCACCACTGGTGACTTTTAGCTCTTTAATAACGTCCTTCTCCTCAGTGATGTTCGGTTTTCTCTTCTGTATTTCAGACCCTGCAGCCCGCACCGTGCACCTGAAGTTCCCGGGGAGTAGGAGGGGTGGCAACGGCTTTCTGACCCGGAGTCCTCAGGAGAAGGCTTTCTGACCCAGAGTCCTCAGGAGAAGGCTTTCAGATGGCTGCAGTGAGGGCACTGGCCGGAGCTCCCCACCACTGAGGCACAGAGCGCGTGCAGAGGAGAGCAGTGGCTACCCCTCCACGCACAGGAAGGGGCAGCCCCAGTCAGGTCTCCGCACAGGACGCTGTTCTGCCTTCAGGGCTGAGTTCCCTCCCAGGTTTGCTCCTCAGTGAGAGCCCTGTTCTCTCTGCCAGCCGTGGTCCAGGGAGGAGCCTCTTCCTCGGTGTGAGCTACAGAAAGGGCACCGCTCACCGCATGCAGGAGCCTCGGGCCGTTCTGTCGCTCCCACGTTCCTCAGTCATTGAGAAAGTTCACTTGAGCTCATGCTGACTGGCTGACACCCGAAATTTACTGAAAAGGGTACCTTGGGCCCGAAATGAAAGTTTTCACACACTTATTTTCACATATACTACTACTTGAGCATTCGTTTGGGTTTGAAGGTAGAGTGGTTTTTGCAGCTCTTTCTACACACTTGCTGTGTTTCAGAGCGAGTTCTACTTACTTTTTGTTTGTCTTTCTTAAATATTTAGTTCATTTTGGCCAATATGCTGCCTGTGTAGTGTGCAGTTACCACTGAGAAGGATTCATCAAAGTGAGTCCAGCAGTACTGGGGCTGCGTGAATCCTGGGGGGGCTGTGAGACCCTCAGCCTCTGATTCTCCCCGCGTTTAACCTGGGAGTAAGGAGGGCCTCATCTCCTCTGGACTCTTCCTGTCCTACTTCTTTATTTCTTAGTCTCCACTGCTTTTATCACTCTTATACTACGCCTCTATAAGCACAATTCACAACACCTAATGGTCATTAGCAGATGAATAAAATAGTACCGTATATATTCATATATACATATATTCATATATATATATGAATGAATATTACCCAGGTATAAAAAAGAACGAATCATATCATTTGCTGGCAAAATAGATGGAACTTGAGATTACCATATTGAGGAAAATAGGCCAGCCTCAGAAAATGGTATATTGTATGTTTTCTCTTATGTGAGCAACGTAAAATGTAAATCAATGAATGATTTCCATTTTAAGGAATGATGACAGAAGGAATGATGACAGAAAACTGGTAGATAGACCCCTGGAAATAGGGAGGAGGACCAAGGGGAAGAGGAGAAAGGAGGTTCAGGGACTAAAAAGGAGCAAGATATGTTATATGTATATACTAATTTCCCAAAACGAAATCGCTATTCTGTAGTGTAAGCATACACTTATAAAAATTTTTTAAAATGAGAAAAATACTTTTCTTCTTGTTAAATTTCTGCCTTTTCCGGCTAGTGCAAATATCTCTGCAGTGCTCCAAGCGGCCACCAGACGGCGCGCTGAACTCCCGTAGCTCGCTGAGCGGCTCTGAGGCCCTCTAAGGACCCCGCTGCGCTTTTACCAATTCTCTTCGGACTCCAGCCCAAGGGGCCACCCCGCTGCTTCCCTCGGGGGACGGGGACACTCCGCCTGCTTCCTCCTCGAGGACCCTCGGTGTTTGGCTTTGTAGAACCTACGCCTCGGCAAACCCAACTCCTGTTTCCCCTCCCCTCTCAGCCGCAGACCCGGGCTCCTGGTTTAAGATCCTCTAGCTACTTTATAACTTGAAATCGCAGAGGACTGACAGTCATGGAAATGGCTTTCGTCCAAAGCCAGACCTAAATTCTTTTGGGACGCAGTGTTCCCTTCAACCGTTGGCCACAGCACCCGCTTTGCAGTCATTTGCAAATCCGCCCGGTGTTCCCGATCCGTGAAGCCCAGCTTTGTGATGTCACCTGGCACTTCAGGTCCACTCTCTGGGTTCTCTGATTTAGTTGTGACTTAAATAAAATATTTGGCAAGGTAGCTTCTTGTCTGTAGTGTTTTTGGTTTTTTTAATGTTTTAAAGCTATCCTTTGACAAGATCTGCAAGCCCAGTACTATTTTCTTTTTTTTTTTTTTTTTTTTTTTTTTTTTTTTTTTTTTTGCAAACGGAAGAGAAAAAGCAAGGCTGTGATTCGACTTGGGAGTCAAATCTCATTCAATACATAGACTGCTCCTGTCCAAAGCCAAGCCTCCGCTAGGCGCGGATCCTCCCAGGGACCCCCACGGACGCCCTACGCAGCGGCTCTCCAGTCTGCCCACGAAGGGGACGCCGGCCCCAGCTCCCTGCGTCTCACACAACCACCTAGCGTCGGCTGCAGTCCTTTCCAACTATCCCCTCCAAAGCGCGCAGGACCGGGTCTGAGCTCCCACCAGGGGGCGCCCAACCCGGGCAGAGCGCCTCTCCGCTGCTCGCTGCGTTCTGGAGTCCAGCCCCGCTTTCCCCAGGGCTCCGCCCTGTGCTTCTCGGGGAGCCTCGTTCTACCCCTTGCTACTTGCGCTTCCAGCTTCCAACTGGAACCCACTTCTGTTCGGCTCCTGCTCTGGACTGCTCTGGAATCCAAGACCCGGGACTGTCGGATTTGGAGTAGCGCAGCCTCTGAGATAGTAAATTCATCAACAGCAAAGCAGAGCCGCAGGAGTGTACGTGAAGATGAGCTAGGACGGTCGCCACAGCGGAGAAAAACGAGCTCGACTTCACGCTTCTGACCCGCATCCCATCATTTAGCGCTTCCTCTTCAAAGAGTCCACCTAGGAATTTCTCCCTTCACACTAACAATGTTCATAGTTTTTGTTTGGAAAACGTACAGAATGTATTCCTCGGGGTTTTTTATATTTGGAAATATAGTCGTCTAAAGTATTGTTCCTGCATCCCTGATTCATCTCCCAGTCCCCCGGTCTCCAACTACAAACCGTTGTGTTGGAATAGACACAAATTCAACCTTCTTTTCCTCTGCTGAAGAGAAAAGAGAGCTAATTCAATAACCAGTTAAAAGAAACAAGCACATTTGATGCCTTCAGTTTGGGCAAATCGACTAGGCGAGGTGCCTTTGCCTGCCGCATGAAGCACGTGGTGAAGTTTGACTCTGAGCTAAATCAAGGCGAGGACTGGGTATTCCCAGGGTTGTTGGGGCTCAAACCTTGGCAGTTTGCTCATTTTGAGCTCTTACATGTCTCTGCTACAATGATTGGAGGGCTGAGGGAAAGCGGTGTTAGTCTGCTATGAAGCAAAAGAAATACAACATCCTGAAGTAGTGAGTCCGTCCGAGTGGGTCTGCAAGCCCTGGGCAAAGGCCCCACCTCAGACTCCACTCCTGGCCACCGCAGTCATCACAATCAGGGCTCCCCTTTGTGGACCCTTTCTAAAGTCTTGGGGGTGAGGAATGTGAGTGGTCAGGCTGAGCTCCACCTCAGAGGCGCTGCCTCACCCCCAGCCAAATGTGGGCTGTCATTCTCACAGACTGTCTCTGACGACCAGTAAAACCGCTAGTAAACGCACAACAACAATTTATCATTAGATTTAAAAAATGCATGTGTGAGGGGAGGTTAAGGGCCCAAGAAGAGAAGTCAATAGAACCATCCCCTGCATTTCTGGCCAGGCTCTTCCTTGGGATAATGATGATATTATTACCTGCAGCTGTGAATCACGGTTTGGCAGGAGTAGCGCACCCTCTGTCTAAAGTGGAGTGAGAGGATGTCAGGCCAATTACTCTGAATTGCAAGCCTCTGGCCAGCTACTCCTTTCTCGGGTAATTAAAGAAGAGAGAGAAGGAGCTGGAGTGCAGACTGGCCGTGGTAAAGCCAGGTGACAGGACCCAGCTTTCCTTACTCCAGAGCAGAAGCGTGAAGCGTTGGGGGCGTTCGAGACAAACAGAACCACTATATACATAGCGTGTCGTTGAGTTAGGCACTGTAAGGAACCTAGAGATGATGTAAAGTATACGGGAGGATGTGCTCGGATCATGCACAGATATTAGACCGCTTTGTAAAGGGACCACAGCACCCAGGAATTTTGGTACAGGCAGGGGAAGAGGAATTCTGAAACTAATCGCTTGAAGGAATCCGGGCTCAGCTACACCCACACCCTCAGCTCCCGCTGCTAAACTACAGCACCTCCCGCAGTTCTGTCTCCCACCGAGTCCTTCCCCAGTACAGGGTTCTGGGTTCTGGATCCTGGTCCTCCCTGTGTCCTGCGTAAGTCACCAGACTCCACTTAGTAATTGTTCCCATACTTCAAGTCCATTAACAGATGGTCAGAGAGTCAGGCACACGTACAAAAACGAAGTTCTCCATCTGAGAAATAAAAAGAAGTTTACAGGCTAGACAAAAGCTCAGGAGTTAGAATTATTGCACAAGGTCGGATTCATACTAAGGGTCAAGCTGATACCCCTGATAAGCTTCCCTCTGTTAACCTCTATTTGGAGAACGTTAGTGAAGCAGTTTGGCCCAGAATTCTAAGCAAGCATTAAAATTAGAAAGAAGCGTCCTAGAGCAGCACTTACTTTAGTATGGGCTTATGGCTCCCTCTTGTGTTCACTTCTGAGAATTGCAGGATTCCATCTAAACTGGGCAATATTTTTCCAGAGATTACCTGTTACTATTTTTTTCAAAAAATCATTTCAACTGTCTGATTCAGAATCTGGCAAAAATGTGAAGAAACAAAACATTTATAATGCCAAGGTCAATTCCATATCTATCTTACATCTGCATGCTACCTCATTTTATTTTTCAAATTGTCCCTCTGAAGGAGGGCGCATAGGTGTTGACCCTTTGGGGCACAGGTGGAAGGGACGACAAAGCTCAGGGCACAGAGCTAATGCACGGCACTGTGGCCTGCAGCAGCGCCACGGGTTCCTGACTGCACTAAGCCTAATGCTCTTCACTGATTGTTTCGCAGCAGTTTGCAGGTTGGGTACACAAATCCAGAGTCCCATCACTGCCACGGGGAAGTCATCACCAAGGCAGATGCCCCCACTGTGGGGTCAGCTGCCTCGTGAAGTGTGGGATGAAAGGTAGGGGGCAGGTGTCAGAAGCAGGCCAGAGAGGGAACTGGGGCCAGGCAGGTGGGCTCTTGAATTCTTTCCACCTGTGCTAGGGAGGGGGTCGCAGGGTGCTCCCCCAGCGCGGGGCCAGCATCTGCGCATGCTTCATGCAGGTGAAGACCTGCGGGTCTGGATCACCCTACGTCTGAAAGCTGAGTGGTCTGTGGCCCAGTAAACTTCACCTCCACACTCTGCTGTTGTGCCAGCTATGTCCCAGCTCCTTTTCTGCTTTTCCACCACAGCCGTGCACCTGTTTCCGTACTTGTACACCCTTTCTCCCAGTATCTCAAAGATGCCTAGAAGATTCCATTCATCCAGTCTTTGAAGTCGCACTCACCTCTTAAAGCCAAGTTCCAGGGCCATCTCAACCCTCTGGCTTTCTTTTCAGGTCTTATCTCCTCCACGACACAGTTCCACATACATAGCCCCAGGAATGCACTCGTAACTCCTTTGCACCTGTTTGCAGGATGTACACTGTCTCCTTCACAGTCTGAGGGCATCTTGAGGACAGAAGCCATTCCTTCTCTGCATTCAGTGTGATGGAAAGGCACAAGGAAACCAGGAGGGGTGTGACGAGGTCCAGGCCAGACAGAGCCAGCCACCTCGCTTATCATGCAGAGCGTCCCTGGTGGGACCCTGTGTCTGCACAACGTCCTAACAGCAAGTGTTGTGGAAATTGGGTAATGCTATACACTAACCCATTATACACAGAAAGTAGTAGCTTTAACAAAACCTAGTTCAAACTTTGTTACAGCAACAAGGAAACAAATCTAGATAGAAGTAATTTGCCTAAGGCCGCATTGGGTTTCTAGGGCACAAACCCAGAGCTTCTTATTCCCAAGTCTGTATCTGTTAAACCAACCATCGCTTTCTGATCCCATAAACAAATAAAATTGCTGCCAGCCCACTCTGCATAGTGCTGTGCTCTTGTATTAGTCAGCTTTCCATTACTGTAACAAAATAACTGAAATAATCAGTTTACAAAGAAGAAAGGTTTATTTGGGCTCAAAGTTTTGAAAGTTTCAGTATATACTTGTTTATTTTTGTTGTTTTCTACCTAGAATGAGGCTACGCATCATAGCAGTGACACATGCCAGAGGAACGCTGTTCACTTCACAGTCAAGAATCAAAGAGAAAGAGACCAGAATCCACAAATGCCCTCTGTGGGCTGACCCTAAAGACTGGAAGACCTCCTATGAGACACAATCACTTAAAGTTTCTAATGCGTCTCAGTCATGCCATAGGCTGAAGACTGAGAGTTTAACACCCAGGCTTTGAAGAATGTTTAAGGTCTAAACTAAAGACACACTATTTTATATTTCTGCCCATTGTCAATTTTTTCCCTTCAAATAAAGTTAAAGACTCAGTAGCAGAGACTGGTTACCCCCTTTCCCCGTGCTCCCCCAAACATGGTCTCACATGAGAAGCAGCATGTAGCAGGAATTGAATACCTCCTTGCAAAATGCCGAGCAAGCCTCAGCACCCTCAGTGTTCCTCAGCTGCAGTACGCAGCTCATCACCGCACGCGACCAACCCTAATTCAGCTCCCCGAATCTGCCCCGGGCCTCTTCCTGCCCTTGGGCTCTGTGTGGTCCTGCCAGGCTTGCTCAGAATGACAAGGTGGCAGAACAGACAAAGAGAGAGGCGCATCCCAAGCACAGAGCAGGACAAAAAAGCCACTGTCCTCAGGGTCCAGAGGCTGGAAGTCACTTTCTAAGGCCCAGTCGGAGTGATACTACTGTGCCTGATAAGGAAAGCTAAGGCAATTGGGCAAGATCCCAAAGTGGCACAGTGTGGAGGAGGAAGTGGGAGGAGGGGTGGGGGTAGAGGGAGGCAGGGAAATCGCTGAAACCAAGTCTTGGGATGCGGGGCACCTTTTAAAAATTGATTAATCAATGCCACACTCTACAGCAAATGAGGTGGACTGACTGAAGACAGCACAGAAAATGTCTCTGGCCTAAACACCACCAGCTGACTCCAAACAAGTGCCTGTCTTCAAGCACAGCTTCACAAACACAAAACCTGTGCCCTCCCTTGACCAAGACAGTAGACATTAGCCCAGGCCTTGCCTGATACAGACCACTACATAGTGGCTCTGAGCAGGAATTAAAATTAACCCAGTGGCTTTCCGTGTTTACTTGTGAGTTGTCCGAAGCTTAGACACCTTGTGTAAAGATGCCGAAGGCAGTGGACTCATAGTCAGTGAACCTCTATGCGTCACTGGTCACCACTGAGGCCTGTATTGGCCGGTGAAGCTGTGACACCTCAACGGACAAGGTAAGGCCACAGCTGAGGAAGTCTGGCTCCAACCCCAATTAACTACAAGGAGACTGAAACTGCAGGCTCCACACTCCCACAATAAATACCAACCTAAAGATAAGGTAGTTCTCCTGATTGACATAATTTACTACTTGGGAAAATTCTCCCAAGGTCCCGCTAGATTCCCACGTCTTCTTCAGTATCCTCTTCCTTTGTTGGAAAACCAAATAAATACAGGCTGCCCAGAGAAGTCTTGGCCTGAGCCCAGAGAGTATCAAAGCTGTAATAGGGTTAGAACCTCTTGGAGCCCTGAAATAATTTCAATTGTCTCATTTATTTAAGCCTTTGTCATCCACTAGCTTGGGAGATTGCGGGCCTGATCAGCCCACAATAACTAAGGGTTCTTCAACCCAATACTTGCCTCCTTGCTTTCCCTTTAAATCATTTCTGGGTCAGGGTTGTCGGGCTGCACCTTGCTGGAGATGAAGCTGGACCCTCTTTCCAATTGGTCTCCTGAGAGTTTCTGTTTCATGAGCCAGATGTCCCTGTGGGAAATGACACAAAGACAGGCAGCAAGGTAGTTTCTAGGCTAGGCATAGAGCAGAAGCCTCTGAAGGCCTAAGAGAAGATCTTTGCATCCTGAGATTTCAGGGACTTTGCAGTGTTTTAGTATCCAAAGAATGACAGGAGTGACCTGAAGAAGCGTTCCTCAGTGGTGCCCACTTGCTGCTGCAGAAGTTTCAAGCACATTTCGCCCATCAGTGGCTGCACCAGGACCTTAGCATGGCACCTGGAGACCCACAGGGTGGCCCCTGCCCTGTGCAAGCATCTGTTTGCCGTTGCTCAGTCTCTTGAGGCCTATTGTCTGCCTCAGAGATGAACAAGTCTGTGACAGAATGACAAAGTGACATCCTGCTAAGAGCCAGTCAACCTTCCCTTCAGCTTTTTATCCCTTGGTGTATTTTTCAATTTTTAATTTTTTTAATCTGACACATACAAAGTACACATTTATGAGCTATCATTTGACATTCCCATACCCAAATACTTGTATAATTTTCAAATTAGGGTGAGCATACCTGTCAGCTTAAACATTTCTCGTTTCTCTATGGTAAAATATTCCAAATCTTTTGTTCTAATTTTTTAAAAAAATACACATACATTATTGTTATCTCTAGTTACCCTAATGGGTAATATAACTCCATAATTTATTTCTCCTAACTATAACTTAGTTCCCTTGATAAACATATTATCCAATCATTTTAATTCATATTTTCTTCTAAAACAAGTAAAGGCTAAGCAAACAGAGTTATTACAAAGACAAAAGTTTGTTTTTCAAAGACTACCTGCTTCCAGAAAGGTTTTTTTTTTATTTTTTCAGAAAATATATTTAGAATATTTCATAGGGATTGGTCCTCAGAGAAGCTAATCAGTAACAGGGATTCATTACTTAAATGACAGCCCAAAGGTGTGGCAGCCCTTGGGGAGGGCACAGGAGGTCACCAAACAGTGAAGAACTAATGCCGGAAACCAACCATCCCTCCAGTGTGTTGTCTGATTCCAAAAGTCACCACTACTGTGTCAGGAATATTGATTATCCAGACCCTGTGCTTCAAGCCTAACTTTTGGAGAATGCCAGAGAGATGGGGTGTTTTTTGCAATCTTCCCAGCAGGAAGCATTTATTGAGAGCTTGTTGTTTATTAGAGACAAGTCCTCTTCTAAAACATTACCTTATTGAAGAATGCCCATCTTGTGAGGTAGGTATAATTTTCTTAGCTAGTGAAGAACAGGGTCAATATGCAAACATAAGTTTGACAGACTGTAAAGCTTATGCTTTGTGATGTTTTTTTAAAGTAGAAAGGTTTGTGTTTGTTAAAATTAGAAAAAGAAACCTCTGCAGAGCAAGTTTGGGCCAAATAAAGGAAAAGAAGTACACTCTACAGCGTGACAGCAGATTACTGTGAAAAAACACAGTAGCCTACAGCTTAGGTTTTTAAACAATATACTTTATTGTCTTTTTTTTTTTTTCTTTTTTTTTTTCTTCTGGTACCAGGAATCGAACTCAAGACCTTGCGCTTGCCAGGCAGGCACTTTGCCACTGAGCTAAATCCCCAGCCCTTTATTGTCTTTTTGAATAATAAAATTTGTATAAAAAAGTGCTACAGCAGCATAAAACCCCAAAGAACACATGCAGATACACACCTAGCCACTAGATGTACACATGACAGATGACTGATGATAGACAAATAGCTAGATAGATAACTGATCATATTTGTGTTTTAGGGCTCACTAAATCCTCATCAACTACTAAGATTCCATTTGGGCTTCAGTTTTGGAAATTCATGTAAGATATGAATGACAAATCCCGGCCTCTTCTAGAAGCATTTGCTACCCCAGCATTTGATGAAACCTTCCTGGCAGGTTCCAGGGCTAATAGACGATTGTCAGATAAGGGTGGAAGTTGAATCCTTTTCTGCACGGCAGCGTCCCTGGGACAGAGGCAGACAAAAATGTCAAGATTCTAACAAACTGCACACCTTTCTTCCTGGTGGCCGTGGTCTGTCCTCTCTGCACTTTGAACTTCATCATGAAGAAAAGAGGAAAAAAACCTCTGCCCAGAATTGAGTTCCACAGGAAAAGCTGTCAAAACAAAACTCCATTTTACTTTTTGAAAATGTCGTTATTCATTGGGCTGAGGCAGTTTTATTTTCATGTCCTCAAATTTAAAAAAATCAATTCATCCCTTTGATGACAAGTAATATTTATGTTTTTATGATAGCAATCAAAGCATGAGTCAGACGAGCTTTGTCTTTTCCTCTTTCACTCCTGCTTTGTCTTCGTTAAAGGAAACACATTACAGAAATGTTTAATTTTTTCACTTTGATCCTCCTGTTTAATTGCTGTTCAATGTATTGGGAAGAAGGAAACCACATGATGCCATCATACCTCATGAGATCCCTTTGATAACTATTTAATCTTAAGTTAGGCACTCAAATTCTAATTACAAGCATTTTCAATTGTGCACGTTGCCCACTATGCTTGCGTGCAACTCAATTTCTTGGACTTTGACATCATGTTCTATTACTACACCACTAGCCAAGGAACCGCCCGGAGATAAACCTCCTTACTTTCCATTCGCAGAAGCAAAACGGGTCAGTAGTCCAAGCTTAGTAAATTAGTACCCATCAGTGAGGAAGGTGCCTTGAGATGTAAAAGCATTTGCCAGGGCATGGGAAGGGACGTCCTGTAGCAGAATGAATCCACAAATCAATTGAATTAATTAAGTTAATTAGCATGTGCAGGGAACTGGGTATAGTTCTGGCAACCTGCACACGAGTTAAGGTACAGGTCCTGCATTTTTAGTTTCCATTAAGCAGGAACACATTCCAACTTACCAAGGCAAAATATGCTAAGATGTATGATACTGGCTCCAGCCAGCAAAGAGTGGGGAGGATGCTGTTGTCAGGGAGGGTAAGAAGGAGAGGGAACAGCGAATTCCATGCAGAGAGCACAGGGTGAGCAGAAGTTCAGAGGTGCAAACTTCTCTGGGTATGGGCACAGCGTCTATAGCCTATGAGGCTGTGGAAAGAGGGCTGTGCCAAAGATAATTGCCACAGTGTTGGGAGGAGAGCGAAGTAGAGAAGGCCAGTGGTGTTTTTGGAAGGAGTTTGGATTTCATCACTTAGAGTCACTGAAGTGCCCTGGAGATAAAAGTAACCTTGTCTGCAACTGGATGAGTTCACGCTCCCATTCACGGGTGTCGTAGATGGGTCTATTGGCTCAACTGTGCAGAGAAAGCTTGACACCAAAGCCCGAAGGTGCTTCTTCTCTTTACGCACCACTTCTTCCCGGACCTGGCACCCCTGACCCTTCCAGGGAAGCAGTTCGAGCCACTTTGTTCCCAGGGCTGTCTTAGCAGTTCCTGGCTCATTACCTCTCAGCTAGTAATGAAAGAGTCCCCAGGGCCCCTTGCCTGGTCCCCTGACAGAATGCTTTTGTTTCCCTATTCTGCGAGGAGGCAGCCTAATAAACAGCTTAGGTGTGTGACGTGAGAGAGTCTCGGTCCACCCTTTAGCTGCGAAGGAAAACGTTTCCCAGACACTCAGAGGCAAAGCTGGCCTGGGCGATGCGCCTGGAACTCGGGCTGACAGTCGCCGGCACAGTGCGGGAACAGGACCAGGATGTGAAAGAGGCAGAGTAAAAATGCAATTTCAGAGAGAACACGCAGCAGTTTGAAAGAATGAAAAAAGGCAAAGTCGGAGAGTGTGGAGAAAATTCATCAATTCACTGAACTCCATTCTGCTCCACAAAGCACTCTGCAGACAGCCTGAGCCACAGCTCAAAAATAGAAAATCAAGTAGTCTTTCTCTTTTTCTTGGGATGTTCTCTTCTTAATCTTGACCTCTCATTTCCAAGGACAGCTGGAAAGAAAGAAAAAGAACATCTTAAACTTGCCAATCGAAGGTAGAGCATTTAATTCTAGTTTAAAATATTTTGCACTTTGAAAGGCTGAAGCAGGAAGGTCACAAGCTCAAGTCACTGCTGGGTAACTTAGTGAGTCCCTCTCTCAAAATAAAAAGATAAAAAAAAGGCTGGGGATGTAGCTCCATGTGAAGGCCCTGGGTTGAATCTCCAGGACTGGTAAATAGGCTAATTACTTGGGAAAAGCACTTATTTTTAGAGAACATTTATTTCTATGACTGAAGATTAATTTTTGATAATGGAAACATTTTAAGTTAAGTATAGGTAAAGAGTAGTTTATAGAACATGCAGGTACTGAGTATTGAGAAGACAGGATAAAAGGAAAAAAGTAGTTTCCTAAGTTGATGTTGTAGTGACCTCCACAACCAAGCATCCACTCTCAGGGGCCATGGTGCAGAAATGCTTACAGAAGTCGGGCATGGTGGTGCACGCTTTTAATCCCAGCACTCGGGAGGCTGAGGCAGGAGGATCGTTGTGAGTTCGAGACCAGCCTGGGCTACAAAGTGAGCTCAAGGCCAGCCTGAACTGCATAGTGAGACCCTGTCTCAAGAAAAAACAAAAAAACAAAAGAAGAGAACAACAAGAAATGCTTACAGATCAAATCACACTCTCTATGAATTCAGTTGAAGCACACACAAGGATGGAAATAGAAACTTAATAGCCATGAGGCTGCCAGATACATGATCTTCGCTGTACACTAAATATTCAGAAGACTGAGCATGAACTAAATTTACAGAGGCCCTAACTATGTATGTGAGCGCTTAGTATACATGCAGCTTTCATTCAGCTGAGAATTGGAGGCAACCATTCTGGCTCTCTGGGTCTCCTGCTCAACAAACACAAATAAAGCAGAAATTAGCCAGCTGTTCATCTGGACAGTTGCCAGGGTGCAGCTGTTGACCAGGTGTGCTTGTCCTTGCATCTTTTTTATAGAGCCAGTGAGTTTTACTGGCCCAAGGTGCCTTGCACCTGGGGGCCTCATTCTTAAATTTCTGCTCTGGTGCTTGGAGAGCACTGAAGAGCAAGGCAGGACACACAGGGGAGATGAGACCCAGGATTCAGGACCTGTGGTCCTTTCATCCTCCAACCTGCAGCCTCTGAGAAATCAGTTTTGCAGTGATAAATGACCCCATCTTCTTCCCCTTGCTTCCTTCTGTGTGTTTCAATTGAATTAATGAAGAGTGTGATTTGATCTGTAAGCCTTTCTGCACCATGGCCCCTGAGAGTGGATCCTTGGTTGTGGAGGTCACTACAACATCAAGCTAATTAATTTCCCGTGTAGTACAAGTCAAAATTTGAATTAGGCCTATGCTTTCTATTATCGCAAGAAGTCATTTTATTGATCATTCCCTGACATCCTTGGTGCAGGCAAAAACTGAACAGCTGCAGAGCTGGAGAAAAATGTCTTCTCGTCTACACACTCCTTTGTCGCCGAGCCGCCCATATCGTCTGAACACTGAGACTTGTGGTGACTGGAGAGGCTCAGTTTCTCTGGGATTAGTGTGATTTCTGCTCACAACAACCTGTTCTAGATTTTACTTTTGTCCCCATTCACCAGGTTACTAATGCTCCAGCACACCTGTCTCAACACCAGCCATGGTAAGGATTTTGAATACTTTGTTCATCCTACAGACACACCAAAGAGCACCCAGCTAAGTACATATATGCCAGCATAGGCTGTGAGCATTGAGAGGATGAGGTGAAATTCATCTACCTGGCTGCTTTCTCCTGAGTGGGATGTGGACGGCTCTGATAGCAGTCCTGGCAGGAAAGAAGCACACTGTTGGATCCTTGTTATCTTAGATTTTTTTAATCAGACACTTAATAATCTGTATTAGTCAGATTTCCATTAGTGTAACAAATACCTGTGCTAATCAACTGATAAAGTGAAAAGGTAACTTTTGAATCACAGTTTTGCAAGTTTTACCTCATGATCAGTTGGCCTCATTACTTTTAGGTTTATTGTGAGGAACCACACAGCAGTGGGAACTTATGGTAATGAAAAGGAGTTCATTCGGTCTTATCTGAGCCTATCAGGTGAGCTTTGAGTTAAATAGAGAATTCAACAGAGAGTAGCTGGGGGAGGAGTCTAAGGGCCAGTTAATACAAGAGAGGGCAAAGCACCTTTCCTTGAGTAAGCACATCCAAGTGCAGACCTAAAGGATAAGAAGGATCAAGTCAAGCAGAGAGAAGGGGCAGGGCCTGTCACCCGAAGGGATGAGCAGCTAGCAAGGTTCACAGGTAGGAATAACCCTGGCTTTCTCAGGATTCAGGTCTGGAGCAAGTAGATGTAAGGTGAATTTGGAGCCTTAGGTAAAAGCAAATTAAATCAAGCAGGTAGTTCATTTGATGTATTGTTGTCATTGCTATTGTTTATCCTGAATGCAAAGCCACAGAAAGAAGGTATGCAGAGTAGGCTGATATACCATCCTTTGAGCTTCTCTATAAGGACCACCTGGAGTATAAGTAGAAAACAAAGACATCATGCACTATTAGAATCCAGATTCAAAACAGTGTTGGCCTGAACCAAGATAACAGTATTAGAGGTCAAGAGCTCCAGGCTGAGATGGACCCATTGGAAGGGAGAGTTGACTGTGATAGAAATAATGGAAGTGAAGAAGCCCCCCTGGGCTTGGTCCTGCGCCATTAGGTGGACAGCCATGTAGCTTATGGAAGTGAAGCCTGGGGAGAGGCATTTGGAAAGCTCTGGGAAGATGAATAATCAAGATGTTGGGGATGTGCCATCTTTGTTTCCATCTCTGAACATCCCTGTGTTAGAAGAGATTGTTGGGAGAGTTTGCTAAGTTATGATCCCTATAGATCCTCATATACATGCAACAGCGTATTCCATCTGGCCATTGATGGCTCCTCCTATCATAGCACAACTAGCTCTGAGGGTGAAAGTGAGTCACCTGTTTACACAGATGGAGTCACCTGCCAAGACTTCTCCTGAACTTAGCTGTTGCCTTATTATCTCAGACTTTTTCCCCTGTCTGCTTCAGAGTTACCCAACATCTAGCTGCTGACTTGCAGACAGGCAGACCTTGCATCTTAAGGCCCACACCTGAAAGCAAAGGCAGACAGCAGCAATCTACACTGAAAGCCATGCCTCGTCTTCTGGAAGCTCACATCTTCCATCCATGAAGCAGGGCCTTGGGCCTGGCCAACTGTCTTGCCCTCCTTTGCCTGCCTAGGAAGATCTGCCAGTAGAGGACTGAGTTCATATTCTGAATCGAGGGCTGTGTTCTTTGTGTCTTTTCTGGATCAGAGCATGGAGTAATGCAATGATGAGAACACATTGTACACACAAGAATGTGCTCTCCTTCCCTTGCAGGACACCCCACCCCTTAAATTTATTATGTGAGTAGCCCAATAAGGGCCATTCACTGGTGCCAGGAAATGTGTTTCCTAACTGCTCTTTGAGTTTTGAGGCCAATCCTGTCCGCTTTTCTTTTTATAATTATTGATGTGAGCCAAATCAAGGTTCAGCAGGTCACACAGATGGCACGACTCTTAGAGGCATACACCAGCTCTGGGTCTTGTGGAGCTCATACTGCCCTGGAATCAGACAGCAAACAAATGAAAGTAAAATCAGACAGTGATACAGACTATAAAAAGACAGCAAATTGTAGTAGGATGGAGGCAAATTATTTAGACAGCTTCAAGGGAGGTTTGCTGGAAAGGTGAAATTTAGGTTGAAAAGAAATTCATGAGCACAGCTGCAAGGAAAGAGTGTTGCAAGGCATGGAACAGCCAAGGCAATGCTCCTCAGGAGAGGTTACACTCAGGCTGCAGTCAGTGCATTGCAGCCTGCGGCACCCTGGAGAGAGAAGTCTGAGGCTGGGCCAGAGCTGAACAGGCCCCACCTGACCTTTTCTGTCTGCTTGTACTCAGAGCACCTAGGGCCAGGATAGCAGCTCATATCTGTGCCCGCTTTCCTCTCAGGATTTAACAAAGTTTTAGGCAAATGGAAAGTAAAAATGACTCATCTGGGGTGGAGTTAAACCAGATCTAAGTGGAACTGGAGAAAAGCAAGTTAGGTTTCTGTGCCAAATAATGCAAGTTCTTCTTCCCTGCTTCCTGTTTTGTATTTGTGCTCCACCAGACAGCATTGTTGGTAATGGCACACACCTGCCAGCTTGGAAAGCCCTCCTCTCCTCTTCCTGTCTGAGTGACTGGCTCTTCCTTAGTTCTTACATCAATATTGTCTTCTGCAGAAAGCTCAGGTAGCTCCCATCCCGGGGAGGTGACTACTAAAGATTGCCAGATGTTGCCAATGTTTGTGGGGTGGTGGCGGCACTGACCCCCCAGTAGAAAATCACTGCTGTTATTCTTGTCTTGCTGTACATACACATAGCTTCTTCTCCAGTCAGAAGAGATGAGAGGCCGCAGGAAGCTATGGGTTGCTGAACAACAATTGCCCCCATCGAGTCTTGCTGCATTATTACAAAAACTTTCTAGTTTAATCCTAACATAAATGAGTGCAGCTTGCATGGTTTTCGGCACACAAGAGCACCACTAACAAAATAATACAGTACATAAAGACCAGAAAGTCCATTCCAGAACTAAGGTTTTGTTTTGTACCTCGATTTCAATGAAAGTTGAGGTTGATAATGTCGTCTACACTAAGATGGTGTCATTATTACTTTTGAATTATTACTATTATCTTAATGATTATTAATATTGTTTTCACCTTGATTCAGTGAGTTGATTTCCTAGAAAAGGAATGGACTTTGCCTGGTGGCAAATCCATGTAATCTCAGCCCTTGAGAGGGTGTGAGGCAGGAGAGTTACAAGTTCAGAGTAATTTAGACCCTATCTCGAAGTAAAAACTATAAAAATGGGCTGGGGATGTAGCTCAGTATGAAGGCTCTGCGTTCAGTCCCCAGTAACACACACACAGACACACACACACACACAAAGTTAGAACCTGATAATATTTTTATGTTTATAACTTCATAACTTCCCACTTACACATGCTTTAGGCAGATATTTTTCACCCACAACCACAGAAGCAGCTCTATCATCCCAGAGGCAGCCACAAATATGTCTGATGATGCAGAGGGTAAGAGGATAGAATCAGACCCAGGTGCTGAAGAGGGCTCCAGAGCTCTACCCTGATGATTGGTGGAGAAGGGGCATTTAACTCAAGTCTTGAGGGTACTCTCAAGAGTAAGGACCTTAGGGACAGTGTCCATGGCTAAGCTGTTTATTTCTTCTGCCTGCAACTTTCCTAAGGAAAAAAGTATGTGTTCAGTACAAGACAACTGGGTCTTCTGGGCACTCCTGGCATCTCAGCCCTGGGGAAAACCCTGTAGACACCTCGTAACTCTGTGATGTCGGCAAGCTCTTTTCTGGGCCCCCAGACCATCTCTTTTTGTCTATTCATTCCTCTGTCTAGTTTTTTTCCATCCACAATTTTAAAGTTATTTTCTCTTTGCCCCATGTTTCTGTCCATTAAAACCCACTGTCAGGAAAGCTTTGTGACACCATTTCCTAAGAAACTAAAAGACGATCATAACTTAATGTACTGTCCCTCTCAAAGAAAGTAAAACTTATTTTATCATGGTAAAATGTATCATCTCCCAGGTTTAGGACAAATTTCCTTTTCTTTTAATGTTAAACATCTACATGATATTGGCAGTCTTATATCTCTTTGTAAAACCTCGTTATGCTTTTAAAAAGGAACACTCTTGTTATAAGAAGCTGACCTGTCTAATTCTGTAGCCACCAGGTACATAAGCCTATGGGGTAATTCAATGCAGCTGTTTTGTGTGGTTAGTATTAAGTATAAACTGAATTTTAATACTTAGCATTAACAAGGTATAAAATAGCTCATTAGGAATTTGCATACTGATTTCATGTTGAAAATTTTTTGAATATTAGATTAAACAAAATATGCTATGTAAATTAATTCCACCAGGTTTCTTTTATTTTTTTATATTATTAGAAAAATTTGAAGTTACGTACATGGTTTGCCTCACATTATATTTATATTGGACAGCATGGTATAAACATTTGTATGTCTCTGATATACTTTCAGTTATTTAATATCTAAGGGATTAACCACTATCTTGTCTCATTAAAAAATGGAGGCTTATAGTTTGCTCATAATCACAAAGCTAACAGCAAAAATCAGAAATTCAGACTACAACCACAAAACCAGATGTCTGTGTAAAAATTCTAGGACAGCATCATCTCTTTTGATATAACTCAAAACTCAGGTCTCAGGCAAACCAGCACAAAGCCTTCTTTCTTCTAAAGTCATCTATTGCTTTTAAAGCAATCTTTCACTTTTTAAGTCAGAATGGCAAGGCCAGATGAATACACTGAGAACCTATAAGAGTTCTCTATGCCCAGTAAATGGTGTTGCAGGGCGATGAGATAGGAAACATTGGTAAAGAAATCTGTGATTTAATAGAAAAAAAACAGCCTATTTTTCCAAGGGAAATAAATTAACTGAGTTGATCTCCTGGTTATTTACCCTCAAACCCTCCTCCCTTTTCCAAGCTTGACAGAGATTAATTGCTCACACCTTGCCTTTTGCTGTTATACTCTCTGAGCAAAGATGCGCTTTGCTGCCTTCTCCCTCAAACACCTGCCATCTACCCCACTGCATCAACCATGATACATATTAGATTAGACTGTTGCCACCCCATCCAAATGTCATCCTCCAGTGTCCTTTCTCCTGGGAAGAACCTATGATGCCTTATTTCATTACAAAGGTTGAGGCCAGTGTGGGATCGCTAAAAAAGCTGGAGCAGGGGATCAGAATACCCGGCTCAGGTGAGTGAGTGAGTTCTTTGTCCCTGAAAGTATTTAGGCTTTAGAGATAATTGCTTTGGATGGAAGTTAGGGTATACCTTTCAGCCAAAACTGTCAACAGATCTATGGCAAAGTGCTAATTAAAGAGGAAAACCCTTTGGAACTCTTCCCTGTTGGTGGATCCTTTCCAGACTTCAAGCCTTCTTCCTTTCCCCACTGTTATGGTTTAGACCTACAGTGTTCCCCGGAACATTCATCTGTTTGAAATATGATTGGATCATGGAGGTAACATACTTAACGGTGGATTCATCCATTGGTGAGCTCAGTAGGCAAATGAGTTACTGGGAGGCGGGGCCTGGTTGGAGGTGGGTCACTGAGGTACAACATGGAAGGCTGTATTCTTGTCCCCAGCTCCTCCCTTCTCTCTCTGTTTCCTGACTATCATGATGTGAGCAGCTTTCATCTTACAGGCCCTTCCTCCATCTTCTTTCCTGCCTTATAATCAGCTGACCAGGCACAGAATTAGAAGTCTGAAACTTTGAGCTAAAGTAAACCTTTCCTCCTTTGAGTTTAAGTATTAAAAGCATTTTTTCTGTCTCAGCAAAGACAAAAAAAAAAAAAAATGGCTGCTGCTGTCAAGATTACCCCCTCCACTTCAGATGACCCTTTTCATTCCAGGATAATTGAGTCTCAAATGCTGATGATAAATGCAACAACCCAGGCTGATAAACAAGCATCCCTGATAACAAAACTCAATCAAGACAGCTGTGCTAGAAATTATTTCGGCGTATGAATGCAATTTCAGAGGTCAATAAATGTGCCAAACAAATGCAGCCTGAAGTTAAACACCTGATAGTGAGGGGCTTGGGACTGACTTCCCATCTTTTTGCTAACAGAGTTTAACAACAATTTACCTTGAAATTATTTTTGTAAATTGCCATTGTTAGAGCAGGGAAACATTCTTTCTTTTTCTCATGGTTGTCTGTGTGTCATTATTTTAATAATCAGAAATTTTCTTTACAAACTTGCAGAGCAATAAATGACACCACTTTCATTTTTATTTATATTATTTTGCATGTCACAGAAAGTTGGACCTAGAGAAAATTACCAGAGGTGAAAGACTTATTAGAGTGTACTTCCTCCTTCTTTTGGGGTTTTCTGTACCCAGTCCTGTGCTACACACTATAGCATATTAAAACACAAGTACACAGCCACTGCCCATACTTGGAGAGACATTCAGGGGTGAAAGTATAACAAACAACATGAGCGGGAGGAAAGGTACATAAACCCTGCTTCCACTGTGCAGATGAGATGGAAGCCTGTATTCTAAGACTTGCACTGACTGCAGGCTCTGCCCACATCACTCCTCTCATTCGGTTTTCTTCTTTGGTCACTCCCACACCAGTGGATTCAGAGATGACCTCCCATATGTGACCGCACCGTCAAAGTCTGAAACCGGTCTGGCTCCTAAGCTTCGGCCTCACATTTCCTCTTGGGGTTGTTAAAAAAAACACTTAAGCTAAACCACCCCCATCTCAGCTCACCTCCACTTACCATAATCAGAACTGGTGCTGTAGGTGCACAGGTGCACACTTTACTGTTACTTAGAACCTAACGTCATTTTATCTCATCAGATGCTTCCTCTTGGGCAGGACATGTCTCCTCCATGAGTCTCAGTTTTATCATATGCCATCTGAATACTAACACTTAGCTGGGAACCAACTTTTAAATAAAAAACTGATGAAATATTTTGTAAACGTTAAGTACGGTTTATATCATTTTGATAGTGACTTATGAACACCGTTTCTCTTGTTTATATTTTCAGCGCTTAGCTGGTTTCCCCAACTCTATCAGCTTTCTTTGCATCTCAAATCCTGTCCACTTCAGGTTTCTACCAAAGGATATGCACAAAACTTATTCTGGGTTCTTCATCTTAGGTTTATCCTAGAAAATCCGGGAGTGGGCCTAAAATCTGTCTGTGCCTTAAGTTTAGATGCATGTCAGCGTTCATGCAGGACAGCTCCAGCCCATCCAAATTCTAAGGGAAGCAGAATCTTTTGAGAGAGAACTCACCAATAAACGATCAGACAGAAAAGTTTGTTATTAAAAGGTTTTTGCTCTGAGAGAAGAAAAATATCCCGGGATACAGGGTGGTGACTATTATACAAAACTTCTCTCAGCCCCATTGCTTGAATCTATGTCTTTTCCTCAAGAGAGATAGAAAGATCAAGCGTAACTAGAAATAGAAAAAGGAGTTCAATGAAAGTGCACTAAAACAATGGGCTCAGATACGCAGGATGGCAAAGCTTTAAGAGACCTCAGCACTGCTTTGGATTTCCTCTAACTGGGTAACATGAAAGGGAAGACCCACCTTCCCCCTCTCAGCCCAGTACCCACCCTTTCATGGTCCATAGCTGAGCCCCAGGAGGAGCTTATGTGAGCCAGGGTGGTGACCTCGCTCCTATGCAAACTAACATCAGTGCTGGTGCCTGTGGGAGAGTAAGTGAAGGCCCTATTGGGGACTGGAAATAGAAAACCAGAAGAACTGCCCACAAATCCCTGTTAAACAGTCTTGCAAATTTGCAGAAACTGTTGAGGTGGAAGGTGAGAAAATATTGTAGAAATCTTAGGAAAGGGACATGACCTGTCAAGCATTAGCAACAGTGGTCTAAAGTTAATACAATTCTAATTCTTAGTCTGGTGGTACTCCACTTAAATCCACAATCAGAGAAATTCTATGTATACTGAACAGGACACACATCAGTTAATTAAGTGCTGAGTTATCTACAGGTCTCTCCTGTCATGTTGACATTTTATGTGACTCATTCTGAATGTTCATAGAAAACAGTCCTTTACCTAAGGCCTGTCTCAGTTACTTTTTTCATTGCTGAAATAAAATACCTGATGCACAACGTTAAGGGAGGTGAGGTATATTTAGCTCACAGTTTGTAGAGATTTCAGCCTATAATCAACTGGCTCCAAGGTAAGGTATATGGCAGAGATGAAGAGTTCATGGTGGACAGAAGGTAGCAAGGCAACAAGAGACCTTGTTTTTTTTTTTCCGGTACTGAGAATCGAACTCATGACTTTGTGCTTGCCAGGCAGGCACTGCGCTGCTGATCTAAATCCCCAGCCCCACAATGAGAGACCTTAACAGTGTCTTTCTGCCCCTTTTATACTCTATCAAGGCTACTGGGATTAGGGTGATATCAAGCCAATCAGTTGACCGATTCAGTAATCATACTCTCTTCATCCCAGCATTGCACCATGAATCAATCACACATTCTAGACTCAGCCACCCCTGAAAAAGCCCACCAATGACTGCATAAGGCTTTGGGAGCAATTATGAACAAGCCATAGCAGTATCTTCATTGTTGCTGGAAAAATATGCCCAACATCTACAACTTTAAAGAGGGGAGGTTTATTTTGGTTTATACTTACAGTTACTGGTTGGCTGGCTTCAAGACAGAAATGACATGGTAGAAAATCCTAAGTGGAAGTCAGTCGCTCACTTCATGGCAGCCAGGAAGCCAAGGGCAAAGGGAGGTGCTATGGAGGTTAACACACCTTTCCAGATCACACACTCCGCATCCCGCCCCTTCAACCAGGCACACCTCCTAATAGGGGACCCAGCTATGGATTCATCACCTGGTTAATCCACTGATAAGCACAGCACTCCTTTGACCAATCCCCTTCCAAAGCCCCACCTCTGAGCCCATGAGGCTTTGGGGGGACATTTTAGATCTAAACCATAACACTTAGATAACCAAATACATATGCACACCCACAACCAAATACACATACACACCACACCGACATGTCTTCACATGCACATATGCATACACACATAAGAACATTAAAAACAATCTGCCCTGGTATGTGGATTGGATACACTTAGACGTGCTCTTTACGTTCAAAGAAAGAAGTGCCACAGAAATCTTTCTATTTTTCTAGTTTTTTTCTCACTAGTACTTGGTTTGAAAGATGTTGTGATTTTTTTAACTTAAAAGAGAAAAGAGGAGTTTATAGTTCTGGGTCAAAAATAACCACATTCATTTGGTTCACAGAGTAAATGAAACAGACCTGCATGCAGACTTTGGCTGGAAAGGGCTAGACCAGCCTGGGGAGTGGCTTTAGACTATTTCAGGTGGTGTTGGTCTCCATGATGTAGCATAAACATGATATACTTATGCATAAAAGCTTGTGGGAAGGAAGAGTAGGTGCAGAAATTTGGACAATAGGTCATAATTCAGAAATTAGCTAATAGCCGATATTTGCTTATTCTAAAAGCACCCTGGATGGTAGATATTATCAATGTCTTATTTTGAAAGACAAAAATGTTAAAGTTGAGATGAGATGCACAGAATTCAGAGCCCCAGTCAGTAGAAGTGAGCTAGGATGTGAAGTCTGGGCTGACTGGATCCAAGGACCCTGCGCCAGCCCCCTTTCTCTCATGCTACACTATGAAGGCAAAAGTCGTAGACTCTCAAAACAATCTGAAAATATTGTCTCCATTGCATCACTGTTGTTAACATATTCAGAAAAGTTAAATTGCATGCTTTTCTCATAGAGTCAGAAAGTGTCTCAGCTGACATTTAAACCCAGTCTTTTTCAAAACTGCAGAGAGGTTAGAACCTAGAATGGATGGGTTTGCTTCTCCACAGAATGGTATCATTTCCATGTCAGTCATTTGCTGATGGGAGGAGTGAGGTGAGCATTGCTAGGTGGCCGCCCCATGCCCACCATGCTTATTGCATTACTGCATTTACAAAGTAAAAGAAAGCATTTTAACACTTTATTTAGAGAATATATAATGTGTTTGACCAGAGGGACAAAACTGCTTAAGTTACCACTAACCATCTCCCTATGACAAGATTAAAACCGACTGTAGAAAGTATCACTGAGACATCGCTTATGGTGGAGAGAAGGGTGACTAATGGTTATAATCACTCATTCAAGGTTTTCTGCTTTTACCTTAAGTTTAAGCCAAGAACACCAAGGTAAGCGTATTCTGGTAAATAATTCAAACTCTCAGAGCTTTTCCTGCTGCTTCTCTACTTGAAAGCAGTGTCTCTGACCACCCTGTAGTGCCCATTAGTAATGTTGAACTGAGTCATTTCTGCAGATAAGAAATGTTTTTTCAAGTTGGGCATACTCTGCAAGTTTAGTCCCTGCATGCGTGAGCCACCTGGTGTAGTAAAAGTTTAAATTCTTGACCTTCCTCAAAATAGATGTGCTAAGCCCTAGAAGGCTAAGTAAGAAGGACTCAATCTCCTACCACTATTTCCTTTAGAATAATTGGAGCTGGACACTTGTTTTTAAGTGTTCCTCACAATGAATACCATTTAAAATTTTAAAAAGGAAAATTGTTTTGAAGATGCTTAAGGTCAATTTCAGTTCTTTTGCCAACCTTAAGTAAGTTACGAGTATTTTAGAAGAAATCTAAAACATACATGTTTTTAGAAAGGATAAAATTTCAAACGCAAGTGCTGCATAAAAATAAAACAAAACTTGATATGTAAATTATTGTGAAAAGACTAATGTTGATATCATCCTTATGCTTTTCATGGTTATGCCACAGCCTTCCAAAATATTTGTTACATCACTATTCTTAGTAAGTTTGGTCATCACATCTTGGAACTAGATAGTGCAAATCCTAGACTACATCATTGAGACCATCACATCCCCGAGACAAGTTATTCTTTCAATATTGTTAGGCTGTTCAGAATTCATGAATTTCAGCCTTTGTTTCAGGATTTGTGGAAGAATTTTGCAAAGCAATAGTTCAGCTTTGAAAATCTATCCTTTATGAAGGTAATTTTCCTAAGATTGCTGCCATTTCTTTCTATTATCTTACAGACTTCTAAGTCAATACCAGTTCTCAGGACCTAGAACTCTTGCCACTTTTAAGTTCTCCTTAATCTATGTCCTTGGATGAAGACAGCTACATCTCATGGACTTTGGTTTGTACCCACCCATTTGATGTACTGTCAGGAGTTTGAAACTCTGTCTCCTTCTTAACATTTTCTCTGTGCCTTTTATGTATTCTGATTTTCTTATCTCCTTAATCCTGAGAGATCACTCAGAGTATACTGCAAGCATGTTATAATAAGTAGAACTGGTATGACTGTGGTACTACCGTGGAAAAAGATGACACCTTAAAAAAACCTCTTGAAACATTTGCTGTTTGCAAAAACAGAACCACCATTCTGAACCTATATTCACATATGCATGTACATAAATTCACACACACGGGCACCTAAATTCACACACATGGGCACACATGGAAGAAATCCCAAAGACTTATCAAGTCTCAAGATTCAACTATGATGACTAAGCATAGTTTGTACTTGTTCTCAAAAATGGACTAGACTAGTCTTCCAGGAAGTAAGCATCTTTGTATCAAATGACATTTAACTTTACATAAACCTTGGAAAATGTAGGTAGCCAATCCCTGGCAGAAAATTTCATTAGCAAAAGGCAAATAAGATGTTCTAAAATTAATGAGTCCATCAACTAGGGTGAAATATTTCAAAAACTTTCCAAGTCACACAGCAATTAATTGGATTTTTTCAGAATTTAACTCATGGCTGCCAAATGTCTCTAAAATGTCAGTTAAAATGAATTGGTGTGTAGTCTAGTATTAAGAAGGAAGAATTCAAGAGGAAAATATGCTTCCATCTGACAAGGTCACTAACAGGCAGTGTAACCTGGTATAAATCAGGGACCCTTTTTATTTCTAAACCTGCTCATTGTAATATAGGATGAATTAACACCTGTCCTGCATAACGTATAGGGTAATTTTGAAGATAAAAGGAATTAATAGTATTGAGCTTTAGACAATGGTCTAAACTAAACAGAATTTGGAGCTTGCAACATTTGGATAACTTATAGAGAGGACAGGAACAATATTAGTCCCTTTCTGGGAACAAGGAATTGCTAGTATTGTATTTTGTGTAAGTAAAGAAAATCTAATAACTCCACTGAACACATTCTTTTTCTTAGCATCCATTAGGTTAATGAAGCTTTGCAAATAACCACACACGGCTATTGGCTGCAGAATTTCCCTGGTGTTTTCAGTTCCCTCCATGTATAACAGAAACCTGATTTTCTGGGCTGAGGTCTCTTAAATGTCCGTTCCTTCCCAATGGTAAATTGAGCGCCTTCAGAAAAACATTCCCTTTCTCATGATGTAGAAGCAAATAGTCTTGCAACAGACTCCAATACAGTATTTCTTTATATGCCAACTGCCTCCTTCCAGAAGAAGTTGGTAGTGATGATAAAGAACACTGCTTTGGTATTTGATGCTAACTTCTGTGAAACTATGACCAAGTCCCTCAGCATCTTCAAATATTTATTATCTTGTTTAGAAAATGAGACTAGGTATACATAGTGATCCTCTAGATACTATGTATAATGACTTGTGGAGTCATTCTCAGCATACTCTTGGACATGAAATTTAGAACTGAATAAATGGTAGCTATAATTGGATGGGCTTCTGTACAAACTCATCTAGGAACTCTTTGATAATACTGAATTTAATATCTAAATTACAGACCATTTTAAAAATAAATATAATTTGATTGCATTTAAGCAGATACACAGAATAAGGAAAGTTTCACAAGCACTGATCCCTGAAGGCCCCCACTAGAAGATAACATTGCTAAAGAACAAGCCAGATGATTGCAACTGATAGAGAAGCTGCGGAAATGACTCAGAGGCGGTACTTCTCCATGACCTCCACCTTGTGCTTCCCTCTACTCTTTCCTAAGATCATATTTCTGTCTTTCCATTGAAAATTACTGCATACTTAGTGTGGCATTGCAAGGTGCTCAAGGTAATATTCTTAGCTGCTGTTTACTAGGTAAGCCTCTGTGCTAGCATTGTGATTAATGATGTCCGCGCATTATTTTATTTAACCTCCCCCACATGAGATGATGCAGTGTTAAGGTACATCACCTCAGTCTCTGTGTTTTCTCACTGTCTGAGCTGGCATTCAGCAAGTGTGCATGAGAACAGATATATAAAGGCCCAAGGGGAGAATTGTGAGTAGTAAAAAGAACCACAAACTTAAAGTGGCCATACTCTCTGGGATAATTTCTCAGCTAGAAACTTTATTGGGAATCCCAGTCTCCCACTTCCCTTCATCCGACCTACTGGACTTTTCTCCTGCATTCAAGTCACCTAATTCCAGGTATCCCTTGAGTGCTGTAGAGGACATCACCCACTTGAATGTATCATAAGCATCTCCTGCTTCTGGTAAGATGGACTCTTGTACCACAACCTGCCCCACTTTTCCTAGGTCAGTCCCCGTTTTGAGACACAAAACTCCCTTGCTTCCTACAGCTTGGGTTGGCATTTCTACTTCCTTCCTCATCCTTATCTAATTCTCAGGCTGGTGTCTCCATTTTGTTGCTGCCCTAACTCATGGTTATCCTTGAATTATAATGGAATCTTTTTTTTTTTTTTTTTTTGAGACAGAGTCGCACTATGTAACCCAGGCTGATCTCCAACTAATGCCTATCCTCCTGCCTCAGCCTCCTGAATGCTGGGATTACAGACATGCAGGACCACACCTGGCTTATAATGAAACTTTATTCCTCTTTCCAGGCCTCCATAAGCAGCAAAGAGTGACGTTTAAAACATAAAGAAAAGAGGAGAAATTCAACATGGAATAAAAATAAAGCTCAGGATACTACATACTGACTTGAACAGCATTGTCTAAAAAATTCTTTGTTTCAGCTGAGGGCAATGCAGATGCTTGTAATCTCAGCTAGTAAGAAGGCCGAGACAAGAGGATAACAAGTTCTTGGCAGGACTGGGCAACTTTGCAAGACTCTGTCTCAAACATAAAATTAATTAGTCAATTCAAAGGGCTATGTACCAGTCAGCTTCCCCACTGTTAGGACTCAATTCCAGCCACCTCAAGTTAAAGGACTAGAGGGTTATTTTTGCCCATGGTTTCAGTCCATGATCAGCTGGCTGCAGGGCAGGAAACAGTAAGGTAGAAAAGCATGGCTAACAAAATCTGCCAAACCCTGGGCTTCCAAGACACAGAGAGGGAACAGAAGAGTCACAAACAAGAACTGAGCCTTCTACATCACACCAGCACTGACCATGCCCCTGCACCCGGCCCCAACAGCACATTCATGCACTGATAAGTGTGGCACTCCTTGATCTAACTACTTCCCATGAGCCCTACCTCTAAATAGATGAGAGCTTGGGGCACATTTTAGATCAAAACCAGAAGAGGCTGGGAATATAGCTCACTGGCAGTGTGACCGAGGTTGGCTTCCCAGTACTGAAAAATAAAACTTTCCTTCTTTCTCTGTTGTTCTCACCTCAGGCTGTGAAATGTGAGGACCAAGAGTGAGATTCCTTTTACTCTGACTTCCTAACTCTACCTAATATACAGTATTAGATACCTGAAGAGACCTCAGCTTAGCTAATCTTTCTTTCCCTGATCTTGCCCCTCACCTTTTCTTCTTTTCAAAAATTTGTCTCTAAAACTTGACCATCAGAACACTTTTCTTCATAGAACATACTCTACATTGGCTTGTGGTCCCTAGAATGATCCTTGATTTAGCTCAAGTATATGTATACTACTCCTTTTGCTAAATCCTTTGTAAAAAACATTCTTTCCTATAAATCCTAACAGTTAGTGAGTTCGAGAGCTTAACAAATACTGACCCTTTGAATAAAGTTATTTAATCTGATCTGTTATGTGAAGATTATTTTTTTTTTCCAGTACCTGGAATTGAACTCAGGACCTTGTGCTTGCCAGGCAGACACTGTGCTGCTGAGCTAAATCCCCAGCCCCTATGTGAAGATTATTTAAATACATTCTGTTTATGAAAATACAGGATGGTCCACTGGGCATATGCTTCCATTTTAGAATTGCTATTTCTAATTGTGAATAAAAAATAATAGAGTAAAAGTTCTCAATAATGGCTCCATGTCCAGATTGGTGTTTTAATGGATTATTTTTTCTGAAGACTGTTTACAAATGATGCCTCTGATGCATTAAGAAAAAGTACTTCCCTTAAATGGATATCTTAACATAAAAGTAGTAATTCTATTTTCCAGAGGGATCTCCTGACTTCCTGGATATTCCCGCATTCTAGGTAACAACAGGAAAACCATTGACTACTGCAGAGACTTTTCTTGGCCAACATTTCATCAGAAAATTGAGAAACATAGGTCGAGGATTCATTGATCCAAGCCCTCATGAAAACTTTGGACAGTTAAATGCTTTCTTTTTGGTTCTCAGACTTGTAGGTGTGAAGTTATATTTCATTTTTATTTCATTTCACTGATCACTGAGTTTGATTAATGTGTTGCCTCTTCAATGAAACATATTCTCTTAAAAATTTAATGGCACATTTTGCAATATTTTATTTCATAATCTGTGCAATTTTGTATTTAAGAAATATACCTAAACCAAAGTCAAGAAATATTTTTACTCTATTCTTACTTTTTAAAATTTTAGTGTTTTAAAATAAGCCAATTCTAAATGTTTTTCTTTTGAGTCTTAGCTAATCAATTAACTCAAATCATTTAGTTTCTCTAATCTGGAAGGCCCTCAATATATTTAGTTTTTATATACCATATTTCTGGTCTCTGTCCTTTTACATATTGCAAAAGTTTTGGAATTAATCACAAGAGGAAACTTGTATATTCTTGGTTTTAAAGGAAATGTTTCTTGTACAATATTTTTGAGTTTACATAGATTTCTTCATTAGTTTTAAAGATATCCTTACTCATCTTTGTTAAGAATTTTTACCACTTATTAATGAGTTAAATATAACTGAATAATTTTTTAAAAAATTTTATTTTAAAGAGAGTAGTAAATGAGAGGAAAAAAAGAACAATAGCAGCATACCAGCATCATGAACAAAAACAAACCAAAGCAAGAACATTTAAAGTGATGCAGAACTTCAAGCCAAAATAGTACAGATTATCAGTGGTTGTTATATTACATATTGTAATTTTTTTCAGATGATAATATACATTTTTATCCTTAAATAATATGTGACAGTAACAATAATGATTTCTTACAATAGACCATCCTTACATTCTGTGTTAACTCTTCTTTCTCTTAATTTATTACACATATAAATACATTTCATTTATTTAGTATTTTGTTCAGGAATTTTGTCTTTGAGCTCCTAAGTAAGGTTGACCTTTACATTTTTTCTCTTATTAGCTATCAATTTTTTGAACATTCTTCATAACCCTTTTCCCAAAATATTGTGAAAGGAATTTAGGCAACCCTAAAAGAATATTACTGTGAATCACTATGTGTTTATTACCAAGTAACAATCATCACTTCATGACTTCTCTTGTTCCATTCACATTCTCTTTTTTTGTTACTAACACACTAGAGTATTGAAATAAATTCTGACAAAAATTTCATCTGTATTGTTTTATGTATCTTTAAATGATATATGCTTTATACAACTTCAATATCATATTGAGCCTCCAAAATATAAAACTGTATTTATATGACCACTTTAACTAAATAATCTTACTGCTAGCATTTTCTTATTTGTTTATTCAAACCAGAAATTAAATATATTCCACATATTAGATTTGGCAGATATTTTCTGAGATTTTGAGTGATATTTTCTTAATTCACTGTTGAGAAAGAAGTGTCATTTGTCTGGTAAGATTTCACCCTTTCTGGACATTGCTGTTTTATCCTTTTGCTATAAAACATAAAACTTGCTTTCATCTTATGTATCTCCTGGAGATTGTTACCTAAATATTGATCAGTGGTTCTCATGAATAATTAATTATTTTTCATCTCAGAACATTTTTACAAACATAGGAATATTCAGGAACCCAAAGAATTATTGTTAATGCAGTTGTTGACATCTATAAGATACTAAAGCAGCAATTTAAAAATATTTACCAGCTCTATTGGTCATTTTTTAAAACATTTCAGAAAATTCTTGTATGTGAAACACTGAAGGATGTCCGTCAGCCCATTTTTCAAGTAAAATTGTATTACACAAAAGCAGTGAATTACAGCTCAGTGTATGCCATTGTTTTCCTCATAAAATCCACTGGATTTTAAGCTGGAGACTTCTCACTTAGTCATACACATTTTTAAAGTATACAGGTTCAAGGGATGAGACTTACTAATATTCATTATCTTTACCGTTTCATCCACTTCTGCATATCCTCAGTCATGAGTGTTTTTGGCCCAGTGGAGCTGCATCAGTGTCCTGAGTTGACTCAAAACTTCTACCTTTCACGGTCATTTTAACTATGGGACAGACTCATAAGTCACGTGGTGAGAGAGGTGATAGTGTGGATGAGGACACAATGTGGTTTTCACAATCCTGCCTTTGCATTGGATGATACTCAGTAGCAGCATTTACTGTATTTTTGATAACATATCTTAAAGATATATAGAGAGCCCTTCCTGGTCCTTGCTGTGATCTGGGAAGTTTATATATGTAATTGCAAAGAAAAGTTATTGGAATCTTAGTGACTTAATTCTGATTTACCACTTCCAGTGAAACCATGGCGAGAATAAAGACACTAAGGCATTTGTAGTTATGTGGAGTCAAGGAGTCCTAAGTCCAGCTACAATGATGGCTAACTGGTACAAGAGGCCTTGACCCAGGCCCAAACCCTGATTTTATTAATTCTTGAAGAAGGGAGCAGCTTGAGGATGGGTGACTGTGAGAATGGCAGGAAGTCGGTGAGTGCTGTGATCTGGGCTAGGGAGCAGGCCTGACATCACCTCTGCAAAATGCAGAGAGAAGGATATGCAGAAAGGTAATCTCCATAACACAGTTGAGGTAGTATGTGACGTTTTGGGGTCAGCGCTTCAGCTTTATGCTCTGTGTCTTAGGTACTTTTCTCCCCTTGCTGAGAAAAAATACCTGACAACCAAAATTAAGAACGGAAAGGCTTATTTTTCTCAAAGTTTGAGGAGATTTCAGTGCATATTTGGCTGGCTCCAAGGCAGAGTGGCACGTGGCAGAGGGCAACAGTTCATGGTGGTGGAAAACAGCAAAAGCAACAAGAGGAAAGGGGAGGAACAGCAGCTGGAAGAGCAAGCCTCTCTCTCCCTTATGTTGTACGCAAGCTACCCACCTCAGGGTGGATGGACCCCTCACACCCATAATCCTAGCATTAGATCACAGATCAGTCATAAACTGTAGAAGCCCACACCCATGACTGCAGGCGGCTTTATGGGGACATCCAGCACAACAAATAACACCCCGGGAAGTCATAACTTCTTATTTTGAGGCTTGATCCCAGCTGACAGCATGGAGCACGTCCTCTGCCCTGTCTCAGCTTACACGTGCTTTATTTGGGAGCTATGGGGGTGTGGAGAAACACTGCCATATCATTTTTGCTTCAAAGACTGCGCCTTGGCTGGACTGCTATGAATTGCTTAATGCCAGTTTAAGGGATAAGGAAAAGTCCTAGCCAACTCTGTACATATGAGTACATGGAAATAGTGCCAGGTTTAGCTAAAATAGAGACAATTTCTCTTCTTTCAAGAAGAGTCATCCAGATGGTCCTCCATAAGGACATTAATGAAAGACTACCAGAATCTCCCCAGAAAATTTCAAGAATGATGGGATAAGTGTGCGCGAAGCAAGGAAGAGTATTTTAAGGGGGATTAATGACAGTGTATCTTTTACTGGAACAAAATTTTTAATTTAAACATTCACCATAGTTCTTGGCCACCCGTATGATTTCTGTCTTCAGCTGTGTTGCTTTTGAGCCTGGCTGTACTCTTAACGCACAAAATCCCTTCAAGTTCCTTCAGTTCTTAATACAAATTTGAAGCAGTAACTTCTAAGTGTTACTTCTTCCCTTGGATTGCATTCAGTAGTATCCCTCAAGAAATACTTCCAATTTCTGGCCAGTAAAATTTTCATTTAATAATTTTCCTTAGATATTATTGGGCTGGTTTTTAAACTGCATAGGTACACCTGGAAAAGACAGTTCTTCCAACCCTAATCCAAAGCATACTGCCAATATTTATTTTTCTTGATATCCAAGGCCACAGTATTTTCACATTTGGAACATCACAATTAATGCCACAAGGCTGCCTTCATTCCCTTCAGTTTCTCAGAAGAAGGTGTCTGGTAGAGTGTGGGAAAAGTGCAAATTCTACCTGTTCCTGGAAACAGAGCTGACCTGCTAACGGGAAAGAGTCAACACCTGTGGTGACTCCCAGTCTTTGGCAGGAAAAATCTCCTCTCTTCAGTGGGAATCTCCTGGAATCTGCCAAGCCCCGTCCTGCTTATGAATTCCAGTTATTAATTTCATGCCCCTCCTTCAGAACCCCTTATAAAAGCCCAGTCTGCTGCCCTAACAATCATCAGATTCTTGCAAGAGGCAAGAGAGGTAAGTGGGAGCTGAAAGAAATGGAAGAAATGGAGAAGGTGAGGAAATGCCTCTGTCTCAGAGAACACAGGAGCTGAGACTTAGCAGAGCCTACCCTGGGAGCTGTCATGAGATGTAGGGAATATAGATTTCCCAAGTGCTTTCAAATTACAGGAGGGGTTGGTAGGTTCAAGAACACTGCATCGCTATCGAACTAGACACAGGAGAAGAAAGTAGGGGGCAATGCTGTCTCTGCATGCCTCTTCTCCGACCATATTAACTTCTAGACTGATTGTTTGCTTGACCACAGACATCGTGCTGCCTTCCATGGCTCTCAACATCGTGTCCTGGATGCTGCTGTCCTGCCTGATGCTCCTATGTCAGGTTCAAGGTAAGTTTTCTGTGCCTCTGACACAGGGTTCCCTATGAGTGTCACAGCCAAAAAGGGGAGGAAAGGGGCCAGTGTTTTTCCTGTGGTAACGTCGACATCCTCCACACAAGGAAACTACCTGTGAATCCTCCAACATTCTGCCTTTTTTGTGGTTACCATTAACGGGGTGATGCCACAATGGTCCAAGCCCAGAATGAGATGATTTCCCACTTTGTCAGGAACCTGTATTTCATATTCAAGACAGAAAATGTGAAAGTTCAGTAATGAAAGTAAGGAAGGGCAAGGATTGAAGGACCAAAGGTAAGCCTATCAGCCCAGAGTTGCAGGGGGGTGAGAACATGAAATAATCAGTGAGGGAGAAATTCAAAATAAAAACAGTTGCTACCCATATAGGAGGTCTATTGTTTTTGTTTGTTTTTTTGTCTTTTTGAGACAGGATCTCACTATGGAGTTTAGGGTGGTCTTGAGCTCACTTTGTAACCCAGGCTGGTCTGGAACTCACAGTAATCCTCCTGCCTCAGCCTCCTGAGTGTTGGGATTACAGGCGTGTGCCACCATGCCTGGCAAAGGAGGTCTATTTTGAATTAAAAATAATTCCTCTAACTGTGGAAAAAGGAGGTAGAAATTCAGGATTACATACTTCATACCCAAGGTCTTATAATTATTCCCAGGGTTACCTACATTTCACTCATCCCTCTTTTCATACTTCCCCTCAAAAGGTGAAGATTCCCAGAAGGAACTGCCCTCTCCACGCATCAGCTGTCCCAAAGGTTCCAAAGTCTATGGCTCCTACTGCTATGCCCTGTTTTGGACACCAAAATCCTGGAATGATGATGTGAGTGTTTATTTGTGGGGTTGTGGATGACAGGAAAGGATGAAGGGTTCTCCAAGGCTTCTTGGGGAAGAACATGAAGACCCTTGATTTTCATATAAGGTCTCCACTTGAGTATTTCTGCCCTGTTTTTCCCCACTGAGATCTCATGCTTCCTGTCATTCTCTCCTCACATGCAGCTGACCTGCCAGAATCGACCCTCAGGACACCTTGCATCTGTGCTCAGTGAGGCTGAGGCATCCTTCCTGTCCTCACTGGTCAGGAGCAGTGGGAGCTCTTACCCGTACATCTGGATTGGGCTGCATGACCCCACACTGGTGTGAATCCATCTTCTCCTTCATGTTATATATCAAGTATCTTTGTTGCTTGGGCCCCCTCTCCTGTGGAAGCCCAGAGACAATGCCAGGGGAGGTAGACCTCAGATTTTAGGTGACATGGGAAATCCTTGAGATCCACTAAAGAGCTGAGGTCTGTGAAGTCCCTCACCTTCACAGACCTTCACATTAATTTACTCCACCTGTTTTCAAGTATTTCTCAATCCTCACATGAATCCTTGGAAAAAATTTGTCTGAGTTTCAAACAAAGTCACATATTCGGGGACCCTAAATGAAAATAAATTCCATATTTGCTCTTTATGTAATAGACATTACTTTGAATTTCAGAGGCTAATCACATATACGCCACAAATTATGTTCAGCAAGCAATATATTACTCTGAGTGTGTCCAACACTTTTCTGATAAATGACTGGTATTTGCTAATGGGAAAGAGGAATTCAAAGAGAAAGTTTATTAGAGGGATCTGGGCAACATATGGAGAAGCAGACAAGATTCCATGAGGCTGGGGAGGAGATTTGTTGTTCTAGAAAAGGGATCATGCAGTCAGACATGTAGGGAATGTTCCTTTCACCTGGCTATATCTTGTACTCCATAGGGTCTAGAACCCAATGCAGGTGGATGGGAGTGGAGTAGCACTGATGTGCTAGATTACTTCAACTGGGACAGGAATCCTTCCTCCGCCTCTGACCGTGGTTACTGTGGGAGCGTGTCACAAACTTCTGGTAAAAAACCCTGGAGAAACCTCTGCCCCACCTTCCCCATCTCTTCTCCCTATTCCTGGGCCTGACCTTTCAGGAATCCTGTTGAAATAGGAAATTCATTGGCAGCTTCTATTCTCCCATCTGTTCTTATTCCTGTCTTCGCATCTTCTTCTCTTGGTCTGTGACACTGGTAAAGATGCAAGAGATGCTTTAAAGCCTGTACTACACTCTATGGTGCCTTTTCTTTGGAGTCACATGATTCACCAGACCCGTTTCCTTTACCTTTTCTTTCTCTCCAGGATTTCTGAAGTGGAGAGATTATAACTGCGATGCACAGTTACCCTACATCTGCAAGTTCAAGGCCTAGGGTGGGTAGTCAGCAATCTGAAGTTGTGTGTTACTCATCACCAACAAAAGAGACTGAGTGTTAAGACTCACCCGAGCAGAAAACATTCGCCCCTCACCCTCAATGCGATCCTTCCTTATGGCCTCATCTCTACTGCTTTTCTCCTCACCCTCATTTTAGATTCTTCTGTGTTGTGTGATGTCTCAGACAGCAACAATAAACATTTTTATTTTATATTTGTATGCTTTTATGTTCTCTCTCTAAATGGTCTAAATATACCAATTAAATGGAAGGGATTACCAGACTGAATTATTTTTAAGTGGGCTATGGATAACCTTCACAAAATGACAAAAAGGTTAATTCTCCAAGAAGATGTGAAAACACTCAACAAGTATGCACTTAACAAGCGAGCTTCAAACGTAAGAGAAAACAACTTACAGATAGAAAATCTATTGTATAGATGTTCTTTGAATTGTAGTGGGGTTGTTGAAAGTACACTGCAAGATGATGATGTCTTAAGTCAGAAAATTACATCTAACTTACAAATATCACAGCAGGGAAGCAGAGAACCCTAGCATATCAATTGTTTACCAACTGTTATTTGCAGCTGATGGAACACAGATTGCTGGGGCTGCTCAATATTATGAAGAGTGTCATGGAGAAGTCCAAGAAAAGATTAAAATTAAAATTTTAGATAAAATATCTAATGGATCTATATATTTAACCATCATAAAGTTAAAAAATTATAAACTGAGCCATAGTAAGTTGGTTAACCACCTGTACTTAAATACTTAACACCTCTGTTTTAGATAGATCAAGCAAGCAGAAAATCAGGAAGATTATGGTTGACCTGAAGAGTGATATCAGTCATCTTAATCTAGTTGGCATTTAGACAGTACTCCATACAACACAATGAACTGTCTCTTAAAGTTTAAATGAAACATTCACAGGAACGTGGACCATGTAAGGAAAGCTGCAAGGAGGGAGCATTGGAAATATTACACAGACCTGCCACATTCTGGAATGCAAAGCATATCTGAATAAATTTAAAAGAGTAGAAATCATATAAAGTATTTAATAAAATTAAAATGAAATTAAACTAGAAATAAGAAACATAGCAATGAGATCCCAAAAGATTTGGAGATTAAACAACTGTCTTGGTTACTTTTCTCTCGTTGCTGAGACAAAATACCTGATGTCCAAAATTAAGGAAGAAAAGGTTTATGTTTGTGTTTATGTTGAAGAAAAGGCTTACAGTTTGTGGAGGTTTCAGTCTGTACTTGGCTGGCTCCAAGGCAGAGTAGCACATGGCAGAGGGCAATCGTTCATAGCGGTGGAAAACAGCAAAAACAACAAATGAAAAGGAATGAGAACAAGCCTCTTTTTCTCTCTTATATTGTAAGCAGGCTACCCCCACTTAAGGAGCATGTAGCACTCACATAATCTCCATGCCCTCCTCCTGCACAGGCTCAGGATGAATACAAAGTAAGGATCCTGGCCCCCTGCTAAGTCACTTAGTTAACCTTCTAACCTTCTAAACTTGACACAAAGAATAAAATCCTAGAGCAGTAAGGGCACGTCCTTTTCACTCCAGGATGTAGAATTGTTTCAATTTGAGGAGTCACTTAGTTAAGCTTCTATACTCCTCAAATTGAAACAATGTATCACCCATAACAACAACATACTTCCACATAACACAGGGAGAAAAGAAGTCACAAGAGAACTTAAAAATAGTTTCAAAAAATGAAAGTGTAAATTACTTAAATTTATACAGTGAAGGCAATGCTTGGAGAAAAATTGATAACATTATGTGATTGTATTAGACAAGGAATGACCTAAACTCAACAATTCTTAGGAAATGAGAGAAAGAAAAGCATTTTATAAGTGCAAAGCAAGCAGAGAAGAAGTAAGAAGCATAGAAAACAATACAAAAAATAATAAAATAAAAAGCAATACTTTTACAAATCCAGTAGAATTTATGAATCTCCAGGAAGGCTGAACAAGAAAAAGGATTTTAATTACTAATAGCAGAAATTTAAGAGTGATTTCAGTAGACTAAAAAATGTCTTCTTCTCAAGAATGTCCATATCTTAGTTCTTGGAATTTGTGAATATGTTATTACCTTATATGGCAAAGAAGATTTTGCAGATGTGATTAATTCAGGGATATTGAAACATGCAGGTTATCAAGGGATAAGTTAGTGTAAGCACAGATCCTTTTGAGAACTTGTGATTATACAATCCTTGGTCCTTCTATACCCATACAGACTTATTGAACCCTCCACAATTTAATGCCTCAACAAGTCCAGAGTGCTCCTTCTTCTGACATAGTTGATAAAAATATCTGTCCCTTATAAAATTATAACTTCTTATTTCCTATCTCTAAAAGCTTCTCCTCCAGAATTCTTGGAAAAGAAGGTAGAACTGGCCCATTTTGTGTATTAGCCTCTAATGCTTACAATTTGTGCAAACCATTTTATATTATATCTTATATCTGAATTCTCCATAATTTCCACTTCCAGAGTATGTATGGTAATTGGGGTGCTGACACCTCGAAGGTGTTTGCCTGAACTGAGGCGTAAGCTTCTGTCATATTAGCTTAGTTAAGCTTATTTTCAGATTACACACTCAAGCCAAAGGGAAGGCTTTGGAAGGACACGGGTCTATCTCAAGATTAAAGAATATTGCTAAGACTCTTGAGGGACTAGGAAGAAAAAAAGAATAAAGTCATAAAGCAAGGTTACTCTTTCCTTTCTGTTCTGTTTTTTCTCTATTTATTTCATGGAACAGGGTCATACTCTTTCAACTAATCAGTTTACTTGCCTTGGCGTATACATATAGTGATCAAACACAGCCAACTCATTAGAGTTCTGGCTAACGTTTCACTCCAAGAACTCAAAACTTTTTCATCTTAGTAAACAAGTTCCATTTCAAGAGGCTGTATAACTGTTGGTCCAGCCACAATTGGGCATTTTCTTCAATCCAGTCCAATGGGGCCAGAAATTTTAGTTACCTGGTATTATCATGAGTGTTCTTCCTTCCTCCTGAGGAGAGCCTATTGGTGAGATCCTTTTCTTTTCTTTTCTTTTCTTTTCTTTTCTTTTCTTTTCTTTTCTTTTCTTTTTTCTTTTCTTTTCTTTTCTTTTCTTTTCTTTTCTTTCTTTCTTTCTTTCTTTCTTTCTTTCTCTCTCTCTTTCTTTCTCTCTTTCTTTCTTTTCTTTTCTTTTTTTTGTCTTTTTGAGACAGGGTCTTGCTATGCAGTTCAGGCTGAACTTGAGCTCAGTTTGTAGCCCAGGCTGGCCTTGAACTCACAATGTGAAATCCATTTCTTAAAGAAGAGGAATGGGAAATCTCTGTTGAGATTTTTTTCTTTTCAGTCAGCCTGTTATGCTGATCTTGGCTTACTTTCTGACTTATATGTCGTTTTTGGACACTAATATATTTTCCTAGGTATCATATTTGCTTCTGACCTTGAACCAACCTCAGCACTCCTAGGAGTTATACAGCTGTCTTTGAGCTTACTATTCTCATCATACTTACCTAATAGTTATCCATTTCCAAACAATGCATTTAACCTGTTGTGGTTTAAATTTCTATTTGTTACTCTTTGTGAGCCAGTGAACCAGAAAAACATTTTCTGGCCTACATCATTAGATCCTCATAGGCTCTTGGGCCACTAGAGTTTCCCTCTGTCAGTGACTGTCCTCGCTGCACTATATAGCAACAGTAGGTTCCCAAGACGTCACTTGAATCAAATGACTCTATTTCCTAGCATCCCTAAATGTAGGATGACAGTGCAGCCCTTTTGTATTAAACATTTTTTTTTTTTTTTTGGGTACCAGGAATTGAACTCATAACCTCACACTTGTAAACATTCTTTCTTTACCTCCATATCTACTACCATCCAGCCATGTTTGCCCATTAATCTTAGTGGCTTTTAAAGCATACGTCTAGGAGGCCATCATCCACTGTGTAGATCTCTGCTGTAATCTATGTGTATAGATTAACATTTGGACTTATTTATGAATTTCCTTTTCACACCTCAAGCAGAATTCTATGTAATGTCATCCTTTGGAATAATCTGGGTTTTTTTGTTTTTTTTTTTTTTTTTGAGCTGCTTATAGATTTCATCTTGCTGAATGTGTATATTTTAGAAATATTTCTTTTATGGTTAAACTTAAGAAACACTAAATGATGAAAATTTATCCAGATTTCTTTACCCTACAGCTTCTCCAAGTCATTGAATGCAAATGTATTACACAATAAAAAAAAGTAGTATGGCTTTGCAGGTCATTAAGTACTTGATTACAACAGGCATTTTGTATGTACATCTATCTTTTCCTTAATTGAGAAAATATCTGTTAATAGATCACCAGGTTAATACAATTTAAAATGTATTGGTCATTGAAATTAAATCAATTTAATGAGTATAACTAACATAATTTTTTAAAACATAGAAAATACCTCAATATATTGAACACATTTAGAGAAATACTACTTCATATGACCTTTTTGTTATTATATGTGGATGCGTGAATGGTGCTGATATAAAATACATTCCTTGTTTTGAATAGCAGTCAAACTTTTGGTCTCGAAATACTTGGCCATTGGTCTAAAGCATCTACCTTTAAGTAACTACAGGCAGCTTAAAGAAGTTACCACTAGAGGGAGTATTGTCACAGGGTATAATCCTAGGGCCAACGAGAGGAGTTGGCTGCTTCCAAGAACACAGAGTTAGAAAAAGGATATTAGGAGAATAAAGTTACCTAATCTAAGATAAAATGCGTGCTACAACACAGTCCATAAAACTGTAGAGGCAGATCTTTTAAAGAAAAACTCACAGTATATAAATTACAGAGGGGTCTGAACTCAGTAGTTCATCTTTTCTCTTAGTTCACTGCAGAGCCAGGAGTGACTGCAGAAAGCGATTTGCAAGATTAAGTGAATAACTTAGAACCGTACACCTACAGAAACTGAATCTTGTTCGCTCCTTCTCTTGGCTACTCAGGAAAACATTTCTTATGTGCTGAACCGAGGGACTCTGCAATAGCGACAGAGAGTACATTGTCGTAGCTTACGTGAAGCTTCATAATCAAATTGCTCTGACTACATGATCTCATCTGTAATTCTAGACAGCCATGAGTCAGGCCGGTTTATTTTGCCAATATGTTAGTGCTCCAGACTAGACCATTTTAAACTTTAATTTGCATTTATATCCCCTAGGGATCTTGTTAAATTGCACATTATGATTCAATTGGCTGGAAATGAAGCGCAGAGATTGTGTATTTCTAACAACAGTCTCAAATTTAAAGTAGCAAAGGCCTCTAGAGCACACTCTTCCTTCTCAGAATTTAAGATTCAACAGTGGAAGGCCAAGAAAAGAGGGAAATTCTTGCTTCTCGAGCTTAAGGTCTGTGCCTGAACTGTGATTTCCAGCTCTTAGATCCAGCTCTGACCTAGGACATTTAACAATGGATGCCTTTCCACCCCCTCAAAGAGATGCACAGGAGAGTAACATACAAAATCATGTCATAGATGAACTCTTAAATGAACTCTTAAATGACCATCATTCACTCTTAAAGGACCATGTCACCTAGCATCTGTCTTTTTCTAATTCTTGGAAACCTGAAGAATTCAGCCAGACCTCGCGAACAGCAAGAGACCATAGGCAAGGAGGACATAATTTCAAAGCAAGAGTTCATTGCAAACAAGGATACAGCTGAATGTGAGTGATTATGAGTTCCTTTGCTTTGGTTTATATTTTGCCATTTTTCTGTTTCAAGGTGTTCTGCACTGTACTCTTTCATATTTATAATTTACCTTACCCTCCTTTCAATTTTGAATTGTGCATCTGTTTTCCTATTACTTTTCAGCAATTAATGGCATGCATGAGATGCAATGCATATGTACGAGGCCTTAAACATATGAAAATGAGGAAAGGTCAACCCAAGGATATCCAGGGCAGTCAGTGCACATCTCCTGCTGGGTGGAAAGTTGGCCTTAGTTCTACTTTGTGGTTGATTTGTGTCCACCTCTCCACTTTGTATCTCCCTTCATTTGGTTGAGGCTCTCTCACACCTTGGGCCACAGCCCATTCACAGGAAAAAAAGAGCTGGCACAGTTCAGCCTTTCCCCACCACCCCCAGAAAGAACAGCCTGAACCAGCTCAACAGTTCTAGCCATCCCCAGCACTCATGTCTGACTACCTGCTTGCAACACCGTGCAGGAGATATCCATTTCTTGACTTATACTCTATGGCCAGATCTGAGCCACTCTTTGTCCATTCCATTTTATTTTATTTTATTTTATTTTAGGGAATGGGAGTAGAACTCAGGACCTTACACTTGCCAGACAGGCACTGTGCTGTTGAGCTATATACCCGGCCCCTGTTCACTCCATTTTAAAGTGAGGATTAGCTGTTGACATTCCTGAACAAACACCTTAAATAAGAGCTCCCATGCATATACATATAGAAACATGCATACACACATACAGAGAACCTCGTATGTAGACAAAGAATAATGAACAAGCATATGATAATCAAAACCAACCACTTGCCAACAAATATATCTCTCTATAAAAAGGCAAACCAAAGTCCAAAGGAAAATATTTACTGCAACATATAGTCAGTTTACATGAAAAATAGAACACTAAGGTTCAAATTAAAACATTTGAATTCAAGTTCAATAATGGATAGTGGCTTTTATCTGAATAACTAAATATATAACTTGGTGCTTTTCCTAGAGAAAAGAACCATTTGCCTCAAAGATAAGTTCGTGTTTGCCTTTCTATCGTACTAAGGAACTACCATGTTAGTTTTCCTTTGCTGCATGACATTTTTCCTCAAATGATGTGGCTTAAAAACAAGCACTTATTCCATAGTGGTTATAGGTGTCAAGAAAGATAGAAAAGCATCTTTTGGTGATGGGGCTTGTAAGATTTCTGTCCACATTTCACTGAACATCCATTGTCTACTTCACCATCATCAATCAAGTCTTTGAAGCATAGCCTCACCCCAGCAATCACTGGAAGCCATTTAACAAGAAGTTCTGCCAACATACAGTGTGATTTTCATAATCCACATAGAAAGGCATCAGAGCAACTCACAAGAAGCTCATCCAAAAATTTGTTGGAGGTGGTTCATGACTGAAACAGAGAAACAATATACAGGCAGTGATTGGCTGAGGAGGTAAGCGACACCAGGAGTGTTCTGGGGAGCATGTACGTATCCCTGTGGATTCCCAGAGAAACGCAAGGTTGAGGGCAAGGACATTATGTAAACTTGCGTTCCAAAGAATCAAGTTTCATAAGAGCTTGATTCTCACGGATAGCGACACTGCCCCCTGATTTGGTAGTTGCATACTGGTAGTTACAACACTCACAGTCTAGGACTAGAGACAAGAATCTGCCTCAGTCACTTTCAGTTCAGCATCATGTAGAATAATTGATATTGATATCCTTGCATGATTCTCTTCTTTTTTGGCCTCATTCTATAATCCTCTAAAGAGTTGCTGCCCATTCCATTGTGAATCTCAGGCCTATATGACATCTCTTACCAGAAGTTGCACTACAGAATGTCACTGATTCTAGGTATGTATTGGCTTCTTTTGGTCCTCAAACCTACTGCATTCCATAGCGGAGCTCACAGCAGAACCTGGATCAACCTTTCCTTTCTGTTTTCCTCAAAGGCTTCTTTGAGGATCCCTCTAAGGAGGATGGTAAAGGGTGATGGACATACACAGGAAGAGCTGGGGATAACATATGGTGCTGAGTTGCTGAGTATAGGCAAAACTCACTCAGAAAAGACGTAAGATTTCACTAAAGTATATAATAGCTTACCATTAAAACAACGAGAAGTGACAAAGCATATGCTTGTGACTTACAAAAACTGCTAATTAAACAAAAGGCACATGCCAGCAGCTTACTAAATGTAGTATGTCACCAATTCGATTCCTGGCACCCATAACACCCCTACACCCCCATCTGCCAACATAATCCAAGCTCTGCAGACCATATATTCCATCTGTTTTTCCTCCCAGCAGTGCCAGCTCTTCCTTGAGTAAAACTCAGGAATGTTCACCAAAAGACAGAAGAATCTCTCTTCTCAGGAGATTCCAGCCACTCTCTGCAGCTCGGTAAGAAGTGAGAGCAGCTGGCTGCAAAATCTTGCCAGCTTCGAGCTGATGACTCCCAACACCACTGGGCTCCAAATAAACTGTCCTCTGACAGAAAAGAAGTGATAATTGGAAGTGTTTCCAAGTCCACACAAGCTGTGTGGACTTATTTCTTCTCCAGATCTGAAAGCATCCACATCCAACTGTCAAGTTTTGAAGGTGTTTGGAAACCCACAGATTCTCTCAGGTAGAAAACTAGCTTCCATAGTCAACAGAAGCCATTCGGGCAGTGATCTTTCATGTTTGCAGTGTTTTCAGGACTTTTTTGTTTGTTTGTTTCCCTCATTCTGCTTCTCCCATTATAAAGCTTTACAGTTTACACTTTTTTGGAATAAAAACTCAAATCTCTTGTGTCTGGTTTAAGAAGTCCCAGTTTCAAAGGATTGCAGAATGGGTCACAGTCAGAACCAGAGAAAGACCTCTACAAATGATTCTTTCACTCTAAAGAGCTCAGAATGGTGGGGTCAAAGGCAGTGCTGTAACCAATGGCAATGCTCAAAGACAAACTTTCACCCTGCTGACTGAGGGATCTGTAGCACATCCTCTTCTCTGGTTGGTCCTTCAGAAATTACTTTCAATTCACCTGTAGGGGAGAAAAATCTGTGATCTTGAAACTCTTCTTTCCAAGAAGATCGCATAACATCATCGCTTGCTCCTGCCCCTCATGTTCTGCTTCTCAGGCTTAAAGTATCTTCTTGAATTACAGAAGACAAAAATCCCTGTGATGTTGATTCTTTATTCCTCCAAGTGACAAAGTTTTTCATGAATAATCCTGAAGCAAGTCGCTCAAGTAATTATTCACAAAGAATTGTCCCAAAACCTTTGCCTATAGACAAAAACAATGGGCAATGAATTCTGCCTCAAGAGTCACTCTCTTTCTATTGATGTGCTTATCCTTGGGATAGATAACAGTACAGACGGATGTAGGATTTGAAAGTACAGGACTCATAATTTAGGACGATGTATCCATTGGGGCATTACTTCAAAGAGGATACTGCTCTTATCCAAATAATAATAAACATTTATTTAAGGTTGACCAAGCACCAGGCATTTTATTTAACCTCTGCATGTATTAGATTATGTACTCATCAAACCGATCTTATGAAGCAAGTATTATTACTATCTCAGTTTTACACATGGCAGAACAGAAGGTCACAACAAAATTAAGTAACTTAGCTAGGGTAATCTATATAGTGATTTTAGATCTGACTTTAGATTATTAGGCTATAGGATCTGAGGTCACCTTCAGGCCTCTTTCTATATTGGTCAATCCTTAATAAACAAGTTAACCATATAAAAGAGAAAGGGTAGCAATCTCAATATATAATGAGATTTTGTAAGATGTTTTTTAAAAATTACAGATTTAAACTAAGATGACAAATGTTAACATTGCTTATTTTGACTGGTGAGTTCATTGTGTTTGTTTTAAAAAATTGGCCCAACTTTTTTCTTCCTTTACTAAAAATTATTATGCTTTTTCTAAAAGCTTACAACCAGCCAAAGAATTTTTTCTAAAAATGAGAGAGCTGGCCATATTCTTCAGGGAAATAAAGGATACAACCAAGAACAGTCCAGTATTCTTGGAACTATGTCAGACTTGCCAAAAAAATTTTTTTAAAGTAATTATATTTTTTTAAAATTGAAAAAAAAAACAAAAATTACTTTGTTTCATAAATTTTTAGAAAATGAGAGTTTCTTTTTACTTTAAGACTTCAAATATGCAATGACTTTTCAGTCATAATAGTTTAGGAAAAAATATAGCTGCCAACCTGCTATATGTCAGACATGGCAAGTTCGTGTCCCTTGGAATTGAACAATGAATTTTAAAGAACAAAGGAGGTTAAGAGCAGAAAAGGTTTATTGGGTAATAGGAATAGCTCCCTCAGAGAGAGGAGGAGTTCTGGAAGTGGATTGCCACAAAGGTTCACTTCTCTAAGCATGATTTATAGAGCCAAAACACAAAGCAGATACAAACCCATGAGGTGAATACAATGTAGGTCAAACTAATCAACCAATAAGATTATAAGTATAGCCTCTTAGTGAATATTGATTCAATAGAGAAACAAGTCGTGTAGCCAGGGTACATGGAAAGAGCAAACACATTTTTGGGAAGGGATGGATCTGGATGCTCTGGTCACCCACATGAGTGACGGATGTCTAGCTGGACTTTACTGGACCAGGTGATACCAATTATGGTATAATTCCAAGTTACTGCTTATCCCTGAGGGGAGGCTTGTAAGCCTGGTCATTGCATCATTATCTTGAGGCCTCGTTTTCTTCAGATGTGCTCCAGTGACAGATCTGATGTCTGTCTTTATTTTTCTATGACTTCTTTAACAGCCCCATCCCTCTCTGATTGTATATTAATTTCTATCTAAAATAGCTGCCTATAATAAGAAGAACCATTATTTTAAAATACATAAAGCATGTGTAGCACAATCTGATAGAGTGATTTAAAATAAGAAACATATTTGACACATTTCAGAAACAAAGTTTTTATTGCCCCAGTATCTGTATACCCATTAAGATAGTTACCCTTATTACTTACATACATGGCTGGCCAAATCTACATGAAAGGTCATACATGTGACGATTTTCCCTAGCAGCTCTTTTGATTCCAAAATGTTATCTTTTCCAGGAAAGCACTATTTCTCATCCTTTCAAGATTTATCTTATTATCCCCAGAATCCTCAAGGTCCTAATTGTGACCTAATTGTATGGGGCTTCCAATAGCACATTTCAGGCAATTGCCATCATATTCCCTCAGGAATTCTTCTGAGAGATGGAGAGCAATATCCTGAATATCTTTAGTTAATGTTCTGTAAGTGGGAAATTTCTTGATAAACCTTTTATAAGATTTAGGACATTTCATTCTATAGCTGATGTCTGGTTATATTTTCTATCTTCCACTAGCTATGTCTTACTGTCCAACCTTAAAATAGAGGTGTTGAACTTATTCCAGAGAGTTTACATCTTTCTTGTTTTATGAATCACAGCCTGCATGTAAAATTTAGGCCAGAAACAAATGGTGTTGAAAAAGCACTGATACATGGAAGTCTTTCTGCTTGTACTTGTGCTTCGCAGGAATAAAGAAACCCATTTATACTTTGAAATTGTCTGATTCAAAGATAACTTTTAGTTTATTTAACACACTTTTATCTCATGCTAGTATGTACTGAGCACTATCCTAAATGCTTTACAAAAATGAACACATATAAAGTCTGTGAAAACTGGAACAGGGCTTTTTGGAGTTACTCAGAGAAAATCAAGTGAAAACACAGGTAATTAGAAGAAAGGCAGGGACATACAGCCTAATGCCAGAATCAATCTGAAATAAGAGCCTTTGTAGGTCAAACAAAACATGAGCATGGAGCTTTTAAAAATGGTGACGCAGCCCACAGGACTGCAGGACTTGAGGAGCCTTGGGCTGTGAAAAATCAGCACCCCTCTGCTCTGCTCCCAACAGCCTGAGAGAGGAGAGAGAAGTGCCAGCAGAGTGGGACAAAGGAAGATTACAAAGACGAGGAGGAGCCGAGTATACACAGGACTGGGAGCAGCCTGGCCTGTCTCTGTTTGAAGGTACCATAGCAACTGGGAGAGTGACAAACACAACAGGGGAAGGGATGTGAGTGGGCTGCTGAGGACCATAAAGAAAGTTGCTGGCTAAAGACTCTGGCCCAAACACCCACATTCAGAGACCAAGATCAGCCCAGCACACAGCAGTAATCCTACTGCAGGCTTGGCGTGGTTACCCACCACAGATTTGAACTCTGACTTGGACACTACCACAGAATTGTGGACACTAGGGAAACTTTTTTGTTGTTTTTGTTTCACTGTTTATTTGCTTGCTTTGTTTTCCTTTTTCTGTCTGGTATTCATTTTATTTTTATTTTTTTATTGTTGTTGTTTAGGTTTTTACTTTTATTGTTTGCTTTGTTCTGTTCATCTTTATTCTCTTTTTCCTCAAGTGTCTTTCTCGATTTTTTGATATTTTCATGGCAATGAACATTGTCTCTGGTCTTTCTAGTTCATGTCAATATTCTTTTGCTTTCTCCTTAGTTCTTTCTTTCCGGTCCTCTTCTTCAGTTTCTCAAAACTTGGGTGATCATCTTTTGTCCTTCAGCCTTGCTTCTACTATATTTCTTCTCATCCATCTCCATTTTCCCTTATCTCTCATAAATTCCTCCCTCATAGTGTAAAATTACTCTACTAAGGGGAAACTCACAGCATACAAGTTCATGGTTTATGTTGGATTTTGTTATATAAATGTAGATCTTGTTCCTATAGTTAAAGGTGCAATTAATAGTTACCACAGTTTATCAGATTACGGGCTGTGCTTCATGGTACTGTTATTGATAATTGTACTACTTTATCCAGGGTGTCATACCTGCTGTAATCAGTTATTCTCCCTTGTATGAAAACACTGTGATTGTCTGGGGTCATAATCATCACCATAGTACAGTATAAAAGGTCTAGGTTTTGAGCCAAATAGAGAACAACTTCTCATCACTAATAAACTGGGTACATAGTACCTTGGGACAGACACAAAGGCCAGAAGCCACCTACACCTAGATGACACTTTCTTTAAGGAAAAGATATTTAATAAGTAAGCCTCAATACTTGTGGTGAAGCTACCTACTGTAAGCAATGTACAAGTATAAACAAAGAAAACAAATTAAATTTTTTTAAAATAGAAAATGACAAGACACAGAAGCAAAATGCAACCCCAGGCCTCCAATCCATCCAAGACAAGTCCAGAGGACAATGAGATAGAAGAAATCAGAAGTCATGCACCTGAATTTTCTGAAATAGTAGCAGCAGAAGAAAAAAACAGATAAATGAAGTTATAGAGAAAATCAGACCAGGAATAATCTCTCAGGTAATAAAAGAGATGATGATCAAATGAAGGACTTGCTCAGTGAACCTAGAGAAGACATAGATTAAAAAAAAAGATGAATTTAGGAAAATGATGGAAACCATGAATGCCTAACATTGGAAAGAAATGGAGTCCATGAAATAGGTTCAGACAGAACTCCAGGAGATTAAATATTCCATTGAAATCATATGCAGCTGGATAAATCAAGGTGAGCACAGAATATCAGATCTAGAAGATGGAATTACGGTCAGTGTTTATGAAAAGAAAGATTTCTTAAAAATACCAACACCTGCAAGATGGTTCAAAAAAACTAACATAAGATTGATTAGAGTCAGTGAAAAAACAGGACACAGAGCAAATGACATAAAAAACCTGTTAACAGAATGGCAGTAAATCTTCTCAAGAATGGAGAAAGAACTTGACATACAGTAAGTGAGGCACACAGAATTTCAGTCAACCATGACCAAAATGAATCTACAACAAGGCATATAACAATCAAGATTCCACAAATTCAGCACAAGAACAAAATATTAAAAGATGTCTATGGCTTCTGTCTAGATGTCCTCCTAAAGTCTCATGCAGCCATAAGTGGGACTTTTTCAGAGGTTGCTGGATCTAGAATTAGTGACACTGGGACTGATTCCTGGTACAGTGCTAGGCTCAAGGGCACTAGGATTAAGGGTGTGAGTGCTGCCTTTCCTAAGTAGGTCAGCTAAAATACTAATGGAAAGAATCCACCAGCCAAGGCAAGAAATTAAACAGAAGGGAAAGACAGGCAACCAACAATAGGAAAACAATATTGTGGTGATAAGCCAATACATATCAGTTATAACCATCAATGAGACAATATAAATTGTCTCAGTTTACTAATGAAAAAATAAACTTACAGAATGGATCAAGAAATAAGATCCAACAAAATGCTGGATACAAAAATACATTTAACTCAAAAAGGAATTCAGGGGCTGGGGATTTAGCTCAGTGGCAAAAGCGGCTGCCTGGCAAGCGCAAGGTCATGAGTTCGGTTCCCGGTACCGGAGAAAAAAACCAAAAAATTAAAAAAAAAAAAAAAAAAAAAAAAGGAATTCATAGTCTGAAAGTCAAAGGATGAAAAACAATACATCATGAAACTGGTACCTAGAAAAAAGTAGTGGTAGCTAGTCCATTTGCAGAAAAAATGAAATTTATGCTAAGACTTATGAAGAGAGACAACATACTTGTTAAGGGAAAACTCCAAGAGATACATCATAATCACAAATATATATGCACAAAATACTGGTGCACCCAAATATATAACAATATTAATGGACATGGAAAATCAAATAAGTACTAACACAGTTGTAATGGGGGACCTCAATACCCCATTGTCACAAAGAGACAGATCAACTAAACAAAATACCAACAAAGAAATATCAGAACTGAACCAAACCTTGAACAAATGGACTTTGTTAATGTCTACACAGTGTTCCACCCCACATCAAAAGACATTCTTCTCAGCTACATATGGGACATTCTCCAAAACAGACCACACACTAGCTCATAAAATATGCTTAAGTGAGTGCAAAGGAATTGAAATTATCCCATGCATATTATCAGACCTTAGTGCAATGAAATTGGAAATCAATGGCAAAAGAAACCACAAAAACTACATAAACACATGGAAATTATAGAATACCCTCTTGTGGTCTACTTTAGAGAATGTCCCACTGGACAACTAATGAATCATAAAATTAAAGAAGAAATTAGATAATGATAATGCTGACAAAGCACGGGAACTATGAGACACAATGGAAGTAGTTATAGGAGGGAAACTTACAGTGGTGAATTCTCACATTAGGAAAATAGAACAACTCAAATAAACAACATAATTTTCAGCCTCAAACTTGTAGAAAAAGAACAGGTCAAACCCAAAGCTTGTGCAAGGGCGGAAGTTATAATCATCAGAGCAAAAATCTATGCAATGGAGTCTAAGAAAATAATACAAAGAGTCAATGAATTGAAGAGTCAGTTCATTGAATAATTAAATAAGATGCATAAAACCTTGGTCAACCTTATCAAAAGACTCAAGTCCACATAATTAGGAATTATAATGGTGAAGTCAAAACACATTCTTCAGGAACCCAGAAGATAATCTGTAGCTATTTCAAGAACTTGTATTAAATAAGATGGAAAACGCAGAAAAAAAGGACAGATTCCTAAATACATATGAAATGCCAAAGCTGAGTCAGGATGATGTAAAATTCTAAATAAGCCAATATCAGTCAATGAAGCAGAAAATGTGATTAAAGAGTTGCCAACAAAAAATAGCTCATGTCCTGATGGATTCACTGCTGAATCCTACAAAAAATTTATAGAAGATTTCATAGCACTACTCCTCAAACTCTTTAATGAAATTGAAAGGGAAGCAATACTCTCAAAGTCATTCCTGGAAGCAAGTATTCCCCTGATAACTAAGGAAGAGAAGTATACAACCAAAAAAGGAATCTATGGTCTAATTTCCCTAATGAACATAGATGCAAAAATCCTTAATATGATTTTGGCAAACAGAATGCAGCAAGTCATCATGAAGATTATACAGTAGGACCAAGTAGGATTCATCCCTGAGATGTCAGGATGGTTAAATATGCACAAATCAATAAATATAGTATGCCAGATCAACAGGGTCTAGGATAATAATCACTCAATCATCTCAATAGGTGCAGAGAAAGCATTTGACAAATTTCAACTCCAATTCATGATAAAAACCCTACAGAAAACTGGAATAGAAGATTTTTATTTCAATATAATGAAAATCCACCTATGAGAGGCCAATAGCGAACATCATACTGAATGGTCAAAACCTGAAAGCTTTTACTCTAAAATGAGGAACAAGACAAAGATGTTCACTATCATCACTCTTATTTAATATAATTCTGGAAATATTAGCCATGGCAGTTAGACAAGAAAAAGAAATAAAAGTAATAATGATAGGAAGGGAAGAGTTTAAATTATTTGCAGATGACATGATACTTTCCATAGAAAACAACAAAAACTCCACCAAAAGACAATTAGATTTAATAATCTGATTCAGTAGCATACCTGGATGCAAATTCAGCACTCAAAAATCAATAGCATTCCTATTCACAAATAACAAACTCACTGAGAAATTAGGGAAAATATACCTTTCATTATAGCAATGAAAAATGAAGAACTTGGGAAGGAATCTAACAAAGGAAGTGAAAGGTCTCCACACTGAAAACTACAGTATTCTGAAAAAGGAGATCAAAGAGGATATCAGAACATGAAAAGATTTCTTGATCTTGAGTAGGAAGAAACAACACAGTGAAAATGACCATACTCCCAAAACTGTTACACAGATTTAATGCAATCCTGATCAACATAATAATAGCATACCTCACAGAATTGAAAAAAATAATCCTGAAATTAATTTAGAATCAGAATAGCCCTAGAATAACAAAAAGACAACAAAGGCAAGGCAGGAGGCATCACAATCCCTCACTTGAAATTAGGTACAAAATTATTGTAATAAAAACAGCATGTTACTCACAGAAAAATAGACTTGATTGTCAATGGAACCAATTAGAAGATGCAGAAACAACTCCAAACACACCCAGTCACTTTTTTTTTTTTTTGACAAAGTGTCTAAGCACCTTCACTGAAATAAAGGTAGCCTCTTTAATGAATTGTGCTGGCAAAAATGCCTTTCCACAGGCCAAAAACTAAAACTAGACCCATGTCTATTACCATGCAGTAAATTAAATTTGAAATGATTCAAATTTGAAACATTCCTAGGTAAACAGATGCACCCTGAGAACATACTCTTAAGTGAAATAAATCAGACACATGTGTAAATAATGCATTCTTTCTCTGGTGTGAGATACTGAAAGTATAAAGAAGGATCAAAATATAGAATAGATAGTTTGAAATAGCAAAATATTCAAATGGGAAGGAGAGCTAGGGAGGAGTTAGGGAAATGTAGTAATGGAAAGAAAAAATGAGAAAAGAAGGGAAAATGGAAACAAAGCTTTTTTGTAAGGAAGGAGGGGAAGAGAGTTTGAAGGAAGGGGACAAGAATGAGAAAAAAGAATCAAGACTTTACGTACAAGTACACATTTCCTATGATGAATGTGATCATTCTGCATATCTAAATTGTACCAATAAATGTAATTAATTAAAAAAATTTAGTAAAAACAGCAAAAAAATATAAACTTAAGTATTATAAAAAAATAAAGCAGCATAGAAAACAATAAAAATGATACAGAATTTCAAAACAAGGTGATAGAACATTAACAATGATTGTTATATTACATAATGTTACCCTCAAAATGGCTGCACAGGTAACCAGATGTAAGATTGATCAAATATTACACATTCACAGTTCCTTTCAATAAACCAACAGATATTAGTAGTACAATTATTCTAGGTATCTGGTGTATACATATACATATATTTTTCTCTTCTTTCTTTTTCTTCGCCCCTCCTTAATCCCAGTTGCTCCTTCCTGTCTGAGCAGTTTCTTTTCCCTTTCACAATATCTATTGTACCCTTTAGATTTTATTTACTCTTTCAAGTTCTTGTAGTATGGAGGAAATATGCTGTTTACAGGTGTGAGTCAGATTTATTTCACTTATGAGTATGGTCTCTAGTTGCATCCATTTACCTATAAAAGCCTCCAGTTTATCTTGCTTTATAACTGAGTGATACTCCATTGTATAAACTATCACATCTTCTTTGTCCATTCCTCAGTTGATGAACATTTGGGTTATTTCCAAGATTTAGCTGTTACAAATTGTACCATTATGAACATGGATGCACATATATTGTTGTGGTATTATGTTTTCATTTCTCCTGGAGAAATACCTAGGAGGGGAATAGTTGGGTTGAATGGGAACTTCAATCCCAGTTTACTGAGAAATCTCCAGACTGATTTCCACAGTGGCTGCACCAGTCTACACTCCGACTAACAGTGCAGAAGGGTTTCTTTCTCCCCACAACCCCTCCAGCATTTGTTATGCTTTGATTTCTTGATGATAGCCATTCTTTCTGGGGTGAGATGGAATCTCAGTGTTGTTTTAATTTGCATTTCTTGAATGACCAATGATGTTGAACATTTTTTCATGTATTTATTTGCCATTTGTATTTCTTCACCTGAGAAGTGTGTATTCATCTCAGATGGTCATTTTTGTATTGGGTTTTTGAATTTTGGGGGACTGATTTTTTAAATTCTTGACATGTTCTAGACGGAAGCCCTTTCTTTTTTCTTTTTTTTTTCTGTCTTTTTGAGACAAGGCCTTGCAATGCATTTCAGGCTGGACTTCAGCTCACTTTTTAGCCTCAGCTGGTCTCAGACTTGCAATGATCCTCCTGCCTCAGCTTCCTGAGTGCTGGATTGCAGGTATGTGCCACCACACCCGGCTCATGTTTTCATATACCAGAAACACAAATATATGTGGGCCTTTTTGCGGCAAGAGGAGTTGCTTTTGTCCAGCTTAGCATCGACACCAGCAAGCTCCACTCCTGGTCAAAAACACAGTGTGTCAGACCACTTGAAATTTTTATGGAACTTCGGAAAGTCAAAGAGCACATCAGCCTCCCCCTCATGTCTCTATATGTCCATGAGAAGAAAGGACACAAAATACTAATGAAAAAAAAAACTATTTAAAAACCCATAATCTCTTTCTTTTAAATCTTACATTCAGGAGCATGTGGATGCACATATTTTATAGAGTCAGCAGCTATTTAATTTATTTCATTTGACTTTGGAGTTTGCAGAATAGTTGTAAATTCTTCAGATTCAGAAGTAGAAGCTGTTTTCCTCTAGACAGTTCTTCTGTGAAGAAAGTCTGGAATTGAACCCGAAGGGAAAGGCAAAGATTCAAGGTCAGAGTTCCTAGTGAGGAAACTGACAAAAAAAATCCTGGAATGAGAAGTGGCCTGTATCTAAAATATCCTTTGAATGTACAGATGAGGTAAGGCTCCTTCCCACAAACAGGTTGGCAACCTTCCCAAAGTCAAAGGTAGGCTTTGGCATTCCCAGCAGCAAACATATGCTTCCTTCCCACAGCGCTGAGCATCCTGGGCTGGAGGAGAGAACTTCCCACCTTGGCTAATGAGAGGAGGAGTGCAGCGTGAGGAGAGGTACAAGTGTGTACACCTGCAGCATCCAATCTGTGAGACCTAAAAGAAGGGGAAGCCTCAGGACAGGGTATGAAGCAGCCCTGTTTGTGACATCGAGGAAAAGGAGAACCAGACTTTCTTGGTCTCTCCACATCACTCACTACAGAAGCCGCCTATCCCAGCCATGCATCCTCTGAAAGGAGACTGTGCAGACAGAAATTCACGGAGAGGAAGCTGAAGAAGCCTGCGAACTCCATCTCATACTTTACTGACTCAAATTAATGAATCAGCTCTCATGGCACTTCGGAATTGTTACCACATGTGATGAGGAGGAAGATGATTACAGAGAGCATGAAGGAGACTTCTTTAGCTTTAACAACCATCAAAAATGCTTTCCATTGAGCACTTAATGTTGTGTTTAAAACCTAATTTTCTATGAACTTGCACAATACCTTCAAGTACACTAATTCCTACCCTAGGATACTTCTTTTATGCTATACCATTGTTGCAAACACTTTTGTTATAATTTTGAGGTTTCAAGAACAATTTCAAGTGTTTTTATTGTGCTACTTTCTTTTCATTGTCTTACTGAGAATGTAGATACTCTAGACAACTGAGGCACAGAATGGAGCAGTGACTTTCCCTGGGTCACACAGGAATCACAATAAATGGTCCAGCCAGGATCTGGGTCCAGTGAATCTGATACCAGCGTCTATGCACTGTACTTGGCTCATCTACTGCCTATACTATAAAGCTATTAAATCTAATACAGGTAGAAAGGATAGATTATTATAGGAAGGTTGAATCACATATTGGAATCACATATTGGTTAACTTCACTTCTCACAAGGAGACAGATATTCAGATAATTTAAGTAGCTTAACACTATACAATAACAGGAAAAGGAAAGTTAAAGCTAAAGTTCTCTGCCTTGCCTGGTGTCCCTTTCATTTGTTTGTTCTTTTCTGTCTCTGCAGACTTTAGCAGCTTTCTTGCTCTGTGGTTGTTTTGTAAAAGCATCCCATCTATAACCTGACAGCACGTGATAGCTTCACACATCACCCTATTCTTCCCTATAGTCTGACAAGTTTTGTAACCACTCACTTAACTCTTTCATTTTTACTCTTCACCAACAAGGAAAGTCAAACTCAGTCTTGTGAAGAGACTGTTTCAACTTTCTAGTATTTGGAGGCCAATGAGGCTTGTTTTCTTGCCTTGAGACTTCTAAGAAAGAATCACTTTGATAGGATTACTGTCAGCTGCTCATTGTACTTTTATAAGCTGGAGGATCAGAACTGGCTTGAGGAAAGTAATTCAGAGCCTCAAGATCTGAGCAAATCACTTATGTAGGCCTAAAGAATCCCTGTCCCCCAAAACATGAAACACTAAACCTACATTCACAGGCCCTATGTATTGAATAAGCCTGATATTTTCATACGCTCAGGGATACTAACCACAGAAGCAACAGAAATATAAATGACTTTGACGTCTGAAATAAGAATAGACATAGAATTTGAAATCCATACATTAAAACATCATTTCTTCAAAGAGAAAATATCATACCCCTGAGTCCTAGTAAATCCATAAATCTACATGATGCAAGTCTGGCTAGTTAAAAATGGAGGAAAAGAGGGGGCAGGAAATCATATAACCAAAAGCCCTGATGCTAATTAAGTTTATGTATATCAGTCAGGGTCTAGATGAATCAAGAAGATAGGAGAATTATATATCTCTAATAGTGCTTTTTTTAATTTTAAGGAGAATTGAAAAAAGAACAATAGCAAAATGCCAACAACATAGACAAGAATGGAACCAATCAAAAACAATAAGAATGATACAGGGTTTCCGAACAAAATTATAAGGATTAACAGTGGTGGATCTTTATCATTATGCTATCTCTCAAGTTTGTGCCGAGCTTTAAAATCTAGAAGTAAAAGTCTTCCAACACTGTTCTTTATGAAGACTGTTTTGACTAAGGTCAATATAGTTTTAGCTATTCTGAAATTTTGTAAGAATATTAAGATTGACTTGTCAATTTCTGCAATATGATAATTTGTACTTTGATGGAGATTATGATGTATACCTCAACTTCTACCTATTTATTAGCTTTTCTGATCCATAAACATGAGTTATCTCCTTTTATTTAGGTCTTCTCTAATTTCTTATAACTGTGTTTTGTAGCATTCAGTTGCAAGATTTGCATTTTTTATTCCAAAAGCATTCCTAAAACTTTTCTTTATGGTTTTATCACAATGAATTTGTTTTCCTAATACCTTATTAAACTTTTTATTGCTAGCAAAAGGTTAATCCTAGAAAACGTTCCTTACCTGCTCCCTTGAGAAGAGTATAAATTTAGCTCCTTTTAGGTGAAGGATTCTATAGATGCCTGTGCTGTTAATTGATTTAGAATGGTTCCATGTTGATTTTTGTATACTGTCCATTATTAAAAGTGATATATTGAAATACCAAACTAATATTGTTAAAATATCTATTTGTTCTCTTCAATTCTGTCAGTTTTTGACACTTGTTTCTTTTAAACAGTGGATAGTGTTGTTATCTATAGATGAATGTCTATAATTATTTTGTTTTCTGAAGGAGTGACCATTTAATCATAGTAAAATGCTCCAACTTTCTCAAGTAACATTTGTTTCTTTAAAGACAAACATGTGTGATATCAATACAGACATTTGTGCTTTCATGGTTGTTCATTGCATGATGTACATATTTCACATCCATTCACATTCAAATGTTTTGTTTCTATCTTATTGAATCTTATTTTTATAATTTTTATTTTTGCAATTGGTGTCATCAATTCACGTGACAGTATGTGCCCTTTAATTTGACTCTTATCAAATCATATTAAGTGGTAGCATTAATTCAGTTGGTTGTAAATTTTGTCCCTCCAAGTTAATCTGTAAAAATCCTAACACTCACTACTTTATAACTTATCTGTATTTATAGATAGGAACTTCAAAGATATAATTAAGTATGCCTTAATATTTTATTAAATTAGTTCTGCATGAATTCATTTGATCTATTCGTGGAATGTCATTTACTAAACTTTTCTGACCTAGTCTTTCTGCCACCAATTCATTCAACATTCTGTATCTGCTAGACCTTATAGAACACCAAGTACTCCTATCATTCCATGAGCAAAATTCTAGCACTCTCTATAGATCTATGTAAACATATAGGTAATAGGTAATTTTTTGAACTTCAAATATAATGTCATAAATGTCAAAATACACATTCTTCTCCTCTATACACAAGATGTTCTCCAAAATAGACCACACACTAGCTCATACAATTTGCTTAAATAAATGCAAAGGAAGTGAAATTTTTCCATGTATATAATCAGAACATAGTGCAATGAAATTGAAAATCAGTGACAAAAGAAACCACGAGAACTTCATAAACACATGAAAATTAAAGAGCACCCTCCTGAGCAACCAACAGGACACAGATGAAATTAAAGAAGAAGTTAGACAGTTTCCACAATTAAATGATAGCAACAATACAAAATACCAGAACTTATGGGACACAATGAAAGTGCTCTTAAAAGGGAAATTTATAGTAGTGAATACGCGTATCAGGATGTTGCAACTCATTGGGTTCTTGCCGTACTCCAGAAGGAACGGTGGTGAGAATGAGAAAAAGACAGGAGACAAAATCTGGGTCAGGAGGAGGCCTCTTACCTGATGAGCAAGAGGACCTCTAATAACAGTAGGGGCTTTTATTTATACCTTTGCAAAATTAGTATCATGAGACATAAGGTTACCTAGAACTAATGGCTGAATTGTCCAGGCAGGATGTTTTTCTCAAGACTGCAATATCTTGACTGCTTTAGCACTCTGACTTTGTCCTACCCTCACACATATGATCAGTTTCCAGCTCCAGCTGCTGCCAACATCAGGAAAATAGAGCAAGTACAAACAAACAACTTAATGGTGAACCTCAAACTTCTAGAAAACAAAATCAGGCTAAGCCAAACACCCGTAAGAGGGAGGAATTTATAAAGAATAGAGCAGAAGTTAAAGCAATGGAGACTAAAAAAAAAAAACAAAAACAATTCAAAATATCAGTGAATTGAAGAGTTGGTTTTCTGAAAGATTAAATGAATCGATAAACCCTTATCCAACCTTATAGAAAAAAGGGAAGAAAAGACTCAAATCTACACAATAAGGAATAAAAAGTTTGAAATCACAGCAGACACTGCAGAAATCCAGAAGATCTTCTACATCTACTTTGAAAAATGTATATTCTAATAAGATGGAAAATGCAGAAGTGGATAGATTCCTAGATACATATGAATTACCAAGCTGAATCAAAAAGATATAAAAATCCTAAATAAATTAATATCAATCAATGAAGTGGAAGATGTAAATAAAAACCTACCAACAGAGAAATGCCCAGACCCTGATGGATTCACTCCTAAAGTCTGCAAGAAATTGAGAGAAGACCTAAAATCCCCACTTCTCAAACTCTTTGATAAAACTGAAAGGGAAACAATATTCCCAAATTCATTCTTGGAAGCAGGCGTTACCCTTATATCTAAATCAGAGAAGAACACAACCAAGAGAGAGAATTGTAGGCCAATCTCCCAATCAATAAATGTCATACATCATATTAACAGATCCAAGGACAAAAATCATATGATAATCTCAATAGATGCAGAAAAAGCTTTGGATAAAGTCCAGTCTTCAATCACGATTAAAAAAAAAAAAGCCCTACAGAAAGTTGTAAGAGATGGTTTTTATCTCAATCTGATAAAAGCCATCTATGAGAAAGCAACAGCCAACATCATACTAAATGAATAAAAACTGATAGATTTTACTCTAAAATCAGGAACAAGGAAAGGATGTCCCCTATCACCACTCTTATTTAATATAGTTCTGGAAATACTAGCCAGGGCAATTAGACAAGAGAAAGAAATGAAAGGAATAAAGATAGGAAGGGAAGAGTTTAAATTAGTATTATTGGCTGATGACGCGATCCTGTCCATAGAAAACACCAAAAAGTCCACTGAAAGACAGATTTAATAATATGACTAAGGAGCAGAGCTGGATGTAAAATCAGCTTTCAAAAATTAATAGCATTCATGCTCACAAATAACAAACTCGCTGAGAGAGAAATTAGGGAAACTATACCTTTCATTATAGCACTGAAAAATGAAAATCTTGGGAATGAATCTAACAAAGGAAGTGAAAGATTGCTACATTGAAAGCTACAGTACTCTGACAAAAGAAGATTGAAGCAGATATCAGAATATGGAAAGATATCCCTGGCTCCTGGGTAGGAAGAACCAATATAGTAAAAATGGCATACTTTCTAAAGTGTTATACAGATTTAGTGCAAATTTGATCAAAATCTTAATAGCATGTCTCACAGAATTAGAGAAAACCATCCTAAAATTCATTTGAAATCAGAAGAGACCTAGAATAGCAAAGGCAATTCTGGGCAAAAAAGGCAAGGGAGGGAGCATCACAATCCCTGACTTCAAAATATACTGTAAAGCTACAGTGATAAAAACAGTGTAGTACTGGCAAAAACCAGACACAAAGATCAATGCAACAGATTAGAATTTGCAGAAACAACTCCAGACATACTCAGCTACCTTATTTTTGACAAAAGTGCCAAAGATATTCATAAAGAAAAGTAGACTTTTTAATAAATAGTGCTGGAAAAAACTGGCTCTGCATATGCCAAAGATGATATTTTGGCCCATATAATTCACCATGCACTAAACTAAATTGGAAATGGATCAAAGATCTAAATATTAAGACAGAAACATTAAATCTGCTGGAAAACAGAAGAGGTAAAACTTTTGAAGAGATTGGTATAGGCAAATACGTTGTGAATAAAACCCCAATTACACAGGAACTATCACAAAGAATCAGCAACTTGGATCTAAACTTATTAAAAAGCTTTTGCACAGCAAGAAAAACCACCAACAGAGCCAAAACACAACCTACAATATGGGAAAAAGTGTTTTCCAACTGTTCCTCAGACAAAGGGTTACTATCAAAAACACTTAAGGAACTCAAAAAAATGAGACCTCCCAAATTTGAAGACCCAATCCAAAAATGGGCATCTAGATGAATGCACACTTCTCAGATGAAAAAATACAAAAAACAAGTAAATTTATGAAAAAATGTTCAATATCACTGGTTTTGAAAGATGCAAATTATAACAACACTGATATTCTACCTCATTCCCGAAAGAATGGTTATTATCAAGAAATCAACCAATGACAAATCCTGAAGGGGCTTTGGGGAAAAGGGAATCCTTCTCAACTGTTGGTGGGAATGTAGACTAGTATAACAACTGTGGAAATCAATATGGAGATTCCTCAAAAAGCTAGGCTTGCATGTCCCATTTGTTCAACTATTCCACTTCTAGTTATTTCAAAGAAGAATAAAAAACATCATACCACAGAGATATATGTTCACCCGTGTTTATAGCAGTACAATTTGTAATAGCTAAATCTTGGGAATAACTCAAATGCCCATCAACTGAGGAATGGATATAAAAGATGTGCTCTTTTTGTACAATGGAGTACTACTCCACCATAAAGAAGGATAAACTGGAGTCTTTTAGAGGTAAATGAATGTAACTCAAGACCATACTCATAAGTGAAATAAATCAGATGCACATATGCAACATCATATTGTCTCCATGGTGTGAGAAGCTGAAAGAGGAAATAAGATCCAAAATGTACAGTAGATATTATAAAATGGGAATAAAGTGTTCAAACAGAAAGAGAAACTAGGATGGGGAAAAGGAGAAAAGAAGCAAGAGAGTTATATACTACTAATTTCTCTCAGTTCATTGAAAAGAAAAGTCTGTGTTAATACTGTTTGGACAATTAAGTGTCAATCTTGTACTCTAAGAAAGTAATTTAAAGATAACCATACACAATGTATTAGTCATTGTTACCTCCTATTATTTTGTTTTGCCATTTTGTTTTATTTTTTCTCCTTCAAATAAAAAATGTCATAAGCAAGGCTACAATAGGTGTATGAACCAAATTTATGTTGTATGGCTGAGTTTTAGAAGTGACTAGATCTAAGCAATTCCTAGAGTATCAAGTCACTTTCATCCCTACCACAAAGCACAGGCAGCCCAGTGGACAAAGTGGAGTCAGAAGACAGCACAGTAGGGAAAAAATATTTATTTTCATGGTTTTAGGTCTCCAAAGACTGAGGTCATTAAAGATCCTGAAAATCAGAAGTAGAAATTCAATGGGGAAGAAAGATTTTGATTTGGATTGAACAGTTGGCTTTATTTAATTTTTGATTCCATAGTAATTCAAAGACCAGTTGTAGACATGTATTTTGCAGGTCTCTTTTGAACTTGCAGACAAAGGAGAACTATGCTTCATAAGGTTCATCATTCTATTTCTTGTATCCTAAAAGCCAGTGAAAACAATCAGACAGAATCAGAAAAATGTGATTCCCCAGATTCTAGGTCTCAGAACAACAATAAAGGGAACACTCTTCTATTTCCTGATTGGAAGCTATTCTACCACCATGGGCATTCCTCCACCATGTCCAGAGCTCAGAATGAGAGACTGGAAAAGGGTGTGTGAGTTCTCTGCTTCTCACCTGTGTTTAAATGAGGATACCACAGTGACCATGGGTGGCACTGTTTGGGGCTCCAAGGCCCAGGATTTGTAGAACAGAGACCTACTGCTCCAGTGCCAGCAATAGCTCTAGAGAAGAGACAGAATGGCAGCAAATTCACTCAGACAGAGACAATATCACCTGGCCTGTGTATATATTCAGAAAGAAGCCAATATTCACTGCAAAAATAAAGCTCATTGCTGCCTTCAGTCTCAAGTCACTTCTGCTGCATTTCCTCCTTTCTGGAATTTCTAATACCTTTTCCTCTGTCCCACTAAATTGTACTTGTTCTGAATGTTCTAAAAGCTCATCACCAAAAGTGATGATTGATTTTCTCCTTGGAACCTGAAATTCTTATAACTTATTCTAACATTGTTCATTGATATAGTATTTGGCATAACACCAGATTCTCCAAATGTCAACAGTAGATTCTTTCTGTCTCATTTTCTATGCAGTCTGAAAAGGGTTCTCTTCTAATACAGATTGTAAGAAAATTGATAAAGGGCAATATATAAAAATGTTTGCTGGAAGAACTCAGCATGACCTTAACAGTGGATGCCTGGTACACACAGGAAATTGATTCTTCAACTCTCTCTCTAATCAGTTACAGTGAACTTCAACATCTTTCCTGCATTATAGAATCCATAGAGAGTTTGCTTGTAAATGAAAATTATAAAACTTGATTCTTGAGGGACCAGACCCAATTCCCTGACTTCCTTTTCCAAGTTGACCATTAGGAGATCAAAGAGGCAGCATTCTGAACTTTTTAGAGTCATAGAGTCCAGTCCAGCCATTTTGGTCATTAGGACCACTCTGCACAATCAGAGGACACAGAGTTGCCCTCAGTCTGGGTGAGTATATATACCAAATAGTCTGAATTCATTTTCGGGCACAAGAGCTGTGAGGGGAAGAAAATGGAGTTCTTAATGGAGAAATAAGATTTGAGCAATATACTGGGTCCTCTTAAGTGAAATGGCAGAAAAATGACACTACAGAAAACATTCCTGATGACATTGTCACTGTGCCCAGCAATACCACGGTGAGAAGGCACACAATGATACAAAAAGCATAGCAGAAAGTTTGGGCTCACAAAGGAATGAGTATGTGATTAGTCTTATCTCACTGACACCACTGAGGATACCAGCATGGGCCTTCCTCACCCACATTGCTCTCCTTGCAAACACCTGCATCAAACTAGATCAAATCTTCTCATTAAAGTAGAATCGATAGGGACCATAGCCACTGGCACCTTCTGGGAGCTTATCCAGGCAGAAGAGAGGTCTGTGTCGACCTCCTTGCCTCGGAAAGGGGAGTAAATTAAAGGAGAGCTAAATAGTAGGCACAGGCAGGCAGATGACAGGAGACTTAGAGCATCCTTCATGGGAACATAAGACACACTGTGGGCATTGCGTGGTGCCTTCCTGCCCTCTTGCTCCCTTGCTTTCTTTCCTGACTTATTTTCCTTAAGACAAGACCTCACAATGAACTATATAATAAAATTTCTTCCCACTATCCACATTCTTTTTTGAGCTTCTAGTATCTATCTTTGTTCTATCCTCTCCTGGCTTTCCCTACACAAAGCTATCTATATCCTATTAGTGACCCTCCACATAGAAATATCGCCCGAGCCACCATCAGGTCTAAGTTGAATCAGATGAGCTGACTCCAACTGTAATGATCATAGGCAGAAGGTAAGTTAAATTCCATTCCCAACTCCTTCATGGCATGAGGATGTACAGCATTTGAATTATAGCCGCAGTAATGGTCATCAAAAAATAACCCTGGTGTTTAGTCTGCCTCTTCCCAAGTGGGTCAGAATGCATAGGGATGGAGTGCAGTCCTAAGGTCTGGGTTAGAGGCATCATGTGCAGAGCTCACCATGGCTCAGAGGCAGGAACATCAGGCATGAGAGCAGCATCAAGCATGAGTCACTGTGAGCCTTGCAGAGCAGCAGAGTCTCCTGCTAGGCAGCAAATCAACAGTCTCTGTTAAGGGAAGCTGGTTCTGAGAGGGAGGGTAGAGCACGTGTTTTCACCATACAATCGCCTCTCTGAATTCCTGAGAGGAAGAAGAGCCCCAAGACAACCACATCCTCACATGTTTCTTCAGAGTGTGAGATTATGCAGACCCAGTTAATCAAAGGCAGCTGTCTTTCCTGCTGAGGCATCAGTAGTGCTAGAACTTTTTGTAAAAAAATCACCTTGTATATTCACAGTGATATAAGGGAAGCAGTTCATGCTCTTGGTTTGGTCTGAGGTGTCTGGCCAGGCAGTGTTGGATTGTTGATAACAGGGATGACCATAGAGTTAGAGCATTTGAGCAAAATGTGAGGGAAAGAGTAAGGGTTAGATGATCCTCATAGGCACTGATATACAGAAGTACTAGGTGTAGGAGTAGCCTCTTTCTGATATACCCTGGGAAAGGCCACAGATGAGGATCCCTTCCCACAAGCATGTTGGCAAGATTTCCAAAGTCAAAGGCAGACTTCCCTTTCCCCAATAGTAATCACATGCTCAGTTCCCATGGCCCCGAACAACCCAGACCATAGCAGAGACCTTCCAATATCACAGTGGCTAATGCAAGGGATAGGCCAGCCAGAAGAAGTATAGAGTATGAGCCTACAGCAGGACAATCCAGAGGGATAGGCAAGGCCTTCAGACAGGAGGTAAAGAATCCTCCTGGAATGGAACAATGAAGGAAGTTATTTAAAATACAGATTACTTATTTCACCTACCCAACATCATATTGACCATAAATCCTTTTGTAGTTTGAATTTCTTGACTTTTACTTTTGCTGTCAGTGAAGAAAATTTCTCTGCTCTGAAATGATTCATGTGGCTAGATTGGGCACAGCACGAAAATCTCCCAGACGTATCCATTTTTATTATCTCAGAGACAAATGGCTAGTGATCTTCACTGTATCTTCAAGGATCTATTTTAACATATAAGGTATTTACAGTATCTTGTCATGCTCAAAGGGAGCATATTGTATAAGATCAATACTTATTAACGGTTATTAGAATTCTGCATAGCACAGATGGTTTTGTCATTCATGCTTCCCTGAGATGAACTTCACCTGAACTTGGAATGAAGCTATTTATTCTGTTTCTTATGTAAAATATCCCAAAGGAATTGAGTCCTGAAACTTTTTTCTTTGACTCCTTCCTTTTAACTAATTCTCCCTCTCCTTTAGCCAAAAATTACTTTCAAGACACTTAGCTCCTCATCGCTTATCCCGACCTGTTTTGAGCCAACTCAGATTCTGTAAGTTGCAGCTGCTAATCTTCAAGAGTAATTCTTCTTATCTTGACAGCAGCTGAATCTCAAACCATATTCCCATGGTAAAACCTTACAAAATATTCCACCCTCCTGTCCTAAATCAAAATCAAGACTACGCTGATGGTACTTTGCTTGATTTTCTTTCAGTGTTTGATGTACTGACTTAGAAAAGACCAGACTTTCTGTCATTCAGCTCAACTTCTATGAGAGTGGTGACATCTCCCTATGTCAGACTCTTTTTTAAAATTAGTACATGTTTCAGTATGTTATGTTTAAACTTGTTGTGTGAAGTTTGTATGTGTATATAACACACCTTAATTCCCTTTTACATCCTTTCCCTCCCCTCCCTACAACTCTGTCCTACTTTTTATTATCTATCTTTTCTTTTACTCTTTATTTATAGTTTGACTGGTGTGTCTGGTTTTTTGTTTGTTTTTGTTTTTTTTCCGGTACTGGGAATCGAACTCACGACCTTGCGCTTGCCAGACAGGAGCTGTGCCGCTGAGCTAAATCCCCAGCCTGTGTGTCTGGTTTATTTCATCTAATATTATAATCTTAAAGTACATCCATTTCCCCACTAATGACTCAAGTTTATCCTTTTTCATGGTAGAATAGTCCTCCACTGGGTTTTTTAAAAAGTTATGTTAATAACATATTTTCTTTAACCATTCATCAGTTCATGGACATATCAGCCATTTCTATGATTAGCTATTATGAATTGTGTTGCTACAAATATCAACATGCATGCATCACTATAAAATGATATCTTTAACTCATTTGAAAAGATACCTAGAAAAGGAATACCTGGGTCAAATTGATTTTCTAGTTTGAATTTTTTGAATAATCTCCACATTGATTTCCATAGTAGTTGGACTAGATTATGTTCTCACTAACAGTACAGAAACATTCCTTTATCACCACAGCCTTGTCAGCATTTGTTATTATTTGATTTCATGACAATGGCCATTATTTCTGGGGAAAGATGGAATCTCAGTATCATTTTAATTTTCATTTCTCTAATGACCAACAATACTGAACATTTCTTTATGTATCTATTAGTCATTTGTACATCTTCTGTGAAATGTCTATTCATTTCACTTGCCCTGTTTTTGACTTGGTCTTTTATTTTGTGGAAGTCAAAGTCTTTGTTTTTGTATATTTTAAATATCACTTTTCTGTGTGATATTTTAAAAGAATTTCTGTTTCTGAAAATTGTATTTCTACTCTTTGTTGTTTGTTTTTCTCTACAGAAGCTTTTAAAATTGATATGATACTATTTGATGATTCTCATACTAGTTCCTGAGCAACAAGGGTTCTGTCCAGAAAGAATTTGCTTATGTCTATGTCTTGAAGACTTTTAACTATTTTATCTTCCACCAGGTTAAGTGTTTCTGCTTTAACATTTAGTTTTTTGATTTACTTTGCTTTTAGTTTGGTACACTGTGAAGGACATGGATCTAAATTCAATCTGCTGTATGTGGATAGCCTATTTTCCCAGAAAAACTTACTGAAGAGGCTATCATTCCTCTACTGTATGCTTTTCACCTCTTTGTCACAGATCAAACCATTGAATGTGCTTGAGGTTATTTCTTCATTCTCTAGCCTGTTCCATTGATCCTCATATCTGTTTTTGGGCCACAACTATGCAGTTTTAATTATTGTACCTTTGTAATATAATTTCAGTCCCAAGATTTTGGTGCATCCTGCTGTACTCTTGTTACCCATGATTATTTTGGGTATGGTGGGTCTCTAAATATCATACAAATTTTAGGATAATATTCTCCATTTCTGGGTTGGGGACATAGCTCAGTGGTATAAGTGCCTGCCTAGCAAGTGTAAGGTCCTGGGTTTGGTTTCTGGTACCAAAAAAAAAAACAAAAAAAAAAATTCTCCATTTCTCTGAAAAATGTTATTGATATTTTTATTGGTATTACTTTAAATCAGTATATTAATTTTGCAAGCATGACCAGTTTGACTATATTGATTCTACCTATACAGGAACAGGTGATAGGATCCATCCAAAAGCAAAAAATCAAATTTATCCATCCATTATAAGATGATCGATCCACAGACCATATCTTAACCTGATACAGTCATCATATTGTAGTTTTTCGAAGGGCTTGTTCCGCCCAAGAGAAGTTCCTCTTTACAGCTGATCCTGCTGTCTACCATTTGGACATTGGTGCCAGTTTGAGTGGTACGTCCTGCTGGCGAGGCTTCGTACAGCACACAGATGGAGCCATCCTCTCCGATTCTGTAGGACACTTCATAGGGGTCAACCCAGAGTGTGAGTTCACTTGGGAGAAGCCTGAACAGCTCCTGACTGCTCAGTCCGATCCGCTGTGCTGCTTGTCCAATCAAAGGATCCATTTTCTGATTTCCTCTTTGATTTTCTTCTTCAGAGTACTGTAGTTTTCATTTCATTTCAGGTCTTTCACTTTCTCAGTTATGTTAATTCCTAATTTTAAAATTTTTCTTGGTGCTATCATGAGTGGTATTTTTATCTAAGTTCTTTTTCAGTGAGCTCATCATTGATGTACAGGAATGCCAGTGGTTTTTGTGTATCCTGCTACATTGTTGAATGTGGTAATATATTCTAGAAGTCTTTCACTGTAGTTTGGGGGTTTCTCATGTAAAGGATCATGTCATCTGCAAATAATGATAATTTGACTTCTTCCTTTCCTACATATATCCCTTTTTTTTCTTTTTCTTTCCTAATTGCTCTTGATAATGTTTCAAGTACTATGTTGAGCAGGAGTGGTGATAGTGAATATCTTTGTCTAGCTCCTGATTTTAGAGGGAAAATTTTCAGGTTTTCCCCATCTAATAAGATGCTGGTAGTAAATTTGCCATAAATGGCTTTTATGAGATTGAGATAAAGAACTTTTAAACCTATTTTCTGCAGTGCATTTATCATGAAATGATATTTGATTTTGTCAAAGGCTTCTTCTGTGTCTACAGAGATGATTAGGTTGTTTTCATTGTTTTTTTTGTTTATCTGACATTACATTTGTTGATTTGTGTATGTTGAACCATCCTTGCATCCTGTATTTGAAGCTTACTTAGTCATGATGTATGATCATTTTGATGATTCATTGCACTCTGTTTGCCAGTAGCGTTTTGAGAATTTTTACAACTATGTTCATTAAAGAAATTAGCTTATGGTTTCTACCTTTGATTGGATATTTTCCTGGTTTTTGAATCAGGGTAATGATAATTTCCAGGAATTACATTGAAAAGAATGGTTTGTGCTTATATTATTTGATCAGTTTTGCATACCTATATCTTGTAATTTGAGTGACTTATTTAAAGATAGCAATATGCAATATATTACCCATTGTTAATTTCCTATCTTGTTTTGAAATTCTGTATCAGTTTTTATTGTTTTCCTCCCTTCAAAATAAAATAAAAAATTATAAAAGAAAGATGTTATAGTTGTGAATGGCCACAACCTAAAAACAGAGCAAACCCAAAGAAATAACACAGTGATGCACCCCAAGCTCTTAGAAGAAGGAAACTCTAACTCCAAAGATAAGAAAGAAAATTATAAAGAGAAGAAAAAATCCATGACATTGATTGATATTTTAATTGGGGCTGAGTTAAATCTGTATAACAACAGTATTGGGAGCATGGCCATTTTCACAAAGTTGGTTCTTTGTATCCATGAGCAAAGGATATCTCCATTTTCTGATATTCTCTTTGTTCTCTTTTTTCAGAGTACTGTAATTTTCAGTGTATAGATGTTTTACTTCTTTTGTTAGACTGATTCCTAAGCATTTCTTTTTTTTGATGTTATTGTAAATGCTGTTTTCCTAGTTTCTCTCTTAGTGAGTTTGTAGTTTGTGTAAAGAAGGCTATAGATTTTTGAGTGTTGACTTTGCATACAACTGTGCTATTGAATTTATCCAGCTATGATATTAAATCTAGCAGTTTTTAATAGAGTTTGTACAGTCTTCTATGTAAAGTGTCTTGTCATCTGTGAATAATAATAGTTCAACTACTTCCTTTTCTGTTGTTATTCCTTTTAATTCTTTCTCTTGTCTAATTGCTCTGGCTAATGTTTCCAGAACTGTATTCACCTAGGGTTTTTTGGTGTTGTTTATTTATTTATTTATTTATTTTGTGTGTGTGTGTGTGTGTGTGTGTGTGTGTGTGTGTGTGTGTGTTTGAACCAAGAATTAAACTCAGGACTTCGCACTTGCCAGGTAAGCTCTTATACCACTGAGCTATATACCCAGCCCCTCCAGAATTATATTGAAAAGATGTGGTGATAGTGGGCATCTTTGTCTTGTTCCTGATTTTAGAGTGAACATTTTCAGTTTTTGTCCACTTAGTATGATGTTGGCTGTTGGTTTGTCACAGATTACTTTTATCAGAGTAAGGTAAAGACCATCTATTCTGATTTTCTATGGGGTTTTTGCCATGAATGAGTGTCGGACTTTATCAAAATATTTTTCTGTATCTAATGAGATGATCATGTGATTTTTGTCTTTGGTTCTGTTGATGTTATGTATTATATTGATTGATTTGCATACGTTGAACAAACCCTGCATTACTGGGATGAATCCCACTTGGTCGTGGTGCATAATCTTCTTGATGATTTGCTGAATTCTGTTTCCTACTATTTTATTGAGGATTTTTTGCAACCATGTTTATTAGAGAGACTGGCCTGTAGTTATGTTTTCTTGGATGGGTCTTTCTCTCGTTTTGTTATCAGGTTAATACTTGCCTCCAGGAATGAGTTAGGGAGTACTATTTCCTTTTCTCCAAGTTTCTTGTGGAATTTAGCCTTGAAACCATCAGGACCTGAGCTTTTCTTTGCTGGTAAGTTTTTAACTATATTTTCAATTTTTTAAACTAATACTGAGTCATTCAGAATTTTATATAGCCTTGCTTCAGCTTTGGTAATTCATACATTTGATGATCTTCTGAAATTCCACAAGATCTGTAGTGATTTCAGCCTTTTCATTCCTCATTGCATTAATTTGAGTTTTTTCTTTCCTTTAATAAAGTTGGCTAAGGGCTTATCAATTTTATTTATTCTTTCAAAGAACCAACTCCTCATTAATTCTTTGTATTGTTCTTTATTTTAGAGTGAAAGCTTTTAGGTTTTGTCCATTTAGTATGATGTTGGCTATTGGTTTGTCATAGATGTTTTTTATCAAATTGAGATAAAGACCATCTAATCCAATTGCATTACTTTCCACTCTGATCTTTATAATTTCCTTCCTTCTTTGGGCTTTCAGCTTGACTTCCTCTTCTTTTTCTAGGAGCTTGAGGTGCAGCATAAGATTGTTTGTGCTTGTGTTGTTTTTCTAATATGATAATTCATTGCTATAAATTTCCCTCTGAAGACTGATTTCATTATGTCCCACTGGTTCCATGAAGTTTTATTTGCATTTTCATTTGATTGTAGATATTGTTTAATTTCTTCTTTAATTTTATCCATGACCCATTGATTGTTCAGGGTAGTGTTATTTATTTTCAGCACTTTTATGGAGTTTTTGTGGTTTCTTTTGTCATTAAGAACGATTTTCATTATACTATGGTCAGATAACATGCATGCAATAATTTCAATTCCTTTACACTTATTTAAGCATGTTATATTGGTATTATGTGGTCTAATTTAGAGGAAGTCCTGTGTGCAGCTGAGGATATTTATTCTGATACTAGTGGAACCCTGTACACATCTAGTAAATCCATATTTTCACAGGTTTGGTTCAGTTCTATTATTTCTTTCCATAGCTTTTGTCTAGTTGATCGATTTTTTTGTGATAATCAGGTATGAAGAGCTCCTATTATTATTGTGTTATTGCTTACTTGATTTTGTGTGTCTATTAGTATTTGTCATATAATTGGGTGCTCCTGTATTTGGAGCACACATATTTATGATTTTTATCTCTTTCTCTTGAAATTTTCCCCCAGTATGTAGTGACCATCTTTACCTCTTTTCATCATTCTTGGTCTGAAGTTCATATTATATGAAAAGAGAAAAGATACCCCTGCTTGCTTTTTTCTGGGTTCCTGTCGCATGGAGTATTGTTTTCCATCCATTGACTCTCAGTCTAGAATTTCATTTTCAGTTATATGTGTTTCTTGTATATAGCACATTGTTGGATTTTGTTTTTTGATCCCTGTGCCAGGCTATTTCTTTTGATTGCTGAATTGAGGCCATTTACATTGATGGTTATAACTGACATGTATTGGCTTATATTTGTCATGTTACTTTCCTGCTGTTGGTTCCCTGTTGTTTTCACTTTGTCCTGCCTGGTGGTATTTTTCTATTGTTGTTCTTGCAATTGTGGTCATTTTTCTCTCTGTCTAGAATATCTTTCAGTACTCCTCGTAGGGTTGGCTTGTTGGTCATGAATTTCTTCAGTTGTTCGTTGTCATGGAAGTATCATATTTCTCCATTAATTTTGAGTGATAATTTTTGCAGGATATGTCAGTCTTGGTGGAAGTTGTTTCCTTTCAGTACTTCAAATACTTCACTCCAAGCTCTTCTTGATTTGAAGGCTTGTGTTGAGAAGTCAACATGATTCTTTATTTTTTTTTTATTTTTTATTTTTTTTGGTTTTGGTTTTTCTCCGGTACCGGGAACTGAACTCACGACCTTGCGCTTGCCAGGCAGGCGCTTTTGCCGCTGAACTAAATCCCCAGGCCCAGTCAGCATGATTCTAATGGGCTTTCCTTTATATGTGATCTGTTTCTTTCCTCTAACAGATTTTAAAATCTGTTCATGTGCTGAGTTTCTGGTAAATTGATTATTAGATGTCTTGGTGTAGATTTACTTTGGGGATGATTAATTGGAGTTTTATATGCCTCATTTACTGTATGTCACATTCTGTTCTCATGCTTGGGAAATTGTCTATTATTTCTGAAAATACTCTTTTTATGTCATTTGTATTGACTGTTATTTTTTTCATTGATACCACCTGTCTGGTTACTTTTCTTTCATTGCTGAGACAAAATACCTGATGCCCAGAATTAAGGAAGAAAATGTTTATTTAGCTTACAGTTTGTGTAGGCTTCAGTCCATATTTGGCTGGCTCTAAGGCAGGGTGACAAGGCAGAGGGTAATAGGCCATGGCAGTGGAAGACAGCAAAAGTAGTAAGAGCAAAAGGGAGGAGCAGTAGCAGAGAGCAATCTTCTTTCCCTCCCTTATATTGTATGCAATCTACCCACTCCAGAGCAGGTGTAACACTCACATCCATAATCAGAGCATTGGACCATGGATCAATCAAAAGCACTAAAATCCCACCCCATGATTGCACGAGGCTTTGGGGGGCATCAGGAGACAAACCATAATCCCATCAGACTTACATTACTTATCTTTGAATCATCTTGCAACTCTTGAATTGCTATTTCTTGATTTCCTGTTATTTTTAAGATATCTTTCCTTTTGTGATTTCTAGCCACTATCCAGTCTTCAAGGTCTGATAGTCTGTCTTCAGTTTCATTCAAGTGGTGTTGGATTTTTCTGTTTCCTGAATATTTATTTGAATCTGTTTCACGCATTCTATTTCTTTCCTATATTGATCATTCACAGTTTTTATCCTATTCCTATCATCATCTTTTTTTTATCTATCTGCCTTCTAGATTTGCTGAGCAATTCCTTTATAAATGTTGACATTTGTTTTATTTCTGTGAGATTATTTGTTATTGATTTCCTCTGTAGCCTCATAGATTTGTTTCTGTACTTAGGTTGCTATCATTTCAGAAATTCCAGGTATGTGTCTTCCATTTTCCTCTATCTCATTGTCTCTTGGACTTGTGCTGTCTGGGCTGGAAGTCTGAGATTATATCTTGCTTCTGCATCCTCTCATTTTCCATTAGAAAATTTTATTTTTTCCGTGTTTATCCCTGTAATTTTTTGCAGTAGGTAACCATATCACTAGTATCCAGTCTGCTGCAGGAAAAGTCTATTCCTCAGGGATGTCATCTCTTTGGGAGGTTCTTAGCTTGTGTCTATTCCAAGATCCTATCTTCCTAGTTAATTAAGTGTGAGATGTTTGTAGCTATTTCGTTCAGTTCCCAGGTCTTTGGTGCTGGGCTTTGGTAAGGTTAATACCCCAGACCTTCCCAATATTGTTACAGAAGGGAGAACAAGTAATTGTAACAGATATGACATCCTAGGTAAAGTAATATAATTAGCAATCACAATAGCAACAAGGAAAGTTTAGGAACTAACAAACTGTGGTAGTTATTAATTTTGTACCTTAAACCATAGGAGCAAGATTTACAATTCTGAACTGGTTGTAAATTGGTAGCTTGTATTCAGAGTGTTATCCCTTGGTAGAGTGGTTTCACCCTCTTGTGGGAACATTTAAGAAGGATAGTGGATAAAACAAATATAACTGAAGAGAAAGTAGAGCAAGGCTGGAGGAAAAGATGATCACACACATTTTGTGAGTCTAAAGGAGAGGGCAGAACAGAAAGAATGAGGGTGTAATCAAGGGATTGTTTGAACTTTGTCTCTGGGTTTGGGGGCAGAGATTAATTTTCTGCAGCTGGAGTTCTCCCAAGTCCTTTAGAAAAGAGGGGGGAAAAAAGAAAAGAGAAAGGAAAAGAAAGAAAAAAATAAAAGTAAGTTCAAAACAAAACAACAAAAAAAGAACAGGGACAGTCCTGCTGACCTGCTTCATTCGGTGTGTCTTTGTCCTCAAGTGCAATGCTGGTTCACCTAACTCACCACCTGTTGGTTCTTATTGTTAGTGTTGCTTTGGACTTTTCATGCTGCTGGTCCCATCTGCCCAACCTGTGCACTCTGCTTAGCACCCTACTACATTGTTGGCGTTCACTCTGGTCTCAGGGCCTTCCCATGAAGTTCACTTCCATAATGGCAGCAGTGACAGGAGGAGCTGTTTGGGATTTACCTGGGTTGCAGTGGTGGTGATGGCGATGGGAGGGCTGCCCTCTACATTCTTCACATGGGTAGCAGAGGCAGCGGTGGAAGGGGCCACCCTCCATGCCTTCATCTGGGTCCCAGTGGTAGTGAAGATGGCAAAGGAAGTGATCACACTCTGTACCTTCACCTGGGTCCTGGAAAAGATGGCCTAAACTTCCTTCTGTGAACTGCTTTCATTGTGTCCCATAAGTTCTGATATGTTGTAGTGGCATATTCATTTAGTTCTGGAAACTGTCTTATTTTTTATTTCTTCTCTAACCCATTGTTTATTTAAGAGTTTATTGTTTAATTATCATGTATTTGCATAATTTCTACATTTTCTTTGGTCATTGATTTCTTGTTTCATTGTGCTATGATCTGACAGTATGCATGGTATAAGTTCAATTATTTTACATTTACAATGTAAATTTACAATGTTTCTATTATTGCCTAGTGTGTGGTCTATTTTGGAGAAAGTTCAACATGCTGCTTATCACTTTAACATAAACAACTACAGACTCTCAATGAACTCCAGGTTTATCCCCTGTCCTTTAACATAAACAAATTTTTAATGTCAATAGCACTAAACATTAACAGCTCTGGTAGGATCTTACCAGGAAGAAGTGAGAATTTTAATCTACAAATAGAATATTTCAGATATGAGCAAGATAATGCAGTTTTTGAAATTTTCATTCATTTTACCTTTTTTATTTTAAACAGAAAAAAGTAAAAATAACAATAAAACAGTTTCATTGAGCATGGTGGTGTAGGCCTGTAGTCCCAGGACTCAGGAGGCTGAGGCAGGAAGATTGTTGCAAGTTGGAGGCCAGTCTGTGCTACAAAGTGAGCTCAAGTCCAGCCTGAAATGCCTAGTGAGACCCTATCTCAAAAAGACAAAAGAACCACAAAAAAAAAAAACACAAAAAATAATAAAACAGTTTCAAAACAGGCTAGTAGGAGAGTAACAATAATTAATACATCGAATATGTTATATTTAAAGTAGTTATTCAGGGTACAAGAAATAGCCATGAAATATTGTCCAAAAGTGTATTTACATAAAACTTTCTTTTGTGGTACCTGATAATCAAAAGTTCTCAAGATTTTAACTCTTTAATGATCAAAATTTCTTAAAATGTTATGAAGATTGCTTCAGAAAAATAGAAAAAGCTTAAATACAGTCAATTTCTAAATTTTTTCTTGAAATATTCTTGAAAATAGGCTAGTAAAACACAAAATCTAATCTTAAAGTTTACTAATGTTCTAGTTTATCTTCTTTTTATAAGATTTCCTAACTTGCAATCCTATTTTACTGAAGGGTAATTGCTATTTGCAGATGTTTTAGCAGAATATTTATCTAAGTTTCAGCTATCTTTTGAGGGGAGATTCTTATAAAGCTCAGCTGCCCCTAAGGGAAGAATGGATAGGCTACCCTTGGCCTGAGGCAGGAATGGTAGTTAACGATAGGAGTATTAGGATAAGGTTAGTAGCACTTATAGATGTTATGAGGGATAGGGAAAGGAAATAAATTGTTAGACATTGCTAAACCCTGAAGAGATGAGGCAGGGGGAAGGTGTGCCAAAGAAAGAGGCCAGCATCGCATGGCTGGAAGATTTTTTAAAGGGGGCAAGAAACATGCATTTTTCTGAAAGGAAAGTAGAATGGAAACAGTAATACCAGTTATGAAGTGTGACTTAAGTCCCTTCAGTCAAGATTATTTTCTTTGAATGTCTTCCAAGAGAAAAATTACATCATTTCATGTCAAGAACAAAGAAAGCCCTGGGATGTTACTCTACCTGCAAATGAACTTAGTCTTCCACAATTTCAATTATATTGGTAGAAAACAAAGAACTCTTTTATTCACAGGACACTAAGTAGCATGAGCAACAGCTCATTCACCTCCTTTCCCTTTACCCTCAGGTGCCATGAGGATGACAGAGGCAGATGCATTCATATGCAGCAGTTTTCATTGTAGAGAAGAAAGATTCCCCTAGAATCATGTTCTGAGAGCTAAGTGAACCTGATTCACTTTTAACAGGCAGCAACTAAGCCTATTTTTATCAAACTGGGAAGAAAGTATGTCTGTTTTCACTCTAGGTGGAACTATTCTCTTGATGTTGTGAGACCACACACAAGCATGCCCTTGGTCTGGAGGAAGATGCCAACATTTTGCAGAAGATCTTCGATCCAACAGTCTTGAAAACCGGTCTAGAACACATGGACCCACAGTTGCTCTACTTGAAGAAGTTGAAGAAACATGAAACACAGGGAGAATTCTCTTTCAAATCTTTTCTGAGCATTTTTCTCTTTAAATAAAACAATATAACTCACTTTAGATTATGATCAATTGATTGTACCTGCACACGCACATGTGTGTGTGTGTATGTGTGTTGCTGAGGATTAAACCAGGGCCTTATGCATACTACCACTCTACTACTGAGGCCATGATTTTCACTCACAGGAATATATAATTTGTATAATTCTAAACATCTGTGGGAACTTCTATGGAAAATTGGCAGCAAAAAGTTACTGAATATTTGAAACTCTTTCAGGTGATGAAAATAAAGAATGTGTGCATGCAAAGCCTTAAAGAAACAGAAACATGTGAGCATTCCAATGGTTAATTCTGAGTAGCACATAAGACATCCCAGGTTTCTGTTGTAGCCAGAACTTCAGTTTCAATTTTCTGCTAGAATATCTCTCAGGTTTTATTTATTCATATATTTTTCTCTTTTTTTTGAGACAGGGTCTGACTATGCAGTTCAGGCTGGCCATAAACTCACTTTACAACACAGGCTTGCCCTGAGCTTACAGCAATCCTTCCTAGCTCAGCATCCTGAGTGCTGGGATTACAGGCATGTGCCACCATACCGCTTGGTTTCTAATGACTTAAAATCTACATATGTGTATCTCCCTTAGTGCAAACAAAGTTTATATAAGAAATAATTTGAATAATACACACATTTAATATACATGCATATCTCTTTTTTTGTATACACACATATCTCAATCTGAATCTCTTAATAAATTGTACGTGGGCTAAGTCTTAAATTGCATTTTAAGGACAATAGATTAAAAATAAGACTTGGCTAGATGCAAGGTATAAAAAATTAATCAGACCAAAACAAAAACAAAAATAAAGAATCACAAACTCTCTGAAAAGAACACTAATTGTCAATCAAGAGATCATGAGTTGTGAACATTACTGGTGAAAAGAGAGGCATCATACCAACATGGCAACTGATAGTAACTTTTTAAGAAACATATTGTGTACCAATCAGAATGTTAAATTCCAAAGGATTTTCCATCTGAACATTATAAAGAGATGTTTATCAATTTAGACAGTTGGTGGAGGCTTAGAGTAGGCAGTCACAATATTATATTCTTAAAATATAAATAATAGGATATAATTTCTTTTTTTATTATAAAAATTTAAAAAACTGACAAAACAACAATGAAGAGAAAATCAAAACAACACAAAAACAACAGAAATGAAACATGACCTAAAGACAAAATGATAGAAATTTGCAGTGGTTGCTAAATTACATAATGTTATCTTCAATAAAGTTGCTCAGTCCATTAGACATAAGAATGTAAGATTGCTCAAACAATCAAAGACAGTAACAAGTAAAAAACTATAAAAACAACTTTAAACAACATTGGAAATGATGCAGAGCTTCACCATACAAAATGGTAGGAGTTCAACAGTAGTTCTTACACTGCACATTGTTTTCAGGTTTCACACGCAGGATTTTCATTGGAGTCAGATTTTCACAACCTGCCTTTAAATAGTTAAGGTCTTTTGGTAGATTTTACCATCTTTTTTTTAGCAACCTCCTCTGTCTCAATCAGATTCAACATAAGAAGTATTAGCCATTTTCATCTCTTTGGGGAAAGGGTAAAATCAGAAGACAAGATGAGAGGTTAGTAAGAGAAATTCCATCCAGTTTTTTCCTACTGCTTTTATCTTCTGTGATCCTCTCTCCAAAGATCTTCTTGATTCACAGGCTGGTCCCTTATATCTTTCCTGGGCCAAATTTGGTTTTAATCCGGTACCGGGAACTGAACTCTCGACCTTGCGCTTGCCAGGCAGGCGCTTTGCCGCTGAGCTAAATCCCCAGCCCCTCCTGGGCCAAATTTATCTTTTCTTTCCAAGTTTTACATATATAACTGGTTTCTGAATGTCTATATTACTTTTTAATTTTAATTTCACCAAAGTAAAACATAAATATTCCTAAGTAAATGCTTATGATCATTTGCAAAGGTCTTTTTTCATATTCAAAGAGTCAAAAACACTTCTTTCTAGGCAAATGGTCTGCAGCAAAAAGGGGCTGTAGATTGTTAAGGAATAACTTAATAGGTACTTGGTTTATAGATTCAGAACACAAAGACATCTTGTTGGAATCCTAGGTAAACTGAATATTATGTTTTTAAACCTATTGCTGAAAGAGCAGCCATGTCCAGTTAAAGTGGGATCTATATAAAAGTTTGCAAAATATTCCATTAGCCAGAGTATCACAATTTTTCCCATGTCCTCATAATTCTCTATTCTTTGCTTACTTAAAGAAGGTAGTATTTTTAGATCAGCAGATAATTCTTCTCCCATTGACTTGTATAAAATATGAACATTTGTCTTAAAGTTTGGAAATCATGTCATCTAAACTTTAGGTATCATTGAAGCTGGTTCAGAAAGTCTGGAAATAACCATGGCTTATTTACAGATTTTTTTTTTTTAAACTACATAGGAGCATTGACAATGTCAGCTGAAAAGAAACAAGCAAAGAAAAAAGGAAAATTAGAAGAGAGACTTTAGAGATGGCAAGCATCAATATTAAACTGACAATAAGAAGATGGTTGGCATCTAATTTGGGGACTGCTGAACTCCAGACACCTTGCCAGTCTGGACATACCTGTACCTTGGCTCTTTTTTTTTTTTTTTTTTTTTTCCAGTACCAGGAATCAAACTCACAACCTTGCACTTGCCAGGCAGGCGCTGTGCTGCTGAGCTAAATCCCCAGCCCCTATACCTTGACTCTTGATAGTCATAGGGCGTTTGAGGATTACCAGATAAAAAAGGCTTAAATTGTTTTATTTGCCATTTAATTCTATTTGATTGTGATATCAAGTCTTATATCCTTGCCACTCTCTGCCTGAATGTGTGTGCAGTGATATTTCCTATTTCCATGGCCTCATTGCTTCCTTTCCCTCTGTCTGTAATAGAACCCTGTTATCTTTGACAGAAATCTACCCCTTCATCTTTCTGAGGGTCAGCTTCCCTGAGGGTTCACTGATGCTTGCTCATACACCTAGACACTAGATAGTTTATAGCTCAAAAGCATGATAGTTTATAACTTAACACAACATCCTGTTCACTGTTATAATGATTCTAAGGTATACAGTAATTCAGTCTTCAACGAGCATCCCACCGCATGCCATTGGCAATATGTAATGATTTTTCTCAAATTGCCTAAAAAGAGAAAACCAATAGTTTCTTTCACAAACTAAAAAAGAGTCTATTTTCTCTCTTCTAGTGATGATGAGGAGTCGGTAGCCCCAGTTGCTCCTGGGAACTATCTGGAGCTGTGAAAAAGAAAGTGGGGAACTGATGCATCCAGATGGAAGAGCACACGTAAGAGAACCCCAGGCAAATCATCTGTGAGCCCTCATTGAATGGAGCTCAAAGCCTATCTTACTGCTAGATTTTCAGTTATCTAATCTGATAAATGCTGTTATGTAAGAGATTCTTTAAGAGATCCTATCTCACATAGGATGATTTCACTTGATACTACGTTCTACAGGTTCATCTATATTGTCACAAATAATAGGATCTTTTTCCTTCTTAAGGCTGAATTGTATTCTGTTTTTCACATTCTTATCACGCAAAGAAAATCTGTTTACTCATTGGCAGACACTGAGGTTGATTACATATCTTTGCTATCATGTATAATGCTGCAATGAATATGGATGTTGAAGAAATTCTTCTATTCTACATGCTCACTTCATTTCCTTTGGATGTTCACCAATCAGTGAAACTGCTGGATCATATGGTAGTTTGATGTTTAATTTTTTTGAGCTATCTCTGTACTCTTTTGCATAAAGGTTATAAAACTACTGTGTTCCCATCAATAGTGTGGGATTCCCTTTCTTCTGTGTCCTTGCTAACATTTACCTTCCATCTTGTAGATAATTATCATTCTCATAGTATAAGATAATATCACATTATTGTTTTTATATGCATTTTCTTAATAATGAGAGATATTAAGCACTTTTTTGAAATGTACTTTGGAGATTTACAAATATATTTAAATTGAAACATATATTTGTATTTTAAGAAATGTATGTGCAGATCCTTTACACATATTTTAACTGGGTTGCTTTCTTATCATTGAGTTGTCTGAGATCCCTGTCTGAAGAAGGCTTTGAAAGTATTTTCTCTCATTCTGTACCTTGGCCTTTTGCTCTGTTAATAATTCCCTTTTTTTGCAAAAAAATTTTTTTGGACACAAACCATTTGCCTGTTATTCATCTTGTTGCCTGTGCTGTGGGAGCCTTATCTGTTGTTATTTCTTTTCTGAAGGTGACTGACAGCAATGGCTAAATCAGTCATGCTACTAATTTACCTTCAAAAGTTGTCTAGGGGAGTCTTATCTTTAAAAAAAACCATTGCCCAGATCAATATCATGAAGTTTTCACATGTTTTCTTTAGTAGTTTTACCATTTCGAGTACTACATTTATACTAATCACTTTCCTGTCACTCAGACAAAATACACACACACAAATTAAAAGAGGAGGGGTTAGTTTGGCTCAGTTCCCAGTGTGTTCAGTCCATGGTTGGCAGGCTTAAGGCGAACGATGGCTGGGCAGATGAAAGTTGTTCAAATCAGGGGAGTTCGGAAGTAGAGAGCAAAGGAAGCAACCAAGGACAAAAATACTATCTTCCAGCTGATGCCTTAGTAATCTGCCACTTCTGTTTGTTTGTTGTTTGGTTCCAGGAATCAAACTCAGGACCTTCTGCTTTCCAGGCAGGTGCTGTGCCACTGAGCTACATCCCCAGCAATCTGCCCTTTCTGAATAGGACCCATCTCTGAACACACGGCACTTTGAGGAAATATTTAAGAACTAAAACTACATTATGCCCTGGGCCAAAAAGGCTCTTGTCCATCTCATTATGCAAAATGTATTTAGTGAATGTCTAATTTTATCAACTTCTTGACAGCTTCAACAATGCTAAAATGTCCAATCCACAATCTCCTCTGAGACTCAAGGCAAACTCTTATCTGCGAGCCCCTATAAAAGTAAAATATAAAGTTAAATACTGCTAACACACAGTGGCACCGAGTATACCTTCTCACTTCAAAAGGGAGAAATAAGAAAATAGAAAGGAATCAGGCCACAGCAAGACCAAAACCAAAACCCAGCAACATGCAAGCACTCAGTCCTGTACTTTCACGTCCTGCACCTGGGGCTGATTCTGGTGAGGTGTGAGCTACAGGAGTATTGGGCAACCTTGCCCTTAAAGCCTTGCCAATTGAAGCCTATATGGAATGTTTGTTTTTTGTTTTTGTTTGTTTTTGTTTTGTTGCTGGATCCACTGACTACCTGCTATTTCTCAGCAGAGGTTCTATATTTCTGGGGTCTCCACTGTTCTTTCGGCTTCACACAGTGCTGTTCTCACAACCTCATGCATTGCCCTCACAGAGAGTCCAGGAAGGAACTGTGATATTGTAACAGATTTTTTTATTGCCTGGCACCCATGGTCTTATGAAATCAGGCAAAGGCTGGGAGAGGTGGCACACACCTGTAATCCCAGCACTCAGGAGGCTGAGGCAGGAGGATCTTTGTGAGTTGAAGACCATCCTGGGCTACAAAGAGCCTCAAAGCCAGCCTGGATTGCATAGCAAGACCCTATCTCAAAAGACAAAAAAACAACAACAACAACAACAACAACAAAAAAACCAGTAAAACAGAAATCTGGTGAAAAGCCTGTGTGACTCCATAACTTTTATTTCAACATGCTTGAAACACCTGCACCATGTGGATAACATCAAGTTCTGCCTTCAGTTTGAGCAGTAGTCTGATCCTCTCCCCAATGGACTCAGCAGCGTCTGAGTACCTGGATTGCTGAACAAAAGGATATACAACCTTAGTGGCCCTAAATGAGAAAGCTGCCCTAGGGTCATTTCTCAAAGCAAATTCTTTCAAATAATTTTATTCTTTCACATACTTGAGCCTGTCCTCAGTGGGGGTCTGGTCATTTCTTGAGATGTCTTCAAAACACCTTCCCAATGGTCCTGATGCAAACTACTTGACTGCTTAATGTTAATCTTTTCAGCAATCATGCTCTCCTTGGCCTCAACTTTTTAGGTGTTTCCTTTCTGGTCAAACTATAAAATTTTCACATCATTTACTTCTACTTTTGACTCCTGATGCTCACCATAAATCTCAGTACTCATCAGCCAGAAGTACCCATGACACAGCCTGAATTCTGGGCTGTTTTGGAATTTCCTCCACTAGACCAATTAGTCCATTGCCCTTAACTGAAGTCTAAGTGTAGATAAACATTTTGACTGGGGGTAATATGTGGCCTCAAGGAAGCCCTTATTCACAACTGAAATCTCCTGAGCCTAATTTTTGCAGTCTGAATTTCTATTAGTAATCATATCTTCTCAACTCTAACCAGAGTCATCTAGTAGGCTCTACTTATAGCACTCTAGGGCTTCTCTTGCCTACATCTCCAATACTTTCTAAACACCTCCGGCAAACCACTTATAAAGGGTTCTGAATTATATGGTTAGGTACTATCTCAGTTACCATTCTCTCATTGCTGAGACAAAATACGTGATGCCCAGAATTAAGGAAAGAGAGATTTATTTAGCTCAGTTTGTGAAGGTTTCAATCAGTGCTTGCCTGGCTCCAAGGCGAAGTGGCACATGGCAGAGGGCAACAGTTCATGGCAGAGGAAAACAGCAAAAACAGTGGGTAGGCTCTTTCCCTCCCTTACATTGTATGCAAACTACCCGCCCCAGGGCAGGTGCAGCACTCACACCCATAATCCCAGCATTGGACCATGAACCAATCGTAAACTCTAGAAGTCCATCCTGTGACTGCAAGAGGCTTTGGGGAACATCCAGACAGGAGCCATAACAGGTATAGTTAGAGCAAGGACTCCACTACTGTTATGAAAATTACTCACTTTTCCATTTCCAGGATAAAATACCCAGCACTTACACTTAAATAAGGAAAGGTTTATTTGGCTTTCCGAGAGGCAAACACAGAAGCCAGGTATAAGAATTCCTCCTTCTGCTTCCTGATACAGAGCATGGGAGCCTGCTGAGCACTATGTTTAACAAGGGTGATCGTGTTGTTGGGGCCCATAAAAGAATGAGGGGACTCATCACCCTCCTTTGACCAAGCACAGGATAATTCCCTCCATTCTGTACTGCCTAGGTGTAGGAAAAGATGACACGTGCCATGTGAACTGTTCATCCTACTACCTTCACACAGCTGTTCTCATTTCTTGCTATTTAAAAGTGTTGAAATCTTCCACTCAGACTATGTAGGTCTTGTAAGATTATTTTTACGAATAGACAATTGTTCAGATTGATAATCCTGCAAGGAAACACATGGTGAAAAGTCCTACCCTGCCATGCTGCTAATTAACTCTCCAAAAAAGCAATGTGCAAAACACAGCCAGAACCTCTTATGAGTGAGTGACATCAGTATCAGTGACATGGCCTGGCGGAATGCACGGGCAGTAAGAATTTGCCTGAGCAATATCTTTATTTGTCTGAAACACAACCTAACATAAGCATGCCCAAAACCTTCATCCCAATACATTAATAGAGGTGCATCATTCTACATTCTCTCATAGGTCTGGGAGAAATAGGAAAAAGGAAGTTTCCTTCCTACAAAATTTCCAATCAATACGGACTTATGTAAAAGTAGAACACAAGTATATAATAAATTCAATAGCAGTATAAACTAAAATTTTATTATTCTTCTCTGAAGCCTCAGGTCATAACACTCACAAAAGTGCCTGGGCAGAGAGCAAAGCAGAAAAGGCAAGATGAGCAAGAAGGCTCAGGCTTTGGGGTATGAGGAGAATGTTCCCTTCCTAGGTAAATCTTCAATCTTGAACTTTTGATGTGCTGCATACAGTGGAGGCTGCTGTTTACTTTAGTCCTTGAACTTGCAGACATAAGGCAACTGCACGTCACAGCTATAATCTCTCCACTTCAGAAATCCTAAAGACAGAAGAGGTAAAGTGAATTGAACTGGTAGATTTTGTGAACAAAACTAAAATATTAAGTGAAATAAATCAGACGCACACGCTTAAATGTTGCATGTTCCTCTCATATGAGAAACCCAAAATACAAATAAAGAGCAAAATAAAAGGTAGATAATAGGAAATAGGGAGATAGATCATTTGTAAAAGGAAATGGGACCAAGCAACAGAGGGAGGAAGGAGGAGAAACGATGACAAACAAATTAAACTGTGTTATGTCCATGTACCAATTCTCCTCAAGGAATGTAATCATTATGAATTGCAAACATTTACTAATAAAAACAATTAAAAAAAAACATGTTTGAACTCCCAGCTACTGGGGAAGCTGGAGAAAGAAGGGGAAAAAAGAAGACAAAAAGAAAGAGGCATCTCAGATCCTGGCCTAGGTTTAACACCTGTCCCTCATCCTCACCAGTGTCCCACTCCAAGGGACCAAGTCTGAAACCAAGTAGGGATGGGAAGAGATAGAAAGAAGGAGAAAAACAAACATTGCATATCCAAAATCAACAAGTTTTCCTGAGGTTCAGACCCTGAAGTGGGAAGTATGGATGGGAAAGGCTGGGCAGAGCTCCTGTGTTTTTTACCTGAGCTTCGTGACACACTCCCACAGTAACCACGGTCGGAGGCGGAGGAAGGATTCCTCTCCCAGTTGAAGTAATCCAGCACATCTGTGCTACTCCACTCCCATCCACCTCCATTGGGTTCTAGGCCCTATAAGGTAGAGGGATGCGATCAGGTGAAGGGACGGCTAGTACAGCCTTGCTGGCCTGATTCCTTAGATGAAACTCTCTCTGCAGCTTTGTGGAATTTTGCCTGCTTCTCCACATGGTTCTCAGAGCCCCCTAATGGGATGCTCTCCCTAAATTCTCCTTTCCTCTGAGAAAATGAGGCATTTATCATAAAGTAATATGTGCTGCTGTAATAGTCAGTTAGCCTCTGATCTCAAAGCAATAACTATTCTATATGCCAGGCATGGAGGCACACGCCTGTAAGCCCAGCACTTGGGAGGCTGAGGCAGGAGTATCACTGAGAGTTTAAGACCAGCCTGGGCTACAAAGTGAGCTCAAGGCCAGCCTGAACTTCAGAGCAAGACCCTGTCTCAAAAAGACACCAGCAAAAAAAGATAATATCTTCATTTACGATTTCCTTGAAATAGTATGGGCAGGCTCTTTGAAGGTTAGAAAAATGCTTTCGAAAGGACTATGTGAAAATTACATAACAGTAAAAACCAAGTAGATTAATTTGAAGACTGGGAATCTCCACAAAATTCTACTGTTCAGCTGACCTCAAGGACAGTCCTTTGCCCCAAATATCACCCAGAATCTGAGGTCAATACTCCTGCCTGTCTTCCTGGGTAGATCCAAGAGAGGGAGCCTGGGAAGCAATTATCATTTGAGAGCTAAGAGAGAGGTAAATATGGACTCGCACCAGAGTTGGGTCATGGAGCCCAATCCAGACGTACTGGTAGTTGATCGCATTGCTCCTGATCAGGGAAGACACAAAGGACCCCTCAGCTCCACTGAGCACAGATGCAAGGTGTCCTGAGGGCCGCTTCTGGCAGGCCAGCTGTGTGGGGAAATGAGAGAATGAGAGGAAGCATTCGTGCATGTCCTCGGGAAACAGCAGAGCAGAATTATGTAAAAGGAGGGATTGCCTAGAGGACAAAGGTGTTCCTTCTAATTCCCAGGAAGAGACCCAGAGTAGGAGAACACTTCACCCCGTGACCCATACGTCTTTTCCTCTTTCATTGTCAGCCACACAGGTGAGTACTTACATCTGCATCAATCCAAGGCTTTGGTGTCTTAAACAGGGCATAGCAGTAAGACCCATAGGCTTTGGAGCCTTTCGGACAACTGATGCGTGGAGAAAGGATTTTATCCTGGGCATCTTCACCTGGGGTAGAAGAAGAAATGGAGAAGGATCAGTGAATGATTATGAGACCTAAGCTCGGGTATCAAATCTATACTCCTGGCTTCCTAATTCTTTGAGAAACATTTTAAATACACCTACTGTTTGGGGAAGCATCTCTTCTCAGTTTCCTTTTCCCTAATTCAAAGTTCTACTATTTCTTTAACTCTAGGCTCACAGTTCCTACCTTGGGTTCTGTAATCCCCACTTTTACCTAAAATTCTTCACTGGCTTTTCACACTTACCCATTTCAACCCATTAACGTAAATTGTAAGTTCCTGAGCAAGTGGAAAACCATCTGGTTGTATAGTTAAAAGACTGCTGTGGTGCTTTCACCACTGGTAACCAGAAGTAAGGCAGAGCAATGGAGGAATTTCAGGTAGTATTCTTGTGGGGTATATCTCACCATTACCACGGGGGACACAAGGACGCCTTCCTTTCCCTTTTGGTTCTGACTGTGCACCAGAGAAATCTCACCTTGCACCTGAGATAAGAGCATCAGGCAGGACAGCAGCATCCAGGACATGCCTCTCAGAGCCATGGATGCCAGCATCATGTCAATGAGAGATGAGATGATCTGGTTCTGTGAAAGAGATGTGGTCAGGTAGAGGACATGCAGTTACCATTGGTTCATTCCTTCTCTCCTGTCTCCTTTTGTAGGGATGCATTGATCTTGATCCTACCCACCCCCTCGTATAATTTGAAAGGACTTGGGAAATCTATGTTCCCTACATCCCATGACAGCTCCCAGGGCAGCCTTTGCTAAGTCTCAGCTCCTGTGTTCTCTGAGACAGAGGCATTTCCTCACCTTCTCCATTTCTTTCAGCTCCCACTTACCTCTCTTTCCTCTTGCAAGAACCTGATGATTGTTATGGTAGCAAAACCTCAGCTTTTTATAAGGGGTTCTGAAGGAGGGGCATGAAATTACTAACTGGAATTCATAAGCAGGACAAGGGTCAGGTGTTGGGCTTGGCATAGATTCCAGGAGATTCCCACCAATGGGAGGAGACTTTTCCTGCCAAAGACTGGGAATCACCACAGCTGTTGCCTCTTTCCTGTCATTAGGTCAGTTCTGTTTCCAGGAACAAGTGAAGTCTGAACTTCCCCCACACTCTCCCAGATATCCTGTTCTGAGAAACTAAAGGGAGTGAAGGCAGCCTTGTGAGATTATTTATGACGTTGCAAAGTTTGAAAATACTGTGGCCTTGGATATTAAGGAAAATATCTATCAGCCATGTAGTTTTGATCAATGTGGAAGAACTAACTCTTGTATGTGAACTTATGCATTCTTTTATACCTTGTCTAGCTGTATTTAAAACACACTAATAAATAACAAGTGCATTCATTAGAAATTAGAAATGTTTGTAAAGACACTTATATCAGAGGAAGGAAAAGCATGAATTTACACCAAGGGAAGAAGTAAGAGTTTTTGGTTCAGAGTTTTTGCTTCGGTTTCGTAGCAGGATGTGAAGGAAGCTGAAGGATCTTATGAGTCAATCATCCAGCCATCTTCAAAGCAACACAGCTGAGCGGTCTTGTCTTCCATCTGCCTCTACGTGGGAGATACTGATGAGGCTCTGGAGAAAAAGGAACAATTCTACATTATTGGTGGGAGTGTAAACTAGTACCACCACTATGAAAAACAGTATAAAGATTCCTTAAAAACCTGAAAATAGAAAGTCCACCTATTTTGTCTGCGAGTTCTCATCATGAATGAATACTGCATTTCTGTCAAAAGATTTTCTGTATCTATTAACATGATTATGAGACTTTCATTTTTGCTTTCATTCAGGTGGTGTATTACATGAATTTGACTAGATATGTTGAACCATACTTACATTCTTGAGGTAAAACCTACTTATTCGTGATGTCCTATCTATTTGATGATTTCTTGTATAACATATGGCAGTGTTTTATTTAGCATATTTGCATCTGTCTTCATTAAATAAATTGGCCTACAGTTATATTTTTTAGTGAGGTTTTTGCCTGGTTTTGTAATCACAGTAAAGGTAGCTTCCAGGATTGAGTTTGGAAGTATTCTTTTCTCTTCATTTTATTAAAGAATTTGAGAATTATTGACATTAGATCTTCCCTGAAGTTCTTTAGGAATTCCACATTGACTCCATTAGATCCTGGATTTCTCTTGATAATTTTTTAAATTACTGTTTCATTTTCTTTGCCTGTTACTGGATTATTCAGGGTTTTTATATCTTCTTGATTCATGTAGGAACTATACATTTTATTTGAATTCTCAAATTTATTGAAGTAGAGATTTTCTTAAAGCAGTTGGAATACAGTAAGTCTCTGACTTATGAACAAGTTCCATTCTAGGTGAACATTCATATGTTGGATTCATTCCTACAGCTGACAAAGTGAGTCATACATGAACCCTGTGAAAACTCACAACTTGAACGTTCATAAGGCAGGGAATTACTGCACAATTTTTTATAGTAGTTACTAGTGATCTTCTGGATTTTGGTGACGTTTATTGTGACTGTTCCTTTTTTATTTCTTATTGCATGGATATGGGTCTTTACTTTCCTTCTTTCGGAAAGTTTGTCTTAAACTTACTAAATGGTTTGTCTATTTCATTTATTTTTTTCAGAGAATCAGCTCTTTGATGCATTGATTCTTTGCTTTGTTTTTAGTTTCAATTTCATTAATTTGTGCTCTAATGTTTATAATTTTCCTCTTCTTACTAGGCTTGCATTGGTATAATTCTTGTTTCTGTAGTGTCCTGAGACGTATCATTAGTTCATTTATTTGATCTCTTCTTCTGGTGTGAGCATTCACAGCAATATACTTCCTTCTTAGGACTGCTTTCATTGTATCCTATGGGTTCTGGTATGTTGTAGCGGTATTGTTGTTTGACTCTGGGAATTATTTAATTTCTTCCTTCATTTCTTCTGTGGCCCATTAAGTGTTCAATAGTCTGCTATTTAATTTCCACATGTTTGAAAGCTTTCTGTGGTTTCTTTTACAATTTCTTTCTAGTTTTACTGTGCTGGGATCAGTATATCTGGGATTATTTTGATTCTTTTGTACTTGCTTAAGCAGGCTTTTTGAAAAAATATGTGGTTTATTTTGAAGAATGTTCCATGTGTGCTCTGAAGAATGGGTATTCTGTTGCAGTAAGATGGAACATTCTGTAGATATCTACCAAATCCATTTGTTTGAAGGTGTGGTTCAACTCTGATATTGTTAATTTTTGTTTAGTTGATCTGTCTATTTGTGAAAGTGGGGTACTGAGGTCACACACTCTGAGTGTGTTGACATTTATTTGCTATTTTATGTCCAGTGGTGTTTGTTTTATGAAGGTTAGTACACCAATATTCAGTGCATATATATTTACACTGTTATCGCTTGTTGAACTGTTCTTGTAACTAATATGTAGTGACCTTCTTTGCCTCTTCTAATCACCTTTACCTTGAATTTTACTTTGTCTGAACTGCTTGCTTTCATGGTCCTAGTGCATAGAATATTTTTTCCAACCTTTGATTTTTAGTCTATGAATTTCTTTTCAGATTATATGAGTCTCTTGAATGCAATAGACCATAGGTTTTGTTTTTTTGATCTAGTCTGCCAATCTGTTTCAAGTGGGAAGTTGAGATCATATATATTGAGAGTTATTACTGAAAGGTATTGACTTATTACTGTCATTGTGCAACTGTCATTATTGCTGACTCTTTTATTTTCCTATTTTTGTTTTACTGCTTGTCTTGTTTGATGTATTCATTCCATCTGAGCTTTTGGCTTTGTTAGCTTCATTTTCTCCATCTAGGATATTCTTGAGTATCTTTTGGAGTCCTGATTTGGTGTTCAGGAATTGTTTAAGGTGTTCTTTTTAGTGGAATGTTCTTATTTCTCCATATCTTGGTTACTTTTCTCTCATAGTTGGGACAAAATACCTGTCTCCCAAACTTAAGGAAGGAAAGGTTTATTTTGCTTACAGTTTGTGGAGGTTTCAGTCTATACTTGGCTGGTTACAAGGCAGAGTGGCACAATGGCAGAGGGCTACAACTCATGGCGGCAGAACACAGCAAAAGCAACAAGCACAAAAGGGAGGAGTGGCGGCAAGCAACCTCTTCCTCTCCCTTACATATGCAAATTAGCCACCCCAGGGCAGTGTAGCTCTCACACCTATAATCAGTCAAACTTTAAAAGCCTGCCCCATGACTGCATGAGGCTTTTGGGGGTACACCCCGACACAAACCATAACATTCCACCCCTGGTCCCCTAAAGACTCATGTCCATCCCTTTATACAAACAGCATTTACTCCATCTGCAAGAGTTGCCAAAGTCCTAACAGTTTCAGCACTGCTGAAGAATTCAAGTCCCAAGTCTCCTCTGAGATGTAAGGCAAACTTAGCTATGAGGCCTGTACAAATGAAAAGTTAAACACTTCCAACATTCAAAGGCACAAAATAAGCAGTACCATTCCAAAAGGTACAAACAGGGGGACACAGAGCTTTGGGACCAAAGCAAGTCCAAATTTCAGCAGGGCTAGCATTATGTCCTGTAGTTCCATGACCAGCATTTGAAGCAATCTGTGGCACATTGTAAGCTCCAAAGGGCTTTCATGACTTCACCCCTGTGACACTTCTGCTGGTTACAGCTTCCATGACTTCTGCCTTAGGCCTGCTTTGCTCCATCCTTGCAGGTTTCCTTATATGAAGTTTGTCTTTTCTTTTAAGCCAGTTTTATAGTTTCTTTGGATTGCTGTGAGGTTAACATAACTTGCTCTAAGTCTTGGTTTGTGTTTACTGTTGGCTATAGCTATGGAGCCATAAAGTTAAAATTTCTCTACTGATGTTGGTCTTATTTCTCCTATTGTTTTTGGAATTTTCTATAAGTTCCTTCTTAAATAAACTGTATGCTTTGCAACTCTTCCAACTATTCATTATTATTATACTGGGTCCCCATTCAAATGATAGCATCTGTATAAGAGGGAGGATTATATAATCTCATAATTAAATCTTAACTTTTTATGAACTTATGTCCCAGGGTCATGATCTTCAGGAAGGTTGCTTAGCTTTCTCAACTTTAGGCAACACAAGGAGGATAGAAAAGGTGAACGCTGGGTAACTGCCTCACTTCTGCACATGTTAAGATCCACACAAGGTAGTTTTATCTGGAAGTAAACCTTTTGTATAGAGAATATTCTAGGTTAATTACAAATGGTTTCTTTATTTTTCCCCTGCTGGAGGCATGAGCAAATTGTTCTTGACCTTTCTCCATGCAAACATGGTGTACAAAACCCATGAAGGGCTAGAAACTACCCAGGGATACAACCTTCTGGAATTTTTCACTGTTAATAATGCCATTCCATAATCACCATTAAGCAATTATAGCTTGCTTGCTAACAGTCTATAATTCTATAGGTTTCTGGCCCAGGTAAGCAAAAATTAAATGGACTTTATATGTATTTGAATGCTGAAAAAGTCAGGGAAGATATTTGCTTGCTACCTCAATTCCCTGGTAAGTCCAAAGAAAACATATTGGTTTAAAATAACTTTAGATTTGTGTGTGTGAGAGACTGAAAGAAAGGAGTAACCATGTCCCTTAATCCTTTGTCAGCACTGTAGTTACAAGTAGTCATTCATTCATTTGTGGTGGTGTCGGGGGGATATTGTGGGTATTGCCATTTCTTCTCTCCACAGGCTTTTCTTGTCTAAAGTGTTACCAAATCACAACCAGCCCAGGTGTTATTCACCCTCTCTCTACCCATAGATATCTATCCGTCTCAGCCCTGCCTGCAGAACCCAGTGCTGCCGCAAGGGTGGTAGGCAGGACCTCAGGCTGTTCTATTTCTTACTATGTCTTGCCCAAGTTACAGTTCATGGTGGATTGTATCCTAAGAAAAATATGATACTTCAGAGAAAACAATTTGAAAAACACTGTAAGCTAATGTCAGAAGATTCTAAAGCTTTTTGTATTCCAACATGAGGGGGACTCTGGGGGCAGTGAGTGTATAGGAAGGCATTGTCTTTATCTGAAGACAACACAATATTCCATGAACAATACCAACAACCTCATCACAATACACTGGTGCAGATGCTCACCCAGGCAGATTCCTGTAGGCATTGGTGGAATTAGAAAGAGGTAAATCTCAAAGTCACCGTCCTCAACCAATCCACCCTCTTCCACATTCTTGTGATAAAAAGATCAGAAATCGATGCAAGTGCACACTAAAATTTTATTATTGCTCTCTGAAGCCTCAAGCCACACTGCATAGTACAGAAGGGCCTGAAATTAGGGTGAGAAGGAAAGTAGAGGAGGGAAGATCAGAAGCAGGGCTCAGGTTTGGGTGTGGAGAGAGAAAACTCCCTCCTTGGGTGATTCTTCAGATCCTGAATCTTGCTCATGGTTAGCTGCATGCAAATTCAGATAGCTGTTCATCCTAGTCCTTGAACTTGCAGACATAAGGTAAATGCACATTGCAGCTATAATCTCTCCACTTAAGATATCCTGGAGAGGACAAAAGAGTCAAAGTGAGTGGGACTGTTGGATCATACAAATCCAGTAACAAAACATCTCAGGTCCTGGCCTAAGTTCTACCACCTACTGTCTTCATCAGTGACCCTTTCCAGAGAAAAGAGATGCAAAGAAAGAAGAGATGCAAGGACACAGGAGAAGGCAAATCATCATTTTTCTAGCTCAGCAGGATTCCCTGAAGGTCAGGCCCAGGAAAGGGAAAGAGAGGTAGAAACGGCTGGACAGAGATGGCTCTTATCTCTTACCTGAGATGCGTGACAAGCTCCCACAGTAACCACGGTCGGAGGCAGAGGAAGGATTCCTCTCCCAGTTGAAGTAATCCAGCACATCAGTACTACTCCACTCCCAGCCACCTCCATTGAGGTCATAGCCCTGTAGAGCAGAGGATGCAGCCAGATGAATGAAATGTCATTTAACCTCTGCTTTCATGATCTCTTCACTGGAACATCCGACTCCCTCTCCAGCCTTCTGGAATTCGGTCTGCTTCCCCACAGGCTGCCCAGAGCCTTCTAAAGCAATACTCTCCCTAAATTCCTCCCTCACTGAGAAATCCCAGCCAGTAATCACAAGAACTCTGGGCCAACCCAAAATAACATGTTTCTTGTAGAATATGACTGGTGATGCATTTGGAGTTTCCTACGAGCCTCATGAAAATCTCTTACCTAAAAAGAGCAAATATTAACATCATTTCTCCTTAGGATTCCCTTGAAATAGTATGTGCAAACTCAATGAAGCTCAGGAAACTGAGTTCCAAGGCTTCATGTGAGAATGGCATAGCCCTTGAAAACAGGCAGAGTAACTAATCTGAAAACTAGCGATCTGCACAAAACCAACTCTTCAGCTGGCATCAATGATTTCTTTTTGTCCCAAATGTCACTCAGAATCTGAGGCCTCTGGCTTTGGGCATTCTTTCTGGGTAGGCACAGGAGGGTGAACCTGGATGATAATAGTCACATGATAGGTAACAGAGAGGTAAAGATGAAATCACACCAGTGTGGGGTCATGGAGCCCGATCCAGATGTATTGGTAGGTGTTTGTATTGCTCTTGACTAGAGAGGACACAAATGATGCTTCAGTTCCACTAAGCACAGACACAAGATGTCCTGAGGGCCGACTCTGGCAGGCCAACTGCACGGAAGAGAGAGAATAAGAAGTAGCATGAAATCTCAGGGGGGTACGCCAAGGCACAGGTAGGTGGTTTACTCTCTTTCCATGAATTTGGATTTTGGAGACCTCCTCCTCCATGATCCACTTGTCCTTCACCGTGTGACTCCCCACATGACCTCTAGACACTCACATCTGCATCAAACCAGGATTTGGGTGTTCTAAAGAAGGCGTAGCAGTAGAAGCCAAAGGCCTTGGAACCTTTGGGACAGCTGATTCGTGGTGAGGCCACTTCGTCTTGGGGGTCTTGTCCTGGCATGGAGGGAGACAAAAGGGGGATGTGTGAAATGTGAATGGGCAAGCTAATTGAGGACACAGTTATGAGGACAGTCCTTGGATATTAGTCTATAACTCTGAATTCCTAGCTCATTTTCCTGCTCTCTCTTGATATTGAGATCAAGAGAGCTCTTAAATGGGGCGCATCCATTGCCTTTTACCTCCTGCCTCATTCATTGTCCACAGTTCTTGGCTGACAGTTCCTGCACTGTGTTCTCCAATACTTGCCTCGCATAAATGTTGTTCCTGACCTTTAACGTCTTTCATCTCGAACCCAACTTCATAACTTAGAGGTTCCTGACCAAGAGAGAGGCCATTTGCTTCCACTTATGATGGACTGCTGGTGAACCCATTACTGATAACCAGACGGAAGGGAGCATGATGGGGAAATTGCAAACAGTTTCCTCACAGAGGGTACAGCCCACCATTGCTACAGGAGACACACAGGAAGGGACCTTTCTCCCTTTTTTGTAGAGAAGTCTCACCTTGCACCTGAGGTAGGAGCATCAGGCTGGACAGGAGCATCCAGGACAAGATGTGGAATGCCATGGGAGGCAACATGCTGTCTGTGGGTGAGGAGACAGTCTCTGAAGGACCTGTGGTTAGTGGGAGGATATCCAGAGACCCTATTGCCTTTTCCCTTCTCCTTTGTCTAGTCCTGTGAGATGCACTGATCTTTGTTACATGCCTTCCCTTCTGTAACTTGAAATGCCTGGGAATATGTCCCCTCCATTCCCTGAGGACTCCAAGGGCAGGCTTGGCTGAGTCTCAGGTCTTCTGTGTTATTTGAGGTCAAGGACCCTCCTCACCCTCTCCTGTAATTCGTGAAGTACAGCCCTTGCTAGGACTCTCATCTTCCCATAAGGCCCACTCACCTGTCTTGTCGAACCTGGGATGGTTTGTAGCATCAGGAAAGACAGATTTTTATAAGAAGATCTGAGGGAGGGGCAACGGTTTGAATAACAGGTGTGTGTAGGTAGGGTGGAGTCATACACAGGGCTTGGTATTGGTTCAAAGAAATTTCCACCACTGGGGGGAGATTCTCCCTGGAAAATGCTCGAATTTCTATAGATGCCGCTTCCTTCCAGTTAGTTCCCCATCTTTCCCCACAGTAATAGATGAATTCTTTTTCCTTTTGCTTCTGCCTAATCATGGTCCTGTTCCATGATATTTGCTGTGAAATTTCATGCTGAAGTTCTAAAGGTGCACAGCCAAAGAAAATTCCTCTAGTATTTGTCAAGAACTTACCTGTGTAGGGAAACACACGTATTTCTTTTTACTCTGTCTAGTTTGATTAAATAAATTATGGGTTAGAAGAGGGGATGAGTATAAGAATTTGAAGTCGCACCTATATTTAAGGACATAGAAAAGACTAAACCTAAGAGTAGGTGTGATGCCTCAGGTTTGCTGCTTAAAGATGGTTGTTAATTCTTCTTTTAAAAAGTCATAACTAGCAAGCTAGTGGCTGGCAAAATGTAAGGATAGTCAAATGAATGAGCTTGTCTTCCCTATCTTCTAAAAAATGGTGTTTTTCTAATGGATAATGACAAAGTGATAGAAGAGGAGGCTATGAGGAAATACAAACCTGTAGGGAGATTACAATCAAATAATACAAGTCAAAGGAAGTGAATAGAAACTGGAAAAGGGTTGAGGTAGGCCTTGCCCAGAACTTTAAAGACAACTCCACATTGCAAAAAAGTCAGGCTTCTGCAGTGAGATGCTCACTCTTCTTAGGCTACCTATGAATTCCCTTGCAGGATGATAACCTGACTATAGATTAAAAGCCAATTTCATTACATTATTGTTGAGAAGGCGGCCAGCCTCAAGTGCATATGCTGATGAAACCTTCTAAAATTAAGCTTACTTTTCAGTTGGCAATTTGGTACTATTTCAGAAACACACTGTGTGGTTCTACATTATTCTTTAGGTTCATTTTGAAAACTCCTCAGAATTTTAAACTGAGAATTCCTAAAGAGAGATTGTCACATTACTATTGCTATAGGGCAGCTTGTGCACAAGTATGTATAAAAAGTATTTGTAGTGAGATTATGCAATTAAGCTGATAATTAACATACCAAATATTCAAGAGCCAATAGAACCCTCAAATATTTAGTAATATAGCCAATGGGTTCTTTTGTTAAAAAGGAAAAAAATCTAGGAAATAGTTACAAAACAATTTCAAACTCAGAGCCATTACTGCAGTGAGAACTTAGTGGACATTTTTAATGCTTAAAAAATATATCAAGAAAATGTGATAGTTAATGTGATGATTTGTGATGTAGCTTTATGAGATTAAAAGAATTATTTGAAAAAAGTCAATAACAGAGATCACATAGTGAGAATGGCCTGTGTTCCAAACTGTTGAAAAATTCAATATCACAGAAAAAATAAACAATTTTAGATTAAAAGAATATTTAAAATTGTGAAATCCAAATCTGGCAAGCAAACTAAGTAACTCTCCTTCAATAAAATAAGTCATCTAGGGGAGAGAACTGTGAAAATATGAATGTGCACTGATATTTAGTTATGCCAGAATTTGAAATGTAAGTAAAGTAAGTAGAAAATTTCCATATACTTTGATAATACATTAATATTAAAGTACATGGAAAGTATATTGTTATGACAAAGTAATTAGGGTATATCATATCTACAGCTTTCAAAGTATCCGAGAAAAAGTATGTCTGTGTGGAGAGGGACAGATGGTAGAGAAATAAACTAAGCAAATATTTAAAAATGATAACAATTAATGACAAGTGGAAGATTAGGGTGTTCATCCTTGCTTTCAACTTTTCTGTGCATTTGAAATTCTTCAAAGAGGACATTATCATTTGATTTACAGTCTCCCATTCATTGATAACACATATGTAGTTTCCCCCATTCTCATAAATTAGAGTGATATTTTTATGTAGAAGTATATATACATATTGATGAAAAGAAATTTTACAAGTCTAACTAGCAAATCGAATTATTATAAATAAATAATAAAATATTCAAAATGTCTGCTGTTGGGCTACCTGACATATGACTGTGTAATCAAATGTGTAAAACAAGGAAACACAACGGAGTAGCCAATATCTTGTTCTAAACCAGGAGAAAATTCACAATTCCAGAGTTTAAAAAATGTTCAAGCCGGGCATAGTGGTGCAAGCCTGTAATCCCAGCACTGGGGAGGCTGAGGCAGGAGGATCGGTGCAAGTTCAAGACCAGCCTGGGGTACAAAGTGAGCTCAAGGCCAGCCTGAACTACATAGTGAGATCCTGTCTCAAAAAGACAAAAACTAAGACAACAAAAACAAAATTTAAAATGCTCAAGTCATCAGACTGCATCTTTCCAAATATGAAGGGTTTCAAGGACAGAGTGACTGCGAGGCCTTCATTTATCTATAAGGAGGTTGGTTTAAGTCATGGCCAGGTTCGTGCCTGGGATCTGCAATCAGGGCCAGAGTTGGAAGGACCCCTCAATAGTGTCTCTCTTCCTTTTCAATCTAGGTTTGATTTACACTCTTTTTGAATGCGCAACACTATCAGGTATCAGGCAGTTAAACTCAGGTTCTTCCATGAGAGTCCGTTAAAACTCAGATTTCTTTTTCTTTATAATGGAAGTAATGTGACATGCATAATATACCTTAAGATTATTATATCCTCAACTGTAATGTAATACTTTTGTTTTATATGACAACTCACTAAGCTCAATGACTAACTAAATTTCAATTGTTTTTGTTTGGGTTGTAAGTGTTCTTTCTGACAATAGCTGGGCACTAAGAAATGTGTTCAAGTACTATAGCCAGCTGGTTTTGAGTAATTTATGATTAGCTTCTTAGGAAGAAGGGAATTCTCATTCTTAGAATAACCAAAGCTGAGTTTTAAGAATTTTCCTTTATCAAAAGATAAGCTATCCCACCTTGTAATTTTTATCTCTTATCTTCTGAGTCAAATATGTTTAGACAAGATGAAGTATACTCATTTTTAAACTATACTGAGTTTCAGAGTTCAGTGTACTTGTTCTACAGATAGTCAAATGTGGAGACTTACTGGAAGAGGACGTAGCAGGGCCCATGTTCAAAGTTAACCATGAAATGTACCTTATTTGAGATTTATCAGTCAAGCACTCTCTTTTCAGTTATAGTAACCATATGTCCAGCCTATTATTTTGTCCTTTCATCTTATCTAAGCTTTCAGAGCAAATGAGGTAGGGGTAAAATGAGGTTCCATGTGCCTTACAAAATAAGGCAGTGACAGAACTTCAAAGTCCCTGAGGCCAGTAAGCCAAGTTATCAAAGAACTGGAAAGCTAATGCCGCAGTTACTGGAATTTGGTTGTCATATGTAATCAATGAACAGTAATATTTTATGATCTCTGCAGTTATTGTGGGCAATAAAGTTTTTATCAGAAAACTGTGTCAGTTTTCACTTGGTTTTAAACTCTTACATTGATCTTGGGAGAGTTCCGTGTTGTGGATCATGGTAGTTCTAATATCTATGGGGCATTTCATAAAGGCTATTGTTATGCTTATTATAATTTTTATTTTAGATAAATTAGTCATGATATAAAGTATTTTTAATTTGGGAAAATATTATTTATATCTGACTATTGTCAATTTCTGCTTAAATAGCTTGTTGGTGATAACTCTGCCCATGTGTATTATATTACCAGAGTTCATATTTCTTTTGATAGAAAATAAAAAATAAAAATAAAATATATTTCTATACCCATGTTGATTTTCTTTTCATTTTAAATTATCTTTATTATGCACAAAATGCATAAAAATCATCCATATCCTTAATATCTAGAATTAATAATCATATCTTTCAATTTCTTTGTATCTTAATTTTTTATTTCTTTGTATCTTAATTTTTTAAAGAAATAAAGAAGCAAAAAAGAAAAAGAAATATTACAATAGTAGTCCATCTGTATCCCTTCTAAGCCCCACTTCCTTCCATACTTTTCCATTATGAATTTGCTAATCATTTTTCCAATTTAAATTTTAATCATTTGCAGCATAGAGACATAAACTATATGAAGTATTATTTGATATTTCAGATTTATATGCATACATTATTTTAATGTAGTACTTTGAAACTCTTGTTCATTCAAATTTGTTTTAACATTTTTCTACATTGAGATAAGTAGTTCTCATTTCTCAGTTGTAAATGCAGAGTTATATTATTCATATAAGCATTTCAAAACTATATACACTTTCCTCTTCATAGAAATGTACCAAATTTCACTGATTTTTGAAAAGTGCGAATTTGTCATACTTTCAAATCTCTGCTATCTGAACACAGTGCTAATAATAATTATATTTTCTATCTTCATTTTACAAGGGTAAACAAACTTCTATGAAGAACCAGAGTACAGTTTTTAAGTTCTGTGAGCTATACCATTGCTGACATGACAACTGTCATTGTAGTATGAAAGCTGCCGTAGCCAATAAATTAATGTACATGACTGCACTGTTGTCAAATACTATCAACACTGAAATACAGATGTGATATTGTTTTCATATGTCATGATGTATTATTTTTCTTTGATTATTTACCCATTTAAAAACATTCTAAAAAGTATATTAGCTTATGAGCCATGAAACCACTGAACATAATTTGTTGGTGCCTGTTACACAGAAAACGAGAAAGAAATTAAATGAGAAAAATAATTTAATGAAATTTGGTAACAGCTCTGAAAGGTAAGAACACAAGGATCTTGAGAACATTAAATAGCAGGTCCTAAATGGTCTCTGCAAATACAAGGTGATTTGATTTCAAAGAGCCCTGATTTGGATCATTTTATAATCTATTTGCAATTGAGAAATAGGTGATTATCAATCTGGCTTAACAAACTGTCAGGAAAAGATCTCAGGACAAAAACAATTTCTTTTTTTATTATTATTTTACAGAGAATAAAAAACAATAAAACGATGTAGAATTTCAAAACTAGATGATAGGAAATTAGCAGTGGTTATTACATTGCATACTGTTATCTTCAAAGTAGTTGCTCAGATTACCAGATACAGACATGTAAAACTGATCAAACAATATAAGCACTAAATGTTCCTCTCAATAAAATAATAGAAATTAGTAATACAAACATCTTAGCTACCTTTTGTGTGTATATATATATATTTTTTTTTTTCTTTCTTTCTTTCTTCTTTTCTCCTTTCCCCATTCCAAGCTGTTCTTTCCATTTGAGCTGTTTCTTACCCTTTCACAATATCTATTGTAATTCTTGGATCTTATTTACTCTTTCAGTTTCTTACACTAAGGAGACAATATAATGTTTTTGTTTTTGTTTTTGTTTTGTTTTGTTTTGTTTTGTTTTTCTCCGGTACCGGGAAGCGAACTCACGACCTTGCGCTTGCCAGGCAGACGCTTTGCTGCTGAGCTAAATCCCCAGCCCCTGAGACAATATAATGTTAACATATGCAAACCTGATTTATTTCATTCATAAGTATGGCCTCTAGTTCAATCCATTTACCTACAAAAGCCTTGAATTTATCCTTCTTTATAGCCAGATAATACTCCATTGTATAAAAATATGACATCTTTTTTTATCCATTCCTCAGTTGATGGACATTTGGGTTGTTTCCAAGATTTAGCTATTATGAATTGTGCTGCTGTTAATGTGGGTACACATATATCCCTATGGTATGATGTTTTCAATTCTTCTGGGAAAATACCCAGAAAGGGAATAGCTGGGTTGAATGTAACAATTTCAGATGTACTTTCAACCAGATAGTTGAGCAGGTTAAGATAAATCTAAGTGGCAAGATAGAAAGAAGCGTCAGAGAAACAAAGATGCCCAGTTTTGGACATGCTTCACCAGAGTAGTTCCTACTTGACTCCTCAGAGAAGATCCAAATTCTGACAGAAACAGTGTTGAAGAACTGCAAAGTACAGGGCCAAATTCTAGGTCTGAAGTCCATGTTCACATTTAGGGTCCACATCAATATCTATGTTCAGGGGAAGTGTCAAACTTTGTCCAAATCCACGTCTCACAACAATGATCATGTACAAAGCTGTGGTCCGAGGTATATTTCCATAATCCAAGATTTTGTCCAGGTTCTAGCTGCAGGTGTAACAACAGGTTCAAGATATAGATCAATTCCATTTCTAAGTTCAGATTTCAATGTTTAGGGTAAAGTAAAGGTCCAGAGTCATGGCATAATTCTAAAGTCTATACAAGGTCTATGTCCAAGTTTCATAACCACAGTCAGTTCACTGTGAAGGCCTAAAGCCTGACAGCATAATTATAAAGCATAATAAGGTTCATTTATGAGGTTCTGGACAAATACTGGCCTAAACTTTAGCTCTTATATTCAGTTTGAATGTCCAGTTTCAGGTGGTAAGTTCAGGTTAAGGCATAAAATTAATCCTAAGATATAAGAATTGGCCCAGTGATCAAATTCAAATGCATTGTTCAAGGAAAAATTTAAAAATACAGAGTCAAATTCTCATGCTCACATTCAGTAGACATTTCAGGTTGACAGTATGTGTTCATAATTCAGATCCAATGCACATGTCTTAGATCTAGGTCCTATCTTAGATGAGTTCCACGTTTCAGGTCAGGTTGGTTTCCAAGGTTTCTTTTGCTCTTCTCTCCTGTGACAATGCTTCCTTTATAATATCAGTCAAATCTTCCAGATTTTATTCCCTCACTTCCTTCTGTCATCCCAATTGAACATATGCTAATTCCCCAGGACTCCTCTCTCTTACACTGTATTCTTTTATTTCCCTTTCATGACACACACCAATTATGTCCATGTTTTCACCCATTTCCCTTTATCCTGTCTTGTGAAACACCCTGGTTATCATAATTGTCTTCCTATTGCACGTGCTTATGGAAAGACTGGATAATTGAACCTGAAACAAGGAATCTCATTTGAATGAGATCTCTGAATCTTGACAGAATGAAGAACCCTGTGACAAATGCACCTCTATAATGTGAACAGATATCATGCAACTTCAACATTTTAATAATTAATGAATTCTATTATACTGGTATTTTTTTTTTTTTGGTTTTTCTCCGGTACCGGGAACCGAACTCACGACCTTGCGCTTGCCAGGCAGGCGCTTTTGCCGCTGAGCTAAATCCCCAGCCCCTTATACTGGTATTATAATGGAATTCTATTCTATTATATTGGTATTCTATTATATCTATTATATAATTACTTATTAACACAATAGTGTGCTGTCCTCATCCATCTGACTATAGGTTTTATTACTGTTTTTCTGACATATTAGAGAAGCTTATTTCATATCCCATATTTCAGTTTAGAAAGGATATCAAAGCCTTCAAAGATAATCAGTTCTTGTATGTTGTCATAAACAAGTAATATGGTCAAAATTGACTATTATATTCATAATTCATACACATAAATACTGTAACAAAGGCAATTGAGAATGACCTAAATAAATAAATGATAAAATATTAATAATATATTTTACATAAAAATAAAAATGGATGCAAAATGTTTAATAAAATGAACAAAGACAAAACTAGGAACACGCATTGAAGTTTATATCAGTGATATATCTAATTATTCCTGATAATTTGATTTTAAGAATTCAACGTAAAATTTGTAGGGAACATGAGCCAATACACATTTATATATGCACAGTCCTAATTAATTTATTGTAAGTATGCTACTATCTATAAAATCATTAAAAAACTAAACTACACACAATCATATGGGAAAGTTCTGTATTTCCTCCTCAATTTTTCTGGAAACATGAAACTGCTAAGGAAAACAAGCCAATTACAATAAAACTATCATGAATGTATCACATTGGCGGAGATCTAGAAGTATGATTGCAAACTGCGGGAGCTAGACTGTGAGAAAATAAAATCTTTATACATAAAATGAGGGAAGAGAAGGTGACACCACAGTCACCTCTTTCTTAGGGGAATCTGATCATATTTATAAAAATTAAAATGCATAGTCCTTTTACCCTAGATTTTTACACCTCAGTACTCATACTACAAATAAAAACAATGTGTTCAAGACTACTCAGTGCAACATTATAACTGGTGAAGAATTGAAATAGGGTAAGTATATATCTAGGGAAAAGATTGAATATCAGGGACTATTAAGTGAAATACAGATTTATACTTTATGGAATTTAGATGTGTTTTGGAATTCAGAAGTTTTATACTAAAAGGTAATATGGTGATAGTACAGTACATGACACTTCCAGAAGGATCTGGGCCAGCACCTCTTTATCAACTATATTAAAATTCTATAGCAATATGTGTAGAAATTCACATTACATTGTGTATATAAATACATTAAGTATCCTCAACTTAAGTCAATGAGTTCAGTTCAAATTAGGCGAAATTACTTTGCTGGAGTAGGCACATGGGTCATAGGTACTTGAGCCATGCAAAATGTCCATGCCATCATTCCTCAGAAGTATGAGTTCTCATGTTTCATAGCATTGTGTTAGGCTACATCAATTGGGTAAAATGGCAAAAGAACTTTAGAAAATGCAGTTAACACTATGGACATTAAAAGGGGAAATTATCATGTATTTTCTGGGTAATGCCAACCTGGTGAATACATAAGACATTCAAAATAGATAAGTGTGGCTAGACAAAGAGGATGACAGAACAGATGCTAATGAGAAATGTGGCAGAAAAGAAAGTCCCAGAGAAGGACTGGCTGTACTGCTGCTGGCTCAGAAGTGGAGGGGACGAAAAGCAACATGGGTATTGTTAGGAAGTTGAGGGAGGCTGATAGTCAGGGTCATAGTCTTATAAGTTATGGAAGAGAATTTCACCAGCTGGAAAGCAGTGTCATTTCTAGCCTGTGAAATGGAGACACTTTAAAATTGAGCTAGCAAGACCAGGAGCAGAAAGCCAGAGATCCACAGTATACCTGAACCGCTACCCTACTGAACTGTGGCATAAAGAAAGTGTTCTGTTTTAACAGTCTAAGTGTGTGGTAATTTGCTGTAAACCAGTAGAAAACTAAAATAAGCACCAAACCAGTAATAAAATACTTTATTTTTACATTGTTCTTTTTTAATACATTTTTTTTTATTTTAAAGAAAAAGAAAACAAAATAACAACAACCAAGACAAAAACAAAGCAACACAAAAACAATACAAAAGATGCAGATTTTCAAAACAAGGTGATAGGAAAGGAACAGTTAAGGCTTAAATTTTTCTTTTTTGATCAATTTTGCATGCTTGTATCTGGTAATCTGAACAAAAAATTTGAAGATAACAATGTACAATATAACAACCATTGTTGAATTCCTGCTATCTTGATTAATGAAACTCTGTATCATTTCTAATGCTTTTTACTATTTTTATTCTTTTTAATTGTTTGATCAGTCTTCCATTCTAACATCTGATAATCTGAGCAACTTTGTTGAAGAGAACAATGTGTAGTATAACAACTATTGTTAGCTTCCTATTACACTGTTCTTTTTCAAAAGTTTTCATTAAAATATAACATACATGTAGGAGAGCTCACAAATCATGAATGTAAAGCTTAATGAATTTTCAATAACTGAATACATAAGTAAATCAAGGGTTCATATCAGGAAATAGTACACTGTCAATACCCCTAAGATCCACCTGTACTCTCTTCCATAGAACCGTGACTGCAAATGAGTGAGTGAGTTTGGCCACTTTCTGTACTTCACATAAATGGAACCATAAAATATATACTGTCTTGTGTCTGATTTGATGAATAAACTTTTTGCTTGTGAGATACATCCAAATTGCTTTGTGTAACCACAGACTGTTGTACCTGTCATGTGGTAATACATTATGTGGGTAAATGGAACTTTATCTTTTCTACTCTTAGTAGATTTTCTGGTAATTTTCAGTGTTCGCCTTTATGAATAGCACACCTAGGAGTATTCTAATACATATCTTGTCCTGAACTTCTTGTACATACTATTCCTGGCAATACAGGTAGGAGTGGAATACTAAGCAGTTTAAATTTTTGTTTTGTTTTGTTTTTCTGAACTGAAAATAAGGGAAAGAGGACCATATGATATATGTATAAAAATATAGGTTTCTTTTATGTTGATGACAACAATCTCTAAGACATGACTGTCACAGTCAATGCACAAAGGAAAGCATTTTAATTTTCCTAAGAGCAAAAATGAAAATATGTTGATTTTTATTCAGGAAAAATCTCTTGAAAGGTAAACAAGACATTAAATAAGGGAAATAATCTCCAAGGATGGTGGAAATTCAAGAAGATCGAGCCAAAAGAATGAAAGAATTGCATGCACACACTTGCTCACAAAGGTGTATATCTGTTTATATTTTATTGAACTGTGATAATGTCCTGCCTGCACATAAGTTAAAATAACTGTTTTAAGAGATGATATATTACAGAAGTGATATTCATTTTTAATGGCTATATTTGGCCATAGACATTCTCAGGAAATTGTCCCCTTTGCCAATCAGTTTCCTAAACAGTAGTTACTAGCCACAGATTTTCAAAAAATTTTAACCCTCACACTAAAAAATAATGAGAAAACTGAGACTCAGAGAAATGAAGCGTCCCTTGATGATGCAGTACTTCTCTGGGGGTGCTGCACTTCTCTCTCCAGAACAGATGCGGATGGAGCCATAGCTCTTTGCTAAAGAAAATGAACAAGTAAGTCACAACATTCTGTAAAACCATACTCATATTTAAACACTAAACATCCTCATTTTGCTTAAGGCTTTAAAGGAGGAAATCTTACACCTAGTTTTTCCTGTTTTAAAACCATGACATATGTTCCCAACCTGAAATTTCATAAAAAAGACAAGCTAGCAAGCTATCTTTTCACAGTAATGGAGACCTGGTGTGTATTATTCAAGTGGGAAACTATGTAAATCTGAGAAATCACAAAATGTCTTTCTAGCAGCTGCAAGAATGAACATCTCTATTTTTTCCATCTGTAATACAGACTGCTGTGGTCTTCTGATCTCCAGAGATGAATGATGTCCTGGGTATGCATGGCCAACTGATCCTCCTAGAGTTCCTACTGTACCTCTTCCCTTCTGCCCCTTCCTTGGCTTGTCATGCTGGAAACGGAGGCACCTTCTTGGCTCACATATAAAGTCAATGGACAATATGACTATGAAAGTGGAGCAGTGATTCTTGGCTCCAAGTCAAAGCTTAGTAAAACAGTGATTCCCCAATCACTGTCATAAATCTGCTTCTTCTGCAGAACAGACCATCATAAATGATGGCCTCGTTTCAAAGACAAAATAGTCAATATACTGTACAAGTCTTCCTATCCATTTCTCGTAAGCCATGCACACAATTTATGACCCTTCTAACTTAGCATCACTCAAGGAATATATTGATTTTTTTCTAACCACATGGTAACGTTCTGTGATTGCTGTCTCTGAATGGAATTGATATTTAAACAGCAAAATCATTTCAGCCTTTACATTTGAAGATGATCAGTAATTCCCAATACTTAAATACACTTTCTGTAAGCTTCCAGCCAGGAGGGAATCTGTGCTTTGCAGCATTTATATCGAAGGAACAGATCAGCATTTGTTCAATGCAGGAGCTCTGCTGAGCAGCATTATCTGAAAAATTCTAAAAATCTTCCCTCAAGATTTTTGCTCACTTGGGTTCAATGAGACACTAATCTAAGTACTGATGTAAAGAAATTTTGAAGACATAATTAGGGTCACTTATCCCCTGGCCTTAAGACACGGAGATTATCTTGAACTATCTTGGGGTGGACAATATAATCACATGAGCCCTTAGTCGCAGAAGAGGAACACAAAGTCAGCAGTGAAATACGGAAGAAGTGGGCAGACAGAAGGAGCAGAGGGGAGAATGTGGGTATTTTAAGTATGAAAATGACTCTAGCCCCTATTATTGTCTTTGAAAATACAAGAAAAGAGGTACAAGCTAAGGATTATGCTTGTCCTCTAGAAGCTGTCAATGACCCCCAGCTGATAAGGAAGCAGCAGGGAACTGAGTTTGCCATAAAGAATTGCATTTCACCAACAACCTGAGCTGGCTTGGCAGCAGATGCATTCTTAGAGCTGGCAGAAAGGGATACAGCTCTGCAGATGCATTGGTTTTAGCCTTGTACATCCTGAAAAACAAAACAGCTGAGACATTCCATGCCTGGACTTTCCACCTACAGAACTATTAGATAATAAATTGCCCTTCAGCCACCAAATTTATGATTATTTGTTATGAAAGTTATATTAGTGACTACTCCATCACTGTGACAAAATAACTGAGATAATAAAGGAAAGGTTTATTTTGGCTCATAGTTTCAGAGTTTCCGGTCTATGGTCATGTGGGTCTTTTTGTCTGGGGCATGTGGTAGCACAGTGCACCTTGATGTAGAATGTAGTAGAGAAAGCTTATTCACCTCATGGCAGCTGGAAAGTAGAGAGAAAGGAAGAAGAAGGGTTAGGGTTCTAATGTCCCCTTCAAAGACATTCCCCCAAGAACCTGACTCCATTTACCTAGGTTCCACCTCCTAAAGTTTCCACTCTCCCAGTAGTACTGGAGATGAAGCTTTCAACAATACCTGGGGCTTTAAATGACAGTCCAGCTCCAAACTATAATAGAAGCTACAGAAAAATAATACAAACATTTAATAGTTTTAATGTGAACAATAATTTTATACATAACATATATGATGTGAGCTTCATACATTAGTGTCTGCCTTACCAGTTTAGCCTCAACATCTGTCATTTACTTCCTCTCTTACCCACATTGCCATATTCTCTTTGTGGTAAATGATGGTGACTCTATTATTGATAAATACATTTCATACTTTTTGACAAGAACTGAGTTTTACTATTTTTCATTTTCATATTATTAAATACAAAGCCTGCTTATATAATGTTTTCAATAGTCACTTATTGATTTGAGTTGATTTCTTTTTCTCCTATGAAAACATTTGAACTCTCTTTTCAGATTTTTTTCCCACCCTTATGCTAGCTGATGACAAAAAGGCAGGTGTGACTTGAGCACTGAGTGGAGATTTAGTACTGGAGACTATGTATCGTGAATGGAGCCAAACTCTTTTTTAGCCCTCCAATTTTACAAGCACACATTTGCGAAACGGATTAAGCTTCCTATTTAAGTGTTTAGCTTCCGTATGTAGCGATGGCCAGAGATCAAAACGAATATAAAAATAAAAGTCAGACTGAAAAGAGGAGTGAAAAGTTGGTCTATATATTTATAAATGCGCTTATGGATAAACTTCTGGCTAGTACCAATATCAATTTCTGCTTAAGTCTAGGACAAGCTTCCAAATGATTTTGGAATTCATAAAAATCTACAGATTATTTCCAGAATGTGTTTAGTGTTGACTTTGTGTGAACATAAGTTCTTCCTAACTAACCAGCTTTGCAGTTTCTCGAGAGCCATTTATGAGGCCTCACCTCCATATTATGGGAGACTTTGCAAGCATTATACCGCTGTTATTGATGGGAAAGGTATGATCTGGTGAAATATTTGTGATGTACATATAATTTCCAAATCATTATATAAAAAGGAAATTAGGATGCTCAAATCAAGCAATTTCTTGAGTCAACTTAAACCATATGGTTAATAATACAAGGGCAGAGATGAAGTAAATTAGTTCCAGAAAAGAAAAGAAAAGGACTATCCTAACTGATTTGGAAGCATACAAATCTATCGTGTGTAACAAAGTTTACCCAAACTGGGCAGCTTAAAACAACCGAGTTGTTTCAAATCATAGTTTTATAAGGCCAAGAATGAAGAGGAATCCTGGAACAGAAAAAGTCATTAAGAAAAAGATGAGGAAATTTTAGAAAGTTTGAATTTTAGTTAAATAAGAAATGAATTGAAAAGCTATTGTACTATGAATATTAACTATTTGCTTCTTTATCTCAATTTAAAACTGTGATTTCTGCTGGTTGTAAAATTTTGTCAGAACAGAGCTGTTCTTTCACTTTTTAAGCCCATGTATGATTCTCAAACCTAATGTTTTATGAAAAAAAGTGAAATAGCAATTTTTCTTGTTGTAAAACATCTCATTTTTGACCTAGATTCAAATTGTTCTCTGTTTATTTAGCCAAATCATTTACTTTTTTTATTTTTCTGTGGAATGTCTAGCATTTCTCATGTCTGTCCTCAAAGTCACTAATTTTGTTTCTTTTTCATCTCAAGTCACCTTTTTAGTGCTTCCTTAGTTTCAAACCTATGATTGAAATTTGTTTCTCCTTTTCCTTTTATTTCTTTGTAAAAAAAAAAAAATACATGGGTAATACAGACAACAGAGACCAGAGTATTTTGGATTTATAAAACTGAGGAAGAAAATAGAGCAAAGAGCATAGAAAAAAATAGTCAAGGAGTAACAAAAATCTTTAAAATAAAAGCCTATCCGAATGCAGAATATTTAAAAAAACACAAATATATGGATGGGGACTTATTATCAAGTAACCTTAAAGCTAGATGCATGGACTTAATTACAATCATTACAACTTTTTGCCTATGTTATACTGTCATCTTCTTCAATATTCTTTTCACTGATAGCTTTGAGTACTGTGGAGAATATAAAAGAATTATTGCAGAAGCTATCTTCTGTTTTGTGAATTCCAACCTGCATTCATTTGATTTTTCCTTTTAATATCTACATTCTTTTTTTAGGTAACATGTTTATAAATATCCACAATTATATGATCTATGCTTTTTATTTATCTGTGAATGGAAGAAGTTTTATCTGTATTGCTATTTTCACCATAAAAAAAATATTGCGTGTCTCCACTCAGTGTCTCTGTTCATTTCTCTGGATACTTTTCATTTTCTACTTAGTGCCTGAGTTGGAAACCTGGGTACTGGTGGTTTGTAATCTGTTAGCTCTTGCATTACTTGAATGTGGGAGGTGGTAGCAGTATCCAGAGTGAACTGGCAGAGACAGCAGCTGGCAGCTGGTAACTCTAATTTGGGTAAGTTCTCTCTTAGCCCCTGCCAAATTTGAAATACCATCTGCTTTAGGGCTACGTGTGCTCCCTACATTGAAAGCATGAGGCCACCTCAGAGTTTATTGTTTCTTTTGCTTTGATAAGAGCAAATTACTTTTCTGGGAAGCTAGGGACAGAAGTTTCCTCAGCTGCTCAACTTTTTGATGCAGGATTAATCTATCTCAACTGAGTGTCTGAACCCGCAAACTTGGATCTCAGCTGAGTTTTATTCACAGTCTCTGTCCTGCCTTGTCTTGTGTCATTTAAGAATCTACAAATGAAGAAATCCAAATGGATTTAGCTATAGGATTTTGTTTATATTGATAAAGATGCAGCAGTTGAGTAAATCTTATGTAAGGATTGATCCACTGTCAAGGACATAGCACATCTCTAAATCTGCTTTACTGGTTTTATTTATGGTTAAATATTGTTAAAGTTAGTTGATGATCACATATGGTTTATTATATTATTTTCTCCGATTTCGTGCTTATATTTCTCATGTAAAAAGTAAATAAACTTATCAAAACACATTTTGGGTTGTATTTATCCCTATACTTATCTTTAAAAGATGATTTGTGACATTTTTCTACTTTGCATCTTATATTCAAACTTCATCATTGTGCTTGACATGAAGTTGCCACCACACCAGGAATTCTTTTAATTGATCCATATGTCATGTGTCTGATAAAGTTTGTCACAGAGCTCTCACAGGTTGATTAACGATGAACTATTTTCTTTTAGGCTCTGGTTCACTCAGTCGGTTTTCTTTTGAATAAGGGAGATACATGACTACACCTTTTTCTTTTTCTTGCTAATATCTGAGAAAGACACTTGCTAATTTATTTGAACAAAGGTATCAACAATACTCTTAAAAACACAGAGTACAAAGTACAAAATTGTACTTACAAGTCATCTCCACCAACAAAACCACTGACAGTAATACTTTTATATTAATAAGAAGGGATTAAAAAATCTTTATCAATTTTTCAAATATGTCCTCTTTGGATGGTCCTAACTCCTTCTCTGTTGAAGTTATGACCTTTTATCTTTTTTTTTTTTTTTTTTTTTGCTTTTTCTCCTGTACCGGGAACCGAACTCATGACCTTGCGCTTGCCAGGCAGGTGCTTTTGCCGCTGAGCTAAATCCCCAGCCCCCATAACCTTTTATCTTAAGGCTGTTGTACCTAATACTGGCAGTCATGAGATCTCAGCCCAAAGAAATTAATTAGAAAGCATCTTTTCAATTTACAACTGAAATTCTGACATATAATTTCCTCTGTACCACAGCACTAATATTGTAAAAACTAACTGGTAATGATGCACCATTGAATTAATAGTGATATTTCCCTAAAAATACATAATGATTAGAAGATTCTGAGTTCAGAAATATGAGAGAATGACATGGATCTGTGAGAACAGCAAAAATCTGAGAGTTGTCCCTTTTTCTTAACTGGAGCAATATGAAGTTTTTGTTTTTAAAGCCCAAGTACTGTTATAAGAGATAGAAGTTTATTCAAACTTAGCTTCTGCTGACCTACCTGAGGCAGCATGGGGGGAGCGTATTATCTAAGTGTCATCTCTTATCTCCCTTTTACCATAACACCAAGCCTTCTACAAATCCTGGCTGTCTAACTTTATCTCTATAAACCCTTTGCTGTCCACTCAGTTTTCCAACAAGGTCTTGAGTTTTGAATGTTTCTCATCAATCTTGGAATGAAGCTAGTAGTTTCAACTCATTTCTGCATCTTTTGCCATTCTCTCTACTCATAAAAATGTCCACTTGTCTTGTTCAGGTCAAGTACAGTTGCACCAAGAAATTAGTTATAACATTCAGGGTGTTCTTAAACTGTCTTTCACATACTGTTTTGGCCACATGAACCACTGCACAGAGAAATAGTCTGTACTATTGCAGACACTGTGGTATCCTCCTCCTTCTTCCTTGTTAAGCATGATGCTATATTTTATATCAGTTTTGACTGGGAGCCCATGAAGGGAGCTGTGATAAAACCAAGAACTGCCAGCCAAAATACAGTGTCCATGGATAACATTGAATTCCACTGCCTTTGAGGGTAAGAAAATCAGATCTATTATTTGGAGGGGGTGCAGAAGAAACTAATAGAAGGAATATTTGTAAGAGCATTCTTGGGGAAAAAACGTTTTTTGTATCTGAAACATTTGGAGCTTCCTCTGCAAGTGCACACACCTGTCACTTCATTATAGCAACTTTTATTCAGTGTAAGAGAAAGTGATACCAACAGCTGTCAGATCATAATTTCTCACAGTGGATCCTCTTATGATAAAGTAAGCCATAATCAAATAAGTTAGGAAGAAATGATTACTGATGTTCTGATTAAAATCCGTGCATATTTTCTTTCTACCTCTACAAATTTTGAGCATTACATAACACCTCTCTAAAACAGTTGTATGTGTACTGTGTGGTAGTCCACTTCCCATCCTTATTGGCAGAACTCAGGGTCAAAAAATAAGGAATTTAGTGACTTGTGAAGACAGATTTACTCAATTAAAAATATAGCTTGCAACTATTGAATTTTATATATTTTGAGGTATTAGAATGTCCTGTATGTATCAATTATGAAAACAGACAGCAAATTTTAATTTATTTTGTTTTGCTTTGTTTTTAATAAAATACAGAATTAGCGATCCTGTTATAGACTTTCATGTCTAGTGCATGAAAATTAAAATCAACCTAGGTACTGCTCCACATTCGTGAATTCTCCAAATACTGAATGATGCTTGTGGTGGCAAAACATCTGATATAGGAGACGATTTAATAAAAGTTATGATCACTGTTGCTTCAACAAGAAAAATAAAGTCACTTGGAGATAAAAAATTGTGTTCTCCTGAAATTATTTCCTTCCGTGTGGGGGCAGGAGCATTGACCTTCAGTAAAAGACAAGAGGGAATGTGTGCTGCTTGTAGAAACATGGGCGTAAATTAAAAAATGGTAATAAATATTTCCTATAATACAGTGCAGACAATAGCATATGTCTGGAAGGCCAAAAAACCTGGTCTCTGCTCATAATGTATTCAGTTCTGAGCAAAACTTTCTACATTATACCACGGTGTCTTACAACTCTGGCAACAGTGCATTAGACCAGAGAAAAGTGCCGAGGGATTTACTGATGATGAAGTGGACTGCCAGGAGATCTTCTGACACTAAATTTAATAGTGTCCAACCAAGGTAGACATATTTCCTCTTTATAAATCAGAATAGAAAACACTTTGAAAAGTAGCAAAAGTAAGAAAAATATACACATAAATTCATTGGTCCATTCACTTTTCAGACAGATACTGTAGAGGCTATGTTGAATTATGGAAAAAGCAACAGAAATAGGAAATGAGGTACTTTTTCTTCAGAAGAAATGAGCTCCCTAATTTGCATAGGAGTGCCAAAACTTTTGTTGCATCCAGAACAAAAACTAACTCACTTTTATGTGAGGGTCTCTGAGTCCTTTTTATTACAAGCAATAGTCCAGATTTAGTAGCTCAAGGAAGAAAGATTTTATTATAAGGATCTGCGCTTTCCTCACACAACCAAAAAGAAGAAAAGTGTGTGTTACAAGCAACGACCTGGGCCTTGGGTCTCAAGCATCAGAGTATTCCTGTTCTCCCGTCCCAGGACCTATACCTCAGTCCTCTTTCAGAACATTCCCTTTTAAAAAAAAACAATAAATGAGTTTCTTTTCCTGTTGTCGTGACTGAACACACAATAGTTTCCACATTATATTCTGACCACCAGGAAGACCCTGGCCTTTCACAATTCAGAAGATCCTCCATTCTGAATTTCCAGGGGAAGATTATAATTGTCTCAGCGTGAAGAAGATGTGCATGAACACAACTGTTTCAACTGTGTGAGGCCAGAAGAGCAAGGAATTTCACAGGAGAAGGGTTCTAGAGTGAAAAATCCAGTAAATATCCATCACAGTTTTCCAGCATTTTCATCTATCTTTGTAAAAGACAACCCTTAGTTCTGGAAACTAAAAACACGTAGAAGCATAAGACATCTGCGAATGTGGTCTTTCCTCTGATAGAATTCATAGTTTGCTGTTAAAACAGTGGTAAATGAGAGTATGCATACATAGTGTTATGTCCAGAGGACTAAGAAATGTTCAATTCCATCTCTATAGGCACCTGTCCATAAATTCCATGACAACTGAAGGATCAAGGAAGAAAAGGAAAACAACATGAATGTTCATGTGTTCTTTACTCTCAGACACTTATTTTTAAGTGTTTGATTTTTACATGTATTATATATCTAAGAATTTTTGACTGAAGAACCGTGACCTAGTATTCCCTGGATACACGTGCATAAATTTAAGCACAGATGGTAGTTTTCTATTCAGTTTCATTGAGTCATATCAATTTGTAACACATGTCTAACTCATTATACATTTTAATTATCATTTAAAATTTTTTCAAAAGATTACACTAGCATCATTGTATTAAAAAGATCATGACTTCGTAAGAAGGCTGCCCACTAATAATCAAAGACATGCTTTCATTTCATCTATGGATAGTGAAGCGAGAAACGGGAAAGAGAAATAAACAGACACGTCACAGAGGAAGAAAGACAAATGGCCAACAAATATATGCAGAAGAGTTCAACATATCTGGTCATGAGGGAAATGGAAATTGAAACGACAGCAGGATTCCATTTCACTCCACAAAGAGTGGCAGTCATTATGAAATCAAACAATAGCAAATGCTGGCATGGCTAGGGTGAAAAAAGAGCCCTAATACACTGTGGGAATGTAAACTGGTACAAACATTATGGAAATCAGTATGGAGATTTCTCAAATAACTAAACTTAGAAATTCTATATGACCCAGATATCCTCCTTCTAGATATCTTCTAGAGGACATGAGATATCTTACTACAGTGGACATGAGATATCTTACTACAGTGATACAAGCATACCAATGTTTATAGCAACACAATTTGCAATTGCCAACTCCTAGAAGCAGCCTGTATACTCATTAGCAGATGAAGAAAATGTGGTATCTAATAATGAAATACTGCTCAGCTATAAAGAAGGACATAATGGAGACATTTATAGGAGAATGGATACACCTGGAAAATGTGATGCTGTGTGAAATAAATCACACAAAAGCTTAAATAATGTTTGGTATCTGTCATTTTAGTAAGGAAAAGTACAAACAAAGAGAATATGAAAATGGATAGAAGAGAAATGAAAATGGATAAAGAGAAATGAAATAGGGAATGGGTTCAAGGGAACAAAGAGGAAGGGGGAAAGGAAAATAACTAGAATAAAAATATATCACGTTCAGGAACCTAATAATCTTAGTGGATGTAAACATTATATGCCATAACATCAGCTAAGATTAATAATATCAACAAAAATGAAAATTGAATTAAGAGAATTAGAAAAGGGAGGGAAAGGGACTAAAAAAATGAATAAGTTGTAAAATGTACAATTATGTACCCATTCCCCAAGGACAATTGTAAAATGTATGTACTGCAAACATGTACAAATAAAATTTTAAAAAGTAACAAAGAAATAATCAAAGCCATTATGACCTGCTAAATACTCTGGATTATATCACAGTATTATCAAGAATTTCAAGTAGGAAAGGTGGTTGTAACTGGTTGATTATTTATAAATCCCTGTCCATCCCTCACCTTAAGGCTTTTTCTGTCAAAATCTTTGGATAAATATTAGGAGATATATAATTTATTAGAAACAGAAAAACAGTAAGTTGATCAAACTCTTCAACACGGATGAAAATTTAGTGTTTTCAGTAAGTCTTAACTTTAAAGGGACTTAATAAGGATCATAAACATAGTTTATAGAAAACAGCATGTCACTAGGACCATATCATAATTTTGAATTCAAAAGGGATTCAAATGATGCTTAAATACAAAGCTGGTTGATGAAGAAGAAAATTATATCTAGTAGTAAGAACATGGGTATATTCTATATTAAGATTTTCAATATTTTGTTTAACTGGTAATTATTTTCCCCGAAGTATAGCGGACATGTGTCTTATAATGCACAGCATTCTGGCCTAGATAAAACACATCTATGATCAAAGATTATGATGAATGCACAAAAATGTTTTAAAAATTTCTTACAATAAAAGGTACATTGCCATTAATTCCCCTCCCTTTGCACACACTTATCCCAGCATTCTTGCCACTTTCTGAAGCAGTTCTGAAAGTCCTCTTTCATTAGTGTCTTTTGTTGTGTTGTCCTAGCTGCTTGGGTTCAAATCATTTACCTTTCAAGATCATTTTAAATTTGGAGAGGTGTCAGAAGTCTCAGGGTGCCTGATCAAGGAATAAGATGGATGAGGATATGCTATAACATTTTCATTTTACAGAAATTGCCCTAAACATGAACTGTAAACTGCTTCAGAATGTGGCAAGAACTATTTAAATGTGTCCAAAGTAAGCAGGGAGTGTTTTGCGGGGGCTTAATGGCAGTGTAACTTTTAATATAATACTTAAAAAACACAAATCTTTACTGTACGTTTTGGTCACACCTGGTGTTGTGGCAAAACTGAGTCTGGGAAAGGACCAGTGACATCTGAGATAGGCAGTGAACAGCTTTATTTCACACTGGTGGACCTGGCTGTGTTCTCTCCCTCAACAAAGCCAGGTTCTGAGTTCTTGAGGGTTAGCACTTTTATATAATGAATAAGCAGGAGGTACAAAGGCAAGACAGAATAGCCTGGCAGTTCTCTGATTAGCTAGTGGGGTGAGATATTGGTTATAAGGTTAGATTAACGAGCCTGAAGCTTGTTACAGTCAGACATCCTGCATGTTTGGTTGTGCTCTTCTGGTTACAGGGTCAAGAAAGGAATTATAGAGCCATGAAGCAGTTATAGAGCTAGGCAGTTTCAAAAGGAACAAAGTTTTAAAAAGAAGAATTTTTCTTATACAGTTTTTACCTTTCACTGGTAGTGCATTACAGGTAGCTTTGCCCCTCACCCTAAAGAAGGGAATTTTAGTTACTGGGCTGAGCTATATGAAAAAAATCTCTTTATCCCAAATTGATTGGGCTGAGATTTTCACTCTGTCATCAAAAGTTACTTTGGTGCTTACCCTCCTTAGTCTCACCATAAGAAGAGGCAGAGGTCCTGCTGGGGCACTCCGTCTCATTAGCACTTACCCCACAGGTAGTGACTCCACCTATTGCCAAAATTTAATGAGGTAGAAAAACAGGGAGAAGAGGGTATGCATAGGGGAGCAAAGTGGATAACTAATTCATATCCATGCATCACACTGTCCACTCAAAAAGAATAACTCAGTATCCTTAAAACAAGCAAATGAAAGTCTCCTCTTTCATTTATAATACTGACAATTTACCTATTTGTATTCTAGATCAACCTTATTAGAAGTCCATCTGTTCTATTGATTGTTCCAAACTGCCAACTTTTTGTTTTGTCTTTGGTTTTTTTTCCGGTACCGGGAATTGAACTCACGACATTGCATTTGCCAGGCAGGCGCGCTAATCCCCAGCCCCTGCTGAGCTAATCCCGAGCCCCTAGTTTTAACATTTTCTTTAATATGTTTTCATTTAAATTTTCTATTTCATCCATTTCTGGCTTTACTATATTATTTTCAAGCTTCCAACCTCTAAGGATCTAATTTGCTATTTTTTTCTGTTTTTTTTTTTAAACAGTAGCAAAAGCAGCATAAGATGACCAAACTAGTTTATTTATTCCAAATGAGTAACAGTGAAGAGAGCATATCTACAAAATGTATCTGTGAATTGCCTTTCTCCCCCCACCCTTCTCTGTGGTGGGCATGATAAGATCCATCTGTGGGTAACGTATACGATGACTTTTAACAGGGCTTGGGCATGTAGGAAATAAACTAGTGGCAAAGTTGGATCTGAGGAGCAGAGCCCTGCAAAGGCAAACAGCAGTTGGTTGTCATGTTTTTATGACCCTTTAAAGTGTCCGACTAAAAGAGATGGCACAAAATATCATTAGGTATGTGAAGATTAGTGATGATATCACTAGTCCACTATTTGTTCAAATCGACTAGTGATATTACTGGGACACTTCTCTGAGGGGAACTGTAGAATAACTCTTCTGAATATTTAAAGTGTTCAAACCAAATAACTAAACTACATTTCAAATTATTCTTCCACATACACACACCCCAGGGACAGACTGTCTCCAGGGATAACCTTGGATCCAGCCAGAGTTTGTACCTCTTGTAAATGTTTTCTCTGCAATACACTCCTGGCCTTTAGGACAGGGATCTTACGTGCTTTCCTTGTTATTGGGACAAAATACCTGAGATCCATAATTTAAAGGAGAAAGGGCTTCTTTTTACTCATAGTTCAGTCCGTAGTCCACCGGCTCCAAGGCAGGACAGCAAGATGGAGGCACCTGGTAGAGGTAGCTGAGAAGGCATGGCTGCCAGGGAGCAGAGAGCAAGTGAGTGAGGAGTGGAGAAGTGATGTCTTTCAGACCACACCCCCAGTGACTCACCTCTTCTGACCACATCCCACTTCTCAATAGCAAGTCAGCTCTAAACCCCCCAAATCCTATCAACCTTCCAAAAGTACCACCTATCAGTACCTGTGGCTCTTGGGAGACATGTAGATAAAACCATCACAACCAAGGTCTGAACTACCAGGTCAGCAGGTCTCACAACTTGGCAAAGTTACACTTTCTTGTCCTGTACATGCAGCTCTATCTCCTTCTGATGTCGCTGGCTCCCCAGGCTGACTCCAACTCTCCACCTTCAGAGAAATCCAAAGCATCTAACAAAAACGTTCAATTTACTTTTAAAAATCCATTTTAGAAACAGCAGAGGATCTTGTGTTTTGCAGATCAATCTGAGATGTTTCTTTTTTGTTTCACAGTTGTTCAGAGATATGATTCGCCGCCTTCAGCTCAGTAACCTCCAACAGTATTTGAAAGCTCTCTCTGTTCTTGAGGATTCTTTCAAGCCCTGCCTACTGAAGAAAGCTAACACAGCCATTTGGAATTGGCACTGCAGGAACAGAATCATGAATTGATACACATTAGTATTCAGGTTGTTCTCTTTGAAGTAGTCACAGTATACTTCTGGGATGTCTGTAATTCCAAAGTGACCCCAGTTTTGAGTGATCACTGATTTCTTATTCATGATGCCTCTTGACCCTCTGCTATTCCTATTACTGGTGATACTCACTTGCTAAACCTTTTTCACATCGTGGCCATGAGGAATCTCTCCTCCTCCTGCCCCAGAAATGGGACCTTGTTAAGGATACTTTAGCAAGAACCCAACTTATAAAAGATACTGCTCTCCTCCCTCTTAGCCAAAGCACTACTGAACAATTCCTTAGAGGTTTCCTGCTGTACTCTATTGAATCTGATTTGCTCAGATATAAACTTGTCAGGAACAAAACCTTTACACTCTGTATCCCTCAACCTGCTGCCACAGATAATCCTGATTTGTTTTGTTTTGTATTGCTTTGTTTGAGACAGGGTCTTGCTATATAGTCTAGACTGGCCTTGAACTCACTATGTAGCCAAGGTTGGCCTTGAATTCACAGTGATCCTCCTACCTTGACCTCCCAAATGCTGGGATTACAGGTGAGCACCACCACACTTGGCTAAATAATCCTGATTTTGACCCACTAACCTAAAGATTTTGCATGCAGAGTTTACAATATGATTACATGTTGTATGTGTTGTTTGCTTCAGAACCAGCAAAGAAATACCACTAAAATTGAAGAACAAGCAGTGTGAAAATTAGACATTATAAAAATAAGCAGATCTCTGCAGTGCTTTCTCCCCAAGGGATCACAGCATATTTTTAAAATATTTTCTGCACAGCCCTGAGTGAAATATAGAGAAGCAGGTAGTATCATATGAGAAAGTGTAAGTATTGTCAACTCTGAATCTTCAGCACATAAAATAGGGCTTAGCATGTGTAGAGTGATCAAGTATCACTGAAGGTAAGTTTCAAAGCTTCCAGTATAAAAGGTAAACAGTGCGCTTGGGACAGGGATGCAGTGATAAGTTGGATGGTAGAAGGTAGATTCAGTTTTATATGGGGCTGGGGATTTAGCTCAGCGGCAAAAGCGCCTGCCTGGCAAGCGCAAGGTCGTGAGTTCGGTTCCCGGTACCGGAGAAAAAACAAAACAAAAAAAAAAACAAACAGTTTTATGTACCTGGCGTTGAAATACAGTCCTCTTGGCAATGTCTAAGTGGTAGATTAGAGTGTGCAGTGCTTAAACAGTCTTAGTTATTTTCACACAGCACTCCAGCTGTGAAATAGAAATCAACTTCACATTATTCTGTGCTTTTCCAGGGGTTATTGAATTATTGCTTCTAATTAGCCTCTAAATTTCACTCTTTTAAAATTACATATTGTACAATAATTTTTTCTTTCAATATAAAACTATGAATTATCAATAACATGCCCTCTGGGTTACCAGATTCTAGCTCAATTCACTGAATTTAAGTATAAGCACATATATTATATATAATATATATATATATTATTTATGTATATTGTACACATTCTTGTCAGGTAGTGGTTTGACTTGTTTCCCATCCATTCCTACTCTACTCATGGAAAAATTAGTTTTCTCCCATTTACAACTAATCTCAAATTTCTTTTATTCATGTGAATCTGTGATATTTGATTTTTGCTTTGAACATGTTATACCTCTACTTTGTTCTCTCTTATTATGAGTGAAATAAAACCTTTAACATATGTTCAATCAATGTGTCTGTTTTATCTTTCCTTTAATATTACCTTTGAACAGTGTCTATTTCATAGGACCACCTGAGTGTGATTCATTTAACTATCATTTTGCTTTGATTCTTGAGTAAAGAGTTTAATAACATTGGGAGATTAGTTGAAGTTTCTCCGAAAATTTTCAAAATGTATAACCTTGTTGTCAACCTATTTACTTTTTCTGCAAAAGCAAACTTCTACACTATGGAAAAGTTGAAATTTATCTATCTCAGAAAAGGCCAGATGAGTGTACTTATAACAGCTGCTTAGGGTGAAGAATTCTGTTGACCTGGTTGTTTCGATGTTGCTGTTTTGTTTTATTTCAATAACTATTGCTTAGAGATATACACCCTTTATCTCTTTGAGTCATCTCTCATAGTTTGAATTTACATTTATGGAGGAAGAGTGACATGGATAGAATCTGTTTTTGTTCTCAACAAAAGCATTCCTCTTCTTCAGATTCTTTCCCAGCTGCTTGCAAGCTTTGTTCACTTTCTCCAGATCTGTTTTTTTCTTTTTCGTGCTTCTCTGACTATGATCCCCAAGGAAAAATTTTGTGATCATTCCTTCGTATTTGAAACATATAAAGTGCTGAAAATCACACTATGTTCTCTCTTTCTTGGGCATCCACATCCAAAGTTATGCATACATTGTAAGGAAATAAGCAAAACCTACCAAAATGAGAACAGAGACTAATTTATCCCAAGCTTGCTATCACAAAAGAGTCAGCCACCATCAGTTACATTTCATAGAGAACCAAAAGCAGGTGGTAGGGGAGTAGGGAAGCTATTCAAGGAAAAACAAGGAAGTCTGAGGAGGTTGCTGGTTAGAGAAACATTGACAGGAACCACCAAGGTGTCGAGCATCATATGTGACTAATTTGAAGAGTGTATTGGACTCTGTCCACTTGGTCTTCAATTGGAAAGTGGAGCAATGTGTAGAAAAGCTGTCAGTCATTGACTAAATCTTCACTATCCTGGGCCAATTGCTGCAGAGTTCGTGGTCTACTGCACAAACTCTGTGTCCATGTTTGTGGCTGCTGAGATTGTGCTGTTGAGGCTGTGGATCATTTATGGTCTTGTCATTATCTGTATCTTCAATATCTCTGTTGGAGGATAGTTTTACAATGTGGAACAATAGCTATAAATCTAAAAAGAGCCAAAATAAAAGACTACTCACAGTTATCAAAAAGTTTAAGCCTCAACATTTTGCTGCAGAATAATTTTTGTTGCTTTTACAAGTGACCTGGATACTATGTAGTATAATTTCTACTTAGATGTAATATTTATGATATCCTAGCATAAATTTTGTCAGGTCAGTTCTTGACTTCTTTTTATAAACAAGAAAACTAACAGTTAGATACACTAACAAACCTGATGAAAATTACACATCCAGAGACATAAATGTCTTAAGCAAAAATCCTATACCTATTCTCTAGAGAAAAGCATGGAAGGTTTGCATTAAATTTCTAACCCTACTAATTTGAGTATGTGGGACTTGGGAAAAGACGTTATTAAATATTCCTTTATATATTTTTGTAAATTTGGCTAAAATCTCATGTATTTCTTTGATTAAAAAAAGAAATTCCATAATCCAAGTCAACAGCAGCAAGCCTTATTCTTTTACATACCACATTAACAGGGAGTCAAACTCAAAAATTATTTCATAAGCCAAAAATCACATAGAAATTAACTTATCTCAGGTATTAGTCTTGGGAAGAGTTTCTCTTTCTGAAAAGATTTCCACAGCATGATATTATTTGCAGGTAACAAATAAAAATGAGCAAAGAAATTGCATATTGTTAAAGCTACTCCTATCAAGTAGAGTCGTTTAACAAATACTACTCTTACAGTGGATCTTTGCTGATATTTAGATAATGAGTGCCACTCGTTCACCCACCCATTCATGCATTCATTAAATAGTACTGAACTACCAGCATGCTTTACGCATGGTGTTTTTACTTAAGATTCAGTTTAAATAAGCACACAAACAAGTCACAGTGCTGGTTTTTAAGTATAATTTTCTAGAAAATCATGACCATGTAGTAAGAAAAGATTAAAGTTTTAAAGTTTTTAGTGGAAGAAAATATTAAGAGACTAACATGATCCTATAATCACTTCAAAGGTGAATCTAAAGAACAGAAAAATGTATTTTTCAGGAATACTGAAATGAGTATGCAAACTGGAAGCAAACTTTTTTTCAGCAAGAAAGCATACCAATGTACAGAATTTATTTACATGTAACCTTGCACGGTTTTCAGTTACTTATTATTTACAGAATTGTAAAATAGCTCCCACAGAATCAGAATCAGATAACCAGGAAGATAATGATGCATAGCCAACTATCCCCAGAGTTTCCCTTACAGGGCAAAGGCAGACATGCAGCATGCACGGCCAGCTGAAATGTGTCTGCTCTGTGCTCTTCTCTACCACACCTCTACTAACAAAATCTTAACCTAAAGTCCCTACTCTTGCCTTAGGAATGAACTAGTGTTACTCACCTTTCTCTGTCCAGTGTTTGGTTCAGGGTTAGGCTCAATTTGGCCAAGTAGGTGTAAAATGTTTTTGTTTGTTTGTTTTTTTGTTACGTGAAACATCTGGGAAAGCATTAGTTTTCCAAGAAAACAGTGAGTGGAAACTCACATAACCCCTTTCTTTTGCCTTTGTCCCTTTCCTATTATGGAATATAGATATAACTACATCTATATTAATGACCAACATTTTAAAAATAACACCAATAGCAGTGAGCTTTGGCTTCTCTATCAAAATACCATGGGACAAGGACTTTAAAGGACAGACACATAGTTACAGTCTGGGAGGGTCAGCAACTCAAGATCAAGGTGCCAGCAACTGCGTTCCTGGTGAGGCTCCTTTTCCTGCCTTGGAGGTGGTAACTTTTTCATTGTGTCCTCTCATGAGAAAAAGAAATGAGAGGGACAGACAGGTAGACAAACAGATGGAAGAAAATATCTCTGGTCTTTTCTTGTAACAGCACTAATCCCACTCAGCAGACCTTAACCCTTATGACTATGTTGAAATATAATTATCTCCCAAAGGCCCCATCTCTGAATACATTACATTGGAAAGGTCAGAGATTCAAGACAGAAATTCTGAAGGAGAACAATTCCACCCTGAGCAGTAGCTAACGTTTATAAGGCCAGGTATTATTCGGAGTGTTTTCACATTTTAATCATTACAATTACCTTCAGGATGGGAACCATTTTATAGATCTATGGCTTGTCTACATTACATGGGTAAGAAATAGTGGTGTCAGAATGTGAGCCAAGGCTACTGGTGGTAGAATCTGTGTTCCTAATAATTGTGTGATCATTATCTTCTTCCAAGGAACAAAGGCATTGGTTCTAAATTCTTTGAACTACTGACCCAAGGCCAACATCCACCTACTTCCAGAGGTCTGATCATATGAGAACAATAAATACTTATTCATTTAAACTGCAAATATGTGATATATAACTAATATAACCTGCACCATTCTTCTGTAACTTTCTTTGTTCTATAGTTTTCCATTGTGCATTGTTTTTTGGTAGATGACATTTATGAGATTAAGGAAGTCTTTTTTATTAGTTTGCTAAGAAACTAAATTATAGAAATGTTTTCAAAAAAATTTGAGGTTTTGGATCATTATCTTCTTTTAACGAGAATATCTTTTGTTCCTGCTTGATGCCTAGGGCCACTAACAACGTGATTACCTTAATCCCATTTCAAATACTGATGGTTAAGCATACAGTTTGGAGTTGTGGAGAGCTTGACTAGCATGTACAAGACCCTGTGTTTGATTCTCAGTACTGCAAAAACAAAACAAAAAAATACTGAATTGTCTAGAGGTTCCAAGTCACCCAAACCTGAACCCCAGTGTGGCACTGACTGGTTTCTATGATTTTCTGGGTCTTAGCACATAGCCCTTTGAGGTTTTCCCCAAGTATTTGACACTCACCCCTGGGAGTCTATTACATGTACCACGCTCATTTCCTTCCTGCAATCATCTGCTGCCTCCAGGGCTAAGGAGTTTTCCACACTGTATTTATTTCTCAGCATTTCAACACATCCTGGATCTCGGTTCAGTCACTTTTCACAACCCTTTCATCTCTTCAAGCAGACGCCGAAAAGTACCTTTCCCACACTTTCTAATGGCCCTCTGAGGAAAAGCTGTCTGAAGTGTCATACTGAAAGTGAAAATCTGTTTTCCCAGTAAGCTAAATGTCAGATCTCTTTATATCAACACATCCTATGACCTTCTGAGGTCACCATTTTCTTCGCTATTATCATGGAATAACCCAAAGTCATGTACTTTGTACTAGCTGAAGCCTCCTAAATATATTTATAAGTTTTTGAGGCCAGAGGACTTCTCATTTTCTACATTTGTTTTTTTTTACTTCTTTCTCCCATCCTGTATCCTTTCTGCATTATGGCCCAGTCAGTATAATCAAACTGCTTCTGACATGAAAAACAATATCATCATGTTTCATTTCTCTGTGTGTTAGTTATGACTACCAAGCTTTGGGTAGAGCTGATTATGGCCAAAGCCATGAGGAAATAGAAGACCATACTTAGGGAGACAAATATGGATAGACACAACTTAACAGTACACCTGGATGTCATTAAAGGTCTTTGATTCCCCTTTCCCTGAAGAATTCCTTAGTTGGGGTCTGCTCTGTAGCCATCATCCCTACTTCCACACCCTGCTTTTTTCCTCCCTCCCCTGATATCATGGTAGCCATAGTATTTGGAATCTCCCACTACTTCCCAAGATTCTAGTGTTGCTTAGTTTCTCCTTTTTGAAAGTCGTCAGTCCCCCCATCTCCAAAATATTTTTCATTCCTAATGCGACACATTTTAAGTCTCTCTCCAATGACTGTTTTAAACCAAGTCCAGGTTTAATGTTATCTAAAAAGACAATCTTCAGAAAAATAGCAATGTCCTTACACACAAGTGTAAGAATGAACATATACTGAACATTTCATGAAATGCATATGACATGAAGGAACTGACTCAAGGAAAACTTCAAAAAGTACAAACCTATAGAGTAAAAGAACGAAACTGCAAATGGAGACATGAACTTTTCCACAGAGGGGAGAGAAGTCAGTAGAAATTCTGCTTTACAAGACAGTTTGCATATCCACTGGTTAACGGCAACATAACAAGAGGTGGAAAAAAGCTCAAAGACAATGAGCAGGCTATGCAACCAGAGGATGTGCTGTATGCAATGCAGAATTTTTCAGTGAAATGCAAGCTTTCTCCATGTTTTTGCATCCAAAGATTAATCAAGCAGCACACCTAGGAATAATATATCACTAAGGGATCTTTAAGGGAGGGGGGGGCCTCCCTTTCCTGATGAAAGTGTAACCATTCAGTTACACATCTGTCTTCACTACGATCAAACTGGCAGGCAGTATTTGAATACTGAAGGAAAACTATATGATGTCTTCTGGCTAGCTTTTTTCAGTGAAGAACACCTATGAGAAGCAATTCTTTTCTGTCGCATCTGAATTGTTAAAAAAAAATTATGCCTGCTGTTCCTTCCCACTGTCACCTGAGGAAAAAGTTGCTGTCACTTCTGCTGACGTCCCTGGCTATGGTGTCTTTCACCATCAGTAACTCATCTCAGCACATTAAACGCTGACACAAACGACACTGACAGCCTGGGGTTAAGACTTTTAATTTCTCGCCTATTAAGGAAATGATTCAGCTTTTAAAGCAATAATGAGAGATTACAAAATGTCAGAGGCAGGAGGAGACTTAGAAATGATCTAGTTCAATGATATATTTTCCTAACGATGAGATAGAGGCAGTGATCTTTCAGCCCACATTACGCTGAAAAGCTGATGGCCCAAGAAGTGCTGGCTCGGGAAGCCATAGTGACTCTGTTTATTTTGTCTTTTGGCAGCTGTGCCTGGAGCAGGCTCTTTATTTCCTCCGCTTTGCTCCGGTAATCCTCCCTCTTCATTTCCACAGGGTTTTTGTCCCCACTTCCCAAATGTTCCTGGTGCTTCATTCTCATAAATTAGTGCACTAATTCCTCATTAAATACGGAATTCTTCACGGCTGAAGCTGTCTCTACTTCCAGCAATTATTTTGCATTGGATGTGAGGCTCTTATAAGGGTACCTATCAGAGTCAAAATAGTGAGTTCCTCATGAGTGAGTAAGTCTTTTAAAATATACCCACAATTCTTTGATATTCCAGATTTCTCAGTCAATTTTGTGCATCTATACCAGAAAATCCATGACTGGGTAATTTGTAAAGAGCAGAAATTTATTCTCATGAGGCTTAGAGGCCCAAAATCAACCAGTCCAGGTGTCTGATAAGGGCTGCATGCTGCCTCCCAGATGACCCCTTGAATGGCGCCTACTCTAGGAAAGAGGAACATTTGGTCTTTGAGAGGTAAAAGACCAGAAAAGAACAAACCCATTCCCACAAAGCCTTTTTGTACCGACAGTAATGAGTTGATGTGAATGCAGCCTTCCTGGACTGCACACCTCACCTCCCAACACCGCTGCATGGGATTAAGTTTCTGTCATATTCATTTTGCAGGGGACAAATTTATTCAAACACACCAGCCATCAAGTGGAGTTCAATTTTCAGATCTTAACTGTGGCTTCAGTATCTCAGGTCTAAATAACAGAATACAATGGAAGCAAGAATGCTGCCTGATGATGCTGGGTCATAGAAGGCAGATATGGTCTTCACAGCTCTCTTTCAGTATATGTGTTCTTCAGGGTTGCAGCTTTCACATGAACAATCAACGACCCTGAAGATGGAATGCGGAAGAGAACCCAGGGAGAGATTCCCTTGAGATATCGCAGCCACTCTAGCCACTATGTATCTGAGTCTTCATAGGACAGGAGAGAAAAATCTTCACAATAACTTAGGCACTAAGAAAAAAATTACTAGCCACTCCTGATCCGCACCAAAAACTGTACAAGAGAACAGTAATAAACAGCCATGGCTCCTTAACTATTACATTTATAGCAGTTTGTCACTTAAAAATCGATAACCAGAACAGGCGCTTTGAGATACAGTGAAATATTTGGGCTCTGAAAACCTCTGCGTATCATCATAAACAAGATTGTTAAGGTACAGAGGAGTCTCTAGATAACCAGAATGCTGTTCCCATTTCTTCAGCTTGACTGCATGTAGAAGACCTCATTATAGTAATTCTCTTTTTCAACACGAAACTCTAAACTGATGATAAAACCCAGACACTCCTCTGAGCATAGGTCCTCGTTTCCCATGGCAACCTTCACTGACAGTGAAGCCATTTTCTCCATTGTTTGGCAGAGTTTCATATAGGAAAAGTACAATGAAATAGAGCATCCTTTCCTATAAAGATTGCACCCTTATACAATTCCCCGCACCCTGCAAATCTGAAGATGTTCTAATATTTGACACAAAATGCATCAGTCATTTCAGAAATGAAACCTAGCTCAGGGCAATGAACTGCTATGTCTGAGTAGCAGTGCATCTGTCTATGGATCCACAGTACAAGATTTGAAATGCCTAAGCCTTTCTTCTTTTGCTCCCATTAGACTTCAAAGGCTCAAGTTGCTTCTAATGATCCCAAGTATATCATACCAATAAAGCATTTTAACTTTCCTTTAAAACTCATCTTAAAGTGTAACAAGGATAGAAGCGGAGCATCTTTACTTTAACTGCTTCTTTCCTTCTTTGCTCATTCATTTGCCAAATGCTTGTATATTTTATAAACATCTCTGTAACCAGATCCTCCAGGGGGCCTGGGATATAGCTCAGTGGCACAAGCACCTGCCTGGCAAGTGCAAGGTCCTAAGTTCAATTCTTGGTACCAAAAAAAAAAAAAAAAATCCTTCAGAACTTTATTTCTCATCCAAAGAATGTCTTAACTTGTGCTAGGATTTAAAGAACACATTGTGATGTGTGTGAATTCAGCAATTAAGGAAAAATATTCCTTTACAATATGTTATTTAAAGAGAACATTAAATGTATACATTTAAATGTACTTAGACACAGTGCTCTTTGATTCAGAACCACAAGGTTGATACTTTTTCATAGCAATAAGTTGTACATATTCAGATAAAGACAAATAAGACCAGTACTCAGCAAGGGACAGTTAAATAAAGAAAGAAAGAAAGAAAACAGAAGAAAGAAAAAAGAAAGAAGAAAGAAAGAAAGAGAGCTCTGATCAAACTAATCCTGAAGCCCATGCTAAATAACGTTTTATTCTGTTACATTATTAGCTATTAGTGTAAGCTAATATGAGCTGTTTTTTTCTTTTTCATTTTAGCAACAAAATGATTCCTGTGACTCAGTAGCACTATCACACCTCTTCTCTTGGTAAATCTAGTAGAAGCTGAATTTCTGGAAATACCACAGAATGTGTTGTTTGGGCAATTGCTGATTGTAAACAACTAAAGCTGACAGATATCTTTCTAAATAATATTTTTCTAAAAGTATGAAATAGGTAACAAAATGATAATAAGTTGTTATGGTGAAATCTACAACCTTAGTGCTGGTTACTTTTATTCTGAGAATAATTCTGAGTTCTTTTTTGGCCATAGCTACAGAATTCATAAAGGTTGAATATGTAATTCAAAGCCAAAGTTTCATTTAATGTGTAGTTTGCTAGGAGGCCACCTACTCTTCAAACATGGAACCACTGAAGGTAAGGGAGACCCAGGAGTAGACTTCCATTCTCTCTTTACTTCTGCCTCAGTGTTGAACAGAATGGGAATATGAAAGTCACTGAGAAGTTGGAAGCACAGCTGGCATGCACTTGGATGTGCAGCCCCAATTACCATCACTTAGGTTATAAAAAACGCACAGGTTTCAAAAACATAATGGAATAATGAGACAGAGCTAAAGCATGAACACCTGAAAAGAAAGTGATTTCTGACTTGGCTACAAAATAAAAGTACTAGTAGCTAGGGTGCTTTTAGAGAGTAATAGCATCACGAAGACCTGGTGTGATCACAGGGAAGTCCATCCAGGCTGTGATAGAAAACCTCTTTTCACTTATCAGTTTAATGAACATTGCCTGCCTCTGATGACACGTTAGGAATGAATGAGACCACAAGACACTGGGGAAAGACATATTAGGACTGCTCTATCTCCAGCGGGGCACCCAGAAGTGTGGTGTTTGGGAATCTTTTCGATTGGAATTTAGGGTAGAGAAAATGATGAGTAGCAATGATGTTGAATTTGACCTGAGCCTATGGGCTCAGGAACTGTATTAGTTTAAAAATTCCTTCAGCCTACTGTGCTCTGAAAAATAGCTAATCACACAGATCAATCTGTGCTTATGTGTCCCAGGATAGTCATTCTGCCTTCACACTCTCATTGACTAACACATGATGTGGATTACTCCCTTGTCTGTCTGTCTCTATAAAACCCCAGGCTCCTTTCCTTCCAAATTGTCAGCATTGATCAACATCCCTTCTATTGTAATAGACTGAATAAAAGCATGTATTTAATTATCCAGTGCATGTTTCTTTCACAAGTGGTAAATAGAATGGTTCTATAATTTATATGAATAGATAACATTCAAATTTTTGAAATGATGTCAAGATTCTCAAACAATGGGCTTATGGTTAGAAATGAAGTAGATCTAAGTTAGAAGTTTTGCTAGAAGCAACCAGATTTAACTACTAGGACATATCTTTCAGCTTTGCCTATATTCTTGTTAGTATAAAAGGTATCAGGTTTGTAACAAAAGAGAGGAAAAAGAATGTGAGATGAGTGGAAGACTGCATGCATTTGGAACTAGGCCAGTATTTGAATATCAGGCTCTGCGGCTAACTGGCTGTGTGATTTGGGGTGAGCTTGGTGTAATTGCTGTTCCCAGTGGATACTTCTTCTGTTGTTCCAGCTGAATCTTGGCTGTCAGTCAAGCCACACATCTTCTCGTAGGCATTTGCTGTGTTAGAGAGTACATTTGGTTCGAGTCCAGGGTTGTGTTTATTTTTCCTCCTCATTATGGTTGTAAGTAAGCTGTCATGATTTGCCAATGAAACTGGGGCTTTGGTAATAGATTATTTCAAGTTTAATTCATGTCTACCAGTTGTGGAAATATCCATTCATTGAAAGGGTGGGACTTGGACTGATCTTGTTTCCCTCTTTGACAGAGACTAGAAGAGTAGATCAGAGATATAAAGTAGAAACACCCTCATCAAGGCACTCGGTAAAGATACTCATACATGTTTGAAGTTGAGGCAATAGGCTCATGATAATACTTGTAGGAAGTTCGAATGAAAAGTATTCTTAAAGGATTCTAATAAGGAAAAAATATGTTTCAATGCAAAGGTATAGAGTGTTTAAATATGGTATGTCTATTAGGTTCTAGGATTTTTTTTTTTTTCAAATTGATAGACATGCAAATTCTATCTAGTCCAGGAGAATGTTTTCATTGTCCTTTCTGATTTTTATTTCATTTTGGGGTTTTTGGTGATGTTGTAAAGATAAAGTCTCTGTAACTCAAGATCGCCTCAAACTTGAGATCCTATCTCATCATCCCAAATTCTAGGATTATGGGCATAAGCCACCACACCCAGCTCATCCAGTAGAGTTTAGATTGACTTTCCTCTCTGGTGGAAATCTTAGTTTTGCCTCCGCATGCAATTCAACTTCATTACTCCATAAGTATTTGTACTTTTCACATTTCTCCTTTGAACTGGTTACAACTGCCTGTTTTTCTGACTAAATGAGTGAATTGTAATCCTAAGCATGTTTAGTTTTATATCAGCAAAAATAATGACTGTATTAAAAAGTCTGAAAATTTCTTTATAACCTTAAGAAAAACCTAAATCAATAATACTAGATTAAGCAATAGTAGGATCAGTAACACTCTCCTTTGTTTGTGGTTAACTAGTTTTACCAGAACATACCTGCTTCTGGAAGATAAATCTGTGAACTTACTTATTAAGATTAGAAGACTAATCCTCTAGGATTTCTTTAACAGTCTCAATCCACCAGCCAACTAATCCAAGCTTTTAACCATATTAAAATCTGTCCTGCTAGGGGCTGGGGATTTAGCTCAGCAGTACAGCACCTGCCTGGCAAGCACAAGGTGGTGAGTTTGATTCCCAGTACCGGAAAAAAACAAACAAACAAAAAATGTGGAAAAGCTGTCCTGCTTTATTAGTTCCCATTCATGCTAACATTGACTTACAAAGACCCAGCTAAGGTTGCAGAATCCTATAACCCTATTAACACCTCCTACATTCCTTTAGGGACAGCATCAATTCCTTTCTTCCTTCTTCTATCCTTCTTTCTTTCCTTCTTCTATTTCTTTTGTTCTTCCTTCCTTCCTTGCTCTTCTTCTCTCTTTCTCCACCAGAGAGAGATGCAACCCCTTACTGATTTCAGTTTAAAATTCCTTTTTGACTGATCCAACAGTTTATCTTGGTAGTCTATATCTGTATGTGTGTGTGTGTGTGTGTGTGTGTGTGTGTGTGTGTGTGTGTGTGTGTTTGTGTGCCCAAGCAGTGCACTTCTGTTTGTATATGGTAGCATTACAGAGGTTGACAACAGGAATTATGACTTCAGCTGTTTTACCAGAAGGGATACACTAGGTACCCAGGTTACAGAGTCAAGTGGCCTTTCTTTTCTTTTTCTTCTCCTCTTGGAGACTGGGCTGTACAGGGTTAAGTTGCTGAACTCAGGGACCTCTGATTGTGTTGGGAAAGAGCATACACAGGGTGCTCTGAAGTCAGGATAGCCACAGCTGAGGCAGCCAAGGACACTAGTTGCTGACATCACTTATGCCAGAGCAATAAAGCTGCCAACCTTAGAGATAAGACAGTTCTCTTAATTGGCAAAATGTACTACTTAGAGAGGCCTTTGAACTAACTCCCAAAGTCCTGTGTAGTTCCTCTGCTTGCCTAAGTATCCCCTTCTTTTGTTTGAAAACCAAATAAAGAAGGGCTTCCTGAAGAAGTTCTTTGCCTCAACCCCCAGGAAATCGTGAATCCCATTAGAGAGTTTTGACCTTCTTGGAGCCCTACAAACACAACATCTGTCTCTTTTATTTAAGAAGTTTGCTGTCCACGCATTTCGGAGATTGAGGCTAGGCCAGATCCCTATATTCTCCTCCAACTCCTCTTCCTCCTCCACACTTTCTTCTTCTCCTCTTCCTGCTCCTCCTCCCCTTCTCTCTCTTAGCAAAAGTGGTTTCCCTTTATTGCTAGGGATGCAGATCAGGGGCTGTCACTGTATTGCATGTCTTCTAGGAGCCCATAAAAGTAGTCTGAAGTATTTTCAAATGATAAGAGGTCACTTATTCCTAAATAGGCAGTAATTTGAGGGAAAAGATTACAGGACAAAACTAAGATGTAATTAAAAGTTTATATTAGTAAAAAGTAAGAATATGTAATGTTACAAATATGCTCACTATATTTGTATGTGTTAAAGACATGTATCTCATTTCTAATTGAACTGGTCTGCTCTTTAGCTTGAGTAAAATGCACACACAGTGCAGAGAGGTGAGGAGAGAAACACTCAGCCCAGTCCATTTAGCTCAGTTTATCTACAGATATTGAGTCTTGTGTTTTAATTAATACGGTCTCTTTTGGATTGGTGTTGCCTCTTGTAAGAGGGGAAGATATCTGATCTGTAGTGGCAGTGGGGGAGGTCTTTTTGTCCCCTGAAGATGGACTTACACACTGGTCTCCCTGGCCCTATGCCTGCAGCCCTGCAGCAAGTTTACTCTCCCACCTACCTTTCACCGACACTGTTCTGTTCCCATCCTCTGAAGCATAGTGACTAAATGTATTTCTTTTTATCTCACTGAATTTTAAAACATTTAAATATCAACATGTGGCTAATGACCACTTTACTAGTTAAAGCAGAATGTGGGGAGTGTAGGGCACTACTTTCTTGAAGGACTTGCTTGTATGCAGGAATACCCCCATCTTGTGGTCTGTTACAATATTGCCTCTAAAATTGTTTGAAGATAAGACATATTTGAAATGACACCAGCCATTTGATCTTCTAACTGCATGTTGTTCATGCACCATAAAATCTCAAGTAGCAATTTCTATAAAGTGTCTGCATATTTAAATATTAGTATTGAAAAACACAGCCAATGCCCAGAGAAAATGAATTGTCAGGGGACAGTAAACCCCTGGACAAATGCTAAGAATGAATAGGTTGGTTTCACCATTTGGGATAATCAGCCTTCTCGTGACTCTTTATTCAACAGCATGTACTGGCATTACACAAGTTTCTTATTCCTTTATTCTGCAGTTCAAAAGGCCCCTGATTTAAAGTGCTTTTTAAAAACTTTTATCCGTCCAGCTTTTCTTCTTTGTGTTCACACATGCCTGCTCATATCACCTGCTCTATAGATCTACTCAACATTTTTGTTGCAGAGCCTAACTATAAATTCTATTGCCACACTTCTCCCACTGATGCAATTCTGGGTGAATCTTTCACCCTAAATCTAGCTTATAACTCTCAAAACTGGCTTGAGATATAGATAGATAGATAGATAGATAGATGATAGATAGATAGATGATAGATAGATAGATAGATAGATAGATGCTAGAGTGCAAAACCATTGCATGATACTGTGTCTGTGTTTGGAGCTATCTATCATCTATCTATCTATCATCTATCTATCTGAATTCTTAAAAAAATATATCTATACACATATGTAAACACAGAATATATATATTAATTCCTAGAGGGAAAAAGGAACTCTCTACCTCTTATCCTAATTAACTTGCAGCTGATTAAGAGACAGACAGTAGCAGTAGACAAATGAAAACAAAAATATCAGGTCTGTTGTTGATAGAACAGTTTGAGATTGTGGATCAGCAATGTAGAAATGATGGAAATTCCAATACTGATTTGGCTACCAATTCACAAATATTCCCAAACACCCTGTGCCTCCTTTGGGGAAGGTCCCTGAAAGAAGGACAAGACAGACAGACAGACAAAGGACCATACTCTGGCTGGCTAGACCCAGAGAGAAAATGTAGAGGGAAGATGAAGGGCGAATAGGAACAAAAGAGTATACATTAATGAACAGAGTGGGAAGCTCACATTCCCTAAACATGAAAGTATTATAATTTGGTAGAAACAATGCAAGATATGTTAGATTTTTTAGTGTAAATTTTTCTTCATAAAAACTGAATGATAGAGAAAAATATTTGCATTAATAGAAACAAATAAGTGAAATTCTAGTATGAAATTAACCATTTTTTCAGCTCACTAAGTAAATTATGTTTAACATAAGAGCTGTCAGGAAGAGAAAAATGTATTTGTTCATCTTTGTATACTTCTGCACATCACTGGTCATCTTTCTTGACCAGAAAGGATCGTAGATTAGGTAATGGCTCTAAAAAGAAACAATAAGCATAGTAAACATGTTCTTTAAAAATGCTTGCTTCGGTGTGTTGGGAGATTTCATAAACTCAAAAAATTCAGGTGATGTTTAGCTCAGAAAAGCCATTAAGTTGTAAAATTGTTAGAGAGGCAGGTAGTTTCTGTATAAGGGAAAAATCAATAATTACATAACTATGTTATAACCATAATTATAAGATATAAAATAGAATAAAAATATGCCATTCACAGTAGTGATAAAAATATAAAATTCTAATTATTATAATTCAGCCTACAGGTACTTGAAGTTGTACTTAACATTTTACTATGCGACTATTTCTCATCAAAATGTTTATTATCATCCTTATAAAATGGTGATGATAAGAGATGTTTTATATGAGCCAATTTGATAACTTTTTATATCTGGGAATTTTAAAAATTGTCCATAGTATCAAACATTCTCTAGGCCAAGCAATAATACATCTGAGAACACCTGAACACCTTAGACTGACTAGCATGTTCCTCCAGGTCTTGGCGTTAGAGGTAATAGTTTGCATCTATATGAAATGTGGGCAACTCAGAGCCCATCTTTTCCAGAGAAAAAGGATGCAAAGAAATTTGCCTTGATTTGAATCACTACTACCACCCCACAAGATTTACCCAAGGAAATTTGTGTTCATGGTGGGCAACCCCTTACAAGTGTAAAGATAACGGTTATGTGGCCATATAGGCCCCTTAGTCAATTTAAAGAACAATTTACTCAGCCCTTTTCAGGGTTAAGAGAGTAAATTGAAAAGTTCTGTGGCCCCTGGGGTGAATGTTTGCTCCCAGCGCTCCCTAGAAACTGGGTTTGCTGTTAATAGAGCAGATGTGGAACTTGATAAATTAACCCGGAAACTATTAGACCAATACTGGTACATATTTGTACTGGTAGCATTCAAAACCATTTCAAATGCTTCTCCTCCTCATCCTCCTTCTCCTCCTCCTCCTCCTCCTTCTTCTTCGTCCAACCCCCTCTGCCCTCTTATTTGTTACAGACTAATATTTGTGCCCATTGAGAATTTATATGTTTACATCATAATCTCCATTTTGATGGCATTAAGAAGTGAAGATTTTGGGAAGGCCATTATGTTGTAACTCTCACTGGGTTAGTGGCCTTATAAAAGGGACCAAAAGACTGTTCATATTGCTGCCTCTAATGTCAAGATACAATAAGATAGCTGTCTAAAATTGAGAAGTAGGTCTTTACCACAACCCGGCCATTCTGGCACTTCATTTCAGATTCCAGCCTACAAAAAAATGAGAAGCAAATACCTATAAATTGTAAGCTACACTGTCTATGATAATTTGTTATAGTAGCCTGAAGAGAAAGTCAGCCCATTTTACCTCATCCATTTATGAATTCTCTCAGGATATATTATGAAATATCCCTTCTCAGACTGGAGACTTAATAGAGAAGAGACAATGTCCCAAGTCTGTCAGATAGCTACGGAGCATAAGAATTCACTCTCTCAACAGTCTGCTTCCAATAGCTACATGTTATCCATCACCCAGAGATATGAATGCAACATTGGTGACCGGTAAATGAGCTAAGCTGACAGTTGGTGGCACTGCTTCTCAACCAATATTCCTAATGTGTAAACACAGGAAAACTTCTACGTCTTTATTAACCACAAGAGGATGTCTAAGTACTAAGGATATATGAGTTGCTATGAAAACAGTTTCTGGACCCAAATTCTTAGAGTAATAAGATATGTCTTAGGATTAGAAGGCTTGATTAATATTCCAAGTCATTCCAATTCAGGCAGTCCAGATATTTCACAGGAATGTATCATTCTGAAGTGCAGACAGGGAGGAAAGGGCTTTGAACTGGAGGACAGTTTGAGGTAAAAGGTTTCTTCAGGTGATTTTTCTGATATGAGATGTTTGTTAAAAATATTCAAGGATATGTGTACTTATATTGGGTTCTATTGTAATTTTCAATAGCTTTAAAGATGTCTGTGTATATATATGCTGGTGCATAAAGGGTTATGCCTACTGATTATTAGAACAATCCCAAATATTTTTTGCTAATTATTTTCCAACTTATGAGTAAGATCAAAACAAATCTGTTACTTCTACCAAATCAATGAATGACTGAGATTTATGGGTATACTGATTTTTTTTTCCAACATTATCACTGACATTTTCAATCTCGTAGAAAATTGAATTTACCATGAACTCTCAAATCCTTGCCACAGGGACTCTACAATTAACATTCTATTCTTCTTTTTTTATTGAATCTATACTGCCACACATTCTTTTATTATCCATCCATCCATTTTGTATTTTGATGTTTCAAAATAAATTGCCTATTTCCATACAATGCATCCATCAACTAAGTTCATGATTTAAATGTAATGTTTACATGCAATAAAATGCATGTCAGTCCATCAATATAAACATGACTAAGCATTTTTTTTTTTTTTTTGGTTTGTGTAAGACTTCTTTCACTTGGCATGAATTCTCCAAGATTTATCCTGTTTCATATACAGTTTCTTTTTAGTACTGAATAACATTACAACCTCAAATGCCAATAACTGTTTATCACTTATGTTATGGATAGTTGGCTGTTTCTGGTAATTATGAGTAAAACTGCTATGAAGGTTCTAATAAATTTTTCTGGAAATACTTTTTTATTTCTCTTCCTTAAATATCTATGAATGGATTTCTAGGTCAGAAAGTGTCAGAAATTTTTATAAAATAGTTATACCGTTGAAATCAATTTGTACTCCACCAACAAAATACTTGCATTTCAATTGCTCCACCTTCTCATTAATATCTAGCATTGACAATGCTAAGGGACTGTCAGTCTTTTGGGCATTGCCTATGCTATGTACATAGTGACATCTGGGGCTTTCACTGACCTAGTTGCCAGCTATTCTTTGAATGAATCTTGTAATTTGTTTTCAGTGACCAGAATCAATTGTAAATAACTTCTAATATATCTCTGAGTATTCATTCTTGCATGTAGAATTACTAGGAGATATGTGAAAGGTGAAAAAACACACCAACACATTATAAATAAGCTTCTTAACATCTACAATATGAAGGAACTAAATATTAACCTATGTGACTGAACAGAACTCACGGTGCTGGAAGATGTGAGTAAAGATGCTCATTGTCAAGTGTCAGTGGACAGGGATTCCTTTAAACTAGAGGTTGAAAAGTAAGTATTACGTGAGTTGTAGGATGAAATGAGGAGTGAGACTGGCTTCTGTAGGAAAAATAGGCAGAATGAGGTCCCAATCTCATAAAAAGCAGAAAGTACAAGAAAGAGTTGACCTCTTGCTTACTTTGCTACCTTCTGGCAACCACGAATTGTTTCTGTGCTAACCCACTCTGCCTTGCAGCCAACCGATGATGGACTAAAACCTCTACAAACTATGAACCAAACAAACCTTTCCTCCCTTAACAAAAGAGTTGGAAATTATCCCGAAAACCTATGTGCAAACATTTGCAGCACTCAATAAGGCATTCAAGATACACCACCAGCACTTGATCCCATGCCAAGATTTGTCTGACTCTTTCTCTTGCTCTTTACAATTAAATTATTTCTCATTTTCCATCTTATACTACAAAATTCAACCAAATTCGTGGTCCACTGATAAGATAGAGAATGTTTGCCCTATATGAAAAAGCAGCTGAATGCCAAAGCTTCACATATGTCTTCTGTTATTTTAGACTTGGAAGCACCACGGACAGCTCTCACACATGTAAAGGCAGCATTCTCAGAAAAGTGCAGTTCCACTTTGCTCTTTTAAAAATGGTCCTGTGACTAGACCCATGTCTATTACCATGTGCTAAACTAAAGTCAAAATGAATAAAAGGTTTAAATATTAAAACAGAAACACTAAATGTACTGGAAGAGATAGATACTGTGAAATGGGAAGAAACTGTTGAAAAGCAGCTAAGATTGGGGGGAAGGAGAAAGAAAGGAAGGGAAAAGGGAAAAAATTCAAATTAACTATATTATTAGTGCCTCCTAGTTCACTGAGAAGGAAAGTTCATGCTAATATTGACTGCAGAATTTTTATTCCCATATCTTGTACTCTGAGTAACTACTTTGAAGATGACAATATGCAATGTATTAACTCTTCTTATTCTCCTAGTACTGTGTAGTGAAATTCTGCTTTACTTTTTTCCCATGGAATAAAAAAAAATGGGCCTGTGTATTTTCCCCACCAGTGATCACACTATTTTTCCTCAGAAGTTTGTATAAGGTACTATATAAGAAAAAACTTCATAGACATTCAATACACCTGAGTATATGTTCTGGCTCTTAAGATAATTAATCAGACTTCTCAAACCTCAGATTTCTCATCTACAAATTTGTGATAATAATAGAACTAGCTCACCTCACTGAGGTTTTGAGTATTACACAAGATAATGCATGTAAAGTGTTCTCAGTCCATATTCTGTTATTATAACAATACCCAAGATTGGGTAGTTTATGAAGAAAGATATTGCATTAGCTCATGAGTCTGGAGGACAGCAAGTGCAAAAGCACAGTGGTGAGATCTGCTCAGCTTCCAGGGAAGGCCTTATGCTGCTTCAACTCATGGCAGAAGGTGGCAAAACATCCGTGTGCATGTGGAAGAGAATAAACATGAGGGGTAGATTGCTTTAAAAACTCAGTTCTTCTAACTATACCAGTCTGGCAAGAACAAGAGCTCGTAAAAAAAGGCATTTATCCATTCACGAGGCCTCTATCCTCACAATCTAAACACCTCTCATTAGTATCTCTCTCTCACATCTCCCATAGAGAAATTAAGCTTCACCATGAGCTTGGTGGGGATAAATCTCATTCAAATGATTAGCACAGTCCTTGGGTCATAATAACTACTAGATTGGTCTCGTTTATATCTGATATTTCCTTTGATCACATTTACCAACATGTAACAGCATTTGCACTTTTGTATTTCTAGATCATCAGTAATAAATATGCAGGCACATATAGTGAGCATGACAGGAATTATATTCAGGTTCAAGAATTTTCTGATTTGAGATTTTTTAAATCTTTTATTTTGGTTCAATCATTATTGTGTATATTTACATGATTTGTCTTTAATGCAATAGTGTGTTCATTCTTTAGAATCTTTTAATATGAATTAAATGACAACATCCAATTTGTCCTATTGTTAGCCTGAAATAAGCTCAAACTTCATGCTGGAAAGTAATGTTGTAGATGAAATATTTGAATGAGTCAGGAAACCTTAGGATCATATGATTATTGTGGCAGAGCTCATGAGAGTTTTTCTGAGCACAGGTAATTTCATCCTAACAATAGACTGCTGTGCAATATGGATTTGTATCCCAAAGTGCTGCTACAAACTTTGTTTTAATAGCTTCTTGAAATGCTCTGAGGTACTCCAGGATAAATCCATCCTCAAAAATATCTAGCCTCCATCATTTGGCCAATACACTGCTTGAATTGTTGAAGAATTTTATGTTAGAGGAAAAATAAATCTGGAGGAGCTAACAGGAATCCCTAAAGCCTTTCAGAGCTTAGAATAAATTTGTTAAACAGATGGATTTTCCCCTGATGGTAAGTGCACATTCTCAGGGGAAACTGAAGAAAGAAAAGAAAATGTCTCCAAGTTTGTGGCAAATTAAAGACAAGAGAAAGAATCATTTTAATGTGGGCATAATAAGTATTAGGTAAAGGGGCTGGGGCTTTAGCTCAGTGGCAAAGCGCCTGCCTGGCAAGCGCAAGGTCGTGAGTTCAGTTCCCGGTACCAGAGAAAAAAAAAAAAAAAAAAAAAAAAAGTGTTAGGTAAAGATTGTGGAAAGGGCTTGGGGTACAACTGGGAGGCAGAGAGTATTGGTTTAAGTTTCATTTTAACACTCAGTGTGTGTGTTGGCTTGGCAAGTCATTAAATCCTTGGAATGCATTTCTTCTATAAAATGAGATAGGTATTTGTGTTCTAATATTTACAATGTCTTTAAGAATTAATTGAGATAATATACACAAACCCCTCTGCAATCAAAATAAAGATCAGATAAAAATTATATTATTCTCCTTACAATTATTTCTAATATGAAAGCATGGAGAGGAAACCTCTATGGAAAAGCAGCATAGATTAAAGAAGTAGTGTCTATAAAGTAATAATTTGACTTAACTTTAGTGTTTAGTTTTGTAAGATTACATTTTTATTTCACCACATTTCTCATATTTTATTGATACAAAAATACTACAATTCAGGCACGTTCTGTATTTCCATGCTCATTTTATAGGTGAGGTCATAAACTTGACATATGGGAGTTATCCTCTACAATATTTCTTCTTTTCTATATATGCTACTGTTGGTCCCATAGCATGGCAATGCCAAGAAGCTGCAGCTCAAGACAAAATCAAAGGGAAAAAAAAGTACTTTTAAATGTTTGTACAAAAAGAAAAATAAAGACTTGCTGGTTAATTGGCACTTACAAAATATAGTTGATACAAGCTACAGTGGGCAACTCTCTGACCTAACTAGCCTTTTGCTTCCTGTTAGGAAGAGCTGTCCTTAAACAAGCAGCATGTGGTATTTAATGACAGGATCAGTGAAGAGATTATAAAGGAGACACCAGATTCCCTAAGAAACCTTAAGACACATAACCCAGACAAATACTACAACCTGAAACAGTACCACATAGAAATGGTGCAAAAGCAAGATACTATTGTAAGACCAATCCGGTTCATGAAACACAGCCCTTGTCAGCCTAACCCAATTTTTCAATGTTTTGTTACTGTCTTGGTTATTTTTCTCTCATTACTGAGTCAAAATACCTGACACCCAAAATTAAGTAAAGAAAGGCTTATTTAGCTCACTGTTTGTGGAGGTTTCAGTCCATACTCGGCTGGCTCCAAGGCAGAGTGGTACATGGCAGAAGGCAACCATTCGTGGAGGCAGAAGATGGCCAAAGCAGCCAGAGAAAAAGGGATGGGTGGCGGGAAAGAATCTCTTTCTCTCCCTTACATATGCAAACTATCCACCCCAGGGCAGGTGTAGTATTCACATTCATATTCCCAGCATTGGATCATGGATTAATCATAAACTCTAAAAGCCCACCCCATGACTGTATGAGGCTTTCGGGGGACATCAAGACATAAACCATAACAGTTACTCTCTTGTCCATTGGTTGGTTTATCAAAGAAAACTACCATATTTCTATAAAAATCTTTTATCCTCTGGTTAAAATGCAGACATGAAGTATGCACAATACATATATAAGGTAACTTGATTATTGGCTAAAAATGCTGCCCAAAGGGTTTCAAATGGACTTTGGCCACGAGTGATGAGGTTTTCAGTGGATTGCTCCAGAGTCCTATCCAAAACAGTGGGTCTTGAGAAGCTTAAAACGACACAGAATACACTTAGCATTGCTTGAAAAATGGTCTTGAAATTTTTGAAACTCTCAGGGTTTTTCCCCTTTAGTACGCCCTAATCCTTTTTCACGACCAAGTTTTACCCTCCATATAGTCTTACTTTTGCTCTCTATCTTGATACTCTTGATGTTCTGCCAACTTACCTATTTCATTTGCTGGGCATCTGCCAACTGATTCCTTTTTGGGAAAGCTTTTATCATTTTCAGATGGATAACCTGCTAATGGAGCTCATCTTCATTCTCAATAACATTTTAGAATTTCCACACACTGTGAATTATTCTTATGGAAAACTCAGATTAACCAAATTTACCATTTATAATACATGATAATAGTTACTATAATAATTGTAGTTACTATTGTTGAGCAGTTACTAACCAGAAGGTAGTACTTTTTACAAACAATACTGCAGTAACCCTGAAGAAAATGCTAACAAATACAAATAATAGAAGAAAGCAGAAGAATGATGACAGTGACCTCAGCAATTGGGGAATGACATCACGATGAGAAGTTCATGATCAAGTTTGAAAATACACTGTGGATACAAAACAAATTACAACAGTTAACCTAGTGAGAATGCTGTCAAAGTGAAGTCAGTATTGGAGAGAACAAATCAAGTTAGCACAAATATCTGAAAACCCATTTATTTGAGGAAAAGTGAAAAACAACCTTGGAACTAGCTAGCTTGGAATATTTGGAAGAAATTGGGTTCTGTATTCTAATGATTAAAGGATTTCAAGGGGAAGGAAAGGATACTATTTATTCACTATATTCAAGGATGTGTGCCAAGAACTAAAAATTTTAGTGAGATAGATTTTAATTGAATGTACCGTCAAAGCTTTAAATAAATTTTAGGTAAAATTCTCTTTCATTATGTGCTTTGTAATAGGTAGCCAGATGGACACTATTTTATTTTAAAAGTAAAAGAATGAAAACATATTAACAAACAGACAACCATTTACAAAGTAGCAAAAGAACAGTACAAGCAACACTGAACTACATACAAGGTGACAGGGAATTAACAATGGTTGTTATATTACATATTGATAACTTCAAAGTGGTTATTCAAGAAAACAAATACAGACATGCAAGACTGATCAAGTAATTAATCAATAACTGTTCCTTTCAATAAAGCAATATGTCAGTAGTACAACTATGTTAGCAATCCTGTATATACATACATACATACATAATTTTCCCCTTCTTTCTTTTATCTTTTTGCTCATTTCAGTTGCTCTTTAGTTTTAAACAGTTTCCTTTCAATTCACAATGTTTATTATACCTCCTAATTTTTATTCATTCTTTCAGGTTCTTACACTAGTGAGTCAATACATTGCTTACACATACCGGTCTGATTTATTTCAGTTATGAGTATAGTCTCTAGTTGTGATCATTTACCTGTAAAAGCCTTGAGCTTATCTTTCTTTATAGCTGAGTAATATTCCATTATATAAAGACAAGTCAGGTGGAATCACAGTTCCTGACCTGAAACTATACTACAAAGCTACTGTAATAAAATCAACATGGTACTAGCTAAAAAACAGACCTGAGGATCAATGGAACAGACTGGAAGAAAAAGCCACAACCACAAACACACTCAGCCACCTAATTTTTGACAAAGGGGCCAAACAAGATCACTGGAAGAAAGATAACCTCTTTAATAAATGGTGCTGGAAAAATTGGCTTGCCACTTGCCAAAGACTGAAAACAGACCCAAGTTTATCACCATGCACCAAACTCAAGTCAAAATGGATCCCAGATCTCAATATTAAAACAAAAACACTAAATCTATTGGAAGAGAAAGTAGGTAAAAATTTTGAAGACATAGGGATAGGCAAAGATTTTATGAACAAAAACCAAGCTGCAAGGGAAATACTTCATAGAATCACCAACAGGGACCTCATCTTACTGAAAAATTTTTGCACATGTAGAGAAATCGCTAGCAGAGTAAAAAGAAAACCCACAAATTGGGAAAAATATTTAGTTGGCTGTCCCTTGGACAAAGGTCTTCTATCTAGAATATATAAAGAATTAAAAAACATCAACCTCCCCAAATTCAAAGACCCAATCCTAAAATGGGCATTTGAGATAAATACACACTTCTCAGATAAAGAAATACAAATGGCAAATAAATACATAAGAAAATGTTCAACATCATTAGTCATTCAAGAAATGCAAATGAAAACAACATTGAGATTTCATCTCATCCCAGTAAGAATGGCTATCATTAAGAAATCTACCAATAACAAATGCTGGCAAGGCTGTGGAGAAATAGGAACCCTTCTCCATGGCTGGTGGGAATGCAGACTGGTGAAACCACTGTGGAAATCAGTTTGGAGATTCCTCAGCAGACTAGGTCTAGAGGTCCTATTCGACTCAGCTATTCCCCTTCTGGGTATTTTCCCAGAAATTCTGAAAACATGGTTTCACAACAATATATGTGCACCTGTGTTTATAGCAGCACAATTTTTAATAGCTGAATCGTGGAAGCAACCCAAATGTCCATTCACTGAAGACTTGATAAAAAAATTGTAGCATTTTTAGAGGAACACTTATTTGACCATTTAGGTAAGCTTGACACATCCAACTAAATTAAACTCTTACATAGATTGAAGGTTTGGATGAGTTCATTATTTCCCAAAGAACAATGTGAAGATTAACTTATACCTACAGACATAGCATTGAATCACATCATGAGAATTCTTATTTTATTTTCTTCCATTCTCATTTCAGCCATAAGCAGCCACAGATCTACATTTTGTCTCTATGGGTTTGCTAACAGTATTGATTACGTATGAATGGAATTGAGTAGTTTATAGTGCCTTGTGACTAGCTTCCTTCACTTAGCCTAATTTAAGACTTTCAGAAATCAACTATATTGTTGCATCTGTCAATATTTTGATACTTTTCACCACTGAATATGCTGTTATGTGACCATAACACATTTTGTTTAGCCATTCAGCAATTGGTGGACATTTGGAGTTATTTTCATCTTTCAGCTACTATGAATAATACTATGATTAACATTTGAATACAAGTTTCTAGGAATATATTTTCATTTCTCTTGGTCATACACCTAAGAGTGTAATGACTGGCTCAAGTGGTAACGCTGTACTTAATCATTTGAGTATGCAGATGGTCGTCAGATGTAACTATACTAATTTACATTCTAACGAGTAATTTCTGAGTACTCTAATTTCATTACATAGCTGTCAACAATTAGCTACTTTCATAGGTGTAAAGTTGTATCTCACTTTGGCTTAGTATGCATTTGCCTAATGCCTAGTGATATTGAGCATCTTTTTATGTGATTTTTTTGTCATTTATAAAGCCTTTTATGCAGATATATATTACAATGTTTTATCTATTTTGTTTACAGTGCTAAAAATTGAACCCAGGGCTTTGCATACACTAGGCAAGTTCTCTGTTGCTGAGCTATACTCCTGGCCCCTGTGAGTTTTCTTATTATTTGCTTGAAAATGTCCATTGATTTACAAAGTTGTTAATTTTGATGAAGTCCAATTTGTTTATGTTTCTGTCTTTTGCTACTGATGTTTTTATGTCATACATATGAGAAATTACTGTCAATTAAATTTACAAAGTTTTATCCTTATATGTTCTCTGACAGTTTCATACTTTTAACTGTTAAATGTAGGTCAATGATCCATCCTGATTTAATTTCTATATAAGATGTGGAATAGGGGTATGCTAATATTTAAATAAAAATAGGATGAGAGAAATTATGTTTAAAATGGAATAATGTGAGTAAAATATGGATAACTTTTAGGAAAATGTGAGTAACAGCACAAACATATGCAATAATAGTGAATATTGTGAAGCAATATGTAGGTAATTGCACTACTGATCTCTTAGGTCTCTTCTCACACTGAATAATATTAAATTGCACTCTGACTGTCCCAGGAGCAGTAAATAAATCAAACTGTTTTTCCAGCAATTTTCATTTTGAAAATTTTCAAATCTCAAGAACATGCAATGAGTATTCAAATTCTCTCACCTAAATTCACCAGTAATTAATCTTTTGCTATATTCCATTTACCTTTCTATAAAGTAATTGACCTCACCTAAAGAGAGGTCTTGCCTTTGTTCTGAACCTTAAGAGGTAACCTCATAACCCTCAGAATTCACTCAAGAATGGAAACAATGCTATTCAGAGAAACCCCCAAGCACTACATCTGACAATTTATGCTCAGAAGGTGACTCAGGGCAGAAACTGCCCTATCAAAAAGAGAACCTGGGCTTTGGGTCATACAATATCAGTCTTACTTTGGAGAAAGAGGGTACTGGAGATTTACTTCAACCTTATGGGCAATGAAACAATCAATGTGGCTAAATAAAGCTTCAAAAATTCCAGACACAGAAGCTTGGCTGAATTTCTCTGGTTAACACTTTGTGCATATTATCACATAAATGCTGGGAAGGTAATGCATCCTAAAGATGATGGAAATTTTACTTTTGAAACCTGTTGGATCATTCTCCAAGGAATCACTGTCTTTGCTTGTATAATAGTCATAGTTCTCTAGAGAAGCAGAATCAGAACCACTGGAGAAGAGACAGAAAGAGAGAGAGAGAGAAAAGAAGAAGGAGGAGGAGGAGAAAGAAGAAAAAGAAAGAGAGAGACTATATTATTGGAAATAGATCACGTTATTTTAAAACCAAGAAGGCCCACAACCTGCCATTTGCAAGCTGGAGAAATAGGAAGAACAGTGGTGTTTCTAAATCCTTGAGACACAAAGGAACACATAATGTAACTCTTAGTCCAAAATCATAAGTGTAGGAATCAGTGTTGCTGCTGGTTTAAGTGCTGGATTCCAAAGACCTAAGAACCTATATCTGAAGTCAGGAGAAGATGGATGTCCCAATCCAAGAAAAGATAATTCATTCATCTATGTTTTTTTTTTTTCTTTTACAATGGACCCAACATAGAATGAATGATGCACACTCAAGTTAGTATAAGCAATCCTGTTCATTTGGTTTACCAATTCAAATGTTAATCTCTTCCAGAAACACCCTGTCTTAGTTCCTTTCTCATCATTACTTAGACAAAATGCGATATCTGCAACTTAAAGGAAGACAGGTTTATTTGGCTCACATTTTCAGAGGGTTCAGTCCAAAGCAGAAACGGCATGGTAGCCAGACATAGAAGGAAAAAGCTGTTCAACCATGGCAGTCAGGAAGCAGAGAGAGAAGGTATGAACTATGGACAGGAAGATGCCTTTCCAGGTCCTGAGCCCTGTAACCCACTTCTTCAGACCAGGTTCCACTTACTAACAGCATATAGCATATTCAGACATGAGCTCATAAACAATGAGTAGAGGGTTCCCATGATTCAATTTCCCAAAGCCCCATCTGTGAACACATGAAGCCTTGGGGGAAATTTTAGGTTTACATCATAACAAACCCTAACAGACACACTGAGAAATGATATTTTCACCAATTGTCTGAGCATCATTTAGCCCAATCACATAAAATTAACCATCACTGTGTACTTCTAACTTCTGCATTTTTGCAATGACAAGGCTGTAAGCATAAGGACACAGCTTCCCCAAGTTCACTGAATCATTCCTAGTGAGTTTTCAAACTTTAGGGTTATTTGGGGAAACCACCCTTAAAACTGATATCTAAAGTGAAGGAAGACTTGTAGGGACTATTCTTTCTGACCTAGCAGTTTGTCCAATTTCAGATACTCTAAAAATAAATGCTGACCATCCTGACACTTCTTAACATTTCAGCACTCATCTTCTGTGAACACAGTGGTCTCCTCCAAAACCCCAATAACAAAATAAAGTCACTTCACATAAAACCTAAATTCAAATTTCCCCCTTCTCCACTGTGGTAGGAGTGTAGACTTGTGCAACTACTGTGGGAAGTAATGTGGACGTTTCTCAAAAAACTAGGATTATAGGTCATATTCAACCCAGCTATTCCCCTCCTGGATATTTTCCCTGAAGAACTGAAGACATCGTACCACAGTGATATATGTGCACCCATGTTTATAGGAGCACAATGTGTGATAGCTAAATCTTAGAAACAACCCAAATGTCCATCAGTTGAGGAATGGATAAAAAAGATGTGGTATTTTTATACAATGGAGTGTTACTTAGCTATAAAGAAAGGTAAACTCCAGTCTTTAATAGGTAAATGAATGCAGTTAGAAACTGATGGACACCTAGAATCCCAAAAATGGTGCTGACCAGGATACACTTCTTTGTTCTTCTGAAGACCCCAAAATAAACTTCCTGTTCCCTTTGCCCATGTACATCAACAGCCTTCCAATCCTCTCTTGATACTGATAGGACACATTGCCTGCCCGTACTAACTCCACCCCTAGTCTAGCCTGATAAAAACTTGTTCCCCAGCTCCCTATGCTGAGCATCCTAGAAATCTCCTGCAACCCTCCTGCACTGGCAACAAAGGCTTGTTTTTGCTTATCTCTGTCTTGTGCTCTACCTAGGGCTAAACCTAACAAAGACCATACTTTTAAGTGAAATAAATCAAACTCACATGTGTAACATTGTATTGTCTGCCTAGTGTAAGGGAGTAAATAAGATCAAAAAGGCACAATAGATACTGTGAAAGGGAAAGAAACAGCTCACACCTATATCTTGTACCTTGAAAACTACTTTGAAGATAACAGTAGTTGTTACTCTTCTACTAGCTTGTTTTGAAGCTCTGTTTTGTTGTTAGTTTTTTCTCTTTAAAATAAAATTCATTCTCACAACAAGTCTACAAAATTTTCCCTAATTGTGTCATACAAATTTTATAGAACCATTCTAATTTGTTTTTAAGATGCTAATATATATGATAAAGCTGCAGTTTTATCAAAAACAAAGAAAATGCTGCTATGCCTTTCATTATTCTCTACCTTATCTGAATTGAGAACTCTCAGAGAAGAGTTATAGGGACAACAGAGATCTAAAATTGTTAGTTTGGAGTGCAGTTAAGAAGAGGAAAATATTTTTCAGGCAAAGCCAATCATGTAAGCTGACCTTATGCAGATTGTAGGTGAAAAGATGAGAGCTGCACATGAAGACAGAGGAAATTACACTGAAAGTAAACTACTGAATTGTGTTTAAAGATTTTAAATGAGAATTGTCTCAACCTGTAATACAGTATTTCTTTCTAAACAGCACATTATGTTGCACAGAACATAGTGGGGAAGAGAGAAAGTCAAAGGAAAGCTATGGTTTTATTGTGTTAGTAGTACAGAGAGATCTCAGCACTCTCTAAAGGGAAGACTCATGGGACCTGAATTTGTCTTTCCTTTGTCAGTGTCTTATCTAAAAGGCTTGCTTCTTTCTGAAATCTATTTTAAGCAACCAAGGTTGCTGAGCCCATTTCATGTGCCCAGCTTTTTCCAAGCATTGGACTTGTAGTGGTGAAAACCAAGATAAGGTTCTTCCTGAAACTCGTGGTCAGGAATGAAAAAGAAAGAATTGTAATTCACTGTTTGGAGGAAAAATACAGAGCCCCATAGATGCCTTGAAGTAGGATCTTAATGAGATTTAGGAAAGCCATCCCTAGAAAGTAACCTCTAAACTAAAAATTAATATTGACCTAAAAAAGGTAAGGGTAAAGAATAAGGGGAAACTCCTCCCCCTGTGGGAGGAAATTCTTTGCACACATTCCTGCTGTGATGTCATCTACCATCAGCCCTTTCTAGAGGTCACACAGCTGAGGCTATGTAATCTTACACTTGTAGGTTCCAAACCTTGAAGTGAAATAAACGTCTTACTTTATAGCATACTTAGCCTCAGGTAATTTGATATTGCAAAGGAGAGTGAACTAATAAGAGGTGCAAACTTTGCTCTTGATGCCTCTGCTTCTCTCTACAGTCAGAGACGAAAGACCTCACCCCAGCACCTAGAGTCTCAGTCAAGTGAGATGCCAAGGAAATTCAGCAAGGCCAGCTTGCTTCTTGATGCTGTGTGAAAATGCTAATCCAGGCTGTCTCTCAGCACCCCTCATTATGCTGCATATTTTGATTGTTCCTTCTTGGAAATGAAGATGATCTCCAAATTTTAATTTTTCTGAAAGTGGATTCTGATACTGCGGAATGAGACTAAAACTGAGAAGTATGAGTCCATGTCCGAAACTCAAATTTATACTACTTGAGCAGGTCTTTTACCATTGCTAGGTCTCATTTTCTTGACTTCTTTCAGGATGTAAACAAGGTGGACTTCAAAGCTTCTTCTATTTCTTGAACACTAAGAGTCTACATGGACCTAAAGCAAGTCCACAGTAAGATATATTGATTCATTCTTTTATTGCTAGAAAAGAAGCTTCTTTTATCTCACAAATGTTGCTTAATTTGCATTCTGTCTTGAATACCTTTTATTTTCTATAATTTATAAGTGAATCTCTATGCCAGGCATTATCTGTGCATGATATATTTTGTTTTTTCCTAGCCACCTGTTAAAAATGTCATACAAATCCTTGGGAAGTAATTGTTAATGCCTTTCTTGCTTCCATTAACATTGCTGATACCAGCGGTGAGATCTAGAGGGCTTTTTTGCTCAAGCACATGAGTGAAGAGAAAAGGGAATGAGGCATAAATAAGACCTAATAAATATCATGTTTATGATTTTAGGTGTAATTATGTTTCAAGCAGGTTTACATATCAGTACTCTGTTGATTTGATTCTAAAGCTAAGGAAGTATACAAAGGATGACTCCAAATGATGAGGGAATAGCAAAGAGGAAAGAAATCACAACTGACCCATGAACTGAAGAAGAAAAAAGTAATTACAATACCTTAGACACCATACTTGTCAGTCTCGGGTTTTGCAGGCTCCAGCTAGGATGGAAGCCAAGGATGCAAAATACCTGGACATCTGAAAGGAGAGAGGGAAAATTCCATGACTGAGTGTTTTGAATTACAGCATCCTAGGGCACAGGATGCTATGCTCCTGACCTTTGTGTTAGGTAATGGCCTTTGTGTTAGGTAATGAAGCACTTAATGGTAGAGGCTTCAGTCAGTCATAGATGCTTCTATAGAAACAGGCATGAGGTGTGGCATATGACTGTGTTTCCTGTTAAATGGGTATCTTAAATGGGTTCTGGGTATCTTAAGGCCAATGCTGTTGCCCTGTCTCCTAGGAATGTAATCTCTTTTGTACTGCTCTGAGAAAGTTTTCAGGAAGCACTTGGGGTGGTGTGGGAATTTGTGGAGTGGGAGTTACGGGAATCTTGTGGAATCATTGACTTAACCTGGAATTTCGCACAACTCATTGCCGGCGCCCAGGTTCTGTCCCAATCCATTCTGTTTTCTGAGATTATTTCTCCAGATTTTAATTTGTAACTTAGAATATTTTATTCTCAGAATAGAATTGCTAGCTCATGGCAGTTTGCAAGTATTAAATAAATTAAGCATGAGAAAATATTTTGAAGGATTTGGAAATTACCCATATTTAATATGCCACTGAGCTGTCTCTTGTCCCACTATAGCTGTGTAAATGCTTTCATCAGGACAATTATTTTGGATCATTATAATTATTTATTTATAATTAATAGGTTTTAAGTCTTTACTAAGTCAGGACTGTGTCTTATTTCTTTACATCTAATGACTTCTAGCACAGTATCTGTCAAACAATAGGTGATGCTGGAAAAGATTACTAGGAGGGAATGTTCACTGTAGCTGAGCATGACTTAAAGAAGCATCCTAGAAACACAGCTATGACTAATGAATAAAGCTGGTTAGTATCAGTATCAACATTTCCATGGCAAAGGGACTTTCCAGACAGCATTAAATTGAGACCCTTTTAAGCTGTGAGATTATTCAGGTGGGTCTGAGATGTAATTTTAAGTGTCCTTACAAAAGGGTTGCAGAGAAATATCTGAACATAGAAGTTGATGTGATTGAAGCTGAGGGTGACTGAAGAGGTTATGTCATTCTCCTAGAAGATGGAGGAAGCAGGCAGCAAGAAATGTAAAGAATGAGGTTCTAGAAGAGAGAAAAGACAATGAGATGATCCTCGAGAAAGAGCAAAACCAGAGCATCTGCTTCTGTGCTTTAGCCCAGTGAGAGTATTTTCAAACATGTGGTCTCTAGAATTTTGAAAGAATACATTTGTGTAAGTTTTCCAGCCTCCAAGTTTGCAGTAATTTGTTACAGCAGCAATGCAGAGCAGTTTACCTGTGTAAGTGAGAATATTTTATTTCTTACTAACCAGAGAGGCAGTAGAAAACCAAACCTGCCCAGTATTGTCTCTTTTGCTTTCTATACCACCTCTCTGTAATGCAGATTAAATATCTGTCAGCCCTGAGCCTATCACTTAAGCAGTGAATGGCATGCTGGTCATGGCCTCTTTAGGTCCCTCTACTGTTCAAATTGACTTAGAGTCTAAGGACACCCTCAAGAAGCAAGCCAGCCTCTGTGTCCTTGCTGGGCTCAAGCTAATACATTATGGTGAATCCAAATAAAGTGTTCGTGTACTTCTAGGAAGCCACCCCATCTCACAGAAACATAAGGTTCCTGAGTGAACATGTTGTTACTTTACTTGCAGAGGACTTTTTCAGAAGGAGTGCCAGAATCAGAAATAATGGGGATATTTTAAGCTTTGTTTAGGCAAAAATCCTGGACTAAAATTTGGGTGATCTGACCCCCTATACCTCTGAGCAAGGTCTGACTAGCCTCATCTGAAAGTTCTGTTGAAGAGTCACTGGGGTATCCGCTTGATATCACTCAGTCTCCAGACCTGCAAGCTCACATTTTGGCAAACTTTAAACATATTCAGTGATAGACACATATAAATTGCCATGTTTAGTATTTTCCTTAGAATTGAGTTCAGACACCTTAGTGAGACCTGCCTTTTGGCAACCATACAGCTTCTACCATTCCGTCTTGTCTCTCAGTTCAAGTCATACACATACACTTGATCCCCAAGATATTTGAATTTTTGGCTTCAAGCATAACATATATAAGGATTGCCCCTTTTGGTTTGTGAAAATGAAAATTCAAGAGAAAATAAGTTTATTTGGAGAGAAATTATTTACTTTGAGTTTGAAGTACTACGTCTATGTCAATAGTCAAATTCAGGCATCTCCTGCAAGCTTTGTTTGATGTTGTATATTTTATTACCAATAAACCACCATCCAGTTCAGCTCAGCTCATGCGAGCTCAGCTCTGCTCCCCTCCAATACTACCCAATCCTCAGGTGCTAATTTCTAGGATGTTTCCAGCTAAAGAGATGTTGAAATTTTATATAAGTTCATGGGACCTGCAGCTTGAAGATAGGCCACAACCATGCTTAGTTTATGCTCAGTTATGCATTTGTGCTACCAAAAGCCTGCTGTTCTTGCAGCAGGTCCTCTATACTTGCATGGGGGCAGAGCAGTACACCCAAGATCAGAAAAGTCATGTGGTGGATATTATGGCAGGAAGTTTTTCAGATCCCCTTACCTGTCTCCAACACCTGCTATTATCCCTTCTCTTTAAGTAGAGCTAGATTTAGCAACTTCTAATAAATAATAGATGGCAGAGGGATATACTAACACTTTAAATATTAGGATTAAAAATCCTGAGGCTCTGTCTTGTATTCTTTATCATTTGGATGCCTCACTCTGGAGGAACCCAGGTGTCAGGATGCAGTCAATATCATGCAGAAGCCTACGTGGGAATGAGCCGAGGAGAATCAGCAGTGCTTCCAACAGTCACATGAGTTAGTGTTGATATGGAACCTTTCCCACTTTACCATCGAGATGGTGATAGCCTGGCTGACACCTTGATTTCAGCCTGTGAGAGATCCTAAACCTGTGGACTTACCTAAGCCATGATCTGCTTTCCAGTGGACCTACATGCTAAAATATTAGTTTTGGTTGCTTTAAGCTGGTACTTTGAGGAACAATTTATTATGCAGCATCACATGTTAAATGAGCCACTGACTGTTGAAATGTTAGGGTACAAATCAGAAATATGTGTAATATAAAGCAGGAAGGGGCAGGAGTAATGCAGATTCCCTTTACACCTGGTCAGGGTGAGAGGTCAGAGGATCCATCAGGAATCCAGCATGGATAAACTCAGCAGAAGAGGGCTCAGCACAAGTGGAGAATGGATCTCAAGTCTCTCTATACAGGTCAGTGCTTCACATCTTTATTCCTGGAGTGCATTCAGCTCTCCAAGAACTCAGAGTAGAGTGTGAACATCTTGGAGAATAAAGAAATTTTAAACTGATTATATAACCCATAATCAAGTTTGAAGCTGTCCCCCAAGTTATTCCAGCCTGTTTGAAACAGACTATTTTTCAATACTGTAGTTATAGTTTTACCTCAATAAAAACTAGCAACATTTGCTAACTCATCTTACAAGGTTATCTTAAATCTCCCCACTTTGAAATTGGTTAAATTTTCAGCTCTAAATTTTTCAGTATTCTGTATGGCTTGAACTTTTAAAATTGAAATTATTGATGTATTTGCAATTTCTTTTAAAAGTACTATATGATATATAGATATAATCTAATTTTTAGCCCCACTAAGCCTATTTTCCAGCACCATCTCCCAAGTAATACAAACTTCCTCATTTATCTGGAAGGCATTTGCTATCATACATAGTGTCACAAGCCCAGGTTCTTTTAAGATTAGCTGCACACTTTTTTCTGTTATATATAAACTGTCTCTAGACTTCTAATTGAGCACTACTCTACTTCCATTATTGCAATGTTATGATAAATTTATAATAAACTTTATATTAGTACATGAGTGTGTCCCTCATTACTCTCAATTTGGGAAGCTTTCTTGGTTATTTTCAATGGATTTTAAATGTGTTAAGAGCTTGCAGCAAAATTCAGGTCAGCCTGACTGAAAAGTTCATGTTTTTAATCATTGCATAATATTAATACTAATTCCCAGTTCTCTATTCTCACAATTGAAAAAAGAGAAAGGGAGGCAGGGGGAGATTGTCACTTTAGAATAGGCATATTAAAAAACCTTCCCATAATACCACTGCCTTGAAGCACAAACCTTTTGGCTAGTCTGTAAGCCAGGTTTCTAGGAGTGTGACCAGGTTAAACTGTGTCTTAATTTTTCAGTTCACAAACTTATACAATTCGTCACCCACAACATGTCTGAAGTATTCTATAATCTAATTCATCCATAAATAGATTCCAGGAGACAGTGTGCTCTTGGGTTAGGCCAGGTCACAGGTAGAAAGTTAATCTGTGCGCAATGTGGGAATATTTGCTGGAGTTAATGAGAAATGAACTCTGAATACATGAAGGAATATACAGGGTTTTTTAATGTATTTATGCAAATTCTACTAATTATCATAGGCAAACAAGAAATAGATGTCCAGGGAAAGGCTAATATTTTTTTCTCACTGCTGCATGCTAATGATCCAAATAAGGTTTTCAAACAGGCCTGAGTCTATCTTCCGAGGTTAATATTGTAACTTAGTAAGCTTTCAACCAGCTTTACTTGTACTACTCTGCTGGTAGTCTTCCAGGAACCCCAAGTCAGCTCATCAGTGTCTAGTAATTTCAGACCTGATGGTAGGCATTGGTTAGACAAGGGGTCATTTTGATGGAGGGAAAAAGAGGAACAATCGCCACTATCCCTTTATGCTGCAGATTTTAACTTTGTTCACATTTATTCACACAAATGAACTTAAAGCAAAGGTGATATCTGCCTTTACTGATAACTGATATTTTTGATAATTTTGCTACTTCTTTCACTTCAGAGAAAAGAATACGTGTATTTACAAGGAATAAAGTTCACAACTGGTCTTGACAAAGACTTTGTGGCCGGTCATCAATCCCTGTAGGGCTTTTCTGTGGAAGGAGGAGCACATGTATAGTTTGTGCCTCTGCTGAGGGAATAACTAACACCAAGATATAGAAGTTTCAGAAGAAAGCACATAACTGAAAGAGAAAGTTTCTAATTGGCTATAGCTGGAACAGTTTATTCTCTACTCCTTTAAATGAAATTAAATACTTCCTGGATAACCACTTGTTAAAAATATAAAAGAGAAATACTGCAAGATTCCTTTGGTGATCACAAAGTCAGCTTCCAAATTAGGAACTATATGATCCTGCTACTCTCTATAGGGCAGCAATTGAATTTTACTAAGACCAATTATACTACTTGTATGTCAGTACCTTGGAACAAGGAGGAATATCTTTAGCAGAAATATCTGTGTCCAGATGACCAGTGAGCAAACCCATGAGGTAACACCTTACTGCAGACCTAATGACAAAATCACTTATGCAGATTGAGCAAGAGCCCTACCTTTATTTAAATTGTTATTGTCCAAAAACAGGAAGAAAATTCTTTGAACATTCACACTACTAGAAAGAGTTATCAACCTTGAGACAGAAATACACGGTTGGGCAAAATTGATGAATTAAACCAGTGGCTCAAAAACTGTAGTCTCAGTTTAGCTAAAATAGAATTAATCCAGAAATCTTAAAGCTTTAGCAAGACCTAGAAGAAAGATATTGGAAAATATATTGTAAATAAATTTCTCAAGTGATCTAATATATAACAAACTTAGAGAATCTCTATATTATATAGCATTACATTTTCCTAAAAGCTTTTAAATTGCAAATAATTTTAATAGAGAAAATATTAATATATAATTTACACTTCACTGAAGATTTCTTAATATGCATTTCCTATAACTGATGCATAAGATTCAGCTAAGTATCACGATTATTCATGAATAGTGATTGTGCACAAGACTTTCAAAATTATTATTTTCAACCATGGATTTTTGACATGTTGCAAAAATGAGTGAATATTTAGATGCCAATGCATTCTTCCTATGTCTATATATACTAAGTAGAAGATAAATAATAGAAGGAATATTGATAGCACATCTTATATGATGAAAGTAAGACATTGTCTTTCCTTTGTCCCATAAATAGTAAACAGAATTGAAACAAATATGAGGAATATAATATGGTAGAGTCACAGCTGAGGCATGTGCACCTGTATTAGATAAAGTCAAGTCAAGATAGAACTACATCTTGCTGGTAGTCGAGAAATAAAACAGGAGACCTATGTATTCAAAGATCAAAGGCAAGATTCCTTTGATATTTTTGATAATTTTGTGGGAATATTTGCTGGAGTTAATAATATTTGCTTTGTTAGCAAACAAAGGTAAATAGAAAGGCTTATTCTGAAAACTGTTTCAGGAAGAAGTTAAATAGGTTGGTTCACTGACAAACCTAACTGTTCAAACATCTTACATGAGTGTATTTAAATTCACTTCTTGTTTCTTAAAATCAGACATACATAAACATCATGGGATTGACAATTGATAATGTCAATATAACTGAACAAAGAGAGTTTCTGTACTCTATATGGTGTTTGGGAACTAACAATGCTCAGTCAAGAGTAAATTAATTTTCCAGACAAGTGTGTTCTATCAGCTGAGATGGAAAACTCTGGAGACAAATTACTGAGTTCAGAATCTGGTTACAGTAAACTCTGAGCATCATAGCCCGTAAAATGAGGATGATACATACAGTTACCTTATGAGGTTACTAAAAAGACTAAGTAAATAAAAACATGGCAAATTCCAGCCGAGTGACTGCCACGTTAGCTCTTAGGATTATTAGTTAGTGGAAGAGAGACAGTTGGATGAATGATGAAATTAAAAATCTGTCACTATTCATCTGATAACCCAGGATGGGAGGGGAGGGAGATGCATGCATGTCATCAATTTTTGAGTCTCTTTCTAACTAATTCACTCTCCTACTTTAACTCACAAATAAAGACATTTCCCTTGGTTCAGTAGCAAGTAATCTGCAAGTTTTATGTAAAGGTTTAAGTCAGCCCTTTAGAAAACTTAGGCACTACCCTGTAGTGTGTGTCACTGGGGCACCATTCATTGCAGAAGTCACTAATCACTATGAAATGAGTAAAGAATAAATACATTAAGGAATGACGCACACTGAACCTCCACTATTATAGCAAATTACTATGCTAGCATCAGAGGCTAAGACTAATAAATTACTTTTTAGTTTTGGATGGCTGAAATACTTTTTTTTTCTTTTTTGTCTTTTTGAGACAGGATCTCACTCTGCAGTTCAGCCTGGCCTTGAGCTCATTTTGTAGCCCAGGCTGGTCTCAAACTCACAACGATCCTGATGCCTCAGCCTACTGAGTGCTGGGATTACAGGCATGCACCACCACGCCCAGCGGTAAAATACTTTAATATATGTATTATGACCCATTTGTTCTGAAAGGAATCATGAAACAAATTTCTATAGACCTTACCCACTTCTTGCTCAGGACAACATCCCTGTCGGGGTTACTCTTGGGAGTAGCTTAGCCAAGCTTTATTTATGGTGTGCTAGAAGCAGAATATCCCTGGAGTCAGCATCTTGAATATCAAAATTGTTCTGTCCCTGCTTGACTCTTCATTATGGAACAAGCAGCCAGTCTCTTTACAGCCTAGTCTCCCTGTTTACTGAATGGGGATGATAGCAAGAATAGTTAAGTTTCCACAATGTGTGGATTAAATGACATAGTATAATGCTTTAACACAATGCCTGACAGAGTGCACCTAAAATATTAGTAGACATTATATTCTTTTATTTTCAATGTATAGCTGACACAATAAACATGTAAATAATTAAAAGATGAAAAAAGTACTTACAAAATAAGATGCACTGAAGTGGATGAAATAAGGTTTTTCCTTTAGGTTTTGTGACAGTGCTGTGTTTATAGCTTTATGAAAACTCCTTTATGGGCTGGAGACACAAAATGATATATTTGTGACATATTTACTTCTAGAGTAATATGATATCTTATATCTATTTCAAAATAGTCTGGCCTGGAAGGGTAGGAAAACTGACACAAAACTGGCCATAAATTAAAGATTGTTTCAGCAACTTATACATGGGTTTTACTTTACTATCTATACTTTTTGCTTTGTGTATGCTTTTCCATTGTGAAAGCTAAAACAATAATCAAAGTGACATGCATATAGAAAAACAAAAGCAGAATGCTGAGGTTTTTGGCTCCTAATCAATCCAAGGTAACCAGACTATTCTGCCACAGTAAGCACTGTACTCAATCAACTCCAGAAAATTAGAGAACTGCAATAGAAAAATGCCTCAAGGATCATTCTGGTGCTATTTGTTTGCTCATTGGTTTGTTCTGAGAAATCAGGGAAATGATATAAGTGACATATGTGTCTTGATTTTGGAACAAATGACAATGAATGACAGGAAAGAGACATATGCAGAGAAACCTTCATGGGGGAGGTAAAATTTAAATAAGGAATTGAAAAGTGAGTAGGATTTCAGAAGAAGTCATAGGAAAATGGAAAAAGGAAACATTAAGAAACCACACCACCCCAAGAATATATCCAAGAGAACCTGTATCGGAAAAGTAGAAAGAGAATTAAGAAGATTAAAAAGATCTCTGACTGAAGAGAAGAAGAGAGAGAGAATATAAAGTGATTCACATTATTCTGAGCTGTCATAGGGAGGATTGCCTAGGAGGCCTGTGTGGGTTTCCCAGGGCCACAGCAACGTATGTTGTAACGTATCACAAACCGGCTGTCTTAAGAGAACTTTATTCAAAGTTCATAGCTTCAAAGCTATGGAGCTTAGAAGTTCAAACTCAAAGTCAGCAGGCCATGCTGTGCTTCAAACCTGATGGGTAATCTTTCCTTGCCTTTTCCTACCTTCTGGTGCTTTTCCGGCAGTCTTGGCATTCTTGGGTTTTTAGATGCCTGGCAACAGTTTCTACCTTTGTTTTCCCTTAGCTGTCTTCTTACAAGGGCAGCAGTCATATAAACTTAGGCACCTACTATACTGCAAAATGACCTCATCACTTTTTAATTAATCAGATTTTTAACGACCCTATTTCAAAACAAGATTACATTCTGAGGTATTGGGTTTAGGAATTTGTTTGTGGGTTTTTTTTTGTTTGTTTGTTTGTTTTTTGAGAATACACAGGAGTAATTCAACCCACAAAAATGACAAAGCACTGATTTTTCCAAAATAGTTCCATTTTAGAACCAGTCTCTTAAGTGCAATGGGAATATTTGGCTGGTTCTTACTTCGGTGCCCATGAGCAGTTTTCTTCACATTCCCTGAACCTGTGAAACAAAGATACCTTTTCCTATACAGCTGGCACAGAAAATAATGGTGTGAAAGCACTTTGAACATCTCAGAGCCCTAGACTTGAACTTTGTAAAGTACAAATATCGTTGACCTTTCTGTCTCTATGTTGCTCACTGCCCCAGTACAGATACAATTGGAAATCACAATGATTGGGGCCATTTTTTATCCGTAAAAGCTTTGTCTCTAGGAGGTGTTTGATAAAAATGTGAAAATGTTTTGCAGAAACAAAAGATTGTTTACTAGATGGTGTAAGGTATCAGGAATCCAGGAGACTTAGTGCAAAATATAAGATGAAGCAAAATACTTTGATAAAAGGCCAATACTTCTTCCAAGACTCCACTTTCCATAGCAAATGGATTTATGTACCTGTGTCGTGAGGGTGAAGGTAAAAAAAAAGCCCTCCATACGTGACCTAAATTTGCTACAAAGAAGGGTTAATTTTTGGTTAGAATTTGGGATATTCTATGAGTTACTGTTTTCCACGAGGGTGAAAAAACATTCTATACATTCCTTTTGTTCTCACCATCCTAGGGAAGGTATGAAACACTGTACTAGGACATTTTGCTTTGCTACAATGATATACTTGAAGAAAGTAACTTTATATGTGAAGCTGTCACCTAGCTCACAGTTTTGGAGGGTCCAAGGCACAGCATTTGTATCAGCTCAGTTCTGGCAAAGGCCCATCCCAGCTGCCTTCACATCAGGCATCAGCACAAATGCATGGGACAGCTTATACTGTCAAACAGAAAGTCAGAGACTTGCCTTCAGTGGCCTAGAGATCATCCTCTGGCCTATGTCTCCTAAAGATCCATCTCCCAAATATTCTCCCACTTCTCAAAGGGAACAAAGACATTAATCACAGTGGGCTTGGGAGACACTGTGACTATACCTAGACTATACCACTATCACAGCTTGCTAGCCACTCGTGATCCCACAGACAACTCAGTTAGTAGGCAGAGAAGTCCACACTTGAGAGGTGGGGAAGAGTGATCAAGCTCATAAGCCTTTTATTCTGTCAACTATCTGCATTTGACTAACCAATAATGAAACCTAATGCACTGATCTCCATTTGGCCATATGCTGTCTGTATCTGTTCTCTCTGTCATGTAGACTGCTCTTAAGAGCAGGGATAAATATCAGCCTTGCTTCTTTTCTTTGCATCCTCCCCACATGCACCCACTTCCAAATCACAAAAATTGAGCTCAGTTTGTTTCCATAGGAATTTGTGCCCTATATTTCATGTGCAAAAAAAAATTAATCTCCAAAGCCCATTCAGGTGGTATTCTCAGCTGGGAACTTGGAGAGGTGATTGAGTCAGAAGGCTTCTGTACTTACTGCTAGACTAATCCATTCAGGTGTGATTAGATTGATGTGTGACCGAGGAAGTGGCTTTCGGCTTTCTTATAAGAGTGAACTCTCTCACTCATGCTTACTGTATCTCACTCAGCAAAGCTCTCTGCCGTGTTATCCAGCAAGAAGACACTTACCAGAGGTCCAGTGGATGCTGGTGCCATGCTTTTGCACTTTCTAGCTTACAGAATTGTGAAATGAAAATTATCATCTATCCTCTTTAAATTAGCAAGTCTGAAGTATTCAGTGATAACAGTAGCAAACTGCAAAAGCTGTGGAAGGAAAGCTCAAAATGACACTACCTAGGTCAATTAACAATAGATCACACCTTAAGAATAAGTTAATAGAAAACTGTATTTTGAGGTGACCAGGTAAAGGGTCTGCTGTGAGCCAAGCAAAAACTCTGGCATAGCAAGGCCATTCTACCTAGAAACGCAAAACTCACCAGCTGTCATTTTCAAGGTACACACCACCATGGACTCTTTTCTCACCAAGAATTTGAGATCAGGTTTGGCACAAAGATGCGGTGTGGCCTGGGTGAACAGTTCAGACTGGGGATAAGGCTGTGAGGAGGCTCTGCAGATTTTCTGCCTGAAGAATCTCCAGCCCCTCTGCTGGTCAGAGTGACCTAGTAAGGACAGCTTCAGTCACGGCTCTGGTGGCGGACCATGGAGAATGTGTGAAAGCACCAAAATACTCTAGGAACAGATGTGACACATTCGGGCCCCAACCTACACGGAAGGCAAGAGACAGACCTATAAATGAACACCTTTATTTTATCAATATAGAGGCAAGAAATACAATAGGATGGGATACATTTTGAAAAATGATAAAGATATGAGATGATCCCTAGGGGTGCTCCACTTGCCATACCTCTGGTAGATTCCTCCCCTTAGTCATTTCCTCCCACTAAAAGTTCTCTAGAATGAACCAGAAAATAAGGGAAATCTTCTACCAGAGCCTCTCTTCTGCTGGAGCTAGCCTGCTAGTCACGGGTGTTGTGTGGACGATGCTCTGATCAACTGTTGCTGAATCTGGCAGCGGAGGAAGGCATCACCACCTTCCCTTGTTCCTGTTAGCTGGGGGAAGTGTTCTCCTGTGGCCTGCCTCCCACACAGTGGTTCCCTCCTCACTTCCTCACTCCCACAGTATGAAGCAAATCTGTTGTCTGGGCAAGGCCATAAGCATGAGCTTTTTGTGAAAGGAGTGGGCACTGCCTTTGAACAAAGGAAATTCTTCTGTGTTTGGTGAATATTGGTCTAATTATCTTGGAAGTGTCTGAGGAAACCTGGGTCTTCCGTCTGTCTTAGTTACTCACTTTTCTTTTCTTAGACTCTTGGAATTGGTAAATTCAAAGAATTTCTTATCTTCCAGTAATAGAACCATTACAGCATTCTTCCAGTCATCTAAGATGATCCCAGAGTCACAGGGTTGTGAAGCAATTTTGGAACTGTTTTTGTTTCATTTTTCTCCACCTCACATTGCATTTGTTGCCTCTGTAAGAGGGAGTTTCTTTTTAATGTTTCACACTGCAGAGCCTACTCTGAAGAAATTTCTGGTACTTTAAGTGGTTAGAGGTGAAGGTTACGAATCCAGTTTCATGATAATGTACCTTGATTGCTAATATTAGCCAGAAACTGACCATAAACTGAATGATAGCAAATGACAAAATTAACCCCAACTCCAGTCCCTACTATTGTCACAACTGAGCCCTAATACCCACTCGAGACTGAATCTTAAGTGAAGTGTCAGGGAGAGCAGGAAGCACTGAAGTTATGTGGGTAGTTGTTCTATGTGTACCTAATTCAGTGCATCCCTATACTTCCCTGCAATGTCTTACAAAAACATTTCAAAGGAGTAGTGATAAAACTAATCATGCCAATCTGTGGGGGAAAATAATTGCCATCTTATTAGAAAGTGAAAAAAATACAGCATGAGAAAACTCTTCCAACATGAATGAAAACTCAAACAATTCAGAGGAAAAGCATAAGCATGAAAAGTGTTTCTTTCATAAGACGCTTTAGAAAAAGTTGTGTGCACAGTAAAATTCTAGGAAACATAATCTAGAATATGAAACATGAGTTCAATAAACAGCAGGTTGAGAATTTAATTTTGAGTCATACAATATCATTAATGTAGGCCTAAAACTCCCCAAAATGAAAATAGAGCAATGAGAAAACTTTAAATCCTGTAAAATCCTTCCTCATAAATAAGCAAGAGTGAAAAGTCATTATATTATTCTTGAAACTGTTAAATTTAGGCTTGGGAGTTCTGTGGAACTTAGAGATAATCTTTAATTCAGTGTGTGTCCTAGCCTTTCATTGTCACATGGAATGAAGTTAAAAATGCAAATTCTCTGGTTCTACGACAGCTGTACTGACTCTGAACTCTCTGGAGTGGGGATAAATGGCCTGTGTTGTAAGGGGCTCTCCAGACGATTCTGACAGGTGTTGATGGGCAAGTCACTGTTATTATGGAATATAATGTGTGCCATGTACCTTTAAAATCAGCAGATAAACCTAACATAAAGTGTATAAGCTATAGTGCAAAAGTTATCCATCACTCGTTTCTTTCTTTTTCTTTCTTTTTTTTTCTTTCTCTTTCTTTCTTTCTTTCTTTCTTTTTTTTTCTTTCTTTCTTTCTTTCTTTCTTTCTTTCTTTCTTTCTTTCTTTCTTTCTTTCTCTCTTTCTTTCAGGAGAATTATGTGTTCACTCAGATGTCCATGTCACTGTTGCAGGTGTTGTATATGCGATAATAAATGGTTCAACCAAAGAGCCATGACACAGTTATATAATACAGAAAAATTTAACAGCACAGCTATAACAACACAGAAAAAAATTAAATAAAGAACAAGAATAGGTGAAGAGCTGAATGCATAAAAAGATAGTATTTATAAATAAAGTATGACAGAACACATAAAGAATCTTCACTTTCAAAAGTAGACCACCAGGATTCTCAGATTGGACACCAACAAAATTCTACATTTAAGAAAGACACACTTAAGACTGAAAAGGCAAAAACAATAACAGCAGTAGTAGGAACAATACTATGGTTGTTACAAATTTACTAGGCAACTGGAAAGGAAAACAAGTGCAGGGAACAATATTTATTTCAGTGAAAGTACAACCCGGACCAAAATGGTGCATCTGGGATAAAGGAAAGGAGCACAGACCCCACTTGAGACAAACAGTACTGTCTAGATCTGATCATAAGGGCTTAATGGTGTGTCAGGTGGAACAGAGGCAGATGTATCCAGAGCTAAGAGTGGAGCAGCATAATTACATATGGTTTTTTTTTTTCGTTCCATTGTTAGTACAGATGATAATTTAAGTGCATATAAACCATCTTAAAATAGGCATTTATTTAAAAGGGAATTATAATTGATTTAGACAAGCTCTAGTTTTATGGGTTTTGCTGTTCAGAGTAAGGCTGAATATTCAAGAAAGTTAATTTTAAAAGTATCGATCAAATAATACTGCATGTCCCATGTCTCCTCTTGAATATAAGAGACAATCAGGTGTGAAAGTACATTTGTTTTAAAAACCTGAAGCTTAAGTAGTGCACAAGATAATTGGGCAACTGAAAGTACCACAGCAAGTGGAATTAAATCATTGTTCACCTCTCGGATCTTTAAGGCCATGGAACAAAATCTACCATTATTGCCTCAGAGTGCTAATTTTTTTAAGCCCATGAGAACCAAAGGGAGTCTGTACCTCACATTTTCTACTGCACTGCAACCCTTTTGTGGTTGTGGAGTAGCAATACATTGTCTTTTGTGATCACCTGAATAGTAACATACTAGTTCTCAGGAAACTCTATGGAACTGTGGGGGCAACTCAAGTTTAATGTTATTAAGCTATGAAGAATTCCTGATATCTTTATATCAGGCAATTCCCTGTCTTCTCAAAGATTCTCTTTTTCATACAACACAGCTCTGTCCCTCCTCCCCTGGACCATATGCTGTGCTATCACATAGCCCGCACACTATATTTTTCATTTGCTTTTTTTATTTTAAAAAGACAAAAAAAAAACAATAAAAATGATATAAGGATCCATAATAATAGGATAAGGAAGATTTAGCCTCAAATCCATATTAAAATATCTCAAGCAAAGCAGTATTGAACTTTGGGGAATTGTTCTAAGGAAGGACCACTGTCAGAGTTTGTTCATTACTACTTTTTTTCTCTGCCCCAAATTACCAGTTGGAAAAAAAAAATCATCAGTCACCACAAACATTAGCAGCAGATAATACACAGCATCTGACAGAAAGCCAGGATATTTCACAAATCTGAGTCAGACAAATCCAATAATTAGTAAAATGTAATATATTTTCATCCTAGAGATAGGCTGGAATGAGATACTCAAATAGGGAAACTAGAAAGCAGTTCCATATGGTTCCAAGACAGCCTGTCAAGGCTACCGGGGGAATGCAGATTCCCTAATGCTGTCCAGAAATTATTAATTCAGAGGATGCCGTGCCTACAAAAGCTAAACTCATCTTGAAAATGAGGCCATTGTGGTCAATTTCTTGTTAAGATTAAGTACAGGCTTGATCCTGGAAAACTTTTTCTTTCTCAATGCTGCTGCCAATTTTGGGACAAAGCCATGAAAATAATACTCATCAAGTCTTCATGCAGATGAATTGATCCAAAGCCAAGGCTTTGGCTGACCATATTGGATTATAAAAATTTTAAATGTTTAAATTAAGCATGACCGTATAAGAGGAAAAGTTAGCAAGAATTATTTCAGAAGTCCAGACAGATTCAAATTCTGCTTTTTGTACGATGACTAGAATTGTACATCGGGGACATTTAAGATGGTCTAAGGTCCAACTATCTCTTCATATAGCCTTGTGAAAAAGAATAAAAGGAGAAAAAGTGAAGATATAGTTAGTGGGAATAATTCTTAGATAAGTAAACAAATAATCTTGTTTAGTAAGATGGTATTCTAGAGACCTAAAGTGGTTTGTATAGACTTTAAACTTAACTTGCTACTAAATGAGGATGCTTTAACCTTCAATTACCCACAGTGTATGTTTCTTCTTGACTAACTCCCTTCCCTGTCTCAATTTCCTACTCATCTTCTGGGGTTAACCGAGATACATTCCAGGTAAAATGTCTGGCCCAAATACGGTTCTCAGAATTCACCTCTGAGAGTATCCAAACTAAGGAAATGGTGCGTGTGGTTGCAGGAGGAGATTCTCAAAATAAAATCTTGAAATGGGATCACTTTCAAAATAGGTGGCAGTGACATTCCCATGGCTAATCATGAGTGAGGCATCACTAAGCCGTAGTATGCTATCATATCAAGATAACTAAGACTCTTAACTATGATGATTTGAGTGATAGAAAACACATTGCCTTCCCGAATATCAACATCTTTTGAGAGCTATGAGGACAGCTTCTTGGGTAATGCTAAGCCATCAGCATCCTACAGGAGGAAAACGGGCACAGATCGGACAACTCAGAGCACTGCATTGCAGGAAAGCACAGGCCTTTGTGGCAGCATTGAAAGAGACTCTTCCCTCCTGTAAACCAAAGACAGATTACACTGACAATTACAACACTGGAGCTTAGTGTCTGATTTTTAAAGCAGCTGAGCTGCAAAGAAAGCTACTCCAAAGCCCCAAGGAGTCTCAGATGCTAATGTTAATATCCTGGTTGGGAAATGGTGGGACCTAAAATATAGGAGAAGAACGTCTTCACAGATGTTGTATCAGAACCTTAAACATTCCAAACCAGGAGTGTTCTACTCGTCCTTGGAACAGCATGGCAGCCTTTCATTTCCTGCAGAGACTGCAGGAGAAGTTGTCATTGAGTGAGAAGCTATAACAAAACTTGGTGATTTATGAACATCAGAACTTTGTAACTAACATCTCTTCAGACTACAAAGTCCACATTCAGGCACTGGCAGATTCCTTATCTGGTGAGGGCCCAATTTCTGTTTCTTAGTGGGCATCTGCTCATGTAGTATCAGAGCAAGGCATCTCTGAGGTTTTTTTTTATAGAGAACTAATCTCATTCATGACGATGCCACTCTCATGACTTAATCACCTCCCAAAGTCCCCCTCTTCTAAAAGCATCCATTGGTGAATAGATTTCAATTCATGTATCTAGTTAGAAACAAATATTCACACAATAAGTAGCTTCTAAGACAAGAGAAAAGACGTATCTTCTCATTTTGTAGTCCAGTAAGTAGGGTTCAGTTTTAATGAGGATTGCCTGGGAAACTCTTTCTCACTTATCAGAGACCTTCAGTAGAAGCTAGAAAACTATCTGGTAATGAACTCAGAGGATGTTGGATTGGTGGCCAGGGATTAATAGAAATTTGAATAAATCAGATTATTAATATAGGGAATGGTCCTGTGACTCACGTTTTAATGTCCTGGAGAGCCCTGCAGATGATCCTAGTATGTATTTGAGTTGGTTCCTTGGGATCTCAAAAGAAAGATGTCCTGCAGTACATGGGAAGGAAATAGATATAGAAAATCTTATTATTTTATTTTATTTTATTTTATTTTATTTTATTTTTTAAAAAAATTAACAGAAGAAGGGGACAAAGAGCCAAGAAATTTGAACAAGCTACAATATATTTGTTATCAAAACCCAGAGAATGAGCTCACTGTGCTCCTGAAGACGCCTGGAGGAGACTTTCCTGTTAAAAACACTAAGGAGTTAATTAGTGAGAGAGGTGCCAGCAAAACCTGAAGTTCAAGAGAAGTGTAAAAGAAAAATTAACTTGGTCAATACCAAGCTCTTGGAAACCACACACTAGATTTCATCTCTGAGTGTCTGAGTTTGGAGTTCTTTTTTCTTAGACACGTTTTCTGATGCTCAGTGTCCTTCCTCTTGAGTATGAGCCTTACGTTCTCACATCTGATTGTCTCCAGTCGCAGAGCCCCTTGTCTGATTTCTAACCAGCCCTTGCGTTGGCCAGTTCTTTTTTCAACCCCCTCCTAATTTCTCAGACACTGACTACCACCTTACTCTTCCATGGCAATAAATGCAGTGTCCAGCAGCTAATCTGCATCGCCCTGCTCCTCCTCACATTGACTGCTCCTCTCCTTGTAGTGCCAGTCTTTCGGGAATGGAGGGTCCTCTGCCTCCCAGGAATATCCTCTGGAATTCCATACTCAGAGTGAGCCTGACCTAATCTGTCCCTCTCTGGATAAGTGCACTTAAATCATTTCATCACTTCACTTAATTCCCAGTGCCTCTCTTGCTAACTCCAAGGCAGAGTAATGGCTTGCAGGAACACAATAGAGCACAAACAATTTGCTCCCTTAAAAGAATTTTTCAGCCAATCCCACTTGTGTCCCTTTCCTTCTCTAGCTTCTTTTCTGTTGCTGCCTCATTCTGGAGCACATCTTTCTCTATAGTATTGTTATGGTTTGTGTCTGAATGTCCCCCCAAGCCTCATGCAGTCATGAGGCGGGCTTTTAGAGTTTATGATTGATTCAAGGTCCAATGCTGGGATTATGGATATGAGTGCTACACCTGCCCTGGATAGTTTGCATACAATGTAAGGGAGGGGAAGAAGCTGCTTGCTGCCACTCCTCCCTTGTGATCTTGCTGCTTTTTGCTGTCTTCTATCACCATGAATTGTTGCCTTCTGCCATGTGCCACCCTGCCTTGAAGCCAGTCAAGTATGGACTGAAACCTCCACAAATTGTGAGCAAAATAAACTTTTCCTTCTTTAATTCTGTGTATCAGGTATTTTGTCTCAGCAATGAGAGAAAAGTAACTAAGACAAGGGTCCTAAGAAAGGAGAAAACTAGAAAACTGAAAGAAGCCAGAAAAATGCATATTAAAAATGAGATTCAAATAAACCAAAAGAGTGAAATCAATTGGTATGGACAGGATTTAGAATCGTGTGTAAGGTGGCAGTCAGACCTTGAGGAAGTTTTGTTGCATGTAACACAGTAGTGAAGAGATAGGAAGGGCAAGTGGCTTTTGAAGAATTTTTCTGTGAATGATAAATGTGCTCTCCCTTTGGCTAGTCTACCAGTGAGTAATAGATTGCACTGGCCATTATTTTGGCAACAGAACTTTTAAGAATTATTGCAGCATCATGATAAGGGAACCATGAGAAAGGCTGGCCTCTATGTGTATTATAGAAACATAGCTGAATCCTGAGGCCACTGATCTCAGGAGGGGGCTTCCCCCTGCTATGCACTTGTGGGCCCCGAAGGACAGGCAAAAGAGCTTTTGTGACATAACAGATAAGAAAAATAGAGAATTCCTGGAGAGACTGAAAGAGAGCCATCTACTTACCATAGCATAGGGAGAGAAGGGGAGGGGAAATCTAAGCGGAGAGGAAATAACAATTTATGCCTTATGAAGTGGTTAATGTGATTAGCTTTTTGGTATGTGTGCATGGAGGGCAGAGCAGCTGGAGGCAGCTTTTTGATCTCTGGCTGCCTGAGTGGAGGATTGCACCAGTGGGTGGAGACAGCTCTCAGATCTTCAGCTCTGGCTCTGGGCACGGAGCCTGGCCCTTTGAAGTGTTTCCCTATCCACCTTTGCTGTGAGCAGACAGTGAAGAAGGAGGCCATGTCCCTAGGGCAGGTTCAGAGGCCTTGAAGTTTCCCCAGTTTTAGACAGTTGACAAAGATGACCATGGGCAAAGCAGTTCCAGCTCCATTTCAACAACTCTGCAGCATACCCTTGCTCTGTCCCCATTTCTGGTGAATAAAAAGCATATTGCTTTGCTTTTCCTGATCACTGCTCTTACATAGAACCTTAATCAACCTAATTTCTGCTCTATGTTATAGCTTTCATCCTTCTCCATCAAACCTGTCCTGAACCAGTTTCACAAGAGGCTTGGTAAGGATAGACCAGGCTTACAGTAACAGTATTTAACACTTTGGAGGACAACTTGATATTGAGTTCTCTTTTACAGCTTTGACTCTTTACCTTCACCTTTTCTAAGAGTCACAGTAATACTGTCACAAGACTGATAGTGTTATTTGTTCAAACGCCTGTAGGAAGACAGTTGATTCCTATACTAAACATAAGACTGATATGATAGCAAGGAATTATTTAATAATTCAGTTTTCATCAGGTGCCCTAGGAAGAAGAGACATGGCTTTTGATGGAAGAGGAAGATCCCAAAAATTATCATTAACTGTTTTAAGTTGTTTTTCTCTCTGGTTGATTTTTGTTTTGTTTTGTTTTTGCACTTATGGAAAAAAACCCTTCTAATGTCATGTTTTCTAATCGAAGTTCATGTACCATCTTTTCTGAAACAATTAAAATATTCATTTTATCTTTGAAAAAAAAAAGATACTGGCTTCTCCTCTTCTGAATCTACTTCTCCTTTCTTTGGTGGTTCCAGTTGGGCTGGTCAGCACAAAGTGTTCCTTTATTACAAAGCCATATAAAAACCAGAGATTATCAACAAATAAAAATGTTAGAGCACTTGTTTTGTAGTAATGTTCCAGAAACTTTGCAAATATTAACTCATTGCATCCTCATGACAACCTGTAATATAAATTTTATTATCTCTAGTTTGTAAGTAAAGCCTGAAATGTAAAGAACAGCTACTAGGAATATTAGAATTAAGAGGAAGAAAGGCTGATCACCCAGAATCTCTGTTAATAGTTTTACAACTAATGCATTGTTACCTGCCCTGTGCTCAGACTCTGCTGTTTTCTAACTGAGATCTACCACAAGAATCTCACCTCTACCATTTTCTTTTTGATATATTTTGGGTTCTAACTTTCTTTGATTTTGTTGCTCCACATAATTATTTCATCTTCTCTCTATGTTTCTGGAAGTTGTTAACATTCTACAGTGCTAATGATGACCCTGTTTCCAAATACTGTTACAGATTTCTTTTCTTTCAATCCTGTGTATTTTCTCTCATTTGATGAAATTTTGAATAAGAAGATTGGTTTATGTTCTCAGCCAGCTCTCTTGAATGAACTCAATCTTATCTTGGAAATATGAGGAAATAAGTCAAGAAAGACCCTGTCATGTAGTTACCTCAGTAAATATTACAGACTGAATGAAAGTCTATGGTTGTACACTACCGCTGCACACACATGAAAACTTTTAGTCTAAGTCTTTATCTACCCTCTCAAATGCATCAGGCCCCTATCTCATATTTTTCTCCAAATATTAACTTCTAAAATAAAGTGGAAGTTTCCTTACTTAGCTAAAACATCTTTAGTTTATTTAATCTACAGGACTTCTCCCATTAAGAGTGCATGAATTTTGTTTTATTTTTTAAAGAGAAAAGAACAAAACCAAAATAACAAATATGAAGACATAAACAAAACAACATAAAAACAATAGAGAATTTCAAAATAAGGTGATAGGAAATTAACAGTGGTCATTGTATTACATATTGTTATCTTCAAAATGCTTACGAGTGCATGAATTATAGATAAAATAATAAAACAACTTGCTTATCAACACTCAGAGATAATTTTTGTAACATTTTAATGTATCTATTATTCAAGTCTTTTTTATGTATTGATATGCATAATTATTTTAGGAAAATTTTCAAGCAATATTTAGTTTGTTTTTAAACCTGATTTCTAAAAACATTCAACCACATATTATGAAGTTTTTCCATACATTATATGAACCTTTTAAACATCACTTTTGATTACTTCATGGTTTTATATTGTGGAGATTTAATAAAATTTTAACCAATTATTGGGTCTAGTGAATGAGAACTTTAAAATATCAGTTTTGTCTGAGCCCAACATGAAGGGTATCAGGTACCAAAGTGGATTGTGAAGTAAGCAATCCTTTAAGAGTGTCAAAGGTGGCATATAAAGTCATTAAATACTCTTGAAGCCTTTCCCTACATCAAGAATAAACAAGGCTCAGAAATAACTCCTGGAATGATTTCTTCAGGCAATCATTGGGCACCCATCCCAAAGAGTGATGGGTTCCATGGGACCATCTAGAGTGCCTTACTTCTTTTCATGTAACAAGGAGATCAGAGCAGAACTAACACCCACCAACAACTTTTAAATTCAGAGATCAGTTGGCTAGAGGCATGAACACAGGAGAAACGGCTGTGTTGCAAGGGTAATATTCTAGTGGGTCAGGACAAACAATCACAGAGTATACAAGCTAGACCCAAGAGAACTGGTGGTAGCTTAGAACATTTCAAAACCAACCTCAAGGTCACTAAGCACCCAGAAAAGACAGTCTAGCTCAGGGATTAGACAGATAAAAGTGTACCAGTGCACCATCAAAAGTACAGATGAACTTCTTCAATAACCACTGCTAGGAATTTAGGAATGTACTGAAGAGAAAATAGAAACTTAAACATCTTCCAAGCTCAATCAGTGCCAATTAGTATTTCAGTAATACCAATATATTAAGAATTTTCCAGTCCCGTTTGTTTTCTTCTTGATATTGCTTTAACTCCAGTAAGGCAGAAGTCATACTGGCAAGAAAAAAGGAGAAAAAAACATGCTGGCCTTCTTCCCCAGTTTTCTAGTTACATGGAGGCCCAGGTGAATGCGGAGAGAATTTAACTTCAAAACAAATTAAAATTTGGATTATAACATAAAACAGCACATTATTTTTGCTGTCTTGAAATTCTCTTTTGACTTAAAATACCACAGAACTTTTTTTTTTTTTTTGGTTTTTTCTCCGGTACCGGGAACCGAACTCACAACCTTGCGCTTGCCAGGCAGGCGCTTTGCCGCTGAGCTAAATCCCCAGCCCCTTTTTTTTTGTTTTTGTTTTTGTTTTTGTTTTTGTTTTTCTCCCGTACCGGGAACCGAACTCACGACCTTGCGCTTGCCAGGCAGGCGCTTTTGCCGCTGAGCTAAATCCCCAGTCCCACCACAGAACTTTTTAACACCAGTGTGAAACAAATTCCCATGTGAATTTCTAATGTCTCAAAGCAAGAATGAAGCAAATTTATTTTAAATAGTGTGAGACAAAAATTAAAGTATTTTGTGGCTATATTTAATGAATCACATGACTTTATTACAATAGGTAGACTATTTTCTCTATTAAAAACAATCTGTCAAATTCTTAGTATAAAATCCATAATACAATTCTTAAGTTGAATTTCTTAAAGTATACTCTCTGAGCCAAGCAGTGTGCTATACTTGAAAGTTTTAAATAAGGAGAACCAAATTATCTTTATAATATCCAATGTCAGTTTGTTTTTCCACCAGAAATATATGGGTAATGAGCTGTTTTATTTTCAGAATGCTCATTGATATATTTTTTGAGTTACTATTTTTGGAGTTGATATTATTGAATATTTATTTTAGCTCCAATTTTTTAGTTGCTAATGAAATCTAGTTAATCAGATAGTGTAAAGCTTCTCTTTGGAACTGTCTAATTCTGCTCATTTTCCTAGTAAGTGTTCTCTTCATTTTTAATGATTTGTAATGGTTTTCTCTGTATTAAACTAACTGGCAAGGCAAAGGATCAGAGAGGAAGTCTTACCCGGCATCCTGCGGGTCTGACTTCACTGAATGCTATGACCTCAAAGTGGATCCATTTTCCTACAAATAACTCAAGTTTATCTTCCTTTATGCCAAAGTAGTACACTATTGCATGTAAATACCATATTTTCTTTGTTTATTCATCTGTTGATGGACATATAGTTGTTTGTCTATATTAACGTCTCATATTTTATTTACATTTAAATATTTTATTTATCTCTATTATAGTATGAGTTAAAGTTTATTTTTCAAATTTTATTTATGTTTACATTAAAAAAGCAAAAATAAGGTTGCTATCTAAAAACAATGCCTTGAATGGCCTTTTGGAAACAAATTTGAAAGATACCAAAATTCTCATGTAGACCTCACTCAATTTCTGAGTTATATTCTTTTTTGGGGGGAGAGGGTTGGCATATCAGGAATCAAACACTTATCAGATAGACACTGCATTTCTGAGCTTAATCCCCCACCCTCTGAGTTGTAGTCTTTTTCTTGAACTATTTCTAAATAAACATTGAGGTTACATTTATGTATTTCCTTTTTTTCTTTTTTTTTTTTTTAGTCACTTACTAACAGCTCCTGGCTTCACAACCACTTTATAAAAACTGATTCTTAGCAGTCTTCTCTGTTTCTTCCAGTAGTTCTAGAAACCCCAAGTAGGTATCACGTATGCATCCAGTCACCAGATGGCACTGAGGCACCTGCTCTTTTTTCCTCCATCTTTCCTGTCTCTCATATGTATAGTTTCCCATTCTGCAATGCCATTTAGAGAAGCAACAGGGTGTTATGGTTTGTATCTAGATGTCCCCTGCAAAGCCTCATGCAGTCATAGGGCAAGCTTCTAGAGTTTATGATTGATTCATGGTCCAATACTGGAATTATGGATGTGAGTGCTACACCTGCCCTGGGGTGGGTAGTTTGCATACAATATAAGGGAGTGAAAGAGGCTGCTTGTCTCTGCTCCTCCCTTTTGCTCTGTTTGTTCTTTTGCTATCTTCCACCACCATCAACTGTTGCCCTCTGCCATGTGCCACTCTGCCTTGGAGCCAGCCAAGTATAGATTGAAACCTCCACAAACTTAATCTAAATAAATCTTTCCTTCCTTAATTCTGAGCATAAGGTATTTTGTCTCAGCAATGAGAGAAAGATAACCAATACAGAATTTGGTACCAGGAGTGGGGTTGTTGCTGTGGTTCAAGAGCCTTTGGAAATGGCTTGTGAAAATGTTTGGAAAAGTTCAGAGATGTCACCTCAAAAAGCAGAGCTTGAATGCCTTTGGCTGTTCTGTGTGGGATATTCTGGTCAGAGCTCAAAAGAGAAGGCTAATAGAAATCCTGCCTGTAAAGACCAGGCTTGGGAGGTTTCTTCTGGAAAGAAGGATTGCATTGGGTGCTGGACTCTAGACAATGTATATTATACCTTGGTAGAAAGTTTTCCTGCATGTTTCTCATGCCAAAGACTTTGCCAAAGTCTAAGATTAAGGGAGGTGGAATAATTAATCTGGCAGAGGAAACTTCAAGGCAGTTGAACATTGAGGCAATGGCATGGTTATTATTGGGGGATTTTAGGCAGATTTTTGTTGAGAATCAAGAAAAAAGAGCCCAGGAGGATGATTTAAAATGTTATGATTTTGGCCAGACAGGAAGCTCCAGTAAAGCTGTGGACTGCAAAGACAGAGCTGAGGAGATCTACATTGCTGAGAAGAAAGAAGACAATAAAAAAGATGGCCTAAGGACATCACTAGGAGCAGTAAGTCTCCACCCTTTACAGCTTCAAACCTGCAAAGATGAAGGACTTTGCTTTAGAAGAAAGCCACAGAGTGCCATGATCCAGAATGGTAGCAATGGCCACACCAGGTTTCAGAACGGCACCTTCATAGAAAATTTGTTCTTCAGAATTGGATTCAGAGTGTCCAGTGATCCAGGCTCTTGCACCGTATGGCCAAGAGAGAGGAAAGCTTGGCTACTGCTCCAGGTGGCAGCAGACCTTGGCATCATCTACATGGCGCTGGTTTTAGGCACATTCAGAGTGCAAGAGTTCTGATGTTAGGAGGGCTTGTACTTTGATTTCAAAAGGCCTGGGATGCTGGGCAGTGTGCCCCTTAGAGGGCAGTGTGTGAAACTATGAGTGTGAGACCTAAAGTGCAGTGGAGACTACAGAAGTTTGGAAAATCCAGAAATGTGGATTGTCATTTTTTTTTTTTGTATAGGGGCTCACAGCTAAGTTTGCCTCACAGATCAGAGGAGACTTGAGACTTGGACTTTTCAGCAATGCTGAAACTGTTAGGATTTTGGAAACTTTTAGAGATGGGCTAAACTGTCTTTTGCATAAAGAGATGTACATGAGTCTTTGGGAGGACAGGGATGGAATGTTATGGTTTGTATCTGGATGTCCCCCTCAAAGCCTCATGAAGTTATCAGGCAGACTTTTAGAATTTATGATTAAGTCATGGTCCAATATTGGAATTATGGATGTGAGTGCTACACATGCCATGGGGTAGGTAGTTTGCATACAGTGTAAGGGAGAGAAAGAGGCTGCTTGCCACTGCTTCTCCCCTTTTGCTCTTTCTGCTTTGCTATCTTTCACCACCATGAACAATTGCCCTATGCATGTGCCACTCTGCCTTGCAGCCAGCTAAGTATGGACTGAAAGCTCCACAAACTGTAAGCTAAACAAACCTTTCCTTCCTTAATTCTGGGTGTCAGATATTTTGTCTCAGCAAGGAGAAAAAAGTAACCAAGACAGAGGGTAGCTGTTGCTTATCATGAATCAGTGAGGATGAGATTTGTGCATGCTCACCAAGCTTCCATTTCTGGAGTGCCCAGCAGAATAGCATTCATTAGCATACTCTCTAGTGCCCAACCATTATTCCATGGGCTCTACCATCTTAGTGTGTTTTTGATTCCCAGCATTGCAACTGCAGATTTATCTGCAATAGGCCAGGAGTACCCAACAAATTATCATCCTTGAAAGCAGCTGCCTACTAATGATCATTAGGTGTTGGTGTGTAAATATTCCAACCCTCCACTGATGGGTTAAGTTTTCCCAGATTTCCTTTGAGAGATTCAGCTACCAGGACTTAGTCTGACAGCCAGGTTAAGACTTTACCTATTAAGAAAAAATTATCTATTTTTGGCTGCTTCTCCTATCGTGTATCATTTCCCACTCCTTGGTTGTTACCTCTGGAGCCTCCCAAATAAACTTTTGTCTCAGAGTTTGTTTTGAGAGGAGCCTAAATTACTGTGGTTCTGAATGAATTGAGGGAAGAGGTGTCTCTTTTTAGGGAAAATGTAATTTCTAAAATTATTTTTCTACTAATATCATCATGTTATTATTTTAAAGGCAGCTATATTGCATCTTTGGTCTATATCAAGGTGTAATTTATTGTCTAGCATGTGCTCATTCCATCCCTGAAGGGACGTAAAATCAAATTTTATATACCCAACAATAATTTATTAAGCTCCTTTTGTATCTCAAGCACTGCTGATCCAACAGTAAACAAATAAGATTTTAAAAATCCTTGCTAACAGGTAATTTATATTCAGCAGGTAGAGCAGACAACCAACAGGATAGTAAAGGAAAGGCATAGCAAGCTAGCAAAGAAAGAAGTATAAAAGTAGAAACAGCAGCATCAAGAGTACAACGTAGGTTTAAGATTAGACAGAAGCTCAAACATGATGAAGATTTAATGGAGATGAAGGTGTGAGCCACGCAGGTACTGTATCTGGGAAAAGCATTCTAAGAAAAAGGAATAGAATTTGCAAATCCACTGAAATTAGAATGTGCAAGGAACTATACTGCTGAAGTCTAAATGTTTATTGAAATGAACAATTAATACCTGATTTTTTTCTTTTTGACCAATTTTGCATGCTTGTATCTGGTAATCTGAACAACTAATTTGAAAAGAACGATATGCAATGTAACAAGCATGAAACCCTGAATCATTTCTAATAGAATTTTTGTGTTTATTTTTTATTCCCTTTAATGGTTTGCTCAATCTTGCATTCTCACATCTGGTAATCTGAGCAACTTCATTGAAGATAACAATATGTGATATAACAGCCACTGCTAATTCCTATCATTTTGTTCTGAAGCCCGGTATCATTTTTACTGTTTTTGCTTTGCTTTGTTTTTGTCTACGTTGTTGGTATTTTGCTGTTGATCTTTTCTTACTACTCCCTGTCAAATAAAAAAAATATGTGCAAGGATGTGCTAACAAAAAGATAAGGCCTGAGAAGTGAAGACCATTGAGATGAGCACTGGAGAACAAGTGGAAAGGGGTCCTACATTTAGTTTCAGATAGCTTATTGTGGTAATTGCTATATTTAAGTAAATCCTCTGCATCTTCTCTTATGTATTTGTTTGTACATTTATTTGTATGTTGTGGTATCTGAGTCAAGCTAAAATATCTTTGAACTGTTACAGTTTTCTGGACCTTTTCTTATTTTTCTAGTGGTTTTCCCCTCATATTTTTGTGCAATTTTATTGGCACACAAAATAAATGATATTATCATTTCATTGTAGATCATACCCTTTAGCAATAAAAGAATCCTTTTATGTGATGGTTCCCATCTGTGCTGTATTTACCTGTCAAGAAAAGTATGTGTTGGATGAGAAATTCTGTTTGTTTTTACTTTTTCCCTTCTTGTATCACAAGCCAAGTCCATACACTCCCCATCTGAGTCAGCACATTCACATGCACACCTGTACACATGCACACACAGTTTGTTATTTTACACAACTCGAGTCAGACCCATTCACCTAGTTTGAAAGTGAATCTTCCAGTCTTAGACAGAGTCACGGTAGAACTGACTCAGTAACAAACAGAGAAGATGGCTTATCCTTCTAAAACCTCAGGTCATTGGATGATACTTGAAAGTAAAGTCATCTTCCCATCTGTTAAAGCAGCAGCAGCCCTAAGAGATGTCAAGAAACTTAAAGGAAATTGTGTTTAATGGATCATTTCTCTTTTATTAAAACATATTGGTCTTTTTTATCTTTCTGAGTATATGGTTTCTTCTGGCTCGCTTCCGTGAATTCATGCAGTTGAATGAAACTCCGTTTCATTGTGCTTATTAAAAGCCCATTTCCAATACAAATCCCATGTGAACTCTCTCCCCAGGGACAGAAACCATGTGGCAGTTGTGTCAGGAGATCGGAACATGGTCAGAGGACTCCTGGGCATCTCTTTGCTTTTGAATTTCTCAAGTAGATAGAAATTATTTTACTCTATTCAATTTTACAAAGTCTGTATGACAGAGATGTAACCACTCTCATTTTGCATAATAAAAAATTGAGGTTTTAAGATGCTCAATTTAAGCCTGCTAGAGGCTGATCTAGAACTCAAGTTTATAAAGAGTGGTCAAAATATATGGTGAATTTTAAATTTTTTTTAAAAAATGATAGTAAAAGACATTGTGATTAATCCCTCTCAGAATACTCTTCCTCTCTTCAGACTCACTTATCCCATTATTCATTCTCACCACTTTCTGATTCAATTCTTGAAGTCTTCTTCAGTGATCATGTTTATAAGATGTGATTTAAAAAACTATCATGAATGCCGCAGCTTTGTGTCATCCAACAGAAAGGCAGAATCTTAAAATATAATATATCTTCATCCATTTGACCAGGCACTGTACAACTTCTGGCTCTTTTACCATGAAAAGTAAATGCTTTGAATGCATTTAAAACATCAGTGCAGGCACAGTTGCACCACTAAAGACATTCGTGAAAGAAGACTTCCAGAAGTGCTTCAGAAAGTGGCAAGGACAATGGGATAAGTGTGTTCAAAGTGAGGGGAAATATTCTGAAAATTAATGGCATGTGTCTTTTACTGTGATATTTTTTAAAATTTTGAACCATTTACATTTTCTGATTACACACTGTATGTGTATTTGATCCCAAAACTCATACTCCCAGAGGATATTTTTAATAATAGATAGGAAAATGGCAGATGGAACTATCTTCAGTAAGTAGCTACATACCCTCGATTTGGAGGTTTTCATTAACTCAATTTAACTTTATTTACTTCACAACTGTTTCCTATCTCCATTTCAGCAAAGAATATCCCTGGATTTGGAATTAAAAGATCAGTTTCTATGATCTATAGGCTCTGTGATTTAAGTATTTTACCTAATCTTCTGTTTCTTCTACAAAGGGAGTTTTGTTCCAATCTATATTTTTAAACTGTGCTCTAGAGGCTAAACAAGAATGAGGAACAGCTTAAAACTGTTTGCTCTGGACAATTGTTCCTTTTTGGTTCATTTGTTAAAACCTCTCTACATAACATTTCATTTTGAAATACACATTCATCTTGTACAGCACACATAGACATAGTGAAGAATGGAGGAAGGATGACTTTATAGGAAGTGTGTGGAAAATTAAGGTCATTGTGGAACCAAGACACCGCCATCTGTACCACCTGCTTTGCTGTACAGCCCAGACTGCACGGCGGCTGACATGGACAGGGAAATTGGCCATACAGAGGGAAAGTTTATAGGAGCTGGTGAGAATGAGGAATGAAAATATGTCCTAAGCCTCAGCTCAGGGACAGTACAGCCCGTCTTCAGTCAGGTCCAAAGTGAGTTAGGTAAACCTAACTTAGTTCTTATCTGTAGTAATGAGAAGGGCTTGGAAAGAAGGGATGGGCATTTTAGAAGTCTGTGCTATTTTAAAAGGTTGTACTACTTAAGAAATAAAAATGATAATAGGGGCAGCAAAAACATACTTCAGGCCAGTAATACAGAGGGTCTACATTTGCCTGAAAACCCAAAATAATGCTCCCAAGCCCACTGTGAAAAAAAGTATAATTCTCAGAAATCATGAAAGTATATTACATCATTATATTAACTACGCAAATTGAGAGGGGTAAGTTGGAATTGCAATTGTTCGAGACACTGTGAAGTCATGATTTTTCTGTTTAAATAGAAAATAGACATCCAGAAAGATTTCTAGCTCTCTCATTGAGAAGATGTCCTTACCCCCTGGGTGATGGCCTGTATTAACTTATTTCCTCATTCTTGCAGTACTGGCTTAGTTTTCCAAGTTGAAGCCATAGGACAGTGTGTCATGAAAGAGAAGAGAAAAAAACAGGTCTGGAAGAGTGGACATAATTCCATAGCATGGTCTATGGAATGTGTTTGAGAGGGAGAATTGGAGACCTTCTGCAGGGAATTTGCAGAGAAAGTTCGTTGGTCAACCTCATGCTGTCACAATGAGGCTAGACGACAGGCAGGCAGAGTGGCTGAGGGAGAGAGAGGGCAGATGATCAGGTATAGAGAGATGTGACAGATGCATTCACACATTTGCTGCGGACCCATAACCTCAGTGTTTTTATCATTATAATTTTGAATAACATAATTTTGGATCACTTACTCTGGGTACTTGTTTACTTTTCCCAAGTTTTATAAGAGCCCTTTCCCAGCTCCCTGGGGAATCCACTGCAAATATTCATTATGCAGCTTTCTGAAGAGATACTGAAGTACCTGGGGCTCTCTGCCCCAGTACAGACAGGCAGAATTTAGACAGCAAGAGAGAATCGAATGATACTTTTTCATCCAACAGGTGTGCAGATGAATAAGAGGGGAAAATCCAACAGCAGTCCCTGAAGATAATGCTCTGTGCTCTCCAGTAAGCTAACTGGAATCTTTGCAAGTAAACTGGAAAAACCTCCCCATTTAGCTTTCAGTCGCTCGCTCAACATCCGGGTAATTATCACCGATATAAAGGGACAAGATATAACACACACAAGCCCCTATAATAGAAGAGGGAACAGCAGGGAGATTTGGAGGTTGGCAATAGGAAAACAGTCCTGACTATTATAATCATGTGTAGTAAAACTGACTCTATTAAGCCAAAGGACTGCTTGAGGGCCATTGCAGGCCCTTATTTTTTATTTTGTAGCTTATAAATTAAGTTCAATGGGGCTCTGGGGCACATCCCTGGCTTAGAGCCATAGTTCAGGTGGAGTCCCTCTTCCTGATATGTACAAATGTGCAAGATTTATAGGAAGAATGAAATGTACTTCTTCAGTGTTTCTAGGAAACCCTATTTTGTTTCATTTAAGAACTTCTGTAAATACACTTCCCAGAACATCTCCTTGAATTGCAGTGAAGTTTCATCCTCAACTTGTTAGGAGTAAGAACGCTCAAGGTTGTTGTCTCCACCAGCTCTTCTCCATCTCCAAAACATATTTAGTCTTGGTCAAAATGTGGCATTAATATTTGCATAATATGTGTGTGTCCTTCTTTCCTGTATTAAAATTGTCTTTTATAATTGTGGGTTATAGGATGCTAACAGTCAGTCTTTCAGAAACATTTTCTTTTTCCCTCCGACCACTAGTTTGCTAAGCAATTAAAAAATGTTCCCTGCTACTTACATCACAAATGAGAAACTGTGGTTGTTCTCTTCCTTTTCATATACCCATAATTATCTATTTCCTCTGAAAAGATCTACATTCCTACACTAACAAACGGCTTTTGGATTTCTATCCAGGACTCTTTTCTTTTATGCACTGTAGAAGCCAAAAAGATTATGTACTGCTTAGAGGGTTGGGAAGCTACTTAGGAGCTGAAATCTTAGCTAGAAGACATAAGAGAACATGGTAGTCTCTCCAGTTACAGCCCAGCATTGCCTATGCTCTCCCAAAATAACTGGATATTTCTGCAAGCTAAATAACAAACAAATAAATAAAATATCCAAGTCTGTTGTTTTAAAGATGGTTGGGAAAACAAATATCACTGGACTAGAAGATCCAGGTCCCACTCTTAATATTCCTGTATTTAAATTCTTGAGTAATAAAGATTGGAAACCTGTAAAATAGATTGATGATTACATGGACATTTAATATTTGGATTATCCATCTTTCTTTCTTTGACCTTCAGTTGTTTTTTTGCAGATCTTTAACTTCTAAAACACCTCAGACCCTTGTTTCCACCAAAGCACAATGTGGCAATAGTACCCAAAAGAATTAATATACTTGAGTGCCTGGGTACTCAGGCACTGGGTACACTAGTCCCATTCCCATCCCAACAGGGGAAGCCTGTAAGCAAAGACAGATTGGTACTTGACTGTGAAAACTTGTTGGAAATCACTCTGAGACTCCACTTAATATTCTAAAGCTTCCCTGCTGGCTCAAGGGAAAGCTACTTTCTTATAACTTAGGAGATCTGCTCCTGGTCCAGCTCCTTTTCTTTGTCCTATTCCCCAACATCCTTTGGGTTTCCATCAGTAGAACAGAATGAGCACACAAATCTTCATCACAGGGTGTGTTTCCTGGAAAAGGAGCTAAAAGGAAAACAATTTCTCCAATATATAAGCAGTCTAAGAGGGTCTGTCAGTCAGATGCTCCAGTGAGACTCTCTTTCCTGGGAATTGTATCTTGATTGTATCTCACCACATGAAGCTGGTTCCCATGGTGGAGATCTGAAGAGACTAGTCACTCTACTCACAGATTGCCTACCATTCCATGGGTTTCATTTTCAGTTTCCATTATGTTTGTGAGCTGGCCTTGTTACTTGTAACAACTTAAGTTTTCATTGTATTATCCAGATTTGCTTATGGTTACACAATCCTCACATGGAAATAGGATGGAATAATGAGAAACTATTTGTTTCAACTATGAGAACTGCTCTGAAGCCGTCTTTCATTATTACCTATGCATTTCCTCCCCATGCTGTTTTGACATACGCTGCCCTGCTTCTGTGACATGACTGATGAATATCACTTGAGTACTTCCTGGTTTTACTTGTGCATTTCATGCTTTTGTAGTTGACAGCTGAACTTGCTGAAACGATGCAAGAAAACAGTGCACATTCTGTGGGTGTTTTTGTTATGATGCCAGTATTAGTATCTCCTGTAGGAACAATACAGTACTGCTGACATGTGCACTTTCTATTTAATATCTTCTGGACTACTTTCCAGGAGCATATTGGTTCTTGCACTAGAGGTAACAGATGCAATTTCCTAGCCACATACACAGGAAATCACAAGGAGATAATCTCTCAAATTTCCACTAATATTTCCAATAATTCAGCCCAATGTCCTACCTTGCAAACTTTAAGTGTAGTTCACAGTGGGATTTTTCAATGAAAATACAGATGATAATAACTTTTACCTTTCATACTGCTTTGTGGTTTACCCCTCATTTTTAGGTTGATCCTCAAGAAACATTTACGAATGAGCTCCAGTGGAGATGAGAAAATGAAAACTTTTTCAATAAGAAAAATTGGATCCAGCAAGCTTATAGCACTTGAAATGCCTGCAATTATTAAGCAGTGCTGTATTTTTCTTTTCAGCCTCTTCTGAATTTACGATCTGTTTAGGTTATCTTTCTCTGCATAATAAATCATCCCAAACTTCATACCTAAAGCTACTATATTAGTATATGTCTCAGTTCTGTGCCATCACAGCTCAGTTTGGTGGACCTCAAAGTCTTTCATGCGTTTGCTCTGTAATCACAGTAGCTGGAATTGCATGAAGATTCCAAGGTTGTTTCTACTCGCATATTCCTGGCATCTGGGCTGGTATAAAAGTCTCTCTCTCTCTCTCTCTCTCTCTCTCTCTCTCTCTCTCTCTCTCCCCACCTTCTCTCTTTTTTCCCTCACCCCTCCATCCTCTTAGTTTTTATGTAGCTACACTGTTTCCTCAAACTGTGATAGTTTTAGGCTACAAGCGCTAATATTCCAAAGAAGAAAAAGCAGACATAGAAAATTTTAGTTTCTTATACCTGAGCCCCTGGTATATATTAGAAGACTTCCATTGTGTTGAATTTTGATTTGTCAAAGCATTTTCAAGTCAGCCTGACAGTACATAAAGGATGAAACATTATGATCCCACCTTACGGTAGGATGTATTGTCTTTCTTAATCAGCCATATAATTTTAAGCTCTGTGCATAGAATTTCAACTCAGTCAACATTTTCCTAAGAACATGGAAGAGTTGAACATGAGCTGACAAATTTCTGAGAATTGAAATAGAGAAAGGTATTTTAGTTATTTGGGAATACTTTTCCTCACTGTAGGCTATATACTTTTTTGTATTGACATATTAAGAAGCCAGTTAATAGATGCATTTTTGTGTGCTCATTAATTTTGGGGTGTGGACTAGAAATTGCTTGTCTTTAGTGTCAGAAACAGTAAAGACTTTCTTTCTGAATCAGAAATATGGGCAAAATTATATTTTCTCAGAATGGCAATTAACATCTGCAAATTCAAGGGAATTGGGTTTTTTCCAAATTGGGTTTCTACCTCTCAGGATTCTGTCATTATTGTCTTTGTGATCCAAGAGGGTAGACAAAATTCTTCCTCCCCAGTCTCACAGAACTAAGCGGGGCAGGATGAAGTCTGACAGAGCCAGGAAAAACAAGGAAGTTGTTTTCTCTCACAATGTTCCTTGGGCGTTATTTTATTTTGTTTTGCTTCATTCCTCTGAGGCAGCTAGCATAATTTCCATAAGGTAAATATAGATTTAATGACGAAGATGACAAGAGATGTGGGTGTTTGTTAATAGGAATGGAAATCATATTCTCTCTCTAGCTTTCGATGAACAAGTGTGACAAGTAGTGGGCTAATAAATTGGGATGGTTAGAATTCTGCACCACTGCAACCAAAGATATGGGTGTAGCTCCCAGTATTCTTATTTGCTGTAGCATTAAAAATAGCACAGACACTAAGGGTGAGAATACCGAGGCTTGACTATCTACAATCCAATGGCACTGCTTATTAGCTGTGCAACTTTGGACAAGTTATTTAGCCTTTCCCTGCCCATATTTTCTTTTCTATGTTTGGGGATATGGAATACACATTTCACCAGGCCATAAGATGCTGTATGCAGGGTATCAGGAAACTGTAGCACCCTCCTAAGCTCAGCAGCAATTACTCTCACTCATGACTTCACACTTAATCCAACTCATCCTATAAGTTAATTGCACAGAAAATGGAAAGGTTGGAAAGGGCTTTGCAGAGGAAATTGCCATCATCTGCAAGTAAGTAAAAAGATAACAAAATTAACATGAAACCATCATTTAACCTCCATCAGAGGCTGACCCTTGATTGCCTGGAAACTGGGCTCTTACAGGATTCTACACCACTGAAAGACAGGATTTTAGTGTCAGGGAGACTAGTTGAAGGCCTAGGAGCTCATTGAGCTGGACAATGAGCTTCTTGTTGGAAGAGCAACACCATGAGATATTCCCAAGACCAAGAGGAGGCTGGAGGTACCGGTAGGCCCTTTGTGCCTGATCCCTGGTGAGTCTCTGGCTCAACTTTAGCAAGGCTAGCTCTCTAACTGACCAAAAAGTCTGTTCTTTGTTAAATGGAGTATTTTGGGACTAGAGAGCGCCTAGTGTTTATCATAGATTCCAGGCCTGAAAAAGAGTTAATGAGCCCTTCATATTAAGCAGTCACTATTGTTTGGTTTTAATGTTCTCCTCATTTTTCTTTTGTTGAGAAGTGTCAACCTGAACAGCATATTTAATCAATCAGGCTCCCTCCCTATTTTAATTCCTGGTTAGAGGCATGATATGTGAAGAGAATCCTACCCATTGAGCTATTGGCAATTTTCGTTTTTACACCATCTGTAACTCACTTGCCCAGGAGATGGAAGCAAGTGACTGTGGGGAGAGTAAAGGTGCTTCCTTATAATATTTTAATTTGATCAAAGTTCCCTATTTTAATCAAGCACACCTTTTCTGGTGTTTCTGACAAATGAGTAGACACCAAATTTTTTGAATTATATGAGGATTAATTGCTGTCCTATAACCTCTTTGTATGGTTTTTAAAAACTTTTGTCTCAGAGCAAAACCATCCACAATACAATCTTGCAGGCAGACAGTCTACATGTTTAATGATGTTCCAGAGCTGAACGATGTTCCTTTCATAGCTGGAAGGACATTTCCTATGATGAGAGCTATATTTCACATGTTACATGAGAGGTTCTACTGTGGCAGACATAAGAACTCTCCAGGGACAGGATCTGATGGCTTAGAGCCAGCCTCAGACAATCAGAAAGATGTCTAAACAAATGAATCATGAGGGCAGAATTACGGTAAGCAAGATATTTTTAGGAGATTTCTCATTCTCAGGTGCTCACAATGCAAGGGTTTGTCCCTATGAGTGAGAGACACCTTAAATTTTATATCACAAGGTCCAAGTAGGTCCCATAATATTGGCCCTGGACAGAATATTACTTAGAAATCAAACCAGAGAAAGTCATATCTTACATTTGTCAGATTGATAATGAACTATCATATTTGGAGCATTGGTTCCTGATCAAGTACAGAGGACAGAAGCCTGAAAGGTAACTGCCCTTGAAGAGTGGTCATTTTTTTTTTATATCATTACAAACTAATCACTGTTGGGCAATGAATGCTTGATTTGAGCCGCAGCTGCCCATAGATAAATCTCAAACTAACTAGTGTATGCATCATGTTACTTGTCTATAATGAAGTGTCTTAAAGCAAAGTAACCATGGGAACAAACATGACTCTTCCAGAAGAGTTGTTAGATATACACTGGTCTCAAAGAGATCTCCAGGAGGGAAAAGATATATCTGGAATACCTTTATTTTCCTACATGCAAAGTATACTAATTTATTTCTCCCTGTCTCACACCTAGGTTTGTCCAGCTGAACTGTAATTGTAACTGTTACTTGAGAATCCACTTTCCCCTGATTTTCCTTTCTTCCATTTCTATGGAAGCTATAGGTTGAGGAAAGTATTTCCTATTAAAGAGTGTGAACAACATGTGTTTTTAAAGTTGATGACCTCCTATTTGCACAGATGTGTGGCTATTGGATCCCCTTTCTGCTCCTAATTCTAACTCTAATCTCAAGGAAGTGAATGTACAAAAACAGTCATTAATTTGGCATGTGGTTTGGCTATGTTATTTGTTATTTAGAATATTCTCTTCCCAAGGCACTGAGTTGGTCACTGGAGGGGAATCTAGCTCATGTGTCATCTGTATTATTTTTGTATCCTACCTATTTATTCAAAAAGAAAATTATTTACCTGTGCATTGTCATGGTTTCTATTGCCATGGAACCCAAGAGATTGTACTGCAAGGGTGAGAGAGAGAGAGATTGAGAAGATTAATAATAGCATTGTGGGTGGAAGGGAGTATGTTCACTGACCTCCAGAGCAGTGCTTCAGATTACTAGGGATATGGCTTTTGGGAATAGAGCTCACTTGTAGGGGTGCTTGGGCTGGCTTTCTCTTCATTCTTGCTGAGGAAAAATAAGGATACAAGATAAAATGTTGGAAAAGTAATTAATGGTCTACAGGAGTTCAGCTCTCATATGTTTGGGTTGGTGCCCTTTAAAAAAAAATGGTTTCCGCCATGCTTAATTAAAGTTTGTAATGACTACTGCCTCCATAAATCATTTCTGCTGCCCAAGGAGGCAATGATGGCTGTAGCAGTGAGGGGTAACTAGGGTTACACTAAATTCCCCAGAGCTGAAGCAAAATGCTATTTATTGGAGCACTGGAAGGACATTTTCTATGCTGAGTGCTACATTTCACTTTGCAGTCATTGAGAGATGAACAAATTCCAGCTGATGCTTTAACTGTCTGGTTTTCTTTCAAAAGCAAGCTGGAAGAGAAGTGCAGAATGACAGGGATTGAATGGCTTGAATCATCACCTAGGTGATCAATTGTAATGCTAGATTGTCTCTAAGGGATAAAAGGTGAAGGTTTCTTTTAAAATTACCAATTAATTTTCCCAGAGTGTCTTTGGAAGCTAGGGTATGATGAGTGCTCCATTTCCCAGGGTGAGTCACTGAGGCCTACATAGAAAGATACATTCTCATAATCATAAAGCAAATAAATGATGGAAATGAAAAAAATAGCATGCTGAATTTTGGATGCACATGAAAAACGATGTTAACAAACTGAGGTTTTATTTCCTGAGCAACTCTGGCTTCGGTGCAAGAATTTAACAAAAACGTATTGACTCCTGTAACTTCCATTTTTTTATCCTCAGGAGCATTTCTGAGTGGGAACAATGACCCAGGACTGGTCAGTATCATACTGTATTGAGCACTGGCTTCTCATTGGAATCCCCTAGTGTAATCACCTTTGTTTTCACTTGCAAAGGTGGTAGAATATTCAGGTCTACAACACTGCCTGCATCCTGAAACCACCCAGATGTCACCACCTATCTTCTTGAGCTCTTTGTCACACTTTCTTCCCTTTCTTTGACAGTTCTTTGATTCATTCCCAAAAGCTTTCTCCTGGGCTATCCGGCAGCATTCCCCCAACAGTCAAAGACAGGTGGGTCTTTCTTGAGTCAGCTCTTAGAGCTGACCTCCTTTCTGAGATACCTATTTGCATGCATAAGGTCCCTGATGACATCAATGATTTCGCAGTACTGAGTCACTTTCTGGATTTTGCCTAAAAGATGTGAAGAATGTAAATGTTTTTCATTAAGTGTGTGGGCTAGTTTTTCATTCAGCAAGTGAAATGTTGCAGATGACAAAATCTGAAAACAGAACTGTCTACTTGGTTTCTGTGGCTGTTTTCACTCATTTATTTAATAAGAATACACTAAGATATACGTGATGAACAGTTTGGTACTAAAAAAAATAATACATTCCTTTTCCTGAAGGAACTTAACTCTGGTTACAAGGAAAAGTAATGTCAGGAAATTATATTATGACTCAAATAAATAATAAACAATATGGATTCTACACAGCAGTTTAAAGACATAGAGAATGGAAATGCTGGATAAGACTTTGAAGAGGAAATTGTGCCCAGTGTGGTGGCACATGACTATAATACCAGCACTTGGGAGGCTGAGGCAGGAGGATTGTTGCAAGTTTGAGACCAGCCTGGCCTGCAAAGTGAGCTCAAGTCCAGCCTGAACTGCATAGTAAGACCCTGTCTCAAAAAGACAAAACAAAAAGTGAAGAGAAAATTGTCCTCAGCTGAAAGGAGGCTAAAAGATAATAGAATTAACATAAGACAGCTTAAATAAATTAGAAATACACATACAAATAACATCACTTGTCAAGGATGTGTGTTTAATTTCTCATAACAAACACTTCAATGTGGGTGTCTTAGGGAGAAAAGAGAAAACGCAATGAAGTGGAAGAAAGTAGAAAATGAAATAATACAAAGAAGTTGGCCAAAGGAGTAATTAACATGTGCTCTATGATATAGATAACTGAGTTTCCTATTTTATTTTCAGCTTCCATAGGAATAAGGGAAAGGAGAGAGCAAAATAAGCAGAAACAGAAAAACTAAACAGCAAATCTCAACCAAAAGAAAGGCTGTTCTGAGAGTGAAATACACATTGTATCACTACGATCTCAGGGACGAATCAGAAGGGCAGCCTTCAGAACTGGTCCAAATAAACCTCATCACTTCACAGCGAGGACCTGCGGCACGTGGGATGTCTTCTCGTTTCCGGTTCCAAATCTAGAAGATCCTTGACACACTTGACTGTATTTTTAGGTTAAGTAAAACCCTCAAAGATGATGCAGGAGACACCAAAGCACTGGGGGTGTTTGCCCTAATTAAATAAAAATGAAACATTGATTTATATACAGGAGCACTGGAACTGCAGCATCTGTCTTAATGAGGAAGAACTGCCCTATCAAGGTGGCTGCCCTATCCTGGTCATTGGAGACCCCATGAGACTCCTGCTCACCAAGATAATCCAAACTTCCTTAAAGAGATAGTTTCACTGGAAGATGAAGTTCACATCATGAGGCAAAGATATATTAAGAGGGCGTCTCCTCATTGGTGTAACAGTGGGGTCATGCTTATAAAAAGAATGAGATGCCTATTAAAAGACAGTCTTCCCAGTTGAGAATATTTATGAGTAATCATAGTAGTTCATAGTATATTAGATTATTTTTATAGTCCTTTCTAGCTGTAAGTTTTGATTAAAGAGGAGAAAATTCTCCAGAGAAACAGAATACGGGTGCAAACAAAGAAAGATATTTACTGTGTATAAAGAATTAGCTTACTGGATTATGGAGGCCACATAGCCCGAAAATCTGTTGTAAGCAAGCTGCGGATGCAAGGGAGAGGATGGTAGAGTTGCAGTCCAAATGTCAGCAGGCTGAAGAACGAGAAATAGCCCATGTCTGACAAACAAATCAGAAACAAACTAATGTCCCAGCTCAAGGCAGTCAGGTAGGAGCAGGTCCCTCTCACTGCACAAACTGGCAACCTTTCTGTTCTAGTCAGATTTCACCTAACTGAATGTGGCCCACTCCTGTGAGAGAGGGTGATTCACTTTACTCAAAATATTAATTTAAATGCTAATCCCATCCAGGAAGCACCCTCATAGATATATCCAGAGCAATGCTTGACAAATGGCTGGGCACCCCATGTCCCAGTCAGGTTGGCTCATGTAAACATCATAAACATACTAGTTGTCTTCAAAGTGGCTTCTCTTGAAAACAGACATTGAAATGCAATACTGATCAACCAAAGACTCATTGACAGTTTCTTTCAGCATAGAAATAGAAGACAGAACAACCATGTTAACTATCCTGTATATACATACATACAAAATTTCTCCTTCTTTCCCTTCTCTTTTCCCACATCTCAGTTGCCCTTTACTTGTGAGTGGTTTCCTATCATTTCACAGTGTCTGTCTGTTAATGTTTTCCTCCTTTTATTTTTAAAATAAAAATTAAAAAAAAACATACTAGTTGTCAATTTAGTACTTATATACATCTGATTAACAAAATTACTTTCTTACAAAAATGAAGAAAATGGCACAAAGGCACATGGAACCAGAAAGGGAAGGAAAAAACAAGGAAAAATAGTTTTGAAAGAACAATGTTAAGCACCAGAGACAACACATGTGCCACTGTGCTGAAGACAAGAAATTCACTACAGATGTTGAGTCTTCCCAGAAGAAAATCTTTGGGAAACTTTGTTGATCATCTTGCAGAAACCTTTGCCTTAAAAACTAATGGGGTTCTACTTTTATCCTTGACATTGAGCAGCAATATGACTTTGAATGAATCTACACAGCATCATCCTTGATATATGAGGACAGCCTCACCTATAGAATGAAAATAATGATGTATTTTTCCATAGTTTGTGGAATCAATAACATGAGGTATGGGAAGTACTGTCTCAGTATGCTATGTCCAGCAAAACACCACAGACTCAGCTTAAACAATAGCAATATAGTTTGCATAGTTCCTGAGACTGGGAAATTCATGATCAAAATACTAGCTCTTTTTGGCTTATGCTGTCTCAATTCAAATACAGTTCATATCCAGAAATACCCTCAGAAAACAATAAGAAATTGTTCAAATTTGTAGTGGAATGTGCTATGGAGGTAGGGATGTAGCTCAGTGGTAGAGTACTGCATTTGTCTATCTCTATGATTTCAATTAGCGATAATCACACCTTGGATAAACCTCATTGGCTATGATACTGCCACTGCACAAAGCTATCTGTACGATTTCAATCCCCAACATTCAAGAAAGAAAAGCTATGAAATGCTAATAAGAGAGGGAGCACTTTCTGATGTCTCTTTTCATAAAGACACTAATCCTAATATATCAGGACTCTGCCCTTGTGACATCGTTTAATCTTAACTACCTCCTTGTAGATCTTACCTCCCAATACAGTCATATTACAAGTTAAGAATTTAGCATAAGAATTAGCAGGCACAAATGAGTCCATAGCGAGTATACAGTGCCGCCCCAGTAAGACAGCAACCACTATATTCAAAAGTAGTTCTTCCTCAAATCATCAACCATCTAGCTAATCCTTTTCTCCATAGTGTTAAAGCTGAAGGGAATATCAGCTAGATACTTTAGATTAAAAAATCAAAATTCTGACAATATCAATTTTTAGATTATCAGAAGGATTGAACTCAGGAATATATTTGAATTTTGCAAAACAACTATCTCAATTCATGTTTATATTTTTCATTCATCATGTCATGAATAAAATTCATATGGTCTATTTTACCATATGTAAACTAGGTAACTTTGATTGGTATGTAATATTCTAGTTCTATCTATGTGTCTTGTAAAATTTGTTTATTGAGTGTCTTCTTCAAGGACATACTATTTATTAAGTTGCTACTGTATTCGATGCCATAGTTAACATCTTCATACATGCATCTTTGTATTGTGTATGTTTGTTAGTGTGTGAGAATCTGTGTGTCTATATATATTAGGTTAATCTTCAGGTTTAATGTAAATTATTAGAATGCCATTCAGAAAGATTACTGTGCTGCATTTATTAATCATTCTCAATTTAATTTTTTTCACATTCTTTGATGTTTCATTGTTCTATCACCTGGGACTGTTTTGTTTCTTTTTCTCCGGGCATAGCTCACAGTTGATCTCTTTCTTGGCTCTTATTTCTGCTGATAACCTCAACACTTACCTTGCTGAGAAGAAACTGTCATATTCTGCCAAGCCACTTATTCAACCTCCAAACTTTTTCATTAAACATCCTGAATAGAGAGAATCAGGTTGCAGCAGTAGATTTCTTTATGTTAATAAAATTCAAATTAAGTGCAAGCCCTAGAACAGAAGTAAAGGCTATGGACAAAAAAAAAAAAAAAAAAACAGTACCAATTCTTCCTTCCAAAAGGTGATTTCCTCCATCTGGCTCTCTTTGCTGGTGTTTGGTTCTATAGCCATTCCCACATGCCTTGCACACTCACACAGCTGCACACATGTACACACACATGCACAAACACACACTTATGTTTAGCTGTACCTATTCCTACCCCTGCCAATATGTATCCTAAAATGGCTTCATAGAAACCTCTTCTAGAAGAAAATGCTATGTATAGTTGGCCAGTATCTCTAACTGGAATAAAAACACAAATTTTGTACATCAAAAATATCATGAGTAAACTGTCTTCATCCTCATCTCTCTGTGCATCCAAAATCTACCAGTTCTTTAAGACATCTTCTCAGGGGTCTTTCCTGCCTTTCTTCCATGGAATTGTTAAAACACTACTTGAATTAATTCAGTATGTAATTATACATTCTTTAGCAAATGTTTCAGGGTGTGAATCAAATATCTCCAAACAAAATTATAAGCTTCCAAATATAGGAATTTCCACTCTTTTTTTCTTGCTTGCTTCTTAATATTCTTATTAAGAGTACATATTGGGAATTCTATAAAGATTTATTTGGAAATAATGACAGGGATGCTAACTTCTCCTCAGATTACATAAAATCTACAGTGGATTCACAATACAAGCACATACAACTTTGAAGAACAGGTGTGTCTGTTACAGCTGACAGGTAATCAACTATACACATTTATAATCATCTACATTATACCACCAAATGTGGGGAGAAGAACTGTCTGACTTCCTGAACTGAAGTCCCCTTCTCATTAATCTCTTTTAATTTTTACAGCTACATTGCTTTTAACTTTTGAAGTTTTTCAAAGTTTCTGTTGACATAGAGTGTACCAGGAAAGAAGTAAAATTTTTAGCAGCATGAAAGAGTTTTTCTGCTGAGAGAGTAAGAGTAGAGTATGAGCTGTGACTTCTTCTTGTTAAGCATCCTGACATTTTGATTTTCTTAGTTTTTCCCCGTGCCTTTGTCCATGCATTTGTTCAGTACAGTTATTGCACACCTCAACTAGTCCGTGTACTGGGCAGTGAGAGCACTGCAATGAGTAGGACAAGCAATGCCACTGTGTTCCTAAGAAGAAGAAATGAGGAACACACGTCTAGTCCAGCCTCCTTGGCCCACTACCATTCTATATTTGATCATCACTTGGAAACATTCTGCCTCTGAAACTAATGCTGGCATCTCAACTTCTGACAACAGCCCCTCCCCCTTTCTGTTCAGTTCCTTTCTTACATTTGTACAAGAATTCTGAAATGAACTACTGCCTGAACAATTATATGACCATATCAAAACCTACAGCCCTCAAGTCACTTCAGGTTCTCATTTGGCTTTACTTTCTCCTATCCTTACCTACCTCATGGTTCGCAATCATTTCTTCTGCTTCCCCCTTAAAACTCTTTGTCTCCCACCTGTCAACTAAGCCTTGGCTTAATACAATCCTATAGTTCCTGTAAATTTATAATTAGACTGATAACAACAATTATATAACCATGTAGACTGAGTCCCGGGAAATTCATTCCATCTCCACGCATCCAGTCCATGTATCCACCCATCTTTCAGCCGTGCCTCTGTGTATCATCTTTATGTTTTACCTACTCACTGCTTTAACTCTAGCCTCTTTCTATTATTTGCACTCTTTTCTTTTCCTCTTTTTTCTTACACTCAAATTCTAAGACATATTGTCTACAGTCACTAGACACAAATGAGTAACTGGCAGTAGTTTCTCTTCTACTTACCATTGGATATCCAAATCCCTCTAGTCTTATTTTCACCTGACAGAAGTTAATGCAACTTCTTTCCCAAAGGTTACTTCTACCTATTCTTATCATTCTCAATACGAGTGCAGCACATAAACATGCCTCACCACTTGAAAAGTCTGAGTTACTTGGTGTAATTCCTGCTAACTTCTCATACTCCATCTCAACATCTCTTCAGGATTCTTCTTCCTGCTCTTCCTTTGACTACCTCTCCAACTTTAGCATTCCGCAAGTTTTCACCTTAGTTCACTGATTTCTCTATTTACAGACTTGCCATTTGACTTCCAAAAAATCAGCTCTGCCTGAGGTTTGGATTCTCTCGGATTCTATCACTACATCAGAAGTCTCTCCAGAACTTCAGTCCCATCAGCCTAGTGAAAATTTCCTTGAATTACCTACAGAATTATCACACCCTAAACATTTATGACTGTCTCTATCTTCTTGACCATTAAATACGCTCCCCACAAATCTATGCCTTATCCAAATTTGTTGTATAAGCCTGTTGAACATAGAGGCCACCTGAAGTTGAAATCTCTGTATAACTTACTTAAAGTAACAATTCCAGATTTGGCATGCATCTCTCAAGGAAGATCTTCATTTGAAGTAGAACACTTACCCTACAACATACTTAGCATCAATTCATAGCCATGGTTTAGAGCTTACAACAACATACAGTCATTCACTATCCTCCTTAACAGCACTGTTGAAAATGCTGCACTTGAAATGAGCTTTGTTGTAGGGAGTCTTCAGGCTGGAGTTTCCCCAAGTGCCTCCAGCAAGGTGTTGGTGATACAGGCAATGAACCTGTTTTGTGGATTTTGCTGCCATGTGGGGTATGATGGCCCACAGCGAACCACCACTCAGTATCTGGTTTTGGGAAGTTACAAGTGAGATTAATTTAGATATCTTTAGCAACTGAAAGATCCAATACTTAGATGTATTCCATTGGTTTGTTTGGCTTGTCAGCATTATTGTGATTGTTTATTGCCATCATCACAGGCTACAACATATAAAACAGGTGAAGCAGCTAATAAGTAAAGAAAACTCTGATTAAGTTCCATGAGAACTCAACAAGCATTGTACAGGTTAATTGAATTTTTATAGATTAATTCTCCTTTCTGGATTCTACAAGGTTGTTCTGTTTCAGAGCCCACTGCCAAACTGGTGATGGAAGAAATTAAAAATCCCAAACTAAATAAATTGTCTTTGCCTTCATCCTGGGAATTATAATGCACTAACCATCAAATATGAAATTTGGAGCACAGAAGTAATAATTGAGTTCTAAGGGTATATGAACACACCAATAGGAATACAAGATAAATATTTGACTTAATAATAGTCCATCAAAGTGAGAATTTACTGACTGTGACACTTGAAGAAAATTTCTATGTATCTTCGAAACTGCCAAGAATTTTAGGTAAAATCCCAGATAATCTGTGCATTTTACATTCCAAAACACAACCTGCCAAGGGAGTCTTTGAGAATGAGGTCACACTGGGGTTGAACTGGAATCACTTTACATTATTATTCATTAATTAGAAGCAGTTGTAATGGAAATATGTTGCTGCTGTTTTTAATTAATAGAACTTATTTTTGGAGCAGTTTTACACTTACTAGAATAAGGGAGAAAGTGCAGAAAATTCCCAAATACTCCCTCTTTATCCTAGTTGCTTCTCTCTCATTGCTGAGACAAAACACCCAGTGCCCAAAGTTAAAGGGGGAAAGGTTTATTTAGCTCACAGTTTGTACAGGTTTCAGTTCATCATCAGCTGGCTCCAACTCAGCGTGGCACATGGCAGAGGGCAACACGCTGTTCATGGTGGTGGAAGACAGTAAAAGTAACAGGATAGAGAGACGAACCTCTTTCTGTTCTTAGAGTGTATGCAGACTACCCAGTCTAGGGTGAATGTAGGACTCACATCTTTAATCCCAGAGTTGAACCATGAATCAACCCAAACTCGAAATTCATCCTCCTTGGAAAAGCACCACCCCCAATGACTGCATGAAACTTATGGGGGACATCAGACACAAACCATAACACTCTCTCCTGCCTCTAACTTTCTTGCATGAATGTGATATATTTATTACTACTGATGAGCCAATATTGGCAGGTTACATTATCAAAAGTCCATGCTTTATACAAGGATTCACCCACTTTTGAACATTTTGTGGATTTTGTACAACGTATGACAGATATTTATCATTACAGTATGAGTTCAGAGTTCACTCACGCCCTGGACAATAAATCATAGAATTGTGGAGGTCAGAGGTGCCAAGTACCATTTCTTAAGAAGTAGTACCATTTCTTCTTTCACCACTAAGGAAGTAGAATTCATTTACTGATGGAAACCTGATTATGGATGGAAATTATGTCAAGATATGACTGAACAAATTCTTTGTATATTCTACAACTCAGTTCATACACCCTTATAAAATTCCTTCTACCCAGACATGAAATCTGAAAATTATACCCTATGTTTACTTTAGTAAATATACTCTTCTAAATTCTCCTTTATCCAATTTTTCAGGTGCTGATAAGTTCTTACCAAACTATTGCAATATTCTCTTATTTTTTTCTGTTGCTAAAAAGTCTTTCTGATTCAAAAATCTTTTTTTGGTTTTTCTCTGGTACCGGGAACCGAACTCACAACCTTGCACTTGCCAGGCAGGCGCTTTTGCCGCTGAGCTAAATCCCCAGCCCCACTGATTCAAAAATCTTATGTTGTTAGTATTCTACTGAAATTATTTTGGCAACTCCTCACTCCTTTTGCATACAGTCCCAATCTCCCACCTTTCTTCTCCAGATTCATCTTTGGCTCCTGCCTGTCCCACATTTTGTTCCGGGGCAACATCATTTCTCATGCAAAAGAAAAAAAATAAAATAACCTCTATGACTGCAGTTTTCATCTTCTTTTTTTTTTTTATCTTGGAAATGCCATTCTATAGCCTCTAATCAACTTCACTCGACTTACTTTTGTCTGAAATATTATATACTTTCCCTGAAATCACTTTTCCTCCTCCTATTCTGTCTAGAAAGTGTTGAGCCTCCCATTTTGTGTTACAATTAACTTTATGCATTTCTTTATTTTGTATTCATTACTGTGTCTATCATCTTCACACTTGCCTTCTATATCACAAGTACAGCCATTCCTTCATCAGCCAATGTGCCATTCCTGGCGTAGAGGCTAGTAGCATATTTATAGATGTTATTTAAATGGACAAAAAAGAAGATGTCTAACGCCAAGGTTACTCCTGAGTAGTCATGGAGTAGGAGCTTTATGCTTGAGGGCTCTGCCTCTCCCCATGAGAAGAGATTACATAAAAGGATGATACTTGACCCAAGCCTCAGTCTTGCACAGGAGGGAGCTACAGTGGGTTACATGAATTCTCCAAAGCTCAAATGCTCTATGTTGCTATTTTCCTTGCTAATGTCTTTGAACTTCATTACAATGTCTACAGATTGCTTTTCATTTTGCTTCTTATTTGACATTTCCCCACTGCCTCCTTCTCGCTTCCTCACTCTTCCCTTGAGTCCATTGAGAATGAGATTGTTATGAAGCTGTCCCAAAAGGAGATGATTTGAGTCACCCATCTCCTGGCACCCATGCAAGTCAGCACTGAGATATGAACTTTATCATTAAATAGGAAACTTTGACCTGAAGTGGGAATTTATTTGAAAAGCTTTAGTGAGATCAGACTCTTATCCACATCTCAGAGAGTCATCATTTCAATACCTACCTCTCAAATTTCTCATTCCTCTCTGTCCTCCATCTCTGGCTCAGGTTCCTCCTATTCATTTACTCCTGAGCAAAGTCAGGCAGCAGGCATTGATCCTTTCTCAGAGAGGCCATTTATTCTTCTCCATTTTTAAGGTCAAACTATACTAGCTCTGTTCACTTATGAAACATAATCAGACTCCTCTTTCTTTTCTGTCACTTGACTGACGAGTATCTGTCAGGAAAGTGGGCGGGGTGAAAGACTATTTGATGTGTTTTTCTCATTCCTTTAGTCCTTTCTTTGGAGAGTACAGGCTATTTTTCTCTGGCTGGGAAATATTAGATGTCTTCTCAGTGAAGACAGAGGTATCTTGATGAGTTGTTTATGTAAAAAACCCTTCTAAATGATGAGAATATATGATTTCTTAGGATAGGACTGGTTTTTTTTTGAAAAAGTACCCTTTCAAACTTTATGCAAATTGGATCTACATATTCAGGTTAAGAAAAGAAAGGAGTTTATATTAACTGAGTGTCTATTCCATGCCAAGTGAAAAGCTCATTGATTTGCATAAATATCTATCAATAAAATTTTCTCCATATCCCTAATAATAATTTTGCCAACATTTATTGAGCTCTAATTATATGTCAAGACCTCTACTAATTGATTTGTTTGAGCCATCTAATTTCAGCCCCTCAACCAAGCATAATATAGATACTTTTAAATTACTCTTGCTTTACAGGTAAGAAAATATAAAGAGAAGTTAACAAAATTTCCCATGAAAATATAATTAGTAAAGCAGGTCCTGAATTTGCCTCTTGAGTCAAGTGTATCTGTACCAAAAAATACAGGCACTATGCTTTACTGATTTTTGACTATGTTAAATACATCCTAATATTATTATCTTCAGTTTTCTATAGAAGAACATGAAAGAAAATCAGGCTAGAAAGAAAATCTCATCTCATTTTAAACTCAAGGTCCTTCTCCCACATCATAATATATATAGAGAAAGGAGTCTCTATTCAGGGCTTTCTTGATTGAATGGGATCTTGTGTATGAGATGTGTCTCAGGAAAGTACCACATAGTGTTATCCCATAGACATGCCAGCACAGTCTCTCCATATTTCCCCACTCATTAGGCTTCCTTACTGTTGTGCAAATATTAGTCCTAACTTGTTCTTGAAATGTCTCCTAAGAGGGTATCTAGCCCTGCTCATCAAGGTGCTAGTGGAGACAGTCATGGGTGCTTATAGTATACCTTTCACAGAATGCTTCTTTATCCGGGTGGAGATTTTAGTGCCAAGTATTCAACCCATTGACAAATATGCCTTTCACAGGAAATGGCTTTATACTAACAGATGTCCTTGTGACCCTGACTATTTGGCCTGGTTTCAGTTTTTTCTATCACAATAGCCACTCTCTGTGAAAGTTCTGAAAATGAATGAAAATAGATGTGTCAATAAGGTGAGGCAGAGGAGCCAACACAAAACATTATGTGAAATAAGAGAGGTGGTTTATTATTTAGGAATCTCAGAAGACATGGGGAAGCATATTTCACAGGATCATGGGGGAAGAAAATCCAAGGTCCAGACACTTAAGCATGAGGTAAGAAAAGAAGAGAGACAGACAGACAGACAGAAAGACAGAAACAGAGACATACAGAGAGAAATCATACACAGGCCAAAGCCTTTTATGGGATCCAGGTTATAAACCAAAGAGCTTTCCTATCAGAACTTCCAATCAGTAGGTTTATAGCATTCAGGTATGTGTTCCAAGGAGTGACACAGTGACTGAGAAGTGGTCATTGTGTCATGCATATAAAGCTTGTGCAGGGTGTGGAAGTCAGCGGAGAAAATCAAGAAGATTGTGCTTAGCTGTCCCATAGGGAGATGCTCACAAAGAGCTGGACGGCTAAAGCATACGCACGAACTATAGAGACTGATGATACTGAGGAACTGGGAAAGGTAAAGAATTGGAGATTGTGTTAAGGGTTTGAGCCTTTCTTGGGAATAAGGAAGTTGAACTTGTACTCAAAATGAATTCTCAGGCAATATAAAATAGAATGCAATACCTGCATTTATTTATTGCAGATGCAAATCCAGAAAAAGGAATGAGGAAACTGATATCGCCATATCAAGACAGAATCTTGGTACTCCACATTTAATTGAATCACAAAAGAAACAAAGTGGACTTCAGTGCAATCTTCACTCTGATGTTTTCACTTACTTTAAGGTATTGAATTTCTAAGGCCTATCCAGGTGAGACAGGATATTGCCCCCTTGAGAAAATACCTGTCACACAAATATGATCACTCAGGTGTCCAAACTTCCCTGGAGTGTGGATTCATAAAACAAAGGATTAAGTGTGCAGCATGGAAAGGGAGAAAAAAATCTTGATACTCAGTGGCTTTTTTCCTACTAAAATAGATGGCAAAATTGTAAGAAATCAATAAATATATGTTTTACAACTTAATGTGTTTCTTACAAAGTTCAAGAACTGAGTAAAACTAAAATGACCACAAATGTTGCCTTGATCAGTCAGCGATGTTCAGATTTTTCAGCCATGGGGGAAGATAGAAGACTGTTTGAAAGTTGATACTTGGATTTATAAACTATCTAAGCAACAAGAAATTCCAAAATAAGTTTCTGACTGACTGATAGCTTTACTAAATAACAACTTATATTACATGGCATCCTCTAAAGTGAATTGTAAAGTGCTCAATGAGATATCTGTCTTTGCAAAAAAAATCTCAACCATGTTGAGTATGAGAAGCCAAGACAATGAGGCAAGTACATCATGGTTTTATATAAAAGTTTGAGAGAGTGAGCACACTATTAACAAGAGACGGATGGTGTGCCAAAATAAAAACTATTTTTAAAGCAAAAAGATCTGAAATCATTTTAAATTAAGTGATTATCATTATTTTAACTTGGCAGTTCTCTGGTAATTAATGAGGTAGAGCTCTTTAGATGTTGTTATGGTTTGGGTCTAGGAGATCTCTCAAAAGGCTTTTATATTAAGAGGTGGAATTTGGAAAGGTAAGTGAATAATAATGGTACTAAGCTTATCAATGGATTTATCCATTCATGAAATCACAGCTGAATGTGCTGTTAGAAGGTGGACCTGGTAGAAAGAGGTCACTGGGGACAGGACCTGGAAAGGCATCTCCCTCTCTTGCTCCTTATTCTATTCTCTTTTCTTTCTGGATGCCATGGTATGAACACATTTTTCTCTGCCATATCCCTTTGCCAACCAGTTCCTACCTTGGAGCCAGCCAATCATGGGCTGAAACTTTAATCCAAAATGAAACTCTTCTCCTTTAAATTGTGCATATGGGGTATTTTATCCCAATGACATAAAAATGACGGAGGCAAATGCACATTCACCATTCTTTTTTGCCTTTTGGGTATTGTCTGCATGTGTTTTCCAAGGTTTCTGTTGCTATTACCATTTTTTGTGCTCATTTGTAGGCATCACATATAGTCCAGACACTAGTTTTATATGTATGCAATGCCAAGAGTCCTTGCTGTCGACTAAAACCTCCTGAGCCTGTCTTTTAAAATCCATTTTCCTATCAGCATTTTCTTCTTCTGAACACCAACCAGAATTATCCATCAGGCTCCATTTATAGCATCCTATGTCTTCTCTATTCTGAGTCTCCAAAACTTTTCAAAGTCCTCCTATGAGCCAGTTACAAAGTTCTTAAACCAAAAGGTCGAGTACAGTCACAGCAATGACCCCACTTCTGTTACAAATTTTCTGTGTTATTTAGTTTTCCCACTGGTGAGAAACAATATATGAAACCTACAATTTAAAAGAAGAAAGGTTTAATTTAGCTCAAAATTTAATAACATCTCTGAGACTTTTTAAGAGACTAAGATTAAGGGAAGTGGATTAATTTACTGGTGGAGGAAATTTCAAAGCAGCCCAACATTCAGGCTGTGACATGAATACTGCTTGCTGCTTTTAGCTAGATACATACTGATAATTGGAGGAAGAAGGCAGAGCAGGGAAATTTGGTACACTTGAATACTGGACAGGAGTAACTATGTGTCTATTTGAGAACAATGGAGGCATGGCTGCTAAAAAACAGCACCATTATAAATAAACCAAGTACTTTGTACAAGGGCAAGTGGAAAGATGGTTTGAGGCCATCTCAGAAATTAGCAATATCCCTATTGCAGTCTCAAGGGTGCAAAATTATCAACATGTATTTAGAAAGGAGAGTTCCCATGACCCTTGCTTTAAAAGGGCGTGCTAGGAAATTGGTTCCCTGGGATTCATTTCACCATGCTCATATACCCATGTACTCAGAAAGAGACCTAGCTACTGCTTTCTCTGACAGCAAACCTTGGCATTATCTGTGTGATGGTGGATTTTGTGGAATGCAAGAGTTATGGTATCAGAGAGCTTTCACCCAGATTTCAGTGAAAGGCCTTGAGTACCTGGCAAGAGTCCCTGAGAGGCGGGTGTGTGATACTGTGAAAATGAAGCCAAACATGCAGAAGAGACCTCAGGAAGTTTGAGATGTTAAGAATGTGAAATATCTGTTCAATAGAGCTGCACACCATGAATGGGTATCAAACAGAGCAGCCATAAGGCTGCAACTAGCAAGACTATAGAGGTGGGGCTGCCTAATCCCCTTGAAATTCACATTTTAACATCATGTGCCCCAGGTGTCAGAAACAGAACTATAGAACTTTGTTTGCCCTGCTGGGTTTCAGTCTTGTGTCAGTCCAATTATTTTCTATTCCCCTATTTCTTCATTTTAGATTGGGAATATTTCCTTGTGCTGTTGTACCTTGAGATTATGTAACATGATTTATTTTTGTTTTTATTTTTACAGGTAGGAGTTTGCCTTGAGTCTCAGATGAGACACGGTCTTAGACTTTTGAAAAATGTTGAGACTTGGGGATGGGATTATTTCATTTTCGGTTGTATGTGGAATAGCTGTATTACATTAAGTGGGATGAAGTTGCTATAATCTTCATTTGGAAATTAAGTGTGGTTTGGACTGAATCTTCTTAAAAATAAATCCTTTCCTGCTTAAGCTGTGGGTGTCCAGTATTGTATCTCAGGAACAAGAAAACTAGTGCAGTGTTGGTGTTTTATAATCATCTCTCACTTGTGGACTTCTTATCCTCAAAGGATAAATTCTTCCCAAACTTAAACTTAGTAATTAAGAAGTTATCAACTTCCAACTACTGCTGTAATCTCTAATTTAGAGTAAACCCTTTTCTCTTCTCTTCAGGCTCTCGGTATCCTCATGCTACTCTACATCGGGTGCAACTCCACACTGTGCATTCCCTCAGACTGCCCACCTAGAAGAATACTGCAGGCATTAAATCACCCTTCTCCCAGCAACACTATTTACATTTTCTCATTTACAGTAGCAATCATTTCTACCTGCAACCAATTCACACATTATCTCCCAAAGGCAGGATCATTTTAACCTGACATAAGATTTTAATCCAAACTTAAAACTTCAGTCAATAAGAAGAGGTATTAGTAAATGTGTGTATTTGGTCTGCCACTCTCCTGTAGAATTCCTAGTGGTGACAGACAGTAAATGACTTTTTGTTTACTTGAGACAGAATCAGGGTAGGCTGTCATGAGTAGGTGAATTCTTCCTTCTGAGCTCTTCATACAATATGTATATTTTCATCAACAGTGAGATAAATGTAGATTGGAGTAATTGCAGTCTCATTTATTCATTTATTAATTTAGTGAGCATTTCTTAAATATTTTGTGTGTCAGAAATTATGACAGACATCCATTGGGTGTTAGATTATGTTTAAATTAAAAGCCAAGTAATATTTAGGTGAGGAAATTGATATGTAACCAGATCCTATATGTCCCTATTTAAAACTCAGCCAAGTATGGAGGCTAAAGTCCACAGATTATAGATAAAGGCTTTGGTAAAACAAATGTTCCTTGCTCAGTTTAAATAATACTCTTAATCTTCATTCAGAGTGCAAAGAATTCAGCTGGATGTTTGGGGCAATTCTAATAGCCCTACAAAGATGAGATACATGAATCACATAGCAATTTCATCAAAAAGGTATGAAAACAAGGAATGTTTTCATTCTGATAGATTTTCCTTGTTTAATCCAATCACTTTAACACCATTGTCCTCCTTTCCAAGAAATGAGTTATTTTCAAAAACTAGTGGCTTTTTAACACTTCATGTACAGCTAGTATTAAACTCTATCTCTTTGTAATTAGTGTTTTTGCACAGAACAATTAATTAGCTCACAAGATTGGCCATGCTTTTACCTCACTCAAGAAACTAAAGAACCAAAATGCTGATGTCTAGAGAAAGAATTACTTCACTGACTTTGATTAATTAGCTACAAACTATCCTGAAGCACTTTAACAGCAAAAAGCACTTATGCCCTCATCTCCTTTCTATATTACATAGTTGGATTGGGAACTGGACATGCTTCATATGTAAATTAACTGCTTCTCAACAGAGGGCTTGGGGTAATAATTTGTACCAAACTTTTCAGTCTATGGTTTCAGGGCTTTCATCAAACACATCAATCTAATCATGCATCACCATGAGTGAGGGAAGTGTAAACAAGAAGTGGAACATTTGCTAACACATATAATGTTAGTGATATATGAAAATAAAAAGTCCCAAACTGAATGATATCTGGGACGAGTTCATGTTCTCTAAAATCAAAGAATGAGGGGCTGGGGATTTAGCTCAGCAGCAAAGCGCCTGCCTGGCAAGTGCAAGGTCGTGAGTTCGGTTCCCGGTACCGGAGAAAAACAAAAATAAATAAATAAATAAATAAAATCAAAGAATGAATTTTAGGAACAACAGAGGTTAAGAGCAGAATATATTTGATGAGGGAAAGAAAGCTTCTGTCCAAGAGAGGGACAGAAGGGGGCCTAACTGTGTTGCTAGGACCTTGCCCTTCCCATTGACTCTATAGAGCAAAACCCTGAGGTGAGGCTGGTCCAAGATAGGGGAAAAATGGGAAATTACAAGGTGGGCATGAGGTGGGACAAAACTATGGTCAGCCAATAAGATTACAAGTATAATAGTTCTGGTAAAATTGAGTAAACCGGGATCAAATGGAAGCGAGTCACATAGCAAGTGGGCATGAATTCAGAACAGGGGCTTTTCCTGTAAGAGGTTGGGCTAGTGACTCTTTCTGGCTTTTTGAAGGTGGTTGCTACTTATTTAGAATATCAATCCCTGTTGTTCACACCTAGGGAGGTGTGTGGGTGCATTTGTTTAGTCCTTTTGTCTTGAGGTCTGGCCCACAGTTATCTTATCTTTTCTTTCATGTTGACTCCTTCGAGGGCCTGGCCCTGTCTGACTGCCTATAATATTTCTATCTAACTCAGCTGCCTATAACGTTAATAGCTATGATTAATCGAACATATCCTATATGCCAAGAACTCTACTATTTATTTTGCATGTATTATTCCACATGTACTGTGAGGAAGAATAGTTACTATTTCTTTTAGCTAGTTGTGGAAAGGCAAAGCAAGTTAACTCACAAGAGTCAGCTAGGATATGACAGAGCTGAGGTTCAAAATCAGGCAGTCCAACTCCAAACTCATGGTCAGGACAAACTCTCATCACTGATTACCAACATCCCACCAAACAGTCTTGACATACACATTACTTGACATGGTAACAAAAACACAGCTGAAGAGAGCAGAGAGAAAGGTTAAGGGACTCTAACAAAGACATGTAGGTCCATTTTCCTGAGGTTGAGAAGAAAGAGGACAGTGTTGCTCCAAGGCCTGACCCTAACATCCAACATGATAGTTCTGGAGTTGGGTAATACTAATCTTGCCTGAGGAAAAGAAGAAAAAGTTTCCAAACAGAACCTGGAAATCTTGGAAAGGAAATGTCCTCCCATTAGAGCTGAAGATGGGAAATACCTGGGAGGAGATCCAGCCACAGCACCTGTCCACAGCCTCTGTCAGATGATAACTGAGGGGTATGTCCTGAGGACCATACTTCTGTTCTGAAGGATAGGTGAGCCATATATAAGATTATCACCGGGTTTGCTGAGTGGGGTTGTGAGCACTAATCAGAATCTAGTACAGAAAGTGAGGTCAACCTTCTGTTTGCCTTTTCTAGATAAGAGAGTACCACCTGAGCAACTGATAAAAATGAAAACGTCATGCGCATGCTCAGAACCAAAATTACTGAATTTGTCCCATGGGAATAACAAATACACTCTGAAGTGCTAGAAGTCAAGGCAAATTATATGAGGTAAAGCGTGAAAATTCTATTAAAGCAAACTAAAGACCAACTCTGTTAAATTTGAATCCAACCTCAACCTAACTTTTTTTAATAGTCTAGGATCTTAGAGTACTTCACAGTCATTATCATGAATGTAGTATAAAATTTTCGGCTACTATTATCAAGTACCATAACTATCTTTGTTCAGTACTTTTTTTTGTTAATACATGCTTCTAGGGGCTGGGGATTTAGCTCAGCGGCAAAGCGCCTGCCTGGCAAGCTCAAGGACGTGAGTTCGGTTCCCGGTACCGGAGAAAAACCAAAACCAAAACCAAAAAAAAAAAAAAAAATACATGCTTCTAGTACATAATGACTACAATGATCTTGGAGGCATTTGTACATGTACATAACACATCTTTATTCTTTTATCATCTCCTTCCCCTCCCATTCCTCCCTGTTCCCTCCAACTCTTGTTCCCCTTTCCATATACAAAGCTCTTTTTCTATTCTTCTTTTCAGTTCTCTTTTTTCATCCCTTTTTATTTGTTTCCTATCTCCTCCCTTATTTGGCAGACACCATTTTAAAGGTCTTAGATGTTTTGCTTTATTTAATAATCATACCAACTTTTTTCATTATGTATGAATACCTCCAATTTTTCTTTCAGAAGAAAAACTAGAATATTCACTAATTTCTGAGGACTCTAAAACCACTGCTCTTAACTATTCTACCATCTCTTACATACAGCATTGGCTTCCACTGCAAAAGTCTTAAAGTTCATCCACAGAGACAAGATGTGGAGAAGCCAGTGGGAACAATTCAGGGCAGAATAATGTGCAATTACTGGTAGCACAGGAGAGGATGAAGACAAAACTGTGTTAACTGAAGAAAGTAGATGTGTTATGAGAAGAAATGATGTCAACTGGTGTCTGGGAGTTGACCAGGGTTTCTACTTGCTGAATATCAGGTGAACATCTTTGACAGGAACTCCTTTACATAATGCTTTCATATGCTACACTTTTGAATTCTTATAAAAACCTTGTAAAACAAGCAGAACAGAGTTTATGATCTGGTGTTACAGGTGAAAAGCTCCAAGCCAGGAAGAGCAATGACTCTTTCTTTACTTTTGAGATATTTAGTCAGAGAGAAGAGAAAGGTCTTTGACATCAACCTTATCTAGTTCCTTCCACCACTGTATTTACACACGCACACACACACACACACACACACATACATATTCACTCACACGTACGTATATATATACATATGTATGTATGGAGAGAGAGAGAGAGAGAGAGAGACAAAATACACACACAAACACCCACACAGTCTCAGAGCAGTAGCTGCATACAAATCCAAGGTTTGGGCCCTGTACTCTAGTTGGCCACAAGTCCTTGGTAGACAGTGATAAGACACAGCAGACACAATAGACACATTACCCCTAACTGTCCTACAACAGAGCACTTCAAATCCATGTCTTCCTTCTCCTCCATTTTTAAAAATTATGATGATATCATAATTAAAGGTGAAAGAACAAATGTGATCACAGAAATTAATTAGGAAACAATAATTCAAAATTGCAATGAGCTGTTTTATAGGCAAGAGTTACGCTGGAAATTATCTCTGAGCCCAAGGCTACCCTCCTAAAACAGGTATCTTCAATAATCATGAGCAAAGGCTTGGAAGACTCATTTTGGGAAGTTTGTAACCCCGAAATAAACCCTTAGGTGGTAATGAATTGTGGAGTGTTGCCATGTTAATTTCACTGTCATGCTATTCTTTAGTTGACCCTAACTGACTTTGCCTTACCTTTTTATTTTTAATGGCAGTGCTCCATCTTTACATCTTATGTATATGTATGTTATTTAAAATATGTATGTATATGCGTTATTTAAAATACCATTTCTTAGGTAATTTTTTGTGAATAGTTTTTCGCATCACTCACTTGTAGGAGAATGGGTTGTATTTTGCATTATGAATTTTCCAAAACTGCCACTCTCCTGTAGAATTCCTAGTGGGGACAGGAGGTTCACAATCTACACATTTCTTTCCAAATTTTAAACTTCCTGAGAGATCTGGCTGGTACAGAGAAGATAAATGTGGCGACCCAGAAAAAATCACAGGGCACATTCTTTTGCACATCCATGAGGAAGAATGTTTTTCAAAAGGCTTTCATTTTGCTTTATTCAGTTATGGCTTTATTCAATTCTCATGGTCCCCTTGAAAGATTGAGAAGGCACACACATTTTCTATTATTTGGCAAATTGGGACAGGGTTCAAAGATGCTCAAGATTTACTTAGTATAAATATGAGTAAAGTGGTGAAGCTGGGATTGAAATTGGTTTCTTTCTCCCAGACACGTGGTCTTCCCACATCACACTTTCTGTTGATCTGTTGTTCTGCTGCTTTCATGAATGTGCCATTACTCTTGTGATTTGGGAAAGAAATCACCCAGTGTCCATGGTTGGCTATTTCTCTGCAAATGCCTTCCAGTTTCTTAACACCTTTCTTCAAAGATGTTGGGATATTTTACCTTGCTAGGAAAAAGAATAGCTTAGATAATATGTAACTACCTTGGTTTATCTTCAAATTTAAATTTCCAGTACACTGAAGCTATTCCTCATTTTTCCTTCCCCTGCCAATACATTTCCTGGACAAAGTGCAGACTAACTTCAGTCGCTCCTCACTGGGATAGTAAGCTATCCTTTTTTTGAAATTAGTTATATTCTAAAGCAGACTCCTTCCTTCAGAAGAAATTATTTTATCTGAACAGAAAGAAACCCTTGCCATTGTTCATGGTATGTTTTTTATCTGTGTTTTAAGGGTAAGGAATTTGCATGATGAATATTCCCTAAAACTTCACTATGGCTAAGGAAATTCAAATTTAGAGTCTAAGTAACTTGGCTAAGGATATAAATCTGGTCATAAAAGCTTACAAAAGTAAATTTGGAGAATAAATATATGTACAGCAGACACTGTGAGCTTCCTACTCAACATCCATTTCTATTTTTTTCTTTTTAAAGGATAGAATAGATGAAAACAAGACAGGAAAACAGATGCACAATTTTATTTTCCACTTTTCCCTTGTTGGCATGAGTTTCAGGCGACTGGGTCCACTCAGATTCTTGCTCCATAGTCTGGCGATGGTGTCCTTTTCAATTCTTGGTATAGGATTAAGTGTATAACTTCTAATTTAATCCTATCTGATGACTTTTCTGGGCAAACCTCCTGAAGGCAAGGAGATGGCAATTTCTCAGAGATTTTCCTCACTGTTAAAGTAAGATAAAAAAGAAGAATTTTGTAGTAGTGTGTGTATTTCTTACTTTTGGCCAGTATGTCTCTGATCAGATGCTTGAAAAAATGACAATTATCTTCCTAACAGCTTGAAGGTAAAAGTAGCAGTTAAGAAGTGAAGAGTCTTCAGAATCACAGAGAAAAGGAGCTCAATCCTTGAACAGTGTGTACCTCAAGAGACATATTTGAATTCCTTGTGTTTTGAGACAGGACATTTCCTTATTATTTAATCCAGGCAATACCATGTTTCTAGTTCTTGACAATGAAGGCATCTTAAAAAGTGCCCTGCTGCTTTATAAGAGTCTTTTCATGGTAGAGCACAACATAATAGCATTTGGATAGATAAAAAGCAGAATATTTTGTTACTTGCAGCTCAGAACGAGACTGCCAGGCATGGCTCATTAGAAAGTTGTGCCCAGGGACAGGATAGCCACACCGAAGCTGTAGGAAACAGCTCATGCATGGTAAGCAGGCTGTTTTTTGGTAAGTTACCCAGGCTCCTTGTGAATTGGCAAATTTGAATAATTTGTCTGGCAGAGCACAGGTGCTGTACCAGTTGTTTGATATCTTACCCCACCCAGAGGAATCAAGCCTGGAATATAGAAGTTCTAGAGTGCGAGAAGTGTGAGACTCCCATTAGGAAAGTGGTTTAGCTATGGACTTGTTCTGATGCTCAAGAGGTATTGACCAATCTCTAGCAATAAAACTGAGTCAAGAGAGCACAATTAAAAATGAAATATATATATATATATATGATCAATCTTATATACATCTGATCAATCAAAAGGCGCAGCCTCAGCCACTTTGACAAGCTTCCTGGGCAACTCTGGAGATTTCTGGTCTATACCTCTGGGAATCACAGGCAACCTCCTGATATGCTGGAAGGTCATATGTATAAAGTGCATATACACCACACACACACACTACACATCACGACACTGACTTTTGGGGAAGACTTTTGAATGCTTGGTACTCATAAATCACTCCTTGCACACTCCTAAGTGTAGCAGGAAGCAACACCAAAAGAAGCCATACTTAGCAGCTCCAGGAATAAAGGTGCAACCTGAGATGTAGATGCCTCCAGAGAAAGGAAAAAGCCCAGGCCATAAAGACCAACACTGTCAGTAAAATGAAGCTATGTAAATCTACCTCCTTTCAGTAAGTCTCAAATCCCTGGCTTTCTGACGCTGCTTTAGAAACCCGTCTTCTGAAACATAAAGGATGGTCTCATTTTTATTAGAAGATTAAGATAAGAGATAAGTTCAAAACCTCCTAAAATCTCCCTGGGGTGCAGATACAGAGGGGAGAGAGTGCATCAGAAAAGAAGACACTGATCTCTAAGAAATAGAAATAGGTGTAGCGATGGGAAAAAAATCAAGGCTGATTTCTCCCAAAGCTACCTAAGGCTTAGATCTTATAGAGTGTGGGATTACATTTTCAAACGAGTTTTAAGGATGCATTCTTTTGGAATAATCATTCAAATTCAGTCTGCCTGAAAGGCAAAGAAGGAGGTGGCAAACTCTTATCTAGAGAGATACTGAGAATCCATGTAAAAATAAGGATAACATTATTTGCATCGACTTCTTCAAATAGTATTTCAGAGCTGGTACAGTATCTGCTCCTAGAATGTGCCCTATGTAAAAACAGTTAGGACAACTCATTTCCTTTCTCCAAGCAGCTTATAAACAAGATTCTCACTGCTCTAGATAAAAAGTAGTCAAGAAAAATGTCCTGAATATAGTCTTCCTGATAAGTGGTGGAATGATAGCTGTGAAGCAGTGTTGCCTGGCACATTTTGTGTCCAGGTCACCAAGGGGTCATTTGTTATAGCACCATTACATCTTCCAGGCAGGCAGCTGCTTCAGGATCCCAGGCTGTCCTTTGGTTGTCCTCTTGTCCCTTCTGTTGGCACATCACACTTAGCACACCGTGAACTATTGGGTTGGTTTTCCTGTGAGCACACAGCAGAGTGTCTTGAACTGATGGCAGAAAGGGAAGGATATCTCTCCTCTGACACTCTTTGACTGAGATAATTGTTGCGACGTGTGCCTGCAAGGTGCTAAATGTGAAAAGAAACTAGTACGTGACAGTGTGTGGGAGTCAGTCCAACAAGGTATCCTTCCCTTAAGTATCATGACTCCATGCCAGGAAATGGCAACATAAATGGGCCTCATGCTGGGAATTTGAAAGGGCCAAATTCCCAGGATATTTCAAGCCAGAGGCAAAGTATCCAGGTACTTATCTGCCAGTGATAAATAACAAAAATGTAGAAGAACATATGCTGAATTAAAATTGCTTCTCTAAGGTGTCAGTGAAAAATTAATTAATTAATTAATTAATTCTAGGTGACTGGCAGAGACAGATGTGAGCAGGGATGACCTGGGGACACCTGGACAGAGAACACAGCTGCCAATAGCATCCCTCAAGTGCAATGCTTAGTGTTTTCCCTCATTTCCGCTCATTGTTCTTTAAGAATGTGGATCTCAGTGATTCTGCTAATTCCAGAGTTCTTGAATAGTAATAGCTCAAAATATTCCCCCTTTTATGGGTTGGGGTATCTTTATGCTCCAATAAAAGACATTTTGAGATCTCAAAGTCTTGATGACATAATGAAAGTAGTGCCTTATCAACAAAGTAGGAATTAAGGGACGTATTTTAGCTATATTTATTTCCCAGTTTTGTCCAAATAAATTCAAAATATGACTGTTTGCTTCTTTATCTGTAAGAATGTCTTTAGCACAGCCATCATTCTTCTCTTAGTGATTCCACTGTAGGAAATTCAGTAATCCTTGGGCTGGTGCAGAATGCCTTGGGGGCCAGAAAAGAAGGCACTGATCCAGGGATGGAAAATGCTAGTCTGAGACCTCTGTTTGTGCAGCAGGTTTTGCTACAGAGTACTCACTGTGTGGTACTTTAGGGATTAGTGAGTGTGGCGGCATTATCACCCAATGCCTTGTTAATAATTTCTTATCTATTTGGTGAGCTCTCTTGGTACTCATCCTAACCTGTATTTAGAAAATGTCAAGATCCTAATATCTTACCACACTGAGACAGAGGAAGACATAAGAAAGAGCAAGCCTAAAACAGGGAGGGCAAAAAAATAAATTTAAAGTATAAAGGGATGAGGAGTTGCACATGACATCAGAAGAGGGAAAGCCAAAGAATGTGAAAACGAACTGCTCAACAATCAGTGATTTTGTGGACAGTAGCGTGCAGATAATGCAGAGATTTACAGAAAGGTAAAGTAAAGAAAAAAAGGACATTGGAACTGGAGACTCCAGACAGAACTTACAGGGCTCTGCATCGCTGGGTACCTGGGTAGATTTCATAACTTTATCCTTTCTCCTCAGCAGCCTTGAAGCTACACATGTCACCTTCCACCAAAGAGGTACCAAAAAGGAATCACTCTACATATAGACCATAAAATGTGGAACTCTGGGGTAAATCATCTCAAGAGAGACTTAGGGCTCACATAAAGCTCTTATCCCAAATAAAGTTAGGGTGTGGGTCATAGCACTGAGAATTGGCTCTCCTCTGCATTTTGCAGTGTCTATGTAAGACTTTAGTACTGTAAGTTCAACACTATGTTGTCTTGATGTAATACCTATGATTTAGATGACTATTTCACCATGCTTCCATCTACCCATCATGCTCATTTGGTGAGTACTTACCCTACCTATCTCAAATGATTTAGCCACCCACAGGTTTTACAGTTTTGCCAGCTATCATATATCTAGGGTCTGATTACCTATTTGCTGTAGTTTTAATTTATAAAAGTCATGTGTTAAATGTTTTTCTCCAGCTTGGCACCAGTGGGAATGTTATGACTTGTATCTAGATGTAAGTCCAAAGCCTCGTGCACTCATAGGTGGGGCTTTTTGGAGCTGCATCAATATAGAGTGTAATGTTAGGATTAAGGATATGATGTGGGGTTAAGAGTATGATGCTGAGATTAACGGTGGCTCACCCTGGTTGTGGGTGGCAACACCAAAAGTGCAGATAGCTGGGATGGATTATATAAGGGCAGAAAGAACATAGGCTTCTGTTGCTTCTTCTGCCACTGCTTGCTGCTTGCTGTTTTCTGGCAGCCCAGCTTTGCCATGGACTGTTTCTCCTCTGCAATGTCCCTTTACCCTGCCACTCTCCTTGGAGCCAGCTGACTATGGACTGAAACTTCTACAGACTGAACTGAAATTAACCTGCCCTCCTTTAACTCCATCAATGAGAAAAGTAACTAAGACAGGCAGGTGGTAGAATTTTTAAGAGGTGGCAGGGTTTTTATCACTGGAGATGTACCCTTAAAATAGATTGTGGTGTCCTGGGCCCCTTCTCTTTCTCACTTTCATTTCCTGACCACACAGTGAGAAGTCTGCTCTGCTGTGTACTCCCACTGAGATGTACCACCTTCCCCACAGCAGCAGAACCAAGCAGTCATGCACTGAAACCTCTAAAGCTGTAGATCAAAAGATACCTTTTATCTTTCTAAATTGATTATCGTGGGTATTTTTAAAGTAATAGAAAGCTGACTAATACACTACTGTTCTAATAAAATAATTGAAAATAAATGAAAATAATCTATATTACCTTTTTTTGAAAGATTTCTCTTAAGATACCATGAGAATTTAGCTTGACATTGTCTGAGACCTGTGTGGAACTAGTATCTTGGTCGCTTTTCTCGTTGCTGGGACAAAATACCCAACACTTGCAACTTAAAGGTGAAGAGGTTTATTACTGGTGGGGAAACATTGCCCACAGCACAGTAGCCAAGAGGCAGAGAGTAAAGGGAAGAGCAAGGCAAGGAGGCACATACTTCCAAGCCGTGTCCCCAGTCACCCACTTCCAACTACCATCTACTTCCTAACAGCATATTCAGTTGCTGACTCAGATGAACCCACTGATAAGAATAGAGCCCCTAGGATCCAAGCCCTTCCAAAAAATGTACCTCTGAACATGTGAGAGTCTGGGGGGAACATTCTAGATCTAAACCATAACAGACAGTAGGTCCCCTCTCTCTACTCTATCCACATAGTCATAACCTTAACTCAAAATTCAGTCATTCTACTTTGACTCCAGTTTGGGTATCATCTTTCTCTAAAACTCTTCGCTTTCTCACTTCTTATGAAATTGATCTTGACCAATATGATCATCTCTACTTCAGCAGTTATGAACTCTGGCCATACTTTACACTCACTCTGTAAGCATTTAAAAACTGATTCTCAGGAAAAGAAAGATTCAAGCATTAACTGTTCCTTTCAATAAATCAATAGACATCAGCAGTAAAATTATCCCAGCTATCCTTGTAATTCATATATATATTCCCTTCTTTCTTTTCTCCCTTCCCTCATTCCAGTGGTTCCTTCCCTTTGTGCAACTTTTTTCCCTTCCACACTATCTATTGTACCTTTTGGGTTTTATTTACTTTTTCAGATTCTTACACTAGGGAGACAATTTGTTGTTTACACATGGCGGTCTGAACAACTTCGTTGAAGACAATAACATGTAGTATAACAACCATCGTTAACTTCCTATCACCTTGTTTTGAAATTCTATACCATTTTTATTGGTTTTGTGTTGTTTTGTTTTTGTCTTGGTTGTTGTTATTTTGTTTTCTCTTTAAAATAAAAAAAGTTAATTCCAAATGAAAACTGAATAAATATATAAAATAAAATAAAAACTGATTCCCAGAAACTACCCTCCAGGGATTCTGATTTAATTAGATATTGTTGGATTTGATCATTGCTGATTTTTTAAGTTCCAAGAAAATTCTGAATATCTACACCAGCTCATGACTTACTCCCTTCTCTCCGTTCCTTTCTAGATTAGATATCATGGGTGACATTTCATCTAATTATAATCCTGCATTCCCTCGAACATTGCCATTTGCTTCTGAGGTGAAATTTCACATTTTAAAACTAGCATCAAGCAGGGCATGGAGAAATACACATTACAATAGCTAACCACCCTATGGTGTGAAAGCCACCCAAGTCAGTTCTCTCTTCTGTTTCATTCCTAGAGTATTTGGTAGATAAAAAGTATGGAATTTTGTGCTTTGTTATTTAATTCATTTACTCTGGCATTAGAAGCATACTTTTCTGTAACAATTTAGAAAAAACTCAAAAACTGTCCCTTTCTGATTTGACTATGTGCATAAGCCAGCTTTAGGATGTTATTGATCTTTGAATATAGAGACATTTTAAAAAGAGCTAAGCTAACATAGGACATTTAAAAGCATTTCTATGACCCACAAATGAAAATTCACTGATGATCTGAGGACATGCATGGTATTTTTCTTTCAAAAAGAGATTTACTGCTCTAGATGAAAAATTCTTAACTTTTATTCATCATATTATGTTTTCTCTAGAGCAAGAGCATGCCAACTTTAAAATAATAACTACCAGATTTTTTTAAAAAAAACACAGAAAATTTAAAAAAAATCAAAATGAATACCAGGAGCCAGAAACATCATTTCTTATACATTGAACAAAATTTTAGGAATAAAATGGCTATCAGAGAAGATAATAAGACATATTCATATTCAAGAGATACCATCTGCACATAATAGGTTTTCCTATAATAAGGAGTAGATATGATAGAACAAGGGAAATCAGTAAAGAAATGTAAAAAGTAATCTTGATTTAAACAGGACTAGGGGTTCAAACTGAAAATATTTGTCTTGTTCCAAGCAAGCTCAAACAGGGCCTAGTATAGTTTTTAAATTGAATCAATAAAAAATGAATTCTACACAAATCCAGGAAAAGTAATCAAGACGACTCACAAAAAAAGAAGTTCAAATTGGCTACAATTCTTCCTCTTCATTACTAATCATCAGAATTAAATGCAGGAACATATATAAGGCTTTGTAGTTTAAGTTTCACATACTTTCAGAATCAAACCATGTTTGTGCCAGAATCTCATTTCTACATGCATACTATACAAAGAACTTATGAGACAGTCAAATACTCAAACTATTTCATCCAAATTCTTGTCTTCCATAACTGCTCAAATATCTTCTCCAAAATTGACAAAAGAATTAAAATAAAGAATTTAAGAAAGGCTGCAAAGACATAAAAGAACACGTAATAACTATTAAAATAGTGAAATGTCACCTTGTTTAAAGTATGTTTATTAACATAAAACAAAAATTATTTCTAAATTATAATAGAAGTATTATTTAAAATTAATTAAAATCAATTATGGGCACAAATAAATCTAGGACCTAAAGTTTATATCTTTTTGAAAAGATAAAAAAAGTAATAAAGGTGAGGTAATTTGTTCAAGATTTTTTTTTTTTTTATCTTTTTGAGACAGGGTCTTGCTATGGAGTTCAGACTGGCCTTGAGCTCACTTCGTAGCCCAGGCTGGGCTCAAACTCACAATGATCCTCCTGCCTCAGCCTCCCGAGTGCTGGGATTACAGGCATGTGCCACCATGCCTGGCTGTGCAAGATCTTAAAACTGTATCAGCAGAAGAAGAACCTGGACCTAGGAGGCTTACTCAGAATACCATTGCTTTCCCTCTAAAGTCTCTGAAATAAGTTATACAGTCATTGGATGATATAACAAAGTTGGAGAGGAAATTATAATCACAATGGGGGCTAAGGACAGGTGATATTGAATTACTAATTAGGATTCTTCCATTCTCAAAATACAGCCTACGAGCATTCTGAGAGCAGGGGATTTGGGGGAAATAAGGCTTATAGAAATTAGAGGCAATAATTTAAGACTCATTCTGAGGCAAAGTAATATCATATAATTCACAAAGTGACATGAAGAAGAAGGAAGGAAGGAAAGGGGGAAGGAAGGAAGGGAAAAGGAAGGGAGGCAGAGAGAGAAGATCAGCATAGTTATGGACTTATTTGACACAGTGACTCTTTGGCATAATAAAACATGGTGATAACACGGTAAGTGAAAAGTTCATTCTACAGGAAAAAAAGCTGTCTTAGAGAATTCTTGCTTCTTGATGAAAATAAAACCAGAAACACTTTGTTGTGACTTCTTCCATGGTTAGGAATGTCCATTCTAGATCCTCTCTAATATTTCCACACTCTACAGGCCCATGGATATATTTAGAACTAGAGAAAACCATAAAACTCATCTTCTTTAGGGAGCTGGAGGAACCTTCTTTTTTTGGTACTTGGAATCAAACTCAGGACCTTACACTTGCCAGACAGGTGCTTATGCTACTGAGCTATATCTCTAGCCCTAGGGAGCTACAAAAATCTAAAGGAGCACAAGGTTTTCCCAAGGACCCAGAGAGAAACCAGTGAATAACCCAAAACAAAAAAAATCACAACTTCAATTTCAATATGGTTTCGAAAATCTTTGTCTACATTGTCTATGACCTTAATGTGGTAATGAGGCAAGCTGTTGAATTTTTCACTTCCAAAGAAGATACCACTTCTGCTATCTTCTTCCACATAAAATATGCAGTTTTTCACAGGACTCTTATGCAAAATCTTACCTTTTAGTTTAGTTCAATGAAATATGTATTCATGTATTCCTTTGTTCATGTATTTCTTTTCTTCTGTATTAATTTTCAGTGCAATAGGGGTTAAACCTAGGATTTGAGACCAGGAAATCATTCAATCACTAAGGTACTTTCCCAGCTAGTAAAAGTACTTTTAATGTCAAAATTCTTTTCTTTTAAAGAGTAAAAAAAAAAAAAAACAAAATAACAACAATGAAGATTAAAAACAAACAACACACATAAAAAATAAAATGATACAGAGTTTCAAAGCAAGATGATAAGAATTAATGTCAAAATTCTTGATATGAGAACTGGTAAATATTTTGTCTTCTTAACTCCAAAACAGACTCCATGATTACCTCTTTTATGTCCACACAAACAGTGGGACTTCTCTCCTCTGTTGTGTAAAGATGCTTATGAAGCTGCTTCACAAAACCTAACACTTTTTCTGCACCTTTATTAGTCCACCACAGTCATCTCAGGAAGTGTTCCTCTACAGCACCCAAGTTTAGAACTTTGGTCCTTTTTCTAGAAAGCAGCAAGATTGGAGAGGACATCAAACACACAGATATAAAGCACTGAATAAAACTCTCACACAAGGACAAATCAAAAAATCGTTCAATGAATCTGCAAACAATAATACATCTGAAGAAAGTAATACCTGAAGGACAAAATAAAATGAGCATTTCTTTTCCTTCTAAGGCTGAAGAAGATACCCTATGCTTTAGAATAGAATTAAGAGTTACAGTCTGTGTCTCTGCCCTCTGTGTGCCCAGTGCAGCCAAGAGATACAGGTTCAGAAGGCCCATGAACTGCTAACACTGGGGTTTGCAATTGGGCCCTCCCTGCACATGCCCTGAGCCACCTGAGGTATTAGATCAGGTGATCCATGAACTGCTGACACTGTGGTTCACCTCTGGGCTTTGTGTGTGCACTGACCTCCCACAGGACACAGAAACAGGTGATCCATGATTATCACCAGTGCAGC